>NW_027611650.1:4284138-5014589 GCF_964261635.1 Lissotriton helveticus | reverse complement strand
TTACTGTGTCTCCTACCTTAAACACTACTTCTTTTACCAATTGTAGCTTGTCAAACGTGTTCTTTCTCACTATCATGGCCTTGTGCTGCCTGTCCAACCCTTGCGCTTCCTTTATGTGACCTGTCCACCCTTTCTGCCATCCCATTCACCCCGGTGAAAGCTTCGTGTTAGGCTTTCTGGCTCAGAGCAGTTCAAACGGGGTGACCCCCGTAGTCTGGTGAGGGGTCAACCGGTAGGCTTCCAGGCGTCTCCCTATTTCGTCCTTCCAATTCAATCCATTAGTTCTTGCAAGTTGGATGCTCTCCTTGAGAGTTTTATTGAAACGTTCAACCATTCCGTTGGTCTCAGGGTGGTACAACGCGCAGTGTTTGTGCTCAATCCCATTGCTCTCGAGGAAGTCTCCCATTTCTTTCGAGCATAATTGTACTCCATTGTCCATCAAAAGGCTACTCGGCAGACCTTCCCTGAGGAATAGTTCTTTCAGGAACTCGATTACCACTTTGGTGGTAATTTCTGATACTATTTTCACCTCTGGCCACCTCGAATATAGGTCTACTAACACTAAAATGTATGGAGTGCGAACTTCACCTGTCAGTGGGCCTATTATGTCTAGAGCTACTTCTTCCCATGGTCCTGACGGGGTTGGTCTACATTGGGAGGCGTGTGCTGTTTCAAAACCTTGTCGCTGATGCTGCATGGTAGGCAGTCTCTTACACTTCTCTCGATCATGTTGTCCATACCGGGCCACCAGTAGTCTTCCCGCATCCTCTGTTTAGTCTTAGTAATCCCCATGTGTCCTTCATGGGCCAGATCTATTAGATAACTCCGCAATGTGTTGTGAGGGACCAACCTCGTTCCGCGGAACAGACATTCCTCAGCGACAGATAGTTCATTCATGATCATCCAGAACGGCCTTAGGGTCTCATTCTGTCTGTCTCCATGTTTCCAGTTCGTATTTGCTCTCATGCACACCGCTCTCAACTGGTTGTCTGCTTTAAGGGCTTCTTTCCAACTTTCTTCTCCAACAGCCCCGTGGGTGATTACGCACACCTTCTCTGCTTGCGACTCGTCCTTTTTGTCTTCGAACTCTTCACCTTCTTCTAATCCTTCCGTTACTCCAACAAGGCGCGAAAGGCAGTCTGCTGCGAGATTTCTTATCCCGGGTACGTACTCAACATCGAACGTATACTCCTGTAGATTAACTACCTAACGTCTGATTCTACTGGAGATCGCGTCGAGCCCTTTTTTAGTGAATACCTCGACCAGGGGCTTGTGGTCAGTTCTCAGGTTGAATGTAGTTCCCCAGATGAAGTCCTGGAACTTGTTCATGGCCCAGTGTGCCACCAGGACCACCTTCTCTATTACAGAGTAATTGACTTCTGACTTTTTCAGGGATCTCAACGCGAAGGCTATGGTCTCTTCTTCACTCTCGCCTATTTGTGAGAGGACCGCTCCGAGTCCTTTTGAGCTCGCATCCGTCATCACTACTGTCTTCCTGTTAGGTATGAACACTTTCAGGCTTGGGGCCACTATTAATGCTATCGTGATGTCTTTGAATTCTTTTTGGCACTCTTCATCCCACTTGAACGTCACATCCTTTTTAGGTCAAAGGCCTAAAAGGCTGCGCTTGCGCAGTCTTAGGCCGGAGATTTAATGACTCTTAGTAGCGCAGAAGGTCCCGCCTCCCTGCCCTGTCTCTCCTTCATTGGCTGGCTTCCTATAACGGAGGCCAGCCATTGGAGGAGAGAAGCGTCACTCCGATGTAGCCCCGTCCTTTTCAGATTCGGGGGCGTAATTTTTGCTGTTCTTTAGCTCGTGACGTCGTCCGTCACTCAGGACAGCAAAACCACGCCCCCGAATCCAAAAAAAGACGGAAGCAGGCGGCCGCCATTTTGCTGTGTCTACCGAGGACATGAGGTGAGTTTATTCTGCCTTCTTTCCCCTGTTTGTTGTTTTGACCCCGTTTCTTGCCGTTTTTTGTGCCTTCTGTCCCTGTAGCTTCTGTCCCGGTTTTTTGTGCCTTCTGTCCCTGTAGCTCCGTAGCGCTCTCGCCCCCCCTGGGCCCCCACCTCACCCTCCCCCCCTCTTCAGCGGCCATGTGCAGGAGAGCCTCCACGCTTTCCGGGATGCCCAACTTCCTCCTCCCCCTGCGGGATGCTGCCGTTGCCCAGCTTAGCTGGGTGAACCATCTCTTCCTGATCGTATTTGCTGTGGCTCGCCCAAAGGTCAAGACAAGAGGACCGAACCTAGCGGAGAGAGCAGCAACCTAAATCCGCGCATGAGCTCCAGGCTGCCGGGGAAAGTATGGGAGAAGCTGGGACAAGCGGGCTGCGGTGCATGCATTGCCTTCTTCTAGCGCCTGGAGCCAAAGCCGGGTCTGTGAAGAGCACTCCCCTTCAGTGTGTCTGAGGTGCTCCCTGGCGCCCCCGCCTACCCGAGCCCCCCTCCCGGTGCCCGGGTTGCCTCTCATCCTCCCGGGATCATGGCGCTCCGGGCCCACGCCCTCTACGACTTCAAGTCAGTGAACCCGGGCGAGATCTCGCTGCGGGATACGGAGCTGCTGACCCTGTGCAGCGCGCAAGACATCGAGGGCTGGCTGGAGGGGGTCAAGAGCCGCGGCGACCGCGGCCTCTTCCCGGCCTCCTATGTGGAGGAGTTGCGGGCGACCGAGCCCGCCCCGCCACCGCCCCCTGCCGCCGCCCGCCCCGGAGCTGCACTACCCGGCCCGCTATGCCAACCTGCCGGTGGGCGGCTTCTCCCCGGAGCCGGTGCAGTCCTCGTTCGGGGCCCCGCAGGACTTGGCGCTCCCTGGGCGCTGGCGCTGATGCAGCAGCGGCTCTCGCAGTCCTACTCGCCCGGGCCCCAGCACGGAGCCCCCTACCACACCAGCCAGGGCAGCGACGATGACTGAGACGACGAGTGGGACGACAGCTGCTCCACCGTGACTGACGACGCCCGCACCCCTGGCTACCCGGAGTACGAGGGTGGCGCGCCGGCCCGCTACCGCCTCTCCACCCGCTCAGATGCAGCCTCCCGCACCTCCTACCCCTCGCAGGCAGGCAGCGCCAAGGGCTCGGCGCGGTCAGCCTCAACCGCTTCTCCACCTTCGTCAAGTCCGGGGGCGAAGCCTTCGTGAAGGATGGGGACAAGCTGTGCGTAGTCCTGGGGCCCCACGGCCCCAAGTGACAGAAGAACCCCTACCCCTTCTCCTGCTCCATTGACAACCCCACCAAGCAGACCAAGTTCAAGGGCATGAAGAGCTACATATCCTACAAACTGGTGCCAACCCACACTGCGCGCCAGGTCCACCGGCGCTACAAGCACTTTGACGGGCTCTACACCCGCTTGGCTGAGTCTGTGCCTCCCTCTCCCCTTGTTGCTCCGGAGCGCCGCGGTCCCTTCCTGGGGTCAAGCTCCACCCTGTACCACCGCTGGTGGAGAGTGCCCCTTGTGTTCGCAGGGCTCAGGCCGATCTGAGAGGCTGCCGGAGCGGCCTTCTCCTACCTCTGTTACCAGCCTGCCGGGACTACGGTAAGTGAGGCGGTGTGACTGTCCCCTTCAAAGGGGCTGCCATGGGCTCCTTCCCATCGGTAAGGCTTGGCTGCTGTCTGGCTCCAACACACCATCACAGTCTGACCCTCGCACCCACCTCACCCCTGGGCTCAGACTCCTCAACCCTGGGCTCAGACTCCTTAACCCTTAGCTTCTCACCCACAGATTGGGGGATGAGGTATGGGGGTCTGGGTCTGACCCACCTCACCTCTGGGATCTACACCGTCCATAGATACGGGGAGGAGGCATGGCAGTCTCAACCCTTCCGCCACCTCACCTCTGGGCTCTGCAACACCGATAGATTGGGGCAACTGGCATGACAGGTTGACCCCTGCACCATCTTACATCTGGGCGCTGTACCATCCATGGATAAGGTATGGCACTCTGACCCCTTCCCCACCTCACTACTAGACTCTGCACCCCCCACAGATTCGGGAATCAGCCATGACAGTCTGACCCCTTCCCCCATCAGACCTCCGGGCTCTACACTGTCTGAAAAAGGAGAAGGGTACATAGTGCAAAGTTATAATGGGCTAGAACACATGCCAGATGAACTGAAAGAAAGAAACACACACCAGGGCCCCAGGAAGAGCTTTGTTTTTTGTTGTATTTTCCAAGTAAAAAAGAGCACTTGTAATTAGGAGTTAATTCATGTAAACAAAACTTTGTGAGGCCATAAATCACATTGTTATGTTTAACACCCTCTCCCTCTGCCAAACAGCACCACTGCAGGGCCTTTCCGAAAGAGGATGGAGGTGATAAATGAAATGTAAAAAAAGATCATAGACGTCAAACAGCCGAACGCGCACAAAAACACAAGCATGCGGCGTGTTTATATATATCTAACTCATTAAAAAAAAACAGTTCATAGCAATACAGCTCAGCTGTAACATAAGTAATGCAGGCACTTTATAATAACAAATACTTTGAGTGTGCTGTGTGTGTGTCAGTGGCTCTGTGTGTGTGTCTGTGGCTGTGTGTGTGTGTGTGTCTGTGGCTGTGTGTGTGTGTCTGTGGCTCTGTGTGTGTGTCTGTGACTCTGAGTGTGTGTCTGTGCCTCTGTGTGTGTGTCTGGGGCTCTGTGTGTGTGTCTGGGGCTCTGTGTGTGTGTCTGTGGCTCTGTGCATGTGGCTCTGTGTGTGTGGCTCTGTGTGTGTGTGAGGCTCTGTGTGTGTGGCTGTGTGTGTGTGTGTGGCTCTGTGTGTGCTCTGTGTGTGTTTTTCTGTGTGTGTTTGTGGCTCTGTGTGTGTGTGTGGCTCTGTGTGTGTGGCTCTGTGTGTGGCTCTGTGTCTGTGTGTGGCTCTGTGTCCGCTACTACTCTCTTATGCTCACCTATTGCCATTGTAAATGACAATCCCATTTATTTATGGGTTTTTTTAAAATGAAAAATGAAAAAAATGCCATTTGCAATGCCAATAGCTCTAACTTTAACGAAGCCGAGACCATTGCATTGTAAATGCTTGTTGAGTAACTGGTGTGTGGCATAGGTCCTGCCTGCGAAGTTCTGCACAAACTTGCTGTAAAATTCCAGCATTCCCATGAACAATTTTATTTCTTCTTTGCTTATTGGCGGAACCAAATCCATGATGGTGTTTTGGAGTTCTGCTTTGGGCCTAATTCCTTCCGGTGTTACCTTATGCCCCAAGAAGTCTAGTTCTTTGCATCCAATCTTGCACTTTTCTCTCTTCACCGTTAGTCCTTGCTCTTTGAACCTCTTCAGCACTTGTCTCAATCTGGCATATGTTGTCTGTCGTCTGCGCCGAAGACTAGCACGTCATCTTGAAAACATAATACCCCAGGAATTCCTCTAAGTATGCTGGCCATAAGTCTCTGGAATACCGCCGCGGCCGAGACTAGTCCGAACGGCATCCTCTTGAACTTGTAAGCTCTCATAGGGGTAACGAAAGCAGTGGGTTCCTGGGAATCTTCATGGAGCCTGATTTGGAAGTAGGCTGAGGTTAAGTCTAGGGTTGAGAATACTTTAGCTCCTTCCAGCATACTCATCATTTGAGTGATGTTGGGCAGCGGAAATTTGTCCACCACTACCTCTTTGTTTAGTGCTCTGAGGTCGATGCATAGACGGACTGAACCATCTTTCTTCCTTGCTGCAACGATCGGCGCCAGCCACTCTGTCGCCTCCACCGGTTCGATCACTCCTTGGGTGCATAGTTTTTCTAATTCTGTTCTGACCGCTTCTTGTATGGCTATTGGGAGGTTTCTCACTTTTGCTACGACAGGCACGGCATGCTCCTCCAACTTTATTTTGTGTGAGTAATTCCTTAGACACCCTAGTTCCCCGTTGAACACCTCCTTGAACTCCTCTTCAATGCCTCCCCAATTCTCACCCACCTCTTGCACTAAGATCTGTGGAGTTTTGTTGGGGTTTAGGTATACGCCCAGTTCTTGTTGTGCTTGCCATCCCAGTATGTTGTCTCCTTCTAGTGATACATAAACCTTAGATGCCGTTAATCTGTCCTTGTAGCCTACGGTGCCCCAAAAGTAACCTTTCATGTTAATGGGTCGGCCACCATATCGCTCTGGTCTGACATCCATTTTGTACAATTTGAGTTTACCTTTCGCTACCCTCTCAAATTCTTTGGCATTAATTATAGTGATCTTAGAACAAGAGTCAAACATGACCTACAGACCTGTCTCATCAATCTCTATTATGTCTTTGGGATTGCTAATCTGTCCGCTCTGCATCTGCAAGACAATTTCGTCACACACACGTGTAGCATTAACCTTCCCCTGCTTCTTGTACCCTTGACCACTTCTGCAGTACTGTCTAAAGTGACCCTTCCTGCCACACTTACTGCATGTGTATTTCAGGGCAGGGCAGTCTTTGTCGATCACCATGTGACCTTGTTTCCCGCATCTATAACAGTTGCCTTTAAAACTCCATCCCCCTTTGCTCTCCTTCTGTTCCTTCTGCTCATACTTCTGCTCTTTACATGCTAACACATCTACTCCTTCTGCCACCACTTCACTCACTTTGACCGCGTTCTCGCTGACCTTGCTTTCGCTGTCTTGTTTTATTTCGTTAACACACTGCATCATGTGCTCTACTTGCTTTGCCACTATAAGCACCTCCCTTAATGGTGGGTCATCCTTTAACCACAACTCCTCACGCACCCGCTCCGTTCTGCATGTAAGCACAAACTGGTCCCTGATCCTTTCTTCACACGCACCTCCAAACTTGCACTTGGCAGCTAGTTTACGAAGTTCTGAGACAAACTCTTCCATTGACTCCCCTTCCTTCTGCCCCCTTTTTCCAAAATGGTACCGTTCCATGATGGTGCTAGTTTTGGGTAGATAATGTAGGTCTAGCTTTTTTAGACTTACCTCCAGTTCATTCAAACCTCTTGCCTCCTGTGCACCTAGCTCTGGGAGATGTTCTAACACTTCCTCACCTTCTGCCCCCATGTAGTACAACAACAGTGCCACTATCGGTTCCAGACCTAAATTCGGCCCACATACTGTAGCATAATTCAAAAAAACCTTCTTCCATTTTTTCCACGTAATGGTAGGTTCTCCTGGGCTAGTTAGAAAGAATGGAGGTGGCATTACATTTTGCATGTTTGTCAACTTCAAAACTAAGAGTTATTTCCTCATTCACAATAAACAGTATACCCACGCCCAGAGATGTGTAAATCACAAAAAATATAGTACAGGTTTGGTAAAGAAGACTTTGTGTGAATTTTAACTTCCGAATAAGATGAGAGTCTCACTACGATGTCCCTCGGAAAGAGCAGTTCCTGATGCAATTTTCAAAGTCTGATGTGCTTTATCCTAGCAATCCACTAGATGGCGCTGTCTCACACCACGGTTTATCCCAGAAGAGTACCTTCACATCGTGACAGATGTTTATTCTATTCTTTTTCAGTTATTTTCCTTTCATGCGCCTGAGACCACCATAAAGCGATGAGGGCACTGTTCACCTTCCTAAGGTCCGCTGGAGACTGCTGCGCCTCCCTGTTAATAGTGGCGCTCACTAAGGACTCTCATCAGGCATCCTGTTCATCGAGCCCACTGCTCTGTACACCGGTCTCAAAACAGTCACTTTGCCTCCGTGCGCTAACGGATGACAGCTGTGTCCCCCACTCTCGCCAGCACACCACAGCCGCCAACTTCCGCTGTCACGCTCCTCACTGTGACCCAAACTGCCGGTTCAGTACCTCTCCACCACCTGCTCGAGTTTTTTCTTTGGCTGTATTAAATTTTCCCCTGCACTCCAGTCCGCTGATGCAGATCCAGCCTAATCCTCGGTATGCCCCACTTATCAGGAAATGCCCGTCCGTCATTCTTGTCACTTGAGGGAATGAACGCTGTTCTCGCCAGTCAGCAGCACCTTCTTCCAGCTTTGAGAATACCTGCTTCACCTGGTGAGTGTCCTTAATGAGCGCTACGAATTTCCTTTGTACTCCGGGGTTTCTGACTTCCTCTGTCCATCCTTTTCCTTTTTTTTTTCCCAGCGTGTTGGGGTCACAGGGTTTTCCTTTCCCAGGTCCTCGTCGCCAGTGTAATATTCAAGAATCTGAGGGAGACACTGGTTAGTTAGCTTACGAGTCTTTATTGAAAAAGATAAGAATCATCACGACCCCAGCCACAGCTCTCTTGCTCCGGCGCTCGCCTTAGAACCCTGACTGTAGTGACATTCTGAATGATGTCACCACAGCGCATTCCAAGGTGTAGAAGGGAGGGGGGGTGACTCTGGTGACGGCATTGCTCTCTAAAGTGAAAGATGCCACTCTTAAATAAAAGGCATTGTCATTCACAATGCTTACAGCTTAAAATCTTGTAGATGCCGAGCCTATTGCATTGGAAATGCTTGTTTAATTAATTTATTACGTCACTGAGTCTGGTAAAGGTTGCCAAAACATATTGTTCAGGTTGAAACCAACCAATCAGGATTGACTACTGCCTCCTAATTTAGACACCAACTGCCTAAACATACTATTATTTTTGACACTTCAGTTCTCAAAAACTACTGATTGGATTTACTCCAAATAACAAAAAGCTAAATCTGCGGGCCAAAATCTAGCTTCATGCCAAAGTTAGTGTAATGCTGTTCAGCAGTTTTTGCTACAGCACAGTTTAAAGAAGTCTATGGAACATACAAGGTGGGGACCCTTGTTTTTCTCGGCCCCTGCCTGATGGATCACCTCGAAACTTTTCAGGAAGGAGCTGAAATGAGAGGCCTACTTGTTTTTTATAATGCCCCCAGGTGGGCCGGATCCTGGGGGATAATTAGCTTCAGAATTAGGAGAGAGGGGGTGCACGTGGCCCCACTTCCCCAGGCCAGTTATGGCCCTGGAGGCCATCACTCCCCAGTCATCCAAACTTAAGGGGAGGGGGCACGTGGCCCCTCTAACGAGCTGATTTCAGCCCTGGGGACCACAACACCCACGAGGCCTAGCTATCCAAACCAGAGGGGAGGGGGGCAGATGCCCCCATCCTGGGCCAATTTTGGACCAGGGACCAACATTACCCGGGGCCCAGCCATAATTGTAATGCGGGGAGCCATGGAGTCCACCTCCCCCGGCCGATTTCAGATCTAAAGGGGGGCATCCCCAGGCACAAAGCAAAAATCATGAGGGAGGGGGACACGCATCCCCCTACCCAGGTCAATTTCAGCCCCAGGGACCCCATCCTGGGGGCAGGCTGTAAAAGCAAATGGGAATGGGGCAACAAGCACCCCTCCCAGGGCCATTAATAAGCCTAGGGACCGCATACTCCATTGCCGGGTTGGCTATGCCCTGGGGTGCCCACACCCAAAGCATAGCAATTTCCCTGCCCACACTGGTCCAAACACGAAACCTGTGTTTGCTCTTGCTTCGTAGGAGCAATTTAAAGCTCCTGCAAAGCGAGAACTAACACTACGTCTGCACCCAGCAGGCAGGAACATTAAAAAATGCACCTGACTGCTGGGAGCAGACTTTGCAATTGCTTCCCTGCCCGCTGTGAAGTGGGCAGTGAAACAGATGAAAAAATTACTCTTGCATGCAGGGAGCAGAATTTTTAGCTTTTCCCTGCAAGTGGGAGCAATGCCGGTTCATGCCGGAGGAGTGGAGCATCTGGGGCAGTGCCCTAACGTATCTATAACTCGCACCCTGGCTATGCACTGCTAATTACCCCACATATTACATCACTCATGATAACTTCAATGCCATCATTGGTGATATCATTTGCAGTGAAATTTTTGATAAGAAAACTGCATGGTGGGCGTGCAAGTTATAGTTACCCAAGGGCACGAGTTATAGTTTCTTGAGATAACTCTAACCATTACTGCTGAATTTCTATGGTTTTATGTATAAATTGTGAACGAAACTATACCGTCCCTGTAATCTTAGTTTTTTTAGCTAATTTCTCAGGTTTTTTAAAATTCTATTTCCTAACTAGAACGTCCCTGTAAACTTTGTTTTTTTCCAGTGGATAAACATATAAATATATATATATTACCTACTGGCGGTCGCCAGTAGGTATATATAGTTAGGATTTTTTCTCTATGGGATTTTTGAAAATTCTATGTCTAATAACTTTGGCGTTTGTGGACGGAATTGGCTGAAATTTTCAGGAAAATGGAACATTTTGTTTCTGAGCAGCCCCTGAAAATTTGGGGGGGGGTTGTCAAGGGGGGGCCGAGAAAAAAGGGGGGTCCCAAAACGCGTTTTTCCCATGTTAATTTCCATAGGGCGGTTAGCCTCACTTTTAGCCCGAACGGCTGAATGGATTTGCACGAAACTTGGCAAAATTGTAGGGACTGGTAGCCCGATGTGCCTTTGCTAGGTCTCAATATATGTGCTCCAGTGGATTTTGAGAAATTAACGTTCAAAAAAATATATATATCTGTGACAGCGCCCCGGTAGCGCTCCGTTTCGCGTACTTTTTGCGTTACGGAGCTTTGCGAAGCGAAGCTGATTGGCTCTCCGGTGTCTGTAAACATTCCAAACAGTCCGTAGCGGCCGCCATCTTGTCTCTCGGTAGGATCGAGAGACAAGAGGAGGCCAAAGCGAAGGGGCAAATGACCATAAGGGGGCATAGTAGATCCTCCCTGACCCCCTAGGTTTGATGTGGAGGTTTTAAAAGGGCCCCGTGGGGGAAAACAAAATCGAACGTCTGAATGGATTTGCATTAAACTTGGCAAAATTGTAGGGACCGGTAGCCCGATGTGCCTTTGCTGGGTCTCAATATATGTGCTCCAGTGGATTTTGAGAAATTAACGTTTAAAAAAAGATATATATCTGTGACAGCGTCCCGGGTAGCGCTCCGTTTCACGTACTTTTCGCGTTACGGAGCTTTGCGAAGCGAAGCTGATTGGCTCTCCGGTGTCTGTAAACATTCCAAACAGTACGGAGCGGCCGCCATCTTGTCTCTCGGTAGGATCGAGAGACAAGAGGAGGCCAAAGCAAAGGGGCAAATGATCATAAGGGGCATAGTAGATCCTCCCTGACCCACTAGGTTTGATGTGGAGGCTTTAAAAGGGCTCCGCGGGGCAAAAAAAAAAAAATACGTTTTTTTTTCGTGGGGTGCGCCCGGTTCGCGTAACGGGAAGCGGCCTGGGGAGCGTACTACAAGGAAACAAGAATGATTGACTTTTAACTTATTGTATGTTTATAGACTTTTTTTTTTCTTTTTTTTCTGCTGAGTGACGTCTCGGCCTATCTCCACGGGATGCAGTCCCTACCATCTCAGCGTTTAAGCCGAGGGGGACCGGTAGTGTGGGAGAGATAACGTCTGTTAACGTTCGATTCGAAGGAAATCAGGAAGTGTTGATAAACATTGTCTGCGCCATCTTGCCTTTTTTCAAATGCCACACTTTTGTCGTGCACGGCAGCCATTTTAGATGCCTTGACCAGACCCACTCTCTGCACGCTGTCGATCCTTAGTATGGCTCCCCACCCTCGCAAGCATCTCCCCCAGGCACTGGTCACCCCGCTCTCTGTCTTATGCATGGGCAATAAACCTCCCCCCATCTGCGCTGCTCTTCCCTGAGAATCACACCCTGTGCCCGCCCGACACCTCCCTTTCGCCCTATTCACTACCGCACCCTCTGAAACTCCTCTTCCTCGGTGTCCGATTGTCCAGGCCGGTCCCAGGCTATCACCTAGCCCTGCAGATGTAGTTTATGGCCCCAGCTGTAAAGAATCACCCCTCTTCAAAGGAGTTACAGTAGATCAAGGCCCCCACCCGATGAGATCCGTCACACCACACGCGTTCCTACTATCTGAAAACCATCCTGTATTGTGATTGGGGAGGGGACCGAGCCTGAAGCGGAAGATTCGAGGGATGCCTCTTTGTACATCAAAGTTTTTACAATTATGTGTCACATTAAAAATATATAGCACTCCAACAAAGTAGTAGGATTATAAAACTTTAATAACTTATAAATATATACAACGCAACAAAAACAGTAAAAACATTTAAACATTTTTAGGAAAAAAGAAGCAACAATGGTCAGTAGCTGTGTTTTGTGCGAATAGTCCCAAGGCAGCACAACGTGCTGAGTTCTGGACGGCACCCAGGTGATGTTGCCTGGGTGCCGCACTGGTTTTGGGTATCCTACAATGCAGCTCTGAAAAACGGCATGGGGCGTCCCGGGGGGTGGCCTCGTCAGTAGCGGTCTGTTGTGCGAATAGACCCAAGGCAGCAGAACGCGCTGAGATGTGGATGGCACCCAGGTGATGTCCAGTAAGTTGCCGCACTGGTTTTGGTATCCTACAATGCTGCTCCGAATAACGGCGTGGGGCGTCCCGGGGGGTGGCTCGTCAGTAGCGGTCTGTTGTGCGAATAGTCCCAAGGCAGCAGAACGCGCTGAGATGTGGATGGCACCCAGGTGATGTCAAGTAAGTTGCCGCACTGGTTTTGGTATCCTACAATGCTGCTCCGAATAACGGCGTGGGGCGCCCCGGGGGGGGGGGGTGAGGCGGCGTGAACGGACCTCCCCAGCTGGAGGCTCGTCTGCTGTAGTGGGGCGCCCCTTTACCGTTTCAGTTGCCATTCTGCCCGCTTTTGGTACACTGTGCCAAAATCCGCCATTCAGCTGAGTTGCGCCCACTCTTGCGGTGCAGCAATAGGCGGCTGCCACAGGACTCTCAAAATGGCGGCAGGCTCTTTCCTTTTTGGGCCTGGTCCACTGAAATGGCCCTGGGACACCTTGGAAATCGGACGCTTGTCTGCTAGGTCTTGGACCCCATTCTCGAAAGCGTCCCCTCAGCCTTGAAGATTCTACAAAAGTCTTGGGGGCCCCCGACTCCTGCAGGCTTCCGGTGGGGAGCGGCTGCCATGATTGCTCGCGGAATGACCACGACGGAGCCACGAGATGGCGGTGCTTTCATGCTGACGCCAGCATCAGTCTGAAACATCCAGAAACAAGGTGGGGCTTTCATCGTTTGGGAAAAAAAAAAGTTTTCATCCAATGAAAAGTGTTATTTTTAGGTCATATGATCAAGCCTTCCATCATTAGGAAACCAAAAGTAAAATGAACCAATGAAAAGTTTTATAAACAAGTCACATGACCTGTTATGCGGCATAGGGTATAAAAAGCATAGAAAATCCGTTGGCACGTGAGGCGGCGTCAGTAGCGGACCGATGTGCGAATAGGCCGAAGGCAGCACAACGCGCCAAGATCCGGATGGCACCGAGGTGGTGTCCACCAAGTTGCCGCACTGGTGTGGCCATCCTACAATGCTGCGCCGAAAGTCGGCGTGGGGTGCCCCGTTGGCCTGTGAGGCGGCGTCAGTAGCGGACCGATGTGCGAATAGGCCGAAGGCAGCACAACGCGCCAAGATCCGGATGGCACCGAGGTGGGGTCCAGCAAGTTGCCGCACTGGTGTGGCCATCCTACAATGCTGCGCCGAAAGTCGGCGTGGGGCGCCCCGTTGGCCTGTGAGGCGGCGTCAGTAGCGGACCGATGTGCGAATAGGCCGAAGGCAGCACAACGCGCCAAGATCCGGATGGCACCGAGGTGGGGTCCAGCAAGTTGCCGCACTGGTGTGGCCATCCTACAATGCTGCGCCGAAAGTCGGCGTGGGGTGCCCCGTTGGCCTGTGAGGCGGCGTCAGTAGCGGACCGATGTGCGAATAGGGCCGAAGGCAGCACAACGGGCCTCCACCTGGGGAGGCCCGTTCACGCCGCCTCCCCCCCCCCCTTCGGGCACCCCACGCCGTTATTCGGAGCAGCATTGTAGGATGGCCACACCAGTGCGGCAACTTGCTAGACACCACCTCGTAATGGAAGACACCACAAGGCGCTGAGATTCGGTTGGCACCGAGGTGGTGTCTAGCAAGTATTGTTGTGCTGCCTTCGGCCTATTCGCCGCAAGTGCGCACGCAACTCAGCTGCATAGCGAGTGAAACACCAAGGGGCGCCCCATTGCAGCCCGCAAATGTATATCTAGATCATTTTTATTGTAACTGGCCCTGTCGTATTTTAATTATAAAATGTACGTCCACCGATTCCGCAACTGTTAGACACCTTAGTTCTTGCAACCTAATGGCCCGCCCGTTACGTTCCTCTACAGTGTAAATGTCTACTCATCATATACGATTACAGTTTGCTCCGTGGCCGGCCCACGTGGTTATAGGCCCGTATTTGTATACTGACATTTTCACAATAAAGGTTTTTAAAAGAAAATATGGTAGAAGTATTTACATTGGTAAAGTTTTTAATAATAGTCACTGTTTTAGAATCAGTAAAAGGCAAGTGAAATAAAGCAGTCCAATTACATGAAGGGTAAAAGGTATAATACGCAGGAACGCAGTAAAGATAAATGGTCAAGGGCTGTTGTGTTTTCTACTCCTGCAACATAAAGTGATCGATAAGAATCTGATATTCAGGCGTATCGGCGACTAAGACAGCAGGCCGAGCCTCTTTTGCTCAACGGCTCCGTCATGGGACGAAGAAACGCCCTTTTTCTCGAAAAAGGAATATATTTTACTTGCAGAACAGTTGTAAATTTTCCGGGAAAGTACATTAGCCTGGAACATTATAACATATGTTTAAGAAAAAATAATGTTCGAAAGTAATAAAAAGTGTAATTTTTAGGTCATATGACCAAGCCTTTCATCATTGGAATAAGAAAAGTAAATGAACCAGTGAAAAGTTTTATTAACAAGTCACATGACCTGTTATGCTTACGTTACGCGCTGCGCGCCGTGCCCCGGATCGCTTCCGGGAAGCTGCGCTTCGCGCACCGGAGCACTTCCGGATGCGCTAACGCGGTGCGTCATATGACGCATTACGCGACAACGCAGGTCCAGAATATAGTCAAAATGTCTCCACCAACCAGCGGTCGGAACACAACCCCTTTCAGCAGGCTAAATAGTTCTGTTAAATGACAACAGAAGGGACAGGCAACAAGAACCATCAGTCAAAGAGGGGAGGGCAAGTTCTTCTCTACCGGGTCACGTTGGGGCGCTACCGGAACTGATCGAATTGGTAGTCTACAGTGTTTCTGGATGTTTCAGACTGAAGCTGGTGTCAGCATGAGAGCACCACCATCTCGTAGCTCCGTCGTGGCCATTCCACGAGCAATCATGGCAGCCGCTCCCCACCAGAAGCCTGCGGGAGTCGGGGGCCCCCAAGACTTTTGTAGAATCTTCAAGGCTGAGGGGACGCTTTCGAGAATGGAGCCCAAGCCCTAGCAGACAAGCGTCCGAGTTCCAAGGTGTCGCAGGGCCATTTTAGTGGACCACGCCCAAATCTGAAGAGCCGGCCGCCATTTTGAGAGTCCTGTGGCAGCCGCCTATCGCTGCACCGCAAGAGCGGGAGCAACTCAACTACATGGTGAGCGAGACGCTGTAGTCGAAAGAGCGGGCGGTAAACAGCTGAATAGCGGAAGAGGCACAGTGTAGCAAAAGCGGGCGGAATGTCAACTGAAACGGTAAAGGGGCGCCCCACTACAGCGTGTCTTTAGGTGAAACGGATTGTGGGACAAGGTCAAGAATGGAAGAGTCACCAAAAGGCAAAAAATTCCGCTTGACCCCGGGAGCCGGCCACCTATGTCGGGGGCGATCTCAGGCCACACCAGGGCAACACGACTTGGGGAGGGGGCCGGAGCCAAGCGCCCCCTCTGAGTCCGCGCCATCACACCGTCCCTCGGGGGCCTCCGTCAAGCGGTTCAGGGTGGCACCGCATCACATTGTTTTCAAATGCAGTCACGTCCTCAAACAGCCCCCACTTACATTGAGAATAGTGAAGCTGTAGCAAGTGCAAATAAGCTTCAGACAGTGTTACAAGCACTCCTCAAAACTTTGAACTATCAGAGTGCATGAGTTTCATGCTCGATCGATTGAGCTAGCTGGATCGGGCACCAAAAATTATAAAATAGTTATGTAAATAGTTATTTAATAAAATGTTTTACCCTGTTACTTTGCTGGTGTGTTGTATATATTTGTAATATTTGCATAGAGTTTATCGTTATTTTGGGCGGGGTGGGTGGCGGAGCCGAGCTGTCTTGCAGCCATCATGGTGTGGAGCTCAGTTCATCTCACTAGTTTCGTATTTCTCATGAGGGGTTGTTCCTAATGTTTCTATTTTAGCGAGGTCAAAAAGAGATCCCGTTAGTGGCCTACTGATTTTGCTCGATTCCTTTTGTTTTTTTACACGATTTTTCACTATCTGCAAAGACTAAACAGAGTATTGCGACTCTGTGCTTGTTTGTAAATAGAGAATGAACCAAAGAGAACCAATTCTAAAACAGTAAATGCTTGGATAACAATCAATCAAATGGAGAGAGAAGCAGGCACGACGGATTACAACGGGGGCAAAGGCCTGCGTTAACTACCCTTCACTATCTGCAAAGAGAGAGTACTCCTAATAGAAATGAGTGGGAGGGGGGGGCAGCATTCAAAGCAGATCAGTGTGCATAAACACGAAAATGTTTTTACTTACCATGTACTTGACATTCGACAGCTTATGATATTTGCTATTAAAAAACCATTGAAATTCACTGAAAAAACCATAGGTTAGAGACCATATATAGTTAGGAATTAGCATTTAAAAAACCTTGAAAATTCACTGAAAAAACCATAGGTTATAGACCATATATAGTTAGGAATTAGCATTTAAAAAACCTTATTTTACTCACACAAAACCATTGAAATTCCATATATAGTTAGTTGCACTAACTATATATCGCGCACCCGCAATTCACTGCTGATGATGTCACATATTACATCATTCATGACATGGTCAGTGACATCACTGATGACATCACTGATGACATCTCAAATGACATCACTGATGACATCACTGATGACCTCTCAAATGACATCACTGATTACATCACTGATGACATCTCAAATGACATCACTGATAACATCTCAAATGACATCACTGATGACATCTCAAACGACATCACTGATGACATCACTGATGACATCTCATTTGACATCATTGGTCACATCACTGATGATATCATTCATGTGACAATACAATGCATCTCCTCACACTTTCAAATAACCTCTGTTACACCCAGTGTTAAATACAGAGTATAATTTTTTAAACCATTGACACACCAATACTAGTTACTACATACGCACTCACTGATTCCTATGTTTACACAAACACTCACTCATTCACCCATACAATCATTCATACATACAATCACTCATCTTTACAACACTATCATATGCACTCATACACCTATACAGACACTCACAATCTGCCACTCATCCATGGAGTTACTCACACACCTAGTCAGTCCTGTAAAGAATCAATCACACTTCCATTTTCTAATCTATACAGTTAAACATAGAGCACCTTACATTTTCAAACATATACTAACTCATACTTACTCTCTTATACAATCATTGATACAAGTACACATTGATCTGCACAGAGTCACACACCTCCCAGCCAGCCACACACACACTCAGTCTCCCATACAAATACTTGGGCAATCAATCAATAACCCATATAGTTACTCATATAGCTAGTGATCAACACATGCAGCAGTTTACAGAACAAAAGACATAATGATGCACAAATTAAGACAGTTTAGTCACTAACCCATGCACTCAGTGAGACACATTTAATCACTCACTCATACATTCAGTCATGCACCTACTAAATCCTTCGTCCAGACACTTATACATCTACTCATTCTTCAATATGTAAGACATATTTTAACTTTACAGAAACATACAGTCACTGGATGTTGTCATCAGTGATGTCATCAGTGATGTCATTTGAGATGTCATCAGTGATGTCATCAGTGATGTCACTGACCATGTCATGAATGATGTAATATGTGATATCATCAGCAGTGAATTGCGGGTGCGCGATATATAGTTAGTGCAACTAACTATATATGGAATTTCAATGGTTTTGTGTGAGTAAAATAAGGTTTTTTAAATGCTAATTCCTAACTATATATGGTCTATAACCTATGGTTTTTTCAGTGAATAATATTTATAGTTAGGCCCCCGTAGAACTATGGAAATACTAGCCCCTAAACAAACTCATAAAATTCTCTTTTACAGGTAGCTTGGCAAAGGTGTAAGAAGATCTTACTCAGTAATCACAGTGAAGTAGCTCCATAGATAGCCTTTGCTAGAACTTTATCACTGTAAGAACAAATAGGGGCTTGGAAAAAGAGCCTCTCATACTATGAGAAAAAGTATAAAATGATGAGTTAGTCCGAGACCTAGGAGAAGCAACATTCTGGATTATGACCTTTGCAGGAGCGGTTCAACAAAAAACAAAAATTCAAATAACCATTACTTTATAACTGCTGGCCCTTCACCCTTACTTGGTGCTCATAGGTTTATGAGAAGCTCTTTGTACTGAGCTCCTCCATTCCACAATAATTCATATCAATATTTTGCCATCATGCATTGATTCTGTCCTATAACCAGTTAGAATTTGGTTGAATGAATCTCTGTAAATAAGAAACTCATAACATATATTTATACAATGAATCTAACTGGGACTCATTTACACAGCCAGCTGTGACCAAGATCCGGCTCGATGATAAACACCTCTGTTATATATAATTCATCTAACTATCAATCATTTACATAGCCAGCGGTGAGCCAAGATCCAGCTCGATGATAAACACCTCCATTATATACAATTCATCTAACCGCGACTCATGTACACAGCCATTGGTGAGCCAAGATCAAGCTCAATTATAAACACCTCTGTTGTATACAATCCATCTAACCGTGAATCAGTTACATAATAAGCGCTGGGTGAGTTAAGATCCAGCTCGATGATAAACCCCTCGGTTATATACAATTCATCTAAGCATGACACGTTTACACAACTATTGGTGAGTCAAGATCCAGCTCGATGATAAACACCTATTACATACACTTCATCTAACCGTGAATCATTTACAGAGCCAGCGGTGACCAAGATCCAGCTCGATGATAAATTCTTCTGTTGTATACATTTCAAGTAACCGTGTCTTATATACATACCCAGCGGTGAGCCAAGATCCAGCTCGAAGATAAACACCTCTGTTATATACAATTCATCTGACCGTGACTCATTTACACAGCCAGCGGTGACCAAGATCCAGCTTGATGATAAACACCTTTGCTATATACAATTGATCTAACCGTTAATCATTTACATAGCCAGCGGTAAGCCAAGATCCAGCTCGATGATTAACACCTCTGTTATCTACAATTCATCTGAACATGACTCATTTACACAGCCAGCGGTGACCAAGATCCAGCTTGATGATAAACATCTTTGCTTTATACAATTGATTTAGCCGTGAATCATTTACATAGCCAGCGGTAAGCCAAGATCCAGCTTGATGATAAACACCTTTGCTATATACAATTGATCTAACCGTGAATCATTTACATAGCCAGCGGTGACCAAGACCCAGCTCGATGATAAACACCTTTGCTATATACAATTGATCTAACCGTGAATCATTTACATAGCTAGTGGTGACCAAGATCCAGTTTGATGATAAACACCTTTGCTATATACAATTGATGTAACCGTGAATCATTTACACAGCCAGCGGTGACCAAGATCCAGCTCGATGATAAACACCTTTGCTATATACAATTGATCTAACCGTGAATCATTTACATAGCCAGCGGTGACCAAGATCCAGCTCGATGATAAACACCTTTGCTATATACAATTGATCTAACTGTGAATCATTTACACAGCCAGCGGTGACCAAGATCCAGCTCGATGATAAACACTTCTGTTGTATACAATTTATCTAACCGTGAATCAGTTACATAGCCAGCAATGACCAAGATCCAGCTCGATGATAAACACCTTTGCTATATACAATTGATCTAACCGTGAATCATTTATACAGCCAGCGGTGACCAAGATCCAGCTCGATGATAAACACCTTTGCTATATACAATTGATCTAACCGTGAATCATTTACATAGCCAGCGGTGACCAAGATCCAGCTCGATGATAAACACCTTTGCTATATACCATTGATCTAACCATGACTCATTTACATAGCCAGCGGTGAGCCAAGATCCAGCTTCATGATAAACACCTCTGTTGTATACAATCCATCTAATCGTGAATCAGCTACAGAGTCAGCGGTGCATTAAAATCCAGCTTGATGATAAACACCCCTGGTAAAGGGCCACGATGATGGGTGTATTTACAGATGCAACAATGGACATTGGAGTCACCTTTTTCCACATCAGGGCTTGGGTGGTGAATGCCATGCACTGCAAGCATTAACCCTGAGAGTCACAGCTCACATTCTTCTCCTTTCATTCTTCCATGTCAGGGCTTGGGTGGTAAATGCAGTGCACTGCAACCATTAACAAAGAGAGTCGAAGCTCTCATTCTGATCCTTTCACTTGTTCCGCATCAAGGCTTGGGTGGTAAATGTTGTGTACTGCAAGCAATGTACCCGAGAGTGACAGTTCACATTCTTCTCCTTTCACTTTGCTTTTGGAAACTGTTCTCTGACCGCTGTCACTGAATCATTACTGTTGTAGAAAACAACCAAACACCACAATCAGCTGTGACTATTCACCAGTGTGTGCTTGTTAAATTAGTTCTTCCTGCAGGGACTCAGTCCAAGTGTGTTGAGTTTATAGGATTTATCACTAATCCCTAAAGTTAGCTGAAAATACCCTTCTTTGTCCAAGCATTGTTTCTAGAGCTGCTTTTGTTGCGGGGATTCTGCTCATGCACAGAACGATGCTCAGGAAACCAGGACCTCAGTGTATTGTGGTGTACCAAAAATCCACCTCAGTGCCCGGAACCCCTATCCGACTAGCAACTGTGTCTTATTCATTCCTCGTACTACAGTGAAGCTAGCAATGATTAGACAACCCAGAACAAGCGACTTTGGGACCTCTCAGGAATAGTGGGAATCAAGAACACTCTTTCGTTTTTATTTTCATAAATGTCCACAACGTGAGCAATCAGAGACACAGTACAGTTTACGTGCTCTAAGATGCAGTATCTTCGCTACCATAAGTAAAAAGAAGCATAAAATCAATACAATCAGCATTGTTACAATTCCATAAAATACAAAGGGAGAAATCATATTATAATGATAGTGGAACCAGGTCTATAGCGCCTTGTGTACCACCCGCCCCTTGCTAGGAGCAAGGTATTATAATAATAAAAGACCTCTAGGTTAAAACGGGGAAACCAATACCTCCAAAGTCAGGTGAAGTGAATCACATCCCAGATAAGCACAGCTCTTTGTCGATTGAGAAGTTTTTTCCAAGTGCTAGTCTCATGCATGCAGTGCAATATTAAAAGCAGCTGAGTTTTAGAAATGAGCAGCTGTGTTCGTGTTGTGTCTAGAGCGTGGGCCGATCAACCTCAATCAACAACATACATTGTTATTTTAACCTTGAACACTTTGTGCAGACTTGAGGTCGCATTGTGAGTCTAGAGATGTGAAAAACAGACCTTTCTCATGTGAAGGAAAAGCAAGAGACATGTAGTGTTATGTGCAAAAGCAGCAAAATGGCGTTTGAGCAACTAACTCACTTATGCTAACATAGCAATGTGTGCAGGCAGAACCGTATCCTCAATACACCCTCCCTTGATCGGGCCAATGCACGAAAAGAAACATAAGAAGAATGCAGAGTTCAAATTCATCCGAGACAGAAATAAGTTCATTCTTGTCAAAAAATGGGTGACAAGGAAATGAAAGGGGCAAAAAGAAAAGAATGTCTATTAAAAAAGAAAAAAAAATGCAAGTGATAGAAAAAAAATAACATCACGGGGAGAAGCAAAAAACTTGAGTGATGCATCGCATGCTGGATCGTGGCCAATCGAATCCATCAGCGTGTATGCACAGTATGTCGCAACAGCCTCCAAAAGGAAGCCATTGTTATTGTCAGCAAAGAGTTCTGCCATTCAATTAAGTAACGGAAATGAACATACATGTTCTTCAATTGCGGGAGCCTCTAGCACAATCATAGAACAACTTGCGTATACTTCAAGATAACTTCATTCCAGGAAGTCATGCGCAGCCGTATATATGTCCCAATTTGGCAAAACTCAGTGCGCTGCTGCACAGACCATAATCCCGATTCCAGAACAGGCCAATTCATGAGCCACTAAGGGACTCAATAGATGGTCGAAATCTGGAGCAGGAGACACCGTATTTGAGAGACAGACTTTTAATGCCCATTCGAATTGGCAATCCAGGCAATGGAACATGGGGAAGCCGCCAAAGATGCTGGAAAAAATAGAATGAAAAAATGCCAGTATCACATCAAATATAGTTTGGAATGAGGTCACAAGGCCGAAGCTAACAGTTTTAAAAAAGTGGGCCAGGCCTGTAGTGGTCGAGGCATTAAAGATACTGTGGATTAAAGCGCCAAAATGAAGTGGGAGATCCGTATTTAAAAGCGCGTGTACTTCTGTACACGTGTTAGCAACATGAAGGACAAATGTTTCACGAGAAGAAATGAGAGCGACTTCTTTTTGAGACAATAAAGCTCTTATTCTGTTCAACTTGTTGAACTCTGCTTTCAGGGTCGGAATGGAAGGCCAAATAGAAATATCAAGCCTCCTATGCGGGGGCGGGAAAAGCAAATTTTTACAGCAAACTGCACGCTGTGAAACAATGACAATGTACGGAATTGCAGCCAACATCCTGCAGCAAGCTTCATTATTTAAAAGCAAATAGTTACCGTTAGCTAATAGTGTGAATGTTGGTATGATAGCTGGCACAGGAATTTCCTTCAAAATGCAAGCTAAATTCGGAGCCTCCACATTACACGCGCTGTGCAATTGAACATTCTTGCATACGAGTGAATGATCAGGTGTGGAAGTGCACTCCTGCCCTTTTAAGTAAACCTCTTAGCCATCCCTCAGTCATCTGTATGAGAAGGACAGAGACCAAACTTCATGGAGAACAGCGGTACCAAGTTTTTCATATCTACCCAGGGCATAGTGTTTCATAGATGAACTAAACTTAAACAGAGGAAAGGCAATGTTATTAAACCATGGATGAGCCACACAGCTGAATTAGATTCAACTACAGAAAATGGTAATGGTTCTAATTTTTCAATATGCAATAGAGAATATGACGCATCCATCATAGACAGGAACTGGTATTTTTCTGTTAAATTAAACGGTAAAAACACTGACGAAATATTAATGTAGTCCCAAGGCACTTTCCCAGATTTTAAAGTTTGTAAAGGTCCATGCAAACTGCATGATGGACCGCAATTGATTTTGACCATAGAACAAAACAGAAACATCATCTTACACAATATCCACAACAGATGAAACAATATTATCCAAGGTGTAAATCCTGAAAGAGAGTGTGTTAATGCTATTATCAATGAAAGCAAGCACTTTTTCCAAATTAGCTTGGTCTATTGCTCTAAAACGGGAAGCAGCCTCAACCTGCAACAGTTCCCAAACTTCATAGTAAATAGCACATATATATATATCTTTTAGATCCTCCACTCACAGGACCCTTAACAAAATCGGTTAAATCAACATTGTCGGTCAACAAAGATAAATGATGTTTAACAGACGAAAGGGTGGAATGTTTCAGCCAATTTTGACATATTTTCCCACTGACTAGGTGGTAACTGAATGGGAAGTTTCAAAAAGGGATCAGTTCTGTCCTGTGTAAGGCCAGGGGCTAAACCCAGAAAGCCATGTTGACAAGAATCAGAACTTGTTGGCCACAACAGCCAACCCTGAGGATCCAGGGACGAAATGTTGAAGGAGAAATTTGAAATTAAAGATTGTAATTCATCAAGGGACCTATCAGTATGATTGTTCCAATTAGGGTAAGCATGCAGATTAGGTAATTTTAGGGGTATTCATGTGTTTTGAAGTGGCCAAACCAAGACAAGTTGTTTGTGAGATCGTACTATTTAAAAACAACATGTGGCCGAGAATAAGACATGCTTTGTGTAAAGCTTCAGTGCCCTGCACTTGCCAGGGTCTAGAACTCCAAACAGATTTAGGATCTATGGTATATTTCCATACTTTGTAGCCACCCACTGCTAACTGATCCATAAAGGATTTGGAATACAACAATTTTGTGTGAGTAAGCCTCACTTTCGAATTTGATTTGTAATTTAATTTAAAATAAAATGAGCTCGGGTTAGACCGATAAAGTCAGTAAAATATGGGAATTTATTCAAAAGGGTATTTGAGCTGCCTTCTATGGGAGTAGGACAATGTTCCCTTTGGGTGTAATTAACCACATTTCTAAATGTATTAGCCTTATGCAGAAAGTGATGGCAATAGTGTTGGTAACAGAACAAGTCGGCGTAGTTTGCGGAGTATAAATATAAATCCTCAACGTGAAAGGCAGCATAATATTTCAAATCATAAAAGAACGTATGTTTTGTTTCACAACATTTCCCATTGAAACACAAAGTACATTAGGAACATTAACCACCTCTGTGGGTCCATGAATTTGAAATTTTACAGCATCTCATACAATAACATCTAGCATGGGCCAGGCTGTGATGTTTACAAAAGACTGATCTCTTTTCATGATGTGGAGTGTGGGGCCAAAGTTTCATCAATTATTCTGATTTTTGATCGTTCAGTTATATAGTGTCCATTTACCAGACGAAAAAATACCATCACAAATCCAAACGACAAGAACAAAAAATGGAGATGAGAACCAACCAGATGTAAGTCCAAGGTGGAACCAAAAAAGTCTTTTAAACCAAGTAACGAAAATAGAAAACCTCAATGGTACACTCGATGTTATAGAGTCAGAGTCAAAAGAAAAATGTGACTGGTCAGCTGGACTTGTCTACACACCAGGCAATTTAAAATCTGTGGGATATGTATACTCAGTATCTTCATGTGGATCGCCAGCTGGCGAATTTAATAATGGATTAGTGACTGTGGACATCTCTATAGCAAGGTCAGGCCTGTTGGTGTCAGCCGAGGCCAAAACAGAATTTCTCAGCAGTGCTGGAAAAGAGATAGCAGGAGTCATACTAAGAAGAATCGGTCACTCGTTGTAGTTTGATATTGTCAATGGAGTCGTACTTGTTTCCCTTGCGACCAGGAAGTGGTGGTAAAATGACTGTTCTTGTACCCTGCATGCCAAGCACTGGAACGGGTTCATGATACGAGGGGCTGAACTCCTTCTTGTTCTCCACCTTCTCACGGACCATGTCACCGACTCGGGGTAGCCAGCTAACTACCTGAATCTACCGGAATCTGTAGGGCAGCTTCAGCTCCATATGTGGAGGGCAAGTGTTCCTTTGCAAGACTATGTCGAGTCTCTTGTAGGTTCTGTAACACAGCAGAATTATTATCTACGTCAAAGGGAACGGCTGTCGCCGCCATGTCTAGACCATCAAGGTCTGGGACAAACATTTTTATGCCAAACAGCATTTCGTATGGAGTCTGCCCACCCAGAGATCTTCTAGGAAGATTATTTAGTGCACGTAGTACCTAAAACCCTAGCTGTCAAAGATTGCTTTAAGTCACGGTTCATTCGCTGCACAACAGAATTGCCCTCAGGCCGGTATGGAGACAAAAATTTCACCTGCACCCCCAAAGACCCCATGGCTTCCTTGTATGACTTAGAGGTGAACGCTGGACCTGATCAGAATGGACGGTCCCACATGCAAAAATTCCTACAAAGACATGCAAATCTCTGATGACAGTTCAAGCATTAGCACTCCTTTGCAGCCAAACCCAGAGAAAACGTGTGCATGTATCCACTGCAGCTAAGATATACTTATATGCAGTATCAGCAGAAAAAGGTCAGCAGTGATGTAAATAAACACAACCAAGTGGTCTATTAGATATGTACAGCTGAGTCTGTGGCAGCCGAGCAGCAGTTGAAGGTTTAATCTGCTGACATACATAACAAGAAATTACATATTCACAAGTTCATTTATACGCCACCAGTAACGCTGCTGTAAGATAGAGACATATGCTGAAACGCGGGCATGAGCCGAGGCTATGTCTTCGTGAGCGACTGTTATCAAGGGTAGCCTGTGGTCCGCATCGGGAATAAGCCTGTCACCAACGTTGTTAATTCTCACATAGGGAACTTTATCAGGACTTAAATGATGAGTTTTTAGAAGGGAAACCCTTAGGGTAATTATCACCGATCTCTGTAGCAACTATAGCTGCCAAGATGTCATCATCAATCTTACTGTTGGACCTTGTAACTGCTGCTACTACATATGTTGCTACTGCGGTCTTTGCTGCTTCATCAGCAAGACTGTTGCCAACAGCGTGTACTCCTACATGCTAGTGACCAAGAGTATGAATTACATTCACGAGAGGCAGACGTTCTTTATTTCTGCGACTCAAACCAATAGCATCTTGTGCTTAATTGTGCCACCTTTGGAATCACGATAGTCATTCTGAGTCCAAAAGAATACATTTTTATTGAAGGACTGAACACAGTAATAAGAGTCACTCACAATTAAAGTAGTCACACGAGGGTCAGCAAACTCCAATGCAAGCTAGAGGTGTGTCAGGGCAAGCTTTGTTTTTTATAGTCTATTATGGAAAAATTCCAATCACACGATGGTTCATTTTTTTGTTTTAATAAAGGTGTTAATATATTCGTGATAGTACGTAGGAGAACAGCCAACACTTGTTTCACCCTTTACATGGCCATCCGACCAGGGGCTTCCTCAGGGCGTTACGAATCAGGTTGAAGAAGTATATCTGGTCGTTCTTTTCTGTGGATAAATAGGGATTCCCTGATTTTGGTGTAATGCCGGTACGAGACGTCTCTTGCGAGTGGAATTTTTCCATAATAGACTATTAAAAACAAAGCTTGCAATGACACACCTTTCTCAAATGTTGCTATAATAGGGGGTTAGGCCCCATCCCAAGGGCAAGCTTGACAAATAAGAGGCACCATTGCTCATAAATGGCCAGTAAGGATTGGGACATTTTACCCCTCATGCTCGCTAACCCAAGCACTAGAGCACGTAGTTCTGCCAACTGGGCGGTACAGTCACCTAATGTCTGCGTGTGCACGACATCGGACTTGAATTCTGTATTCACCATGGTACCAGCCATGGTTGCGCAGGCCAATGAATAAGAATACTTAGATTCTATCGCCGGTTGCGCTGAACCGTCAGAGTACATGATACAATGGTAGTCGTCAAACATGCAGATGGACAGAGGAGCAGGATGAACAAACTCATACTGTAAGAACTCCTGAGTTTGCAATGAGGGGTCAAAGATAAATGTGACATCCGGAGATGTCAAAGAAGTTTCCCATTGTATCCAATTAGGATATATAACTTTAGAATTTGGTACACTGGCTTTCATCACTGCTTCAGATGCAGGATAAGGTGTAACAACCAACATGCGTTTTCCTTGTGACAGCGCTCTCTCTTTTAGAATCGCCATCTGTACAGCTGTCAAAACTTTCTCGACAGAAGAAAATCGCTTTTCAGTCGAAGTGTACAAGTGTGACTTGTAAGCAATAGGAATTGTGTCTCCTTCATTAAAAGTCAAGTACGTGAAACCCACGGCACCAGGCACAATTCTTATTACCAGGTTAGTAGGTTAGTGTGGTTATCATGAGTCAATAAGTACTTAGATTCAAGAAGATCAGACTGCAAAAATGGCAGAATAGCTGAATGTTCAGGCAGCCAGCATGACTTGGTAAAAGTTGGTTGTATCAAAGCATATAGAGGTTTGATATGCTGGGCATAATCAGGAATATAAGTACGCCCAAAATTAAAAAATCCCAGCAAGGATTGTAGTTTTTTCAGAGTTGCAGGAGACCGTAAACATGCGCATTTCTCCAGGAAGTGAGGTGCGAGACTTCTACCTTCATTGTTGAGCTCATAGCCCAGGAGCAACACTGTGTACTCCACAATGTGTGACTTTGCAAAGTTACATTTATAACCAAAGTCCGCAAACATAACTATGATGCGGTCAATGCAACACAGATGCGGCCATAATTTGTCATCCATGAGATAAATATCATCAATGTACGAGTATGCATCAGGATCAATGCCATCTAACAAAGAGACGACACCTGAGGCAAAGACGCCTGGGCTGTTTTTATAGCCCATAGCCAATCTTTTAAATTGTTTTTGTTTGCCGCCACAAGTGAACGCTGTCCATTGACTACTAACAGAGGACAGGTTATGACTAAAAAAGCCATTGGAAATGTCTAGTGTGGTCTTAAATCTTTTTCGCACCAGACTGTCAACAAGAGCTGAACTGTGGGTGTTCTGTACCGCACATTTACGAAAATGTGAATTTAAATGTCAATAATCCAAAACCAGGCAGTACAACCCATCAGGTTTGGTAACAGTGAAACGAGGATTATTCATGGGTGACACAAATGTCTCAATCAAGCCTTTATATTCTAATTGTTCAAGGATTTCCACAACGGGAGCTTTAGCCTCTCGCCGCATGGGATATTGGGGTTGTGGCTGTGGCATAGACCGCAATGGAATCTCGTGTCTGGGAGAAAGTTTATCCCACCCAACTTGAGTAAGGTACAACACAGGTGCAAGCACCAGAGCCCACTCTTCTGCAAAGTTCTGTGGACTGCCCCTTGGGCACGGTGTGCAGAAAACTAGGGAGGGTCACCTCCTCCCCTCTTGGAGCGGCCAAAACGAAAAGCAGGGGCCAGCCTGCCTCAGTTAATAGAATGTCATATGTAGAGGTCAGATGTTCCCAAAAAATCCCTTTTATTACACGTTGGATGTCACCTTCTATTAAAAGAACTATATCATATAGTCTGTCAGGGGGACCCACCCTAGTGTCAGTAGTTTCCACTGTGACAACGACGCCAACTTTGCCACCCTGATCCACAAACCTCGACAACCTTGGCCTCAGACAACTTGTCACCGCACTCACCCACGCAGCCGGCCACGCGCTGGACCCCGTCTTCTCCACAGGCACCCACGTCTACTTGCACCCACGTCGACTTCGACCACACCACCGAACTCCACTGGACCGACCACCGCTGCATCCATTTCACCTTCAAGAAACCAACCACGCATCACCGCACCCAACAGCTGCCTCGCCGCTGCTGGAGCAAAGTCACCGAAGACCAGCTGATCACCACCCTCGCCCAGAACCCACCCGCCGACCCCACCAACCCAGACGCCGCAGCCTGCAACCTCAGACGGTGGATCGACGACTGCACCAACACCCTCGCCCGCTCAAGAAACCCTTCAACAGCCACATCAGCAAGAGAGCCACCTGGTTCACCGACAAGCTCCATACCTCCAAACGCGCATGCCAGAAACTGGAGAAGATATGGCTCCATGAACGCACACCGGACAACCACGCAGCCCACAAGGACGCAACCCGCAGACATCACCACCTCATCAGATTAGCCAAGAGATCCTCCTTCAAAGACCGCTTGGATAACAACGCACACAACAGCAAGGAGCTCTTCAGCATCGTAAAGGAACTCTCCAACCCCAGCGCCAATGCCAACGACATCCCGCCCTCAGAAGAACTGTGCGACTCACTAGCCATCTTCTTCCACCGCAAGATCGCTTACAACCACGACAGCTTCAACACCACAACCACCCCGACTATGCCAGACTCCACCTCCCCTGTGAACACTACTAGCGCCAACCGCCTGACCTCCTGGTCCAACGTCAACGACATCGAGACAAGCAAGGCCATGAACTCCATCCACTCAGGATCTCCGTCAGACCCGTGCCCACACCACGTATTCAACAAAGCAGACGCAGCCGTCAGACCCCAACTACTGAAGGTCATCAACATCTCCTTCGAAACAGCGACATTCCCGGAAAGCTGGAAGCACGCCGAAATCAACACCCTCCTCGAAGCCCAAGGTGGACCCCAAGGACCTCAAGAACTTGCAGCCCATCTCCCTGCTCCCGTTCCTGGCAAAGGTCACCGAGAAAATCGTCAACATGCAATTGGCCCGCCACCTGGAAGACAATAAAATCTTGGACCCGGCCCAGTCCGGATTCAGACGAAACCACAGCATCGAGACAGCCCTCATCGCCGCCACAGACGACATCAGGCGCAAACTAGACAATGGCGAAACATCAGCCCTTATCCTCCTGGACCTGTCAGCCGCCTTCGACACGGTCTGCCATCGGACTCTAAAGACACGCCTCCTAGAAGCCAGAATCCAAGAGAAGGCCCTTGACTGGACAACGTCCTTCCTCTCCGGCAGAACCCAGAGCATCCGCCTCCCACCCTTCCGATCTGAAGCCACCAACATCATCTGTAGCGTCCCCCCAGGGCTCAGCCCGATGCTGTTCAATGTCTACATGGCCCCCCTCGCACAAGTGGCCCGCCATCACAACCTCAACATCATCTCCTACACCACAATGACACCCAGCTCATCCTCTCTCTCACCAAGGACGCACACCCCACCAAAATCAACCTCCACGAGGGAATGAAGGCCGTCGCCGACTGGATGAGGAGCAGCCGTCTGAAGCTGATCTCGGACAAGATGGAGGTTCTCATCCTTGGACCCACCCCCTTAGCCTGGGATGACTCCTGGTGGTCGACCACACTAGGAACAGCACCAACACCCACTGACCATGCACGCAACCTAGGATTCATCCTCGACTCCAACCTATTCTTGTCAAAGCAGGTCAACGCTGTCTCCTCCTGCTACAACACCCTCCGCATGCTCCGCAGGATCTACAAGTGGATCCTGACCGAAACAAGAAGAACGGTGACACAGACCCTCATCAGCACAAGACTGGACTACGGCAATGCACTCTACGCAGTAATCGCAGCCAAAATCCTACGACGACTAAAACGCATCCGGAAAAAACGCCTCCGCCTGCCTGATCGTCAAAGTCCCTGTAGCAGCCACATCACCCCCCACCTGAGAGACGTACACTGGCTCCCCGTCGACAAGAGGATCACCTTCAAGCTCCTCACTGACGCACACAAAGCACTCCACAACGCCAGACCAGCCTATCTGAACAGCAGACTCAGCTTCTACACCCTCACTCCACCAGCCTCGCCCTCGCCGCTGCCCCACGCATCCAACGAAGGACCTCCGGCGGCAGTTCCTTCTCCTACCTCGCCGCCAAGACCTGGAACACCCTCCCTACCCACATAGGGCAGACCCAAGACTTACTCGCCTTCAGAAGACTCCTCAAGACCTGGCTCTTCGAGCAGTAGCAGCAACCCCATCCCCATAGCACCTTGAGACCCTCTGTCAAGCGTTCACACATGAGGTTCCTGTTGTTTCCTTCTTGGAGATGCACGCTCCCAACCCCCCTATGAACTAATCAGTCAGCAAGGAGTTAAGCACTTGCACAACTGCGTAATCCACAAGGGAAAGGGGAAGTGGATAGAGAAACAAGACAAACAACACTGGATCTCTTCCTGAGATGGCAGCTCGGTTTCTAGTTTGAAGTGTTCAGGACTTCAGGTTCATTCGTACCTTCACAAAATAACAACAATCCTTCAAGTCTCAAAATAACACTTTGCTTTTCTTTTGAAATATTGCTAAAATTACTATTACCTACCTATATCTGAGAAGACCTTTCTAACACTCCTATGATTGTCAGGTTTCAATATTTCTGGGTTAATGCCTTTAAGAACAATACGCAAATAAAATGAATAATCAAAACAATGCACCAAGATATCAGCAATCATTGGTTAATGGTTTGTGTTTGATTTAGTATTCAATTTGACACCAAACGTGGCCGACCTGACAAGTGTGTGCTTCTGTCCTTAAAAGGGATTCTGAGAATAAAAGACAAAAAAAGAAACAACAACAATATCCTCCTTTTAGGAAGTTTAACCTCTGTCCTGTATAGGAATTCTGTCCTGCATACGCATGACTTAAAGAATCTTCAAAACACTGTTTAGTTTTTTTTTTATAAAACAGTTATTGTCTCTGCTGAAATGTCAATAACGATTTTCTATATTGATTTGTCTACAACTATGTTCATAAGAAATGACAATTGAAAATAACCTTGCTTTAAATATATGCCAAGTTCCAAAAATCCGTTTTACAATCAAGAAAATGATTTTCTAGCTCTCGAGTCTTTTACAAATAAGAAGCTTGTCCTTACCAATGCTTGTCTTTTGATCCCGAGTTGATTGGTAACCAGATCTCTTACTTGTTTACACAGGAAATCGGATTGACGAGAGAAGGCTCAACCAGAACTGAAGATCAAGGGAACTGAAGCCACTGTTGCCTTTCGGAGATCGGAGGACGACGAAGGAATCACAAATTGGAAGGTAAGTTTTCAAAGGGAAAACGGGAACTGAGGTTTTCTAAGGGAATCGGGAACAGAAGCTAGCGGAAGGAATTCCAGACGGGAGGGAAGCGGAACCAAAAGAAAGGGACTGAATCAGACGGGTCTCAGATGCCAAACAGGAACACTCACGGTGATGCTGTTGCACGACGCGAAGCGTCACTGTGAGCAAGGGCAGGATATTTATAGTCTTTGCTTGGGCGTTCCTTCACCTGCTCAGGTGTATTCAGGAAACCGTTCAAAACGTGAGAGTGAAAAGGCTCTTGTATTAAGTTCTACACGTGCATAAAACTTGAACACTAACAATCATTGCTAGCTGCAAGAAAATGTACCAACATACATTGCTAGCTACAAATGAATCACTAGCAGTACTTGCCACACAATAAACAGTACTTGTCACACAATACGAGAACATGCATAATTAAAGGGATTAACTTGCAAGGGCAAAAGAACCCATGACACCCTCACGGGTAAGTAGCGCGCTTTACAAGTACTCTGATTGATTGATTGATAAAAGTATCAGTTGCCGTCGCCTTCAGATATGGCCGCAGTGCTTGCCGCACTATTGTAACCTCCGCTGCGCTGTCGAGCAGCGTTAATGTCCATGTCAGGTTCCGAAGCTGTGTTCTCACTAGCCGTGGCATACCTTACGGTTAACGCAGCAACTTTCTTTTTCTGAAAATGAAGGCGTTAACGTGGCAAGTCGTCCTGCTTGCCTTTATCATCAGAGGGGCGGGGCTGCTCACGTCCTTCTGGGGCACTCCGACCCCTGCCGTGTTCTCCGCCACCGGCTTGTGTGCCCGATGTTTTCTCTGAAGAACGACGAGAACGTTGCTCAGGTACCTGAAATCTATACGAAGACCGAATTCTTGAGTGGTCGCACAAATCATAAGTGCGCTCAGTAGACACTGGTATCAGCGCGGCCGGACGCGACCCCTGCTCCTATTGCTGCTTCCTCTGTTTTTTATTCTTCAAATTCTGTTTTGAAAAATTTGGACGGTCGTCTTTAGTAGACTTTGCCATCTGAGTCTGCAGTTGAGTTGCCATTTTAGAAAAAGGCTTAACACCCAAACTATTGCGGCCAATGGTCTTATAAGCCTCCGCAATAATTCTCGGTAACGCTCGGGGTTTGTCGACGTCTGGGACAAGGCGCAAAGCATTCGACACCTGAAAGTTAACCGCATCTCCCTTTACATTACAAAAGATGAGATCAGCAACTACGTCAAAGACTCCAAAGAGCCTCATTCCCAACTCGACAGCCGCCTCCGGACTGTGCTCATCCTGAACACGCTTGATCACAGAGGACAAGACAGTCATAGACGGCATGCCAAAACAGTTTGCATATACTGCTGCAAATACTTTACCCCAATTCTCACAATCTGTTACCTCTGGCAATAAGTCTTTCTGCAAACTAATTGTGAGAATCCTGTGTTTTTCCACAGGAGTGGTATTAGGAAACACTGCTTCCAGTTGGTCAAATTTCTAAGCAAGCCAATAAGGCATTTCGTACTTAGTTTGGGGGTGCTTTCCCATTACCGAATTAACCGAATTAACCATGACGGGACTAATCGGCATCCCGGCCGGTCCAACTTGTTGCGCTGCAGGAAACATAATGAACTAAAGCCCTATGTACCCCAACAAAAGAGGTATAAAGTTGACACAAGTCGTCAATCGGGGCATTGAGATAACGTGGATATGGTGTGAACCCGGCTAAGACTGGCAAAGTGGCCCCAGGAATTGACAAGGGACCTAACCGAAACGGAGTTACAGTGTGGGGGAGGGTGCCATTAAACCAAACACGATGCTGCCATGTCGAAATTGGAATCTTTTGTGTACTATATGGAGTATAGTTCATAGGAATCGCTGTGTGAGTGTATGTTTGGAACATATCCTCATCCGCATTTATTGCAGGAAACGTAACCCAAGAGTAGAAAAGCTCAAAGGGGAACGCTGAATCAGCACTCACCACAAAGATAACAGACATACCATCGTCTGGTACTCCAAACTGCGTCAGATGACGCCGGAGCGCTGCCCGACTATGCTGAGCTATATCAATATCACACATAAGGATATGGAGAAGAAAAACAATTTATATAAATTGCAGCACAAAAAGGGTAGTTATTCAAAACATGAACCTTTTTTTAAATCTCAAGCTTGAATTAACCTATAACACATTCGTATAGGTAGGTTAATCCGTCACGCCTGTTAACCGGAAACAGTGGTGAGGGTATTGTGATACAGATACAAGCACTAATCAAGACGTTGGGCGCCATGTTGCGGGGATTCTGCTTATGCACAGAACTATGCACTGGAAACCAGGACCTCAGTGTATTGTGGTGTACCAAAAACCCACCTCAGTGCCCAGAACCCCTATCCAACTAGCATCAGTGTCTCATTCGTTCTCAGTACTACAGCAAAGCTACCAATGATTAGACAACCCAGAACAAGTGACTTTGGGACCTCTCAGGAATAGTGGGAATCAAGAACACTTTCATTTTTATTCTCATAAATGTCCGCAATGTGAGTAATCAGAGACAAGGTATAGTTTAAAATGTTTATTTCAACTACGTGCTCTAAGATGCAGTATATTTGCTAACATAAGTAAAAATATGCAAAAAATCAATACAATCAGCATTGTTACAGTTCCATAAAATACAAAGGGAGAAATCATATTATAAAGATAGTGGAACCAGGTCTATAGCGCCTTGTGTACCACCCTCCCCTTGCTAGGTATTATAATAATAGAGGATCTCAAGGTTAAAACGGGGACAGCATACCTCCAAAGTCAGGTGAAGTGAATCACATCCCAGATCAGTACAGCTCTTTGTTGATGGAAAGGTTTTTTCCAAGTGTTAGTCTCATAGGGGAGAGGTGTGGTGCCGCGGCCGGGGCGACTGACGCTGGAATCTGGGGACCACGGTTCGATCCCCGGCTCCGGCGGCAGATTAGCCCAGCACCATGTGACTCTGGGCAATAGCTCGCTTAATCTTCCCGACGGCCCCCAGCGCCTAGAGACCCTAACGGGTGATTGTGCGCTTTACAAATGTGGACTTTACTTTACTTTTTATGCATGCAGTGCAATATTAAAAGCACCTGAGTTTCAGAAATGAGCAGCTGTGTTTGTGTTGTGTTTAGAGCGTGGGCCGATCAACCTGCATCAACAGCATACATGTGTTATTTTAACCTTGAACACTTTGTGCAGACTTGAGGTCGCAGTGTGAGTCCAGAGATGTGAAAAACAGATCATTCTCATGTGAAGGAAAAGCAAGCAGTTTGCCTTTATAAAAACAGAGACATGTAGTGTCATGTGCAAAAGCAGCAAAATGGCGTTTGAGCAACTAACTCACTTATACTAATATAGCAATATGTGCAGGCAGAATCGTATTCATCCCTACACTTTTACAGGTAGCATGAACAGTAACACTTGGATGTTTTTCTTTGTAACTCTTCATCGCTAAATAAAAACCACCAGTGTTTCTTTTCTTTTATTCCATATTGTGCTAGTCTCCTGGTGGATTTCCTGTTATATCACGTTGTTTTTTCTATGTGTAGAGAAGTGAACAATCACTGGGAACAGACACTTTTATTATTCTACAAATCTTTGGTTTTCTTCTTTTCTTCTAGTCGAGTCTTCATTCATCTGGTATTTGAATATCCCACATAATAATATATTTGTTCCTGTAATTCTTTCATCTCACAATAACTGCACTGTTCTGCTCCTGTTGTTAAAACCTGAGTCGGGTCGGGGACAATCGATATTTGCCCGGCGGTATTGCCTCTGTGACCCTCTAGTTATTTAATCAATGAAGAGGCAGGCGCTGGAGACTGGAAAGCAGGAAACAAGGTTTTTATTCTCTCCGGAGGAGAACACAACGAAACGGACAGAAGGTATCGTTCTGAGGTGCTCTAGATACATTTCTGAGGCCTGGCCTCTTATACACTGTTTTATGACTTTATTGTAGATTACACATTCATGTTAAAGCTTTGATGTATGGAAAAGACATTCCCAGAACTCCCCTTTGGGCCCGTTCCCACACACATTTACAGTTGAAGTCCCCACCCTAGTCACAACAGGTGATGAGTATCACGCAGCTGGATATTCTGCCGATTCACGGAATGTGGGGGGTTTGATCGGATCTCATGGAGTGGGGGCTTTGATCAACTCGGGGATCCTTTGATGGGGGAAGCTTTCTATTGTACGGGGAGGGGCAAGGAATGGTATCGGCAGAGCTGGGTGTCGGCCTGGGAACGGGGAAGACAAAACGGGCACACGGGGAAAAAGGGGGTTTGCATCTAAGGGCCGGAGATCATGAAAGGGAAGCAGGGAGGTGTCGCGCTGGGAACAGGATGAGGGCCTGGGGCAGAGCAGCGCCGAAGAGGGGTTTATGACTCAAGGCAGGTGCAAGCAGGGGGTGGTCAGCGTGCAGGCTTAGTGAAGGCGAAGGGCTATGTCAGGGGCCAGCGGCATGCAAAAGGGTTCGTTCTGATCGGGGCATCTTAAAAAAATGGCGGGCGCGCACGACAAAAGTGTGGCATCAGGGGAAGAGGCAAGATGGCGCAGATAATGTTCACCAAAACGTACTAATTTTCAACAGTCCTCCCTTTAACATATTCAAGACATCTTGCTGGTTCATTTTCTACTCGGTTCTATTGTGGTGGGCATGAGAAAGAAAACGGTAGGAACCCTAGATGAAAAGAGTTGTAAACAATACATTTTAACATTTCTAGTTTTTAGGAGGTGGGCCTATTTGATAAACTTTGATCAATTTGTTTAGCAGGAAAGTCATAGGAATGCAATACAAAAACGATTCTGTAGCGAGAGCAGCAAGTATATTTCATACTGGCAGGTTATTACATATATATCAGGTTCGGATTGGAGCATGATCAATACAATGGCGGCTGGGAGAGAAATGAGGTCTAGCAGAAACGGCGATTGGGGATGTCAAATGTTCGAAGTTTAACGAGTTCTCATCATTCTTTGTTGCCTTTCGTTGGCGCTGTTGAGCACCGGCGGTGGAGCTACGAGTCCAGCTCTGTTCTAAGTTCTGCGTTGCAGGGCACGACCCTTTCCTCGCGTTTCTGGTCGGAAAGGTCCTTTTCGCCCTGTGTCCTTTGAGGTGATTGTCAGAAAGTTCAGATGGAAGAAGAGCGTACAAAACAGTCCATAGGGTAGGTCAGAGGAAAAGGGGGATGGAGCAAGGCCAAATTAGGAACAAACTAGGGGAACGAGAGACTTCAAATAGGCGGGCGTGTGACCGAATTCAGAGAGCGGGGACTTGTCGACAAACACTGGACATCGAGCAGGGGCATCAGGTCGACCCTTTCTTCTCATGTTGTCGAAAACAGTGCCTCGTCCTGCAGCTCTTTTCTGTCGTGGTCTCGCCTTGGCTAATGTCGCAGGTGTTCCTTAGTCTGCAGTCAGGCCTCGTGCTCCCACATCCGGTCCTTCTCTCCTCCAACAGCAGTACCCTTAAACAAGTTTGAAAAGACAGTCTTTAGAGAATTTGCAGATGAAGATAATCAAAAAGTCTATTTCTCTCCCAGCTCCAGGCAAAGAATGAAAATGCCCGTTATATTAGTGTTCACAACTGGCATATGAATGACCGGTGACGGGCCTGTTGGATTTACTATGACTTTCCTTTACAATTATTTATTACAGTCACGACAGTTCATCTGATGGTGACCCACCTTCGTGAGACGAACCTGGCAAAGATATGCCGTTCTCTAGAGTTTTACATTTACAAAGGGTACTGTGAGTCGTCAACATGGTACTACACAGGTATTTTGCTGAGAGACGAACATGGCTAAACATTTCCTTTCTATCGATGCATCCTGTTTTTCAACTACTACGGGGTTCATTTCGATGATTTCTTTACCTTGGACTAGTCTGTTAACCTTGTAAAACATCATTCTGGATCCTACGTAACCTTTTACAGCCCGATTACTTAATTAGGAAGGACAGGGGTTTTATGGGAAACAACCAGGGACATAGGAAACTTGTGGTAAGGGCATAAATCGACCCATCTCTCACAACCGGAAATGAGGGGTAGTTTCATAATTCCAGTTTTTGGGCGGCTGATACAGGGGAGGTAACAGGGGTGATCATTTTTCCGGTTTGGGTATTGCGACAATTCGGGGAGGGGAGGGTCGCGTATTCTGAGGTCCTTGTTTTATACCATAGGAGCCGTTGACATGTAGTTCCCTTATTTCGGGTCAGATTAGGGAACCTCTGTCGTCTTACCTGTCCTTTCCCTTACGGCCCAACCTCGGTTCATTGACTTCTAGCGGAAAAGGAGAGGTAATGACGCGGCCTCAGGGTGATTGTATTAAAGACAAGTTTTTGTGCAAATACTGACGGTATTTGAAGCCAATTAGGTGGTGTGCTAGGGGTGGCAGTCTGCCAATTTCGGGGCTAATCACTCGGAAGAGTGGGAGTGCAAAAATAGAGGGAGAGAGAGAGAGAGAGAGAGAGAGAGAGAGAGAGCAACGGCAGGCTAAATAGTACACGTGCAACAGAGAGGGTGGCAGTGTATTCAAGAAAGGCTATTTAGTGCATTACACAGTAAAGGGCATTCACGGGTCTGCGTTAGAATCTTGTAATCATGCAGTTTGAGCATTAGACAGGGTAGAGGGGACGTGCCTTGAGAAAAAGGAAAGAAGAAAGGAGGTACCATTTTGTCGCACTTTCTCGCATTCTCGGTCCTTCGACCAGTTGGGTCAACGCCTCAGTCACACACACACATTCCCTCATAGTTTCGCATCATACGTGACATGGGTTCATTCGTCCGGTCTGGTTTAAGGGTGATCACTTTTTATCAGGTTGTGCTAATTTTTCGGGTTTGTTCGATACGTGAGTAGTTTGCAGGCGTGCTTAGACACCACCTTGCGGCGCTAGTCCGCTTCGTGTATTAGACATGGCAAGGCTTCAGATCTTCGCCACACCTCGGCTGTAATCTCTGATGTAACCTGCAGAGGGAGGAAAAAAAGGGGGTGGGGGAGACAGCATTCGCGCATATTCAAATACATGGATTCATAAGTTCTTTACTTACCTCTTACTCGTCTTTCCTCCTCGGGGCAGGGTCCCCGGGGATATGGTTTCTGGAGTCGAGGGGGGGTAGTGTGTCCATATAGGTCGTGTGCGGGGAAACGTAAAAAGGAAACCAGAGGTGCTTAGTGCGAGGTATCTAGTCAAAGGATGTATCTCACTATCGGGATCCTTAAACCTCTTTCAACGCAGTGGCGTTCTAAGGTTCTTCGGTTCTTGGGTCAGCTCCGTTCCCTGATACTTTGGAACGTTGTACTTTATAACATTTACATTATTTCATTTCACCCTCCTTTTACATTCCCTCATTTACACCGTTCGTTTTACCCATCCTTGGAAGTCAAGGTCTTCCTCTGCGCGAGAGTTCATGGGTCAGTCGCGTACTTTGAAGGCGGAGTGTCGTGTTGTCGATCCGATCCGTCCTCCAGGGCTGGGCAACCATCTTCTTTTAACCTTAAAGAGAGAGCAGAGTAGGGTGCACAGAAAAGAACTTTCCCACCGATCCCACATTTTTAAAATAAAGCATGCAATACCCGTCCATAGTTTCAAAAACTTTATTTTGCAAAATCATTTCAGCATGTGGATTATGAGGGTGCGGTCGTATTTGGCCGGCCGTGGCAATGGCTAAAGTGCGTACAGTGGGGGGTGTCGTTTGCAGCAATAAAAACATCGGAAAGTTTTACTCATTCATTTGTAAGAAACTAAAACGTCTATTAATTGGCTGGGGGTTCGGGGGCATTTATTTTCATAATTTTGAAGCATAATCATAATAGTTGTAATCAGATTTCCTATATGCATACCGTACGTGTGCGTCGTAAATGAGGTTTACATCAGTTATAAAAATATAATACATTGTACATTTGTAATCAACATTTGTAACGGGGATCCTTTCATACTGTTCGTCGAGTGAGTTCTCCTTGTCTTTTCTAGCCAAGTGTACAAAGGATCATATAAAATCTCAGAACATCAAGTTTATATTAGTGCGAAGGAACACCACGAGGTGTTCGTAAGTTCCGATTGATACCAGCGCCATTTTGGGCGGGGCCGGCTCAGTCCGGAAGCAGCATCAGGGGGAAATGTTTCCCATTACTGGCAGTTTGGACCAGAGTCCTTTTCGGCAGTTCTAGAATTCATGCTAACAGAAGGAGTGGCAATGTCATGTTTGTTTCGTTGGCAGCCGTCCCTTACCGGAAGCCTGCAAAGGCCGAAGGTTCCGCCGGGGACCTTTGTAGGATCTTCAAGGCTGCGGAGATGCTGTCGGAGATGGGGGCTCGTGCTCCAGGGGGCAAATGTTCGAGTTATATTGCTGGTCAAAGTTACTCTAGTGGCCGGGGCCCGCCTTCCAGCGGACCCAGACGCCATTTTGAGGCCCTACAGGGGCCACTCTCGTCGAGTTTGCAAGAGTGGGAGAGATCCTTCGGAGTGAAAGGAAGAGGTCCCTGTTGTGTGAAAGCGGGACGTTCAGCTGGGGTGCAGCTGTGATGCCCCCACCTGGGGGGGGGGGCGAGGGAGACTCGTCCGCATCGTCTCCTTCTCCCGGTGCACTCCATGCCGCTCCTTTTCATCGCCCCGCATGAAGGTCTCTCCACATCCGGTGTTCCCCAAGTCCTGTGCTCAGTGCTGTGGGAGTATGGCCACCTGTGGCGCGCATTCGGCGCGGCACGAGTATCAGTGCAGTCATTGCAGGTTCGGTGTTCCGAAAATATGGCCACCATTGCACGTTCGGTGCTGCGCAAGTACTGGGGTGCCACCATGGTGTGTTCGGTGCTGTGGAAGTATTGGCACCATCGCCTGACTGGGGGTGTTCGGCGTCGGGCCGGGGGCTGGGAGACCTCCTATCGGTGGAGGTGGGAGAGGCTCGTCCGCGTCGCCTCTCCCTCCCAGCCCAACTTGGACAAATTGTTGTGGAGGTACGTGCAGGACATCCCGCCGTCCAGAGCTGCTGCGGCTGTTACGGAAGGGAAAAGAAAGAGGTGCCTCGTTCTTCTCTGGACATGTGGCGGGACTACTTAAGTCTATCCAGGCCCGTTGCGGCTGGCTGAGGAGACATGTGGCGGGACTACCTACAACTGCCCGGGCTGCTGGCTCCTGCCTCTCCTCCGGCTCCCCCATACGTTAAGATTTCCTGACCAAGAGTTGGCGGCCGGGCCCGCCTTATATGGGTTGCCGTTGGTTGGGCGTAGCCGTAACCCTGCCCTACTTTGGAAGGTTCCAGAATGGGGGGGGGCGAATGTTCTGTTTGACTTTCATTTTCTACAGTTTACCGTTATTATTCCTTGTTTGTTGTGCTAAATTAAAAGTTCAAGTTCATTAATGGTCTACGGATTTTGTTTTACCATTTCTTTCTTTCCAGGTTGCTTTTATGCTAAGTTTCTGCTAACAGAGGTTGAGTAACACGGAAACACGTGTAGAGGGATGACGCAGATTTGTACATTACATACACACAAACTCAGACGGGGGACAGTACAAGTACGACATACAAAGACCCAAGACGAATATAAAACAGTTATTGGTCATAATTATCTCTTTCCGTCTGTGAATTTGAAACGAGGCTGGGTTCCCGTCTTGACGTTGCCTGACCTAGGAGAACTTGAGCATGCCGCTGAAATTGTCCTGGCGAAATCTGTGCCATCGGGCATAATCAAACGTGGTGGTTCTGTCTGGTCTGTCTATGTAAGTCGGGTTCTTCTTTGTCTCGCGCTTTTTCTCGTACTGCCGGTCTGTCGTTCCTGTCGGCCCTTTGCCTTTACTCACGCTCAGTAGAGTCGGGCATTGGGCTTTCCAGTGTCCGACATACCTACAAAAAGCGCATTGGTCTGGCCCTAAGTCTGGTCGTCTTTTGCATAGTGTCGGGGGATAAGTTGTGGGTAGCGGTGTCCTGGGGTTGTCCTGTCGGTATATTTCTCTACTTGGTTTGTCCTCGTCTTTTCTCTGTCGCTGCATAGCCTCTCTGCGCCACATACCGAGACTGTCGAGCATAATTGGCGTTGTCTTATTATTTCGAAGGGCTATTTCTAACGTTTCTATTTTATCAAGGTCAAAGGATCCTGCCAGTGGCCACTGTTTGTCTTGACTCTCTTCGGTATACCTGTGCCACAATTTATTATAGGCTATGGTGACTAATCCATAGTTTATGAACATGTCCTTATTAGGGGTGCCTTCTAGTGGAGCTATATGGTCCACCTCTAATACACGGTCCGGGCTAAACAGGCTATTAATCAGTGGGGAGAAGACAGACATGACGGCTCGTAACGAGGGACTAAAAAGTCAGCACTGCCTATCTTATCACTAGGTGCAAAGACTGGACAGAATATTTCTATTCAACGTTGTTTGCAGGCAGTGAATACCTCATGGATCAAAAAATAACAAAAAGACCAATAAATAACAATGGGGAGAATGAGTAGGTCCGCAAAGATCTGCGTTACCTACCCTTTTCACTATCTGCAAAAAGGGTGGTCTCTTCCCTGTTTGCAGACAGGGAATCTCCAGGAAACAATAGTTTTGCGAACAACAGTTCAGTTTCAAGTAATTATTGAGTGGGGGAGAAAAAAATAAGCACGGCTGCTGCCCTACCTATCCTCCACTGCTTGCAAAGAGAGAGCCCGTTGTTTCTCCGTTTGTAGACAGTGAATCTCCAAATAAATAAAGAGCAATACTAGTATTTTTAAACAATCAAACAATCAAGCAATCATTTCGCAACTTGTCGTGATTACACGACCTTACCCGGACCATGTGGACAGTTTCTTGTCTTCCGAATCCAGCGCCCGATCGTCCTCTTTTTCTCGTATTTCTCACGGCACTCCTGATGGTCCCCAGTCAGGACCGTAGATCACTCGAGAGAGGTCTGTTCGGAACTAGTGAAGTTCGGATGATCGGCTGCCAGACGAGGGTCTATTGGGCAAGAGCTCTCCCGATCGTTGCAGTCGTTCACTCTGTCGTCGGGACCTCTCCCACTGGATCCACGAGTCGCTGATGGGCCCCACGCTTGGGACGCCAATTGTTAAAACCTGAGTCGGGTCGGGGACAATCGATATTTGCCCGGCGGTATTGCCTCTGTGACCCTCTAGTTATTTAATCAATGAAGAGGCAGGCGCTGGAGACTGGAAAGCAGGAAACAAGGTTTTTATTCTCTCCGGAGGAGAACACAACGAAACGGACAGAAGGTATCGTTCTGAGGTGCTCTAGATACATTTCTGAGGCCTGGCCTCTTATACACTGTTTTATGACTTTATTGTAGATTACACATTCATGTTAAAGCTTTGATGTATGGAAAAGACATTCCCAGAACTCCCCTTTGGGCCCGTTCCCACACACATTTACAGTTGAAGTCCCCACCCTAGTCACAACAGGTGATGAGTATCACGCAGCTGGATATTCCGCCGATTCACGGAATGTGGGGGGTTTGATCGGATCTCATGGAGTGGGGGCTTTGATCAACTCGGGGATCCTTTGATGGGGGAAGCTTTCTATTGTACGGGGAGGGGCAAGGAATGGTATCGGCAGAGCTGGGTGTCGGCCTGGGAACGGGGAAGACAAAACGGGCACACGGGGAAAAAGGGGGTTTGCATCTAAGGGCCGGAGATCATGAAAGGGAAGCAGGGAGGTGTCGCGCTGGGAACAGGATGAGGGCCTGGGGCAGAGCAGCGCCGAAGAGGGGTTTATGACTCAAGGCAGGTGCAAGCAGGGGGTGGTCAGCGTGCAGGCTTAGTGAAGGCGAAGGGCTATGTCAGGGGCCAGCGGCATGCAAAAGGGTTCGTTCTGATCGGGGCATCTTAAAAAAATGGCGGGCGCGCACGACAAAAGTGTGGCATCAGGGGAAGAGGCAAGATGGCGCAGATAATGTTCACCAAAACGTACTAATTTTCAACACTGTCTATGTCCTCAGATGAGTCAATAATATTGTTAATGTTCTTAATTTTTTTCTGAATTCACTGCATCTATTGGAATTATTCTAAGTGAGTTAAATGAAGGTGTGTGTACGCTGAGGCTATGTAGGACCAGAAATTGACAAAAGCTCATCACAATTTTAGTGCAATTGTAAGGTTTACCCCAGGTGTGTTCACAATTGACAAAATCACTTCTGACATTCATTGCAATGCTCTTTTTTACTCTGTGTGTGTTAGTTGATGTATTTGTAGGTCTAATAACTGACAGAAGACATTCACACATTCACTGCACCTAAAAGGATTTTTCTCTGTGTGCATTAACGGATGAATCCTTAATGCGAAAGATGACCTAAAGGTACTTCTACACTCACTACAGTTGTACGGTATTTACAGAGTGTGTGTAAGCTGATGTCTACATAGGCTTGATAATTGACTACATTTCTTCTCACATTCATTACATTTGAAGGCTTTTCTTCTGTGTGTGTTCGCTGATGCCTGCTTAGGAGTGATAATGGACTGCAGCTTTTCAAGCATTCATAGCATTTAAAAGATTATTTTCCTCTTTGTGAGCTCGCTGATGATTTCTTAATGCTGAAGAGTAAGTAAAACTACTGCCACATTCTTGCAATGGTATGTTTTTCCCCTGTGTGTGCTCTCTGATGTGTGTGGAGGTTTGATAGATCCCTAAAGCTACTTCCACATTCACCGCAATGGTATGGTTTTTCCTCAGTGTGTATTCGTTGATGTCTCCGGAGGTCTGTTAACCGACTGAAGCTCTGCACACATTCCTTGCAATGGTATGGTTTTTCCCCTGTGTGTGTTCTCTGATGTGTTTGGAGATGTGCTAACCGACTGAAGCTCTGCACACATTCACTGCAATGGTATGGTTTTTCCCCTGTGTGTATTCTCTGATGTCTGTGGAGGTCTGTATTTCGACTGAAGCTCTTTACACATTCACTGCAATGGTATGGTTTTTCCCCTGTGTGTGTTCTCTGATGTGTGTGGAGGTTTGATAGATCCCTAAAGCTACTTCCACATTCACCGCAATGGTATGGTTTTTCCTCAGTGTGTATTCGTTGATGTCTCCAGAGGCCTGTTAACTGACTGAAGCTCTTTACACATTCACCGCAATGGTATGTTTTTTCCCCTGTGTGTGTTCGCTGATGTGTTTGGAGATGTGCTAACCGACTGAAGCTCTGCACACATTCACTGCAATGGTATGGTTTTTCCCCTGTGTGTATTCTCTGATGTCTGTGGAGGCCAGTATTTTGACTGAAGCTCTTCACACATTCACTGCAATGGTAAGGTTTTTCCCCTGTGTGTGTTCGCTGATGTGTTTGGAGTTCTGTTAACGTACTGAAACTCTTCACACATTCACTGCAATTATATGTTTTTTCCCCTGTGTGTATTCTCTGATGTCTGCGGAGGTGTGATAATTGACTGAAGCTCTTTACACATTCTTTGCAATGGTATGGTTTTTCCCCTGTGTGTGTTCGCTGATGTGTTTGGAGTTCTTGTAACCGACTGAAGCTCTTCACACATTCACTGCAATCGTATGGTTTTTCCCCTGTGTGTATTTTCTGATGTACGTGTAGCTGTGAAATCTGATTGAAGTTCTTTCCACATTCCTTGCAATGGTATGGTTTTTCCCCTGTGTGTGTTCGCTGATGTGTTTGGAGTTCTGCTAACGTACTGAAACTCTTGGCACATTCACTGCAATGGTATGGTTTTTCCCCTGTGTGTATTCTCTGATGTCTGTGGAGGTTTGCAATTTGATTGAAGCTCTTTACACATTCCTTGCAATGGTATGCTTTTTCCCCTGTGTGTATTCTCTGATGTGTGTGGAGGTTTGCAATTTGACTGAAGCTCTTTACACATTCAGTGCAATGGTATGGTTTTTCCCCTGTTTGTATTCGCTGATGCTCTTTTATGGTTTCTAATTGGCTAAAGTTCTTGACATATTCAGTGGAATTGCATGATTTTTTTCCTGACCGTGTTTCCTGAAGGTTCAGCATAGTTAATAAACTACTTACTTGCGTTATTTTCACATTCCCTGTATGTGTGTTATATTTTGATTTCCGATTTAACAATAAAATACAAGACTCACTAAATACCTGCCACATTCATAATATCAGTAAGGCTTCCGTGTGGGTGATTGCATCTTTAGATTGGATAATGGCTTTGCATGCTTGCGGGTAAAGCTTAATCTTCCTTCCGGTAGGTGCAAATTGGGACAATACTCTGTACTTCAGAGAGCAGATTTCCGCTTTCCTTTAGCCTTCAGTTGTTAGGCTCCACTTCGTTGTGCTTTTCCCTGGTGCCTGTGGTTTGGCTAGAAAGACTTAACAATACACCTAGAGCACTGAATGCTGGTCTGTTGCCAGTTTAGATAGCGAAGCACTGCTCTAGCCATATCATGATGGTGAAGCGACTCGTAATGTGCACAGCTACTCCAAAGAGTGTCCCGGGGCAAAGTACAGGTCAGAAAAGAAAGCAAATCCGGTTGTTTCAAACATGGACAAAAAGCCAAGTTTTCAACCTTTTTTTAAACATTATCATGTTGCTAACAGCTCAAAGCTGAAGAGGGAGTTTGTTCCAAGCTACGGATCCCAAATAGACACGAGACCTTCCTCCAACTCTCATACCGGCCTCATGATCAAAGCTGGTGTTGGACGCTTGATTATACAGCAGGTGGTTTGTCAGTTTTGTTGGCTTAATTTTGTTGAGGTCATTTCTTCGTCTTGGGGTGTCGAGGTGCAGAGCTCAGACTCGGACACTCACTGAATTGCCTTTGACTGCGTCTTCCTGGATCTGTCCTCTGCCTCTGATGCATTGATGTTTTTGGAGCTCCTAATTTTTGGTAATTTTTGCAGGTTTGATGTGTTATCTTCATTATTCATAATCAATCCGTGCATTTAAGGCCTATTTTCTGTTGGATTTAAAGAAATGTAATATTACTAAATGCAAATGTAATAGAATGTGAATACACAATATTTAACCAGCTGGATAAGACATCTCTTCTCTACCAAATTTGAAATATAGTAAGGAACATTTTACCATACATGGATATTTAATAAAAATGTGGTTGGACATGTCACATCTTATTTACTTCTGAGAAGGCAGTGATTTACCATTGTTCAGAGTAAATTACTAAGGAAAGGGCAGCTACAGAGCACTCGTGCTAGAGGTACAGTTTTGGGTAGATACACATGGATAAGATTTCATTTAAACAGAACAGATTGTTGAAAAAGAGAGGAATCAGGAAGCGCTGCTGTTAATTCAGTTTCAGGAAGTATCTACCTTAGGTAGCTCTTCAAGAAGTGTATGACAAAGGTAACTCTTCAGGAAGTGAATAACAAAGGTAACTCTTTATGAACTGTATAACAAAGGTAACTCTTCAGGAAGTATATATGACAAAGGTAACTCCGGAAATCTTTTTCCGCAATGCTTTCCTGTTCACACTGGATCAGCTCAAATGCCAACTGCCGCCTTTACCTTGCTTGTTACTAAAGACAGGGGTCTCTGTTTACACAGGGTGGTCACTCCTTGACCACAAGGGAGATGTCTTCAGTCTTCTAGTCGGTATAGAATGTCGAAGGTCCAAGAGTTTCATTTCAGAGTTTCGTTCCAGGATAATCTAAAGTCCTGGGGACACAGCACCTATCTTTATAGTAAGTAAATGGGCTGGATTACCCGCTAGGTCCCTCCTATGGGTGGACCTGGGAAGGGGGTGGTTACACCCCTTTCCCTTTGTCCAGTATCGCGCCAAAGCGGGGCTGGAGTGCCCCAGTAACTGGTTTGAACCGGGCTATGCATGGAGCATCTTGTGTGCCTCATGCAGTGTCTGGAAAAGCATTGTTCCATTCAACCCACCCTGCCCCAATACACTATAGGCTGTCTGGGGAGGTGCTAGCACCTCCCTCGACAGGAAACTCATTTTCCAGGCCTCCCTTGCTGGAGTTTCGTCCAGCAGCAGGAGTTCAGACTCGTGTCTGTGGCAGCAGCATCCATTTTTTGATGCTGAAGCTCTGTTTAACTTTAACCGGGTAAAGCAGTAACATACATGTCTTTTCCCTCTAGAAGGGTGGAATGCTACCCCTGCTGCCAGAATTGGTGGGGGCGGTAGTATTCCAAAGTGTTTGACACCTTACACCACATGTTTTGATAAAGCCACACCAAATTTAGCATTTAACCATGAGGATTATAATGCACTTAAGAGTATATGGTATAGCTATATCATAGAACAGCTATAAGGACATGGTTCTGAAAGCTGCAGAGGGGCTCAGCTCATGCTAGGGCACCCTCTCACATAAAACCAAGCACTCTGCTTTGAGGATTGTCGAGGCCTACCATGGGAGTGACTTATAGGTGCATATGTGTCTATATATAAAGGTAGATATAGGTATACTATATCTAAGTAAGGGGTGATTACACCACCTTACTCAAGCTGAGTGATCAGCCTGTGGTGTCAGTTTGGATGGCCAGCCAGGGGTGGCATAATACATGCTTCAGCCCCTGGTAGGCCTTGGATGCACCTATGCCCTGGGTACCTATGGTACACTACACAGGGGCTCACAGAGATGACCCAATACCCAACCTGGTATGTACCTAAAGTACATGGAGTCCATTTTATAGGGAGAGCAGATAGCCTGGAGCCCCGAATAGCAGGATCCCAGGCCAACTAAGTCAAAAACCAGCAAAACACAAGGCAAAAAGTTGGGGTATAAAAAGAATACATGGGGGTCAAAGGGAATATTTATCGACCTAGCATTGTTATCATCCCTTCCCACTATGAATACCAACAAATAGGATAACAATGGGTCAAAAAGCAAACTATCCAAAAAATTATCTGTGTGTCAAAAGGTACAGCCGCGAAATCCACTAAGGGTGAATCGTGGTGAAATAATTATTCCCATCAGATTACCAACCTGTACCGCCCTACATCATTTGGGATCCTTCATCCTGAAGAAAAGTGGTTTCACCCACAGTAGATTAGGCGGGTAGTAGTATAGTCTAACAAGATGTCTCAAATGTGAGTGTGGTGTACTATGGTATCAGGGGGTAAACTGACTAGCAGTGCCAAAAGTGATAAAAGTAATATGTGCTAAGTGCAAAAAATGTTTAAAATTGGGTAGTGGAAATGGACAAACAATTTTATTGAGGTCCTATCCGCTCTCAAAACTAAAAACAGTGCATAGTAGTGTAAACAAATAACTACTAGAATTGATATTCTGTCGACATGTTTCTGCAGTGAATATAGAGCCTATTGGTCTCCTACTGCTTCCTCAGGACCATAGTTTATGCTACTGCGTGAAGTGCATAGCGGTGAAAAGAAATGAGTTGGGGTAACCATATAGTCAGATATCCACCTTCCTACATCCAGTGTCTTCACAGTGTTGGAAATTATCAATTTTATTAACAGCACAATATTAACTCACCACTGCTGTGGCTTGCAGCAATAAGGCCATTATGAACGGACTAAGTTGTGTGCCAGAATGCCTGTGAATAGTTGAGCAAGAATGTTTGGGAGGGAGATTGATCTCATGATGAGCAGGCCTAGGGGTTTTGTCAGGGTCTGTGAATAACTGTTATTACTGTTTCTCTCTTGGTGTCAGTGGGCTTGTCTGTGTCCTCAGCTCTTTAAAAAAAATTTGAAAACAAAACTAGTCAGATGATAGCTGCCAGGTGTACATGTTTTGCACGTGCAGAATCACACACTAGTAGCTGTACTGCATGCATGATTCACCTTGTCAGTTTGTGAGCAAGTGAGCATTCACAGACCCCAATCTGACTATTTTTGACACTGGAAACAGTTAGAGTTTCACTTCAACTTCAACCAAATGCGGGAGTAACTCTCCCTCCAGGGTAGGAAGAGAAATGGATCACCCTCTAAACGTACTGGCGAGTAGTGCTATACGGTTCATAGCACCATTTATCTGGGGAAAGCTGGGGAAATGGTACAATGCACTGGGAAAATGGCATGTGATGACAATGTGACATGACATTTCCACTAAACCTGCTTTTACACTTTTTTTTGAGCTGTCTGTGTTCAGTTTATCAAGGCCCAGGGTTTAGTTTCAAGTCAAGAGATAGTGCAGGATTAGACTAATTATAATGTCATAGCTGCCAACAAATGCCTTTAACATGTATGCCTTTACCCTGCAATGCAATTAACACGTATGCCTTTACTACGTAACACCTTTACCATGCATATGCCTTGACCATGCATAATGAATGATTTACAAAAATGGCCCTGCCAGTAAATGGTGGGTGCCCTTGAGCCCATCCAGGGCACCCACATGATCAATGTTGATTGCCCCCAAAGTCCCCATGACGCCAGCGGGAGCCAGTATTGTTCCTACCCATAGGGAGCAGCTTAAAATCCTGCGCTTTACGGGCAGGACATAATTTTTTCATGTGTTTCTCTGCCCGCTTTAAAAGCTGTGCATTGTGGGGAGTGTAAATTATTGTCAGCCCAGGTAACTATAACTGCTCAGTTTCTATGGTTTCGTGTGTAAAATCTAACCTAAGTAAACGTCCCTGTAACCTTTGTTTTGTTCAGTAAAAATAACTCTCTCTTTTTCTCTCTCTCTCTCTCTCTCTATATATATATATATATATATATATATATATATATATATATATATATATATATATTCGCCTATTACACGTTTTGTGATATACTGCCTCAATTCCGCTGGTAATTCCTCAATTCTCCCAAATTTTCACCCAGAAATGTTGGCAGTTTTCAGCGTTAAACTAAATAGATTCTCGATATTTCTGGATTGCATATTTCCCATAGTAAACAAAGAGGCTACTTGTAGTGAGGGCATTAGAGGGTACACGGTAGCCGACCTCCAGACTGCTCTGGGCTTGTCTTTATGGCTGCTCCCCCTTCGAGCCTCTATGGTTCGCAAGTAAACTTCCCCAAGGAACAGGGCTCTTAACTCCTTAATATGGTGTACTTGCACCACATACAGGAGATCATCATATCTAGTTAAGTTGTCCAAAAGTTATGACAAGACCGTGTTAAACTGTAAAATCCAGCAATAATTAGAGTTCAGTGGACTCTGGTGCGACGGCACCTGCTGCACCAATGGAAGCTATGTCTCTATTTTACGCATTGTGTTTGAAAGTTGGAGTGGAGGATAAACAATCTGTGTTTGTGATAACAATAATGATTTACAAGTACAGTTTTTACACTGAAAATCATATCCAAATAATTGATTGTGAATACATAGAAAATTGTGTGTGCTAATGTAATTTAATGTGTGCTTTAATGTATAGGGCAGGCATAGGGAATACCTAATTAAAAGAGGATTTCTATCTTCTAAGGAAGAGGTTAAGCACATTGATAAAGACAGAAAGGAGTGCTCCCACAAAGAAATACACATACAAAGAGATGCACAGACCCACAAACACACACCAAACATGAACTTACAGACACCTAACTACCCACAATGGTGCACACAAACACATATATACAAATAGAAACAAACTAACACCCACAAACAGATATTCAAATAGACGCACACAAACATGCTCACATAAGCAAACACACAGGCTAAAAGACACTCAGACACTTACACCAGCAAACACCTCGTTGACACTGAAGTAAATAGGTAATAATGAGACACTGGCAGGCAGGAGCGTGGCTTGGGCAGTAAGATTGAAGGGGGTGAGCTGTAGATTTTCCATGAATGGAGCTGAGTTATAATGTGCATGAGAGGGCCTAACGGGGCAATGGAAAGGAGACACATGCGGAGTGAGAGAAAACACGTTATTTTGTCATACAACCAACATTGTTAAAGACTTTCAAAACAGAAAGGGAAAAGTGTGTGTCGATAAAAATTCCTGTTGAAATGCAACAGACATCTCACCATACCCGACTAAAAGCACCTGTGCCCAACTATTTAGCTGAAAATACATTTACTAGTGAGATGTAACGCCCCAAATACCACCCCCGGAAGCTGCGTCCCTACTGGCATGGCAGAGAATGACACCGAAAAGGGAATGAAGTAGAATTTCAAGTACTAGGGTCTCTACAGCAGCACAGAGGATAATTGCCTAACTTGGCCTGGTGCTCTAGGGGGGCCATTCCCACTAAATCTTCAGCCCGATCTTGCTTGGCCAGGGATGAGGGACGGCGACGCGATAACTTAAGACACACAGTGGGTCGGTAACAGGCAGAAAGCTCTGATACCTGCTACTTTTTAGCGACTGAGCAGAAAGGTGCCCATGTCACAAAAGGGCCTAATGCCCACTAGATTAGCATTCAAGAATCACTGACATAATCATATCTGTCCCCAACAGCCCCTCAACAGAGATCACTGAACAGTGCTTTAACTATACACAAGGACAGAGCACAGAGGTCGCCGTCACCAACAACAATTGATGGAATATGTCACCCTAAGTGGGAAGGGTATGCCCAGACATGGGTGCCGTGCTCACTACACCACTGGATTCAAGCTAACCTGGCTGATGCCCTGCAACCGGTCCCAGGATGCTTGTTTCCGGTCCAGGGAGGACCTGGCTTGTCAGTTCGGGCTGGACTGTTCCCACAAGGAACAGGGTTGAGACTGATTTGCATATGGTTGGGTCCAAACTGAGGTGGTGAGCAAAAGAATAATGGATTTAACCCAGATCTTTGTTGCTGCGGGTGTATGTTTGCAGTGTCCAGCATTCTGTCCATCAATTGTTTCTTTTGAATATGCCACCCTAAGTGGGAAGGGTATGCCCAGACGTAGGTCCCATGCTCACTACACCACTGGATTCAAGCTAGCCTGGCTGATGAAGGGTGATGCCCTGAAACCGGTCCCAGGATGCTTGTTTCCAGTCCAGGGAGTATCTGGCATGGCAGTTTGGGCTGGACTGTTCCCACAAGGAACAGGGTTGAGACTGATTTGCACATGGCTGGGTCCAAACTGTTGTGGTGTGGTGAGCAAAATAATGATGGATTAAACCCAGATCCTTGTGACTGGGGGTGAATGTTTCCAGTGTCTGGCATTCCGTCCAGCAATTGTTTCTTTTGAATACAGCATGTAGAGGGGGCCCAGGCGCTGAGGCAGGGCTGTCCGCTGACCATGGAGGAGAGCTGCAAGGTGCTGCTGCGAGATGGTCATGCTGCTAAACATGGTCAGTGACATCGCTAATGACAACGTCCACACAACCACTCACACACCCACTCCCATCCCACAGAACCTCTCATACACCCACTCCCAACCCCACACAACCCCTCACATACCAATTCACAGACCCATACCAGCACTCACACAACCAATGACTCCTCCAAAGAGTCACTCACAAATCCACTCACTCATACAGCCACTTACATACCCACTAAGTCACCCATATAGCCACTCATGCTCCCATTCACTCATCAATACAACCACTCACATATACAGATATACATACACTTACACATCCACTCATACACCCTTACATCTACTCTCACACCTACTCAATCACCCATACAGAAACTCACACTGCCACTCACTCACCCATACAGGTACTCATACACCCAGATACTCCCCTATAAAGCTACTCACACTGCCACTTACTCACCAATACAACTACTCACACACCAACGTATTTACCATTCAGCCACCCATACACCCACTCACTTACTCATACAGCCACTGACACAGTCTCTCATTGACCCATACAGTCACTGACAGCCTCTCACTCCCCCATACAACCACTCACACTCCCACATAACCACTTACATAACTATTCACACATCCATACTACCATTCACTCACCCTTACAGCCACTCACACAGACATTCCCTCTCCAATACAGTCACTCACAACCACGGGAGCGTAACCAACTGCTGTGTATAGGGGACACACTCTGAGAGAGCTCCACGCCCGGACCAACTAATGCTGCTAAATCCGGCATTGTTATGACGCATCCTACACCCAGACGAGAGAAGTGTGAATGCACAGCGGAAGGCGGATGATATGCCCACACCAAAACAGTCGATGCGACCTGTGGGCAGCCAAACAAAGAGACTGTGCTGACAACATTTGAGGCCTAACCAATTCGCCTGATTCCGATACGGGTGAGACAGCACAGGTTTGAGAGATCACGGAGACAAGGACGGCACAGAGAGGTACGATAATCCAACCAGTTGGGGACCCCTGCATTCCGGGCTATAGAGTTAACCATGGGTGCGGGAAAGGACCCTGAGAGCTGCATCACCGAGGCCGCCGGACCCGTCCCCGGCATAACGCACTGAGCGAACCCGCGCCGCTCCTGCTTTGGTGGCGGAAGGCTGTGTCCACTCTCCCCCCCAGAACTACATTGTACTGAACTCCTGGGCTCACCAGAGGGGGGACAAGCAAAGGGAGGCAGACCTGTGCAGGGCTTCGGGGATGGAGGGCCGGCAACGGAGGCCGGTGCCAACGCCATTTAGGGCCTAACCAATTCACCCGCTCCCGATACGGGAGACAGCACCGGTCTGAGAGAGCACGAAGGCTAGGATGGCACAGAAAGATATGGCAATTGACCGACAGGGGACCCCTGCATTACGGGGTTGTCGGGAAAGCCCTGAGTGCCGGTTAGGACCCTGGAAGCAGCATCACCGAGGACTCTGGACCCATCCCTGGCATGACACACTGAGCAAGCCCGTGCCTCTCCCGCTTCGGTTGCCGAATGTTGTATCCACCCTCCCCCAAACCTGCATTGTACTGAACTCCTGGGACCACTGGACAGATGACGATCAGGAGGCTGGAGAGTGGAGGCAGGCCTAAGTTGGGCCCCGGGGGTCAGAAGGCCGGCAACAGAGGCCAGTAAACTGGCACAGTGCACGGTACAGCTCACAACCTCGCCCCTGCGCAACACCAGACTTGGCTGCGATCTCCAGTGGGTGAGCGAAGACCTGCAAGCTCCCCCTGGGTATGTGAAATACCCAAACACCCCTTCTGCACAGGACTAACGGCGGCCCGGCAGCACTTTGGGGTGACACCTGGGCCCTGTCCTACATTGTGACTGGCCTGGGACAAACACACATGCAGTGGCTATGCTAGACCACGAAAGAAAAACGGTGAGTAGAGACTCTCAGTTCTCCCCCATCCACCCTCCTACTGCTTTATATACACAAACATGTTGAGTAGGCCCCAGGATACTGCCCTTAAACATGGGCCTTCCCTGACGCTGGGCGGTGGAATCCCCACTGTGTGAAGAGTTACGCATCATATGGCCTACTGAGGGAAGCAAGACACTCTGCTGCACCTACCAACTTAGGTCACCAAGCTCCTCCCCCATTGCAGCACGCACACACTGGAGGGTGAAAAAAGGCGCTCCAGGAGGTACTTCAGGCTTGGGACAGAGTGGACACCGCATACAACAGGGGGCAACTCGAGAATGGAACCGAACTAACTGCCTGAAAGAGAATCACCAACTTAAAAGTAGAGGGTTCATTTGTCAGCTACCTGTGCAATGACACAGTGGGGTGGGGGATGTGAGTTGGAGGAAACTACCGAAGACATTGCAAAAAAGGAAGGGGACCCCCTCTAAAGATACAGAACAAGGTCAGGGAGAAGAGGGGAAAATAAACAGACCTAAGAAAAAATCTCCCTCATGACCACATTTATTTATGCATAGGAATTAATCCCAAAGGTCAACTGTGAGCGCCCAAGCTGGTGTGTGAACCCACTCAGAGAAAATTATAACGACATATCTGAAAAATATACAGTTTTTTATTTTCATTTCATTTTATCAAAATATTTTTTCATAGCTTATACAAATCCATAAATATTTTTACAAATAACATATTTAAACATAGTAAAGTCACAGATCAACATAAATAAGAAAAACAATACATATAATCAAACATGAAAGCCCAGAAAACAAGCATTGAAAATGCAATAGGTCTCGCAATAGAAGAGTTTAACTTTTTTCGTTTTGCAAATGGATGAGTGGCGTTGCGTGGATGAGTGGCGTTGCGTGGATGAGTGGCGTTGCGTGGATGAGTGGCGTGTGAGAGTGGCGTTGCGTGTGAGAGTGGCGTTGCGTGTGAGAGTGGCGTTGCGTGTGAGAGTGGCGTTGCGTGTGTGAGTGACGTTGCGTGGGTGAGTGGGGTTGGAATGCAATAGGTTTCGCATTAGAAAAGTTGTAGTTATTGGTCTTGTAAATGACAATTTATTTATTTTTTCGTTGTTAAAATTGCTAAATTGATGGCTTTGTCATTTACAATGCCAATAGTTATAACTTTTGCGAATGTGACACCTATAGCATTTGGAATGCAACATGTTTTGTATTTATGTGACTTATATGGCAGCTCTGGTCGTTATGCTACATCTCTAGATAGTTTTATCTTTCGCAAATGTGACACCTATTGTAACACAATATGTGTTGTGAGTGAGGGTGAGGGGTTGAGGGTGGGTGAGGGGTTGAGGGTGAGTGAGGGTGAGGGGTTGAGGGTGAGTGAGGGTGAGGGTGAGTGAGGGTGAGGGTCAGCAGATCAGCACAAGAGAAGAGAACACAGAGTTAAAGAAGGAGGTGGGTGGATGAGAGCAGCAGATCAGCACAGGAGAAGAGAACAGGGAGTTAAAGAAGGAGGCGGGGTGAAAGAGAACAGCAGATCAGCATCGGAGAAGAGAACAGGGAGTTAGAGAATGGGGCGGGTAGAAGAGAGTAGCAGATCAGCACATCCATCTGGTATTAACCACAACATATTGAACTAAGGGACCCGAATTCCCGCCATTTTCAAAATCGAGCCTCATGTTGACCACTAAAGCCAAATTGCAACTGTGTGCAGGTTGTCTGTGTATGATATATCCCACAGCAAGTCCAACCTATGCTATACTTATGTCTCTGTTGTGTTTATACTTTGGTAACCAGGGCCATCCATGATTATGGAAGCAGCCAACCAGTTACACATGCCAGTTCAGTAATTCCGGACAAAAGCACAACTCAGCTACAAAATAACTTGAATTACAATTACACACTCAAATATTATATTGTTGCCATCAAAATATCCAAAGCTGGTTTAGCAGTTCTGGATCTAAGTGCAATGAAATAAAACAACAATTTGCTTACACTAAGGCTATTGGCATTGTAAATGACAATGCCTTTTAATTTATCTGTTTTGAAAACCAATATATAAATAAATAAATAGCATTGTCATTTATAATGCCAATGGCTCAAACTTTTCACAAATGCGAGACCTCACTCCAAGCACACTGAAAGGGAGGGGTGGAGGAGGGGAATGCTGCAGGGGCCGAGGCCTATGTGTTTAAGGGAGGTGCTCAGCTGTGCAAGCAGCGCCGACAAAGTGAATCCGATGAGCTGCGACTAAAGGGAGGGGCACGGATGCCATTGAAGTGCAAGCACGGCATGGGGTGATTTCACAAAAAAAGCATTTGTTTAAAGAGCAGTTATGGAGACAGCCACAACGTGCGCTATACACATGCACGAGAAACTGAAAGCTTTGCGACAGACGTGGAAAAAATGTACATAGACTGGTGGAACAGAAAGAAAGTACTGCTTGTTGACTGGATGGAAAGTTGAAGTGCAGGCAGAAAATAAACAAGCGTGAAAACCCACTAATCACTTTCAAGAACCAGAAGGATCGGAAAGAAATGTTAACGGAGGAACACCAGAGCATGCGATTCACTCACGAATATGAGGGTGAGAATGTCGTGGCAGTGGTGTTTGTCCACATCTGCTCGGGTCACAATCGAAGTTATCTAAAAAACAAGCACGGACTCAGTCACCAGCCTCCTGTGCGGACCTATAACTACAGCTGGGGCAGAGGGTCCGGGGTAGATGAGAGGGGTGAGCAGAGGCAGAAAGAGAGGCCACTGGAGACGGGCAGAGAGCAGCTGAGACAGGTAAAAGGACGTTAGCGAGAGAGGGGCGACCAGAGACAGACAGAGGCCACTGAGGACAGTCGGAGAGCAGCCTGGACAGACGGACGGCGGCAGAGAGAGAGGGGCGAGCAGCAACAGGGAGAGGTCACTGACGACGGTCAGAGAGCAGCCAAGGGGCGGCAGAGAAAGAGAGAGAGGCAGGGAGACGTCACTGGAGACAGCCAGAGAGCAGGCGAGCGGCAGAGAAAGGGAAACAGCAGCAGGGACAGCGAGAGGGATGGAGGATTGCAAGGACAGAGGGCAGCAGAGAAAGAGCGGGAGATGCAGAGACAGAGGACAGACGACAGGGAGGCCAACAGGGGGAGGAGAGCAGAGACAGAGAAAGACCAGAAAGACAGGTGAGAAGTTTGCAGGAAGAGAAAAATTTCAACGTAACGGGATGCTTTAGCTCTGAGAATTATTTATGCTTTTTTTCAATCTGTAGATTTAACATCGTTCTATATACCGATATATTTAGTATATGAAAAGCAGAACAGATTCTGGTGTAGTCACTGACGTGGTCTGCATAATTAATCCCAAGCTAAAAGGAAATAGAAGACTGTAAGTAGGAAGACGCTTTAATCGATGTGCGCCAGGAAACATACAAGTAATTAAAGGCTCACAAAAATCAATTAAAGCAGCCTAAAGGGGAGAAAGGAGGGGTGAGTGTAAGCCGAGGTCAGGGGAGGGGGCGGAGCGGGGAGAGCGAGAGCGGCATGTGGGTGTGAAGAAGCCGGGCCGGGCAGGGCAGGGGAGGGGGCGGAGCTGGGAGAGCGAGAGCGGCATGTGGGTGTGAAGAAGCCGGGCCTTTGAAGTGAAGCTAAGCTTCACTTCAAAGGTGTCGGAGGAATGCGGGCGGCTGTGCACGCGCTTTTAAGCTCAATGCACATGCGCATTGAGCTTAAAAGTCACGGGACAATAAACAGAAGCAACCAGCAGCTGACTAAGGTTTCGCACATCCACTTCGTCTGTTTCAAAATTATTAGGCGGTGCGGCTACTCTCACCATCCGCTGCCAAGGATGTATATCAGACCAATGGTTGTGTAAGAGCAGAGAGGCGCACACAGTGAAGTCAATAGTATACGGAAGTCCAAAAAGAATTGTAGGTCTTCGGTTCTTATTTGTAAAAGTTTTCTTTATTTTCATGTACAGCGGCACAGCCAACGCGTTTCATTCCCATTCGTGCCTTGGGAATTTCATCAGGGCTGCAAAAATACATTGACATATATAAGTATTTATCAGATATTAAAAAGACGTTTGCCCAAAGGGGGCACCAGTCCAAGTCAAATTGCATCAACGTGCGCACCCATAGATCCAGATACATTAGCCGAGTTATACAATTACTAGGTGTCAATCTCAAATTTAAAAAAATTACCTCATGACAGCATATACCCCCTCACCGGTACTATGCAGTCACAACGCAAGTCCAAGCAAAAAGTGCTTGGTCCTGATTAAAAACACCATGCCATGCCTATTGGAGAATTAGGCACCGAGATGTGCAAGTGTTCGGGTCGTACAGACCCTTGAAGAAGAGAGAAAGAAAGACGGGTTGTGATTCAGATGTCCTTGTTCCCAGTGTGAAGAAGTAAATAAAGAACATAGTGAGAGAAAGTGATCCGACATAGTGAGAGAAAGTGATCCGACTACCCTGTGCTCATGCTTGAAATCCAACAGTTTGTGAGATTGAAAACCAAGGAAAAGGAGGAAGTTCCCTAGTGAAAAGGTCCAAAGTCAACAGGTCAAAAAGACCCTGAGATGCATGAGGAGATGGTTGAGAGAATATTACCGCTCACCATGTTTTAGACAGTCTAGTCTGTGCGGTTACTCTCGATATCGTGCTTCTTCAAGAACAGTTTGAAGGGCAGTCACAGTGGATCACAATGTGTACCTATAATAAAAATATAGTACGAGGGTTCGTAAGCACAATATTGTTTACAGATTTGATGTTTCTTATGGGAACAACGAGTTCCTGTTTATAATGATGGAAGAAAGGGGAACATCATGGAAGGAGAGCTAAGTTAAATATGATCTAAGGTAGTTACAACGCAGAATAATATAAGGGGTTGTAGGGGTCTAAGGTGTTGAACTACCTTGTATACCATAAGATGACTTTTATTAATGTAGGTAGTGAAAGATAACCAGCAAGACGATTGAAGTGACCCCCTTTTTGAGAGAATATATCTAAGTTGAAGGTATATAGTACCTGCAGAATGCTTAATGTTGAAATCCAAGTGGAATGAAGGTCCAAGTTTCCACGAAATATCAGGTCGCTGTCACTATGATAGGTCAATAAAAGTAACCAATCCGGACCCCTGTATGTAGGAGGTTGAGTGGATAGGTGAGAATTGGTCCTATATATATATATATGTTAAAAAACATATTCTTATAATCATAGTCCTACATATAAAGAGAGAAAATCTTCACATTTAGATTGATGTCATAGACCAGTACAAATCTTTTGGTCCCATTTGATGTCCCCATTTATAATAACCAGTTGTGAGCCCCCTTCTGTTGATTGTGTCAAGTGGCAGAATCACGGGGTAGTTTGTAGATAGGCATAATAGTGACTATGCTCCTTTGTTGGGCAGCATGTAGATCACTAGAGCCAACATACAAAAAATGACAATTTCCTGTTATTATACATCAAACAGCGCTGTTTCAGGAGCATAAGGCAATTTAAAACGACATATTTTTAGAGATTGAAAACAACGATATACTACTAATGACTGCCATATGCTAGTTGTATGTATATTGGTAGGTTAACCCTCGATCCCGCCCTAATATACTATTTCCCCTAGTGACTACAAATGCACCTAGTGTAAAAAGGTGTACCTCGGGGGAACTCCAGAGGGGAAAGGGAGTCTAAGTGCCCAACGAAGTCTCCGGCTTCAAAAGGGGTCCGCAGAAGCGTAGTAACGCCACGGTGCCTGCAAGTAATCAGAATTGTCAAGATCTACAGCCGATTCTGAGCCAGCCCTCAGACGTCCATTAAGTTAAGTTCAGCGATGCTCGGTAGTCTCGCTTACCTTCGGTATGGCCCCCGTTCTCCGCTGCTCCTCCTCCTGGAATTTTGGACGCACCAAAACTTCGTAGCGCGCCGTGTTTTAAAGCAGAGAGAGTCGTCACTAGACGAAAGTCACGTGACGCCGGGATCAGCCCCTATCATGGAGGGTGGAATGTCCATTCTAATGTAGCGGCCATCTTAGAGTGAGGCCGGTGAAACGATTTAAGTTATAGTATAAAGCCGGCAAGGCGATTTCAATTATGATACCGTATAATGGTCCAATAAATATGAAAATCCTGGCTATTTTCCACTAGTGTTAATTAATAGAGAGAGGGTTAGTGTCCGAAATGTACGGTGTTACAATAACGAATGACAACCCAGGTGATACCCGACTGAAGGTCAATTATTTAAGAGAATCAGTCATATAACGCATATTATTTTCGGTTGCCATGTTACGAAGCGAGGTGCATCGTCACAGTGTAATGGTCATATGTTGACGAGATAGGCCCCTGTCATAGATGCCAAAATATCTGTTCTGATTCGGCAGCCATATTAGAGTGGTGCCGGCGAGGCGATTTTTTGATTGTGGTATAGTGCCGACGGTGCGAATTTAGTTGTATTGTGAAGTAATGCTCCAGCCCACTGGTCAAATAGGTCGCAATAATCCGTGATTCAAAATGATCGCTTTAGTAGATTGGGCAGATGTGGGAGTCTAGGCTCTTTATCGCCAGTACAACAAATGGGTCAATGTTGAAAGTATATGGTGTCACTATAATAATTGACAACCAAGGTAATATCTGACTAATAGCTAGTTATTTAAGAGGATCAGTCAAGTATAGTGGTATATATTATTTTCGGTTGTGGTAAATATGTAAAAATAATGGAAAGTAAGGAAGGCGCATCCAGCCCTACTATCACCAGACTGAAGCGTAAACAGAGGAATGTGGTTCCCAGATAAGATAGATATAATGAAATATCATGCCATACAAGGTTTCAAAGTGTTGAGGTAACCCCAATAGAGAGTGCAGTGGAGAGTAGGCGGTCAAGTATATCTTAGAACCAGTTACCAAGTTTTATAAAAGATGTTACACAGGCACTGCAATGTTGCAGGAGAAATGGGTAATGCACCATAAGGCAATATTATACAAAATTATAAAAGTGCTCTACACAAAGATTTACAACATGTATAAGTAATCACATATTGTTAAGCAAGAGATTGTAGCTTCAAAGGAGAGAATAGGTGATATACCTGTGGAGAAATAGAAAAGTGTTACAGCAATTTGTTTCTTACAGAGTAACATAACATCCTTCCATTTGTTCAGCCTGGTTGAATTAGCGTCTCCTTTGTTTTGAAGGAAGCAAGGTTCCTGATTGCAAATACAGGTTAGGAATAGGGGAGATTTATTATACTGAGGGAGAGGTTACATCAAAAAATAGTGAAGTTCTTTATCCGTATTATGTCCCCTTTGTGTCGCTCGCAAACGGCAAATCCATTTGGCTTCCCTCTGTCTAACAGTTAGCTCCCGGTCACCCCCTCTTTTATCCAATGGTATGTGATCAATTCCATGGAACCAAAATGAGGTATCATTTAGATGTTTCTCATCATAGTGTGAGCTTACAGGGTAGCGTTTATCTTTGTTGATGATAGCCCTTCTGTGCTCTTGGATTCTAGATTTCAGAGGGCGGATGGTGCTCCCCACATAAATGATGTTACAACTACATCCTAAGACGTAGATTACGTGAGTCGTGTTACAATTGATGAAGCTATTGATCTTATAGTTTTTCGAGGTGTTGTAACTAAAATTCGTCTTTTTGTTTAGGCCTGAGTCGCAAACAATACATGACCCACATGTATAAAAACCCGAGGGTTTAGATGGAAACCATGACTCGCGTGGGGTGGTTACGTAACTCTGGCATAGATCATCCCTGAGAGACCTTCCTTTCCTGTACGAAATGAGTGGTCTATTAGGTATTTGGTCCCGTAGCCCGGAGGCACTTTGCAGTATGTCCCAATGTTTCCTCAATACATTGTGGATTTGGTTGCTGTTGGAATTGTATTGAGTTGTAAAGGTAATACTGCGATCAGTTTCTCTGTGTTGTCTTGCATTAGGTGTAGAGTTTAAAGTATCTTCCCTACGAAGGTTCCTCGCCTTTTGTATTGCTGTATCCACAATCCTCTGTTTGTAGCCTCTTTTAAGGAACCTGTTTTTTGCACTGGCCAGATTTTGAGTATAGGTATGTTCCTCGCTACAGTTTCTACGTAGTCTCACCATCTCGCCGTATGGTATGTTTTCCACTACAGCGCGAGGGTGAGCACTATCTGCATGCAGTACTGAATTGCATGAGGTCTCTTTCCTGTATAATTTACTGTGTACCACCCCCTCTGTTACGTAAAAACAGATGTCTAGAAAATTGATAGTTTCCTTGCTGTGTGTCATGGTCAATTTTACGTTATGTTTATTGCTGTTGAGGTATGCATGGAACTGTAGTAGAGATTCGACCGAGCCAGACCACAATACGATGATATCGTCGATGTACCTCCCCCAGAACACAATGTGTTCGGTCCAGGGGGAGGCACATTTGTTCCAGGCATGCACCTTCTCAAAATGACCCATGAATAGACAAGCGTACGATGGTGCTGCCTTTGAACCCATGGCGGTGCCACGGGTCTGGTGATACCAGGCGGAATCGTGTAGGAAGTAATTGTTGCTGAGAATGATATTTGTCATATCCAATAACATGTTATTGAAATCATGCTTATCAGCTGGTTCCCTGTCCAAAAAAGATTGCAGTGCCTCCATGCCCATGTCTCTGTGGATACAAGTGTATAAACTTTCAACGTCAAATGTGACGAAGGAAAGTTCATCTGACCACTGAAAATTGTTTAGTTTTGCTAAGATGTCCTTACTGTCTTTGACATAGGATGGAAGATTTGTTACATATTTCTGTAAGTGGAGATCCACGAACTCTGAAATTTTCTCCGTGGGGGACCCAATTCCAGAGATGATTGGACGTCCTGGTGGAAAAGCCCCCCCCTTGTGGACTTTGGGCAGGATATATATACATGGAAATCGTGGTTTGTTTACCCTAAGGTATTTTAGTTCATCTTCTGATAGAAGGCCCGTTTCTTTCCATTCTAGCAATTTAGCTGTTATCATGCCAGTTACTTCATTGATAGGATTGTGAGGGATGCGTTTGTAGCAACTCGTGTCACTGAGTTGGCGATCAATTTCAGACATGTAGTCACAAAGATTCATAACCACAACATTCCCGCCCTTATCTGCCTCTTTAATGACAATTGTTTTGTCTGCCTTGAGTCTTTCCAAGGCCTGTCGTTGTTTGGCGGAAATGTTGTGATTAGGAATGGTAGAGAGTACTCCGGTGTCTTCAAGTTTGTACAAGTCTGTAGACACCTTTTCATAAAAAGTATCAATGCTGGGATGGTAATTAAAAGTAGGAGTGAACGTGGATCTGCATTTGAGGTGACTTTCCATACTGTAATCTTGCTCTATTGCCAGATTCCTTAACATGGTGGACATGTCTTGTTCCTGATCTTCATCTAGGTTGTATAGCAGTAGGGTTGTGCGAATGTCTGCCACTGTGTGTGGTACTGGAGGGGTAACCTCTCTCTGCGTTGGGACCCTAGGTGTTTGACGTGAAAAGAAATCTTTTAGTTTTAACAATCTGACAAATTTAAAAAGATCAATATGTACATCGGTCATATCTCCATGTTGTGCTGGGCAGAAACTGAGACCCTTACTCAGGACAGCCAGTTCGTATTCATCAAGTGTTTTATTAGACAGGTTAACAATCTTTAAGTCATCAGTACATTCTGGTACACATATTTCATGGATGGGAATAGGCAGAGCTGTTATTTCTGTTTGGCTCCCATCCCTGTCTTGGGTATTGCTCCTGTTTCTGTACCTGGCCTTTGCCCGCCTTCCGCCCCTCCTTGTCTTTGTATAGCCCTTTGGGGTTTGGGTTGGTCCTTTTTTTGTTGTAGGCGGCTGCTTGTCCGTATTTTGGCTAGCTCCTTCTGGAAAGAAGAAGCACCTTCTTCTAAAGGGAGGTCTATTGTTGAGTTAGACCTGGTACTGTTCACTGAGTTGGTAGATGCCCCACTCTCAGAACGCGCTTCCTCGCTTATTTCCCTTTCTTCGCGCACCCTCTTTCTTTCTTCTGCCCCTTGGACTTGATCAAATTTCTTGGCGAACGTATAAATTCGCCCGTCTCTATAGTCCCTGTCATCTCGCCTGATTTTTTTCATTTTCTTTTCTTTTAGATACATTTGGTGTTCCTCCATCACCTTTTTCAGTATGGCAAAGTTTTTTTCTATAAGATCCTTTGGTTCTAGGCTGTTGATTTCAATTATCAGTGCATCAATTTCAGCCATTAGTTTCTCACCCTTCTCCTGAGCATGACGGATTAATATTCTCATCATGACTTCAGAGGCCAGTTCTAAGTTACTCTCCCATTCTTTGAGTAGACCCTCTCCTAGGTCTTCAAATGTTGGGAATAGGAGGATTCTTAGGCCCCGTGGGACCTTTTTATTAGATAAATATTGCGTGAGGGTAGCCCCATCCCACCAGCGCGAGAGTTCTAATTTTTTTAGGCGCTCTAGTTTAAGGAATAGGGTTTTTAAGCTGGGTTTACTAGTTTCAGCAGGAGTAGAAGTCTCATTGGATCTATTGGGACCAAAGAGGTTGAGAGCCATTTCCTCTCTCCCATCTGCGAAGTTAGGCATTGTGATGAAAAAACTGTTTTTCCGAATAAAGTGAAGTGCAAAACAGTCAATTTTAGAATACTAAACAATAAACAGAAGCAACCAGCAGCTGACTAAGGTTTCGCACATCCACTTCGTCTGTTTCAAAATTATTAGGCGGTGCGGCTACTCTCACCATCCGCTGCCAAGGATGTATATCAGACCAATGGTTGTGTAAGAGCAGAGAGGCGCACACAGTGAAGTCAATAGTATACGGAAGTCCAAAAAGAATTGTAGGTCTTCGGTTCTTATTTGTAAAAGTTTTCTTTATTTTCATGTACAGCGGCACAGCCAACGCGTTTCATTCCCATTCGTGCCTTGGGAATTTCATCAGGGCTGCAAAAATACATTGACATATATAAGTATTTATCAGATATTAAAAAGACGTTTGCCCAAAGGGGGCACCAGTCCAAGTCAAATTGCATCAACGTGCGCACCCATAGATCCAGATACATTAGCCGAGTTATACAATTACTAGGTGTCAATCTCAAATTTTAAAAAATTACCTCATGACAGCATATACCCCCTCACCGGTACTATGCAGTCACAACGCAAGTCCAAGCAAAAAGTGCTTGGTCCTGATTAAAAACACCATGCCATGCCTATTGGAGTCACGGGCACTGCAAGGAATCGCCACGATTCCTTGCTTCGTAGTTTAAAGGTTGTTTGAGCCGCAATAGGCTCGCAAGCTCGATGCGCATGCGCATCGACAGGCGAGACCTAAAAACAACCAGAAACATCACACCACCCCTTTCATACCCAACTCACACAAATCCAGACACACCTTCACATTCATAATATATCTGGGGAACACAATTACAGAATAACAAAGTAACTGTGATGATCAAAGACAGAAACTGCACAAGGGCAGGCTGTTATATAGGCCGTGGTCGACACGTATCGGTGGCTGCAAGCTGATAGAATGCCACCTTCATCAGGACCTGCCAGATATAATGCCCCAAAGTATGGGGGGAAAAGATGCCACTCAACCCGGGAAAGGTAAAAACACACACTCCAACAATAGGTATAAGCACCTTCTTTATAGGTGCCGATATGCATCTTTAGATATAGAAAACAGATTTGCCAGACAGTCCTCAGCTAGGTGTAAACACCAATCTCAGCATCTGCGGGGATTAAACCCCATCAATCCTTTCTAGTGTGACAATTACTCGAAATTCGGAAGCCTCTATTCTTATATCTTGCACATATTCTTGTTTCTACAGGATGTATCAAACACCGGAACAGTATGGCGAGAGTATAATATAGCAACTCCCAGTGAAGGGCCTCCAATACTTCAAAAGCTACACTTGGTCCAGTAATCCTCCTCCTTCTCAATCTTCCACCAATGTCTATGCTTCAATATGTAGTGGTCTCTAAAAACGGTCCGATGTATTCCTGGAATGCCGCCTCAACAGAGCTTGCATCCGCCCGGAGGGTATACACAGAATCGCCTACTGGGGCCCACTGGTTCAGGCTAGAACCATACATACGACAGACCATACTGAGCTGCTGCCGACGTCAGTGCATCACCCCGTGCAATAACAGAGACATTGCGCCCAAATAGACACTTCTACCCGTAGGCACGCTGTGTGGCCTCCTGGTGCTGTGCAGGGAAACAAATAAAAATGGGACGCCCCAAAAGGAAAGTTCCGGAGACGACCACAACTACAGGCAAACAACAAACGGAGGATACGGACCCCCACCTCTCATCAGCCTTCCTTGAGCTGTGTCCCACCAACAAACATGACTTCAGAACCCGACAAACTAGATTAAATCCTACAGGAAGTTCGGGACGCAAGAAAATCCATAGAGCACTAAATTGGCTCAACAACAGGATTCACTCTTCTGAAAGCAGACCATGATAAACTTGCCACCACCATTAAAGATAATATACTCGCTGGTGCCATAGCATAAAGAGCAAGCAATGCAACTGACACAGCTACAGCGCCAAGTGTTGGGACAACAGGAACGGATTGATGATGTTACTAATCTTGATGTTACTAATATCGATATTTGTATTATTGTTATGTATTTTATTATGTATTTAATATGTATGTGTTATATGTTTTTTGTTAAGTATTTTACTTGTTTTATATTATATGTGTACTATTTTTATATGTTAATAATGTTATTTTTAAGTCAATTTTGTGTTTTAATACCGGAGCGGGTTGTGCCTAAATATAGGGAAATAGGGTGGGAAGTAATTTAATTATACTAAATTAATTACTAATTTTTTATAATTATATATTAATTTTAATTTTAATTAATTTTTGCGTTTAAGTTCTGTAGCGGGTTATGGATTTACAGGGGAATTGGGTGGGAAGTGATTTAATTGTAATTAAGTAATGATTTATTTTTATTTATTGGTTTTGATAATTATTATTTTTTCATTAATTATTAATTGGTAAATATTTTTAAAATGTTAAATTAATTTATTAATTGGTAATCAATGTTTTTATTTGGCAATTCAATTTTTTAATTGGTAATTACTTTTTTTAAATGGCAATTAATATTTTTAATTGGTAATTAATTGTTATTCATTGGAAATTATGTTTTATTAATTGGTAATTAATGTTTCATAAAAAGTATTTTTGGGTATAAAAAAGCATTGTATTGTTTAATTTTTTTTAAGTGTTAATCAATTTTTAATAATTAATATGTTTTTGTTATGAAAAATTTGTTATTGTTCAATATTTATTATTTGGTCATTAATATATATTAATTAATATTTATTATTAATTTACTGTTAATTAATTATCAATTGTAGTTATGTTTTTAATAATTATTAATGGGTTTTTGTAAATGATGTAGAGTTATTTAAAAAACTAAATTATTAATTATTTTAAATACAAAAATTATTTATAAGTATGTTATATTTAACTTTTACTCTATCCAACACTTTCTCTTATGTTGCACTCTCTCGAGTTGGAATAGTAATTTTTACCCCTACACTATCCAATGCTTTCCTTACTGTTGCACTCTCTGGAGTTGGAATAGTAATTTTTACCCTTACGCTATCCAACGCTTTCCCTACAGTTGCACTCTCTGGAGTTGGAATAGTAATTTTTACCCTTACGATTTCCAACGCTTTCCCTACTGTTGCACTCTCTGGAGTTGGAATAGTAATTTGTACCCCTACGCTATTCAACACTTTCCCTACAGTTGCACTCTCTGGAGTGGGAATAGTAATTTTTACCCCTACACCATCCAACGCTTTCCCTACTGTTGCACTCTCTGGAGTTGGAATAGCAATTTTTACCCCTACGCTATCCAACGCCTTCCCTGCTGTTGCACTCTCTGGAGTTGGAATAGTAATTTTTACCCCTACGCTATCCAACGCTTTCCCTACTGTTGCACTCTGCGGAGTGGGACTAGTAATTTTTACCCCTACGCTATCCATTGTTTTTGCTACTGTTGCACTCTCTGAAGTGGGAATAGTCATTTCTACCCCTACACTATCCAACGCTTTCCCTACTGTTGCACTCTCTGGAGTGGGAATAGCCATTTTTACCCCTACGCCATCCAATGCTTTCCCTAGTGTTGCACTGGATTGGGAATAGTAATTGTTACCTCTACGCTATCCAAAACTTTCCCTACTGTTGCACTCCCTGGAGTTGGAATAGTAATTTGTACACCTAAGCTAGCCAATGCTTTCCCGCCTGTTGCACTCTCTGGAGTGAGAATAGTAAATTTTACCCCTACGCTATCCAACGCTTTTCCTACTGTTGCATTTTCTGGAGTGTGAATAGTAATTTTAAGCCCTACGCTATCCAACATTTTAATTACTGTAGTTTTTTTGGGACTTTGAATAGTAGTTTTATTTCTTCAGCTATTTAATATTATTTGTATTATTTTAGATATTGTAGTATATAATGAATTTTATAAATATTGATAGTATATTTAATTATTTTAGCGTATTAAACATAAGTATTTACTTTTTATTTATGTTATTGTTTTAAGTGTGTAGATGTATTTGTAATTTATAATATTTTTTAATAATATATAAGTTATTAAAATAATTATTAAAACGTATTATTAAGTAAGTATATATTATATATTTTATGTATATGTGTAATTAATGTTTTATTATTATATATGTATTATTTATTCAATTTAAACATTAGTAAATATTTTTAACTATGTTTATTTTATTTATAAGTATTATTTACTTTATTTTATACATTTTGTTTACCGAAAAAACCTGACATTTTTAATTACGATTATTTTAACACTGATATTTTTTTTCTCGATATTTTTGTACTTAACATGTTGTAGATAGTATGTCGATATTCTTGCCTTCGATATTCCTGCATCGATATTTCTGTAGTTTGATATTTTGTAGGTCAATATTCTGTCAGTGATTCGTTCCATGTCTTGGCGCGAGGTACATATATGGGGGACAGTGGCGAGGGTGTGGTCGGTGGAGTGGAGCTGGCGGGGTGGGGTGTAGAAACTGAGACGGCTGTTGAGGTATGCTGGTCCAGTGCTGTGGAGTGCCTTGTGTGCGTGAGTGAGGATCTTGAAGGTTATCCTCTTGTTGACGGGGAGCCAGTGTAGGTCTCTTAGGTGGGGTGTGGAAAAGTAAATTTTGCCATGTTCTGTGTCCCTACGTGTCCCCCATCCTATGTTGTATGTGCATGATTAATATGCATATGTATTCCCCATGATCGATTTAAGACGCAATTACAGTTGTGTCCATCTCTAGTATGCCAGTTTCCAGTTCTCGTGAAAGCTACGAGTATTAGGCCTATGTAAAGCTACGTTGCCACGTTTCACAGTGTGCACGTTATTTCATTGTAAAGTCCCCGTTTCTAGGCCTCAAAAGGGCCCGGACTCAGATTCAGCTCCTGTCTCCTGAACCCTCGCTGAGGAGCGATACAGCCCCCACCTGTATCCCTGACCCTTTACTTACTTCCTGCCTCACAGTGCCCGGCTCGGCCTGACTCTGCCTGCCAGTCTGCCAAGAGTATGTTATGATTCCAGTTATCAGTCCAGTCCTCCTTCCCTGCATTCCTAAGCTACTGAATCGCATCAATAGTTTCCGTCATGGTCTAGCCTTTACGTCTCCATGTAAGAGAAATACTGTATTAATGGTCATTTAATATTCCTCAACACGCACTACATGTAGAATAATGCATGCACCAGTCTTAGTGTCTGTTAGCCTTTACCCTGATAACTTTTGGATTCTATCAACATGTTCTCTAAACATCAGATACTAGATAGTGTTTAGGTACATGTCGCTCTGACTCTCCAGACTTCAGTCTCTTCTTCTAGCGTAGAAGTCATAGCCCCCAGCTTCTCCCTAGTAACACGTCATTGTCAGTTTGCGCGCACCACTAGGTCAGAGGTCCCGGCTCCTTAGGTAGCCCCCTCCATGTTTCCGCCCCATTTATGACATATTCTGTTACGTTTACATCACATGTCTATGTATACGCCCTGTTCACGCCTCTTGTCACACCTACTTTCTTCCTTATCTTTCGCGACTGCTACAGGCCCTGCCCACTGCTACGCCTATTGCATTGAACATCATGTATTTTGTTTAAGTATATATATGCTTGTACACTGTTATTAAAGACCCCACTTCTTCCCCCTTACCCCGTTGTGCAGCGCTGCCATCCTATTCCCGTGCAGGTTGTCCTGTTCCTGTCCTTTATGCTGTATTACACCTGCAAACTCCAGCTACCTCGAATCTTGACTCTTATTTATTGAGCTATCTGTTATTATATATCTAGTCAAAAATAGAGGTATTATTTATTTATTTACCACAGGGGTGTGATGTGGCTGTGGTGAGGGATGTCAAGGATCAGGCATGCTGAGGGATGCATTGGAGCCGTTTAAGGAGTGTGGCCGAGGCTCCTGCGAAGAGGTAATTTCCGTAGTCCAGTCTGCTGCTGACAAGGGCCTGGGTGACCGTCCTTCTCGTTGCGGTGAGGTTCCGTAAAAATTATTACGACGTTTTGGGCATTACCGAATATGGACGAGTTTGGTATCTACGAACCGTAAATGGCAAGTTCGATAAGTGTACGCGTTTTCGCTACACTACCTGATAGGGTTCGCCTAAATTACGTGTTCTTCATCTGAACCCTCGGGTTCCATTTTAGATACGGCATCCATTTTGTTTCTTGCCCTCACGTAGTCAGCGAGCAGGCAACTGTTCGCCTCCTGACCTTTTAGTTCCCAAGCCTTGCGGAAGACGCATATTCCTTTCATGCGTCTTTATGGCCGGAGGAATGACACAGCGAAGGCAGATGGCTCAGCTTGAGGGTAATCTGGCCGTGCCAGTCTATTGTGACAGCCGTGCAGGTGATTGGGTCCAGCTCTTTGATCCTACGATCATGCTTCCGATATTACCCCCACACTCTTTTCTCTACATGTGTCTGATTTCCTTGCAGCTGCTTTTGTCTTTTTCTCTTGGTCATTTACAACTCAAATGGGTGTGCCTAATGGTGGGAAGATGTGCTTTTACAGTTGGGAACCGGCATTGCTACTGTAATTATGTTCCGGGGTTCTGAAAACATGAAAGCGACCCTTTTGAAGTTTACCGTGGGAACTGGATTGTAACCTTTTGTTCACATGTTGTGCAATGGCAACATTTTGTATAAAGGAGAGCGACCCACATATGCAATTTGAAGCAGACTCACAGAACCTACATGCCGTTGTACTTCTAATGGAAGAGGTGTGGCGCCGCGGCCAGGGCGACTGACGCTGGAATCTGGGGATCACGGTTCGATCCCCGGCACCGGCGGCAGATTAGCCCAGCACCATGCGACTCTGGGCAATAGCTTGCTTAATCTTCCCGACGGCCCCCAGCGCCTAGAGACCCTTACGGGTGATTGTGCGCTTTACAAATGTGGATTATTATTAATGACTCTTGTTTCCCTGCAGTAAATAAACGCTGATCTTTGACGCCGAAGGAAGTGTCCCGTGTCCCTGTCACTTGTGCGCCGAAACAGGTATCCCATGAAGGTTATAGGTGTTGTTCCCTGGCACCGCTGGTTCTGTTAAAAGTCCAGTCCTTCAGTTGGCGCCCAACGTGGGTCGACATCAGCGGTACCGGTCCAAAGCCTGACGATTGCGAGGAACTTCGTGTGAAATCTCCGAGGGAAGGTGCACCCCGCTTCATCGATCCTGTTGTTGAAATAAGTGGCCCGAAGATTTTCCCTGCAAAGATTCCCGCCTCCTGACGGCTGCGACGGACCGATGCCCTGACTGTCGACCTGTCTTCGACGCCCGGCGCAGACCTTTCGTACAAGCGAGACGATAGACGGGCCTTCCTGGTGACGCCATTGAAGTTCTGAGTTAAGTATTTGTGGGTCGCTCCCAGTCCTTAGTGGTTGTTGTAGCTTATTGAAGCTTTGTTGTAGCTTATTGAAGCTTTGTTGTATTGCATGGTTCCATTGCATTTGTGGTTCTTAGTTGTGGTTCTTAGTGGTTATTTGACAGTTGCAATTACCAACAACCGAGGGTTTTGTCTTACACGAAGATTTAGTACTTCGGTAACCCTTGAAGTTTGATACTAGGTTAGTGTGCACGATGCCTAGCCATAGTGGTTTGTTTGGTTTCTTCAAATGTTGCGCAATGGATTCCCGGTTGGAGGACTCGTGTCCGATACCTCCAGTTGGAACCCCGATATATGAGCTCTATAGTCGACACAGTGTGGGCCCTATTATATATAATGAATACTGGGTCCGTTACACGAAAAAAGACGGTGTCCTTAGTTGGCCACCACATGGAAGTTTTGAACTTACGATTTTAGATAATCTTGAAGCTAAATTATTTAAAAAGAAAGCTAGGCCAGCTATGTTTGATTCCTTCCGGCTGTGGCGTAAAGAGGCCAAGCAGAAAGAAATCAAACAGCTTAAAATGGATCGAAGAGAAGGGTTTGTTCCGATAATGCAAGTTGTACAACAATGTAAGCGAGAAAAAGAAGAAAAAGAAATAGAAGTTTCCACTAGACTACATCACATGAGTGTAGATAAATGTTATCCGGTTTTTCCGACTGGTCTAGATAAGAAAGAAGAAGATTCGAAGGAGGATTCCTTGTTAGCGTATTTGATGAAATCGCCACCTCCTTATGCGCAGGGTGCTACGGCCCCTGTAGCTCCTTCTGTAGTTCCTCCTGTAGTTCCTCCTGTAGTTCCTCCCGTCGTTCCAGTGACTGCGGGTCCGCCCGTTGTTAATCCTACGTTTGTCCCACCACCTGTCCTTGTTCCTACTGCCCCTGTACATGTACCTCCTCAATCTGTTATCCCTGTGAACCCGACTACCTTGTCTGTTTCTACTACGCCTAGCTTCACTTCTAATGTTGTTGCTCCTGTTCTTCTTTCTCCTTTTGTTCGTAATCGTATCCCTAACACTGTTGCTACCCTTTATTCACCGCTTTCTGGTCAGTTATTCCCATCCGATATTTCTGGAACTCCCGAGACGGAGTCAAATCCCTGGTGGAAGGGAGAGTGCAACGTTAGCGACTATGGCTCGTAGATGGATAAGACATCCTGTTAACTACCCTTCACGTGTGGTCTTCGACACGTTTTCTCAGTTTAATGAGCCTACGCAGAGATTCGTGTTCGAAGAAATGTGTAACTTTTTGAGGGAAGAATGGTATAACGATGATTTAGATAACGTACCGCCCGATATGACTGAACTCCAGAGCCAATTTTCGAACGGTATGATTGTAGGGGGTGATGTACGACGTGCCTTGGAGCGCTTGTTAGCACTTAGATCCACCGTGCATTCTCAAGTACCGTTTGGTGACGACCTAGGCACTTGGAAAGCGGCTCCTGGTCAGTACCCTATGCGAGAGGTTCCGCCACTTTGGGTGCCAGGTAATCCACAAGCTCAGCCTCCGGTTTTACCGCATTTCCGAAGAGTTTGGATACACCTCCCATGGAAACGATCAGAAGTTTTGCAAGTAAAGCAATCCTTGCCTGATCCGCGTAAGAATCCGGCTGGTTATTATAAGGAACTATCCCAACTGGTGGAAGCTTCTGTTATGAACCTTGCCGACATCGACATGTTGTTTGGTAATGTTGTACCACAACCAGTTTGGGCGAAAATTCGCCAAGCAAACCACGCAAATGAGTTAGGTGGTGATTGGGCTGCACTAATAGCGGCTGATGCATTACAAGTTGGAGGGGCTAAGCCTGAGCATTTGATCTTAGATTTACCTCAGAAAATCATTACACTTATGAAAACTCTCATGCCAGCGATGAGGGTGAACTGGGATAAATTATCAGCTTGTAAGCAAAAGAAAGACGAGAGTGTCTCGCATTTCTTTACAAGGTTTGAGGAAGCGTTTGTCGACCACAGCGGTCAGGACATGGGCTCTGAGGGAGGTCAGCGATTATTTGTCGACAAATTTGTGTTGAATCTGTTGCCTGAACTATGCAACAAATTGAAGAATTCCGAAAGTGCATGGGCGGTTTCAACCACTGCACAGATATTAGCAACGGCTCAATACTATGAGAATAGGGAAAAGGAAGACAGTGATCGTGCAGATAAGAAAACGAAGGAGCTCAAAACAAAGGTTTTGTTGCAGCAAGCGTATCCTCCGCGATCAAATCAAAATGATTCACAACAGCAGTATCGACCACGAGCACAGCCCGATAGGATGCAGCCGCGCTCTGACAACTTTGACTACAGATCTTCACTTGGGTATAATCAGTGCACATATTGTAGAAGAGAGGGACACATAAAATACGACTGTCCCGCTTTACGTGACCGTCTAAACGGTGTGTCGACACGAGGAAACCGTGGTGGTGGTCCTCAACAGGCATCACGAGGTAGAGGTCGCGGTGCCCCCCAAAATCAAATTGATCGCCCTCAAATTCCATCAGATACGAATAATTGTTTTGACCAGCGAAATGCGGGGTCAGTTCGATCTACACAATATCATGTGGACGATTATTACGTTGAACATGAGACTGTTGCAAACGACCATTACTAGGACAGCCACCGACAAAGAGAGGGAGTAGTGTCAGTTCCGGTTGATCAGAGTGGGCCTTACGTCGCAGTGGCTACATCGGGCATAGTTGAGCCTTTTCTGTTAGACACTGGTGCGACGAAAAGTTCCATCATGCATTCGAAACTCCCTGGCGCACCTTTGTCTGGCTTAACGAATGTTTCCGTTGGATTCTCTGGCACCCCTGTTAGCAAGCCTGTCTCTAGCCCTTTGCCCCTTACGATTGGCCCTCGTGAGCTGGAGGCTCCGCTGATTCTATCTACCGGCTGTGGTGAGAATCTTTTGGGTCTGGATTTGTTGAAACGACTATATGCGACTTTGTATTGCTCTCCCGAAGGAGTGAAGCTTACATTAGGTCGGAGAGGGATCTCTCCTATGTACATGTCGATTGATAAATTCCCACCGGGATTGAGTTCCCTTCCTGCGTCTCTATGGGCCACAGGTCCCAATGATGTGGGTCTGTTAGACATTCCACCTTATGTGATTCAATTGAAACCAAATGTGCGATTACCACGTTTACCTCAGTATCGTATCTCTCTTGATGGTGAGCGAGCGCTGTTAGCAATCGTTCATGATCTAATTAAGAAAGGTGTTGTTGAAGAAACTCGTGGAAACGTGTGTAATAGCCCTGTATTGCCTATTTTGAAACGAACTGACCCATCCAAACCTCCTGTGTATCGTTTCGTAATAGATTTGAGAGAAGTAAATAAAATAGTGATTCCACAATTTCCCGTGGTCCCCGATATCACGGCCTTGCTAACAATGATTTCGGCCTCTGCCTCCTGGTTCACGGTGATCGATCTAAAGAATGCTTTCTTTAGTATCCCGATTGCTGAGGAAAGCAGAGACCTATTCGGATTCACATTAGGTGGTCGCAGTTTTAGGCTAAAACGCGCTCCACAGGGCTACTGTGAGAGTCCGTCAATCTACAGTCAAGCACTTAAAAGTCAGCTTGATGCCTTTGTGTTACCGACGGGTGCGGCTTTGATTCAATACGTTGACGACCTGCTAGTGGCAGCTGATACAGAAGCTATTTGCAAAACGGCTACAGTATCATTATTGCATTATCTACATGACTTACATCACAAAGTATCACCTTCTTAGCTACAATATTGTTGTCAAGAAGTTACCTATTTAGGTCACTTATTGTCAAAAGAAGGGAGAAGGTTGACCCCAGAGAGAATCGCAGCGATTTCCCGAATGACTGTGCCAAAAACCCAGAGAGATGTACGTGCCTTTTTAGGTATTACGTCCTACTGCAGACAATGGATTCCAAATTTTTCATTGTTGGCGAAACCATTGATAGCCCTTACGTGCAAGGATGTTTCATCTCCTTTGCCTTGGACTGAAGAGTGTCAGAAAGGTTTTTCTGAATTGCGTGATGCGTTGTGTTCGGCTCCTGTGTTGGGTACTCCTGATTACAGTAAGCCGTTTACACTATACGTTCACGAGAGAGATGGCTGTGCATTGAGTGTTCTGACACAACCTTTTGGCGGCAAACAACGTCCATGCGCATATTTTTCTTCGACTTTAGACCCAGTAGCTAGAGCCTTGCCGAGTTGTTTAAGAGCAACAGCGGCAGCTGCGGCGTCCATTCGACAGTCCTCAGGTCTGGTCATGGATAATATGCTTACGGTGATGGTTCCGCATGCAGTTGACACTCTCTTGAACCGAACGAAGACTCAACATTTGACGAGCGCAAGATTGTCTGGATATGAGTTAACGTTACTGGCCAGTCATATACGGATAAAACTATGTAATGTGTTGAATCCAGCAACATTGCTGCCGATCGACACGGAGTCAAGTGGTGAAGCACTACATGACTGTTATCTGAGAACTGAAGAGGAAACAAAGGGTCGTATTGACCTGAAAGATACTCCATTGGTAGATCCCGATGGTACTTTGTATGTGGATGGTTCCTGTTTTAAGTTGCCGAATGGTGATGTGACGACTGCGTACGCTGTAGTAACATTGAGTACAGTTGTAGAAAGCGCAAGATTGAGTCAGAATTCGGCTCAGGCTGCTGAGCTGATCGCCTTGACAAGAGCGTGTGTGTTGTCTAAAGATAAACGGGTGAATGTGTTTACAGATAGCCAGTATGCTTTTGGTGTGGCCCATAGTTTTGGGCGATTGTGGAAAGAAAGAGGATTCCTTACGTCGCATGGCACGAAGATTCAGCATGGACAGCTTGTGAATGACCTTTTAGATGCACTCACATTGCCTAAACAGGTGGCCGTAATCAAATGTAGTGCACATCGGAAAGTGACGGATGATGTGGGTCATGGTAATGCGTTTGCGGATGAAACGGCTAAAGAGACAGCTAAAGATTTGACAAATCGAATGTATGTTACGAGTTCAGTGAGATGGCCAACGGTGACTAGTATGTGCGAAGACACGACTGAGAGTGTGAAGGGAATACAGAATGAAGCCACTGAGACGGAAAAGACTAAATGGAAAGAGAGCACGGGAAGGCTGGATGAGAACGGATGTTGGGTTGATTTGTCAGAGAAACAGAGATGGATGTTACCGGATGCATATGTGCTTGCTGTTGTTACAATGGCCCATGGTACAGCACACATAAGCACAAAAGGCATATGCAAGTTGTTGTCTCATGTATGGAAGAATGATGGGATTACTAAGTGTGCAGAGAGAGTGGTTAAGAATTGTATGGTGTGTTTGATGCACAATCCCGGTAAGGGCATTCCCACTCCACCTGGCCATTTTGCCCCTCCTACATGCCCTTTCGAAGTTATCCAGTTGGATTTCATCCACATGGAGAGATGCAACAATTTGAAATATGTGTTGGTTGTGGTATGTGCATTCTCCAGGTGGATTGAGGCTTACCCCCTTAAGGATAATACTGCCTTATCCACGGCAAAAATTTGCTCAAGGAGTATTTCCCCCGGTATGGAATGCCTCGAGTTGTATGGTCGGACAACGGAAGTGAGTTCGTGGGAAGTGTGATGAAGAGTGTGTGTCGTGGCCTCGGTATCAATCAAAAATTTCACAGTGCCAATCATCCACAATCAGCGGGCTTGGTGGAAGGATACAATGGCACCCTAAAACTAAAACTGGCTAAAATTCAGGCAACAACTGGTTTATCATGGCCCGACGCTTTGCCACTAGCTCTCCTATCGACCAGGGCAACTGTACACTCACGAGTAGGGCTTAGCCCATATGAGATTGTGTTCGGCCGTCCTGCTAATATATGGGGAGTCCCAAGGCCTAAAGAATTTGATAGAATTGAATATCCAATGCTGATTGATTATCTTCATGATCTGACTGCTAAATTGAGTTTGATTCATCAACAGGTCTTTGAGGCTCTGCCGTCACAAACAGAGGGTCCTGGTCATCAGCTCCAACCCGGGGACTGGATCCTCGTCCGCAACTTCGGCCGAAAACGGAACCTTGAGCCGAGGTTCGTGGGACCTTACCAGGTGCAACTAGCAACGAGGCCAGCAGTTCGGCTGGAGGGACGGAAGCACTGGGTACATGCTACCCACACCAAAAAGGTCCCGCTTCCTTTGCCGGCGGACACTTGGATGAGAAGAGGTTTTTCTTCGTCTGAAACCGACGCTCCACAACGTTTTGTCCCATTCAGCGAAGCTCAGCTTATATCTGACACCCTTGTTGATTCCCCTCAAACAATTTCCTTTCCGTCAACCCTGGAGAATTCGAGTGCTGAACAATCATCTGAACAATCGGACACTCATTTGCCATCCAATCCACTATTTGAAGATCAGACTCGCCCTGGGAGCAGCCGATACCTTATTCGTCCACGTACAAGAGACTAATAAAAACCTTTTTGTTTTTAGGTTTCACACTTGCCCTGAACATAGTGGACATTGCATATTGTGTACCTTTTTCCTTTTCGTACAGCCAAGAATGTTATAATAAATTGAATGTTCAATTTAGCTAGAACCTATCATCCAGGTTGGCCGTAGGGCCGTGCGGGTACTTTCTTCTGTTTAGCAGCTATCGACACTAGGTCGGTTTCTTTTGTCAATTTCTGGGAACTCCTGGGAATTGATAATCGCTACCCAGAACGAAGTGTGTCAAGAACGTCGCGGACGGTCGTTAGAGGATGGAATCGTCATTGTCTGAGCTGTCGAAAAGAGAGAAAATGTCGGCGCAAAGATCTGCATTAGATAAGGTGTTTCGTACAAAATGGTTTTTGCTACAGGTTTTCATATTGTTCCTGACTGTATCTATGTTACTGGTGGGGGGAGTATATTTTGGGTCCCAATTATTACTGCCTTCTACTATACCTACTCCTCCATCTCATGATCTAAGTTTCATTTCAACTGTCTCTCCACATTCCTTTCATCTTCTGCCTCAACACGAACAAGCCAGACGTGCGGAATTTAGAAACAACTCCTTTATTCAACTCTTGCATCAGCATCAGTTAGTGGTAAACACTACCAATTGTTGGGTGTGTGGGTTAATGCCACATACCATGGATAAGGGTATTCCATACTTGGTTCTGCCTTATAGTTCCCAAGGGTCAGCCCGAGCATTCCAAACTATGTTCCGCAGCGCACTAGATTCCTACCCCCATCGAGAACCACGCTCAGCAAACTTTGGTCCTGGCCCGTACCACAAGACTCTGGCGATAGCTATTGCTGATTTAGATAGAGATATTTTTGACGCATCGCTTATCCCAGAGGAGGAGGTGCGAGCATATAAGGAACTAAGTGAGACTGAGTATAGTATATCAGTGGGTGATAGACAGCTTAAAAGCTCATCACCGATATGGATTGTACCTCACCTTGGTCACTTCTGCCTGAAAGGTCTTGGTCGAAATCCGAGAGCTCAGTTTGGGGAGAGTGCGTGTACTGAGACGTATGTCTTACCAACGCTCTCATCCCCTGTCTTCCTAACTGCCAAGGGTACCTATTTTGTATGTTATGATCGAGCCTATACGTGGTTACCTCATGACTTCTCGGGTACCTGCTATATTGCAAATCTTTGGCCTCCGACTTTCACTGTTGCCTCAGATTATCACAGAACTAGAGTTGTGAGAGGTGTTGTTAACAAAGAAGATACTGCCGGTCAAGAAGCAGGAGACTTCTTTAAGGGTTTCCTACCGTTTTGGGGCCCTATGGTCAATAGCAGGAACCTGAGACAGTTAACTCGTGTAGTAGAATCAACTGCCAACATAACTGCAAGTGCCCTTGGTAATTTGACAGCCGAGCTTCAGGCGGATAGACTGATGACGTTACAGAACCGTATGGTTCTAGACGTTGTTCTAGCAGATAGAGGTGGTGTGTGTAAGGTCATCCATTCGAGCTGCTGCATATTCATACCTGATAACGCTCCAACGGTTTATCAAGCCATCTCTAAGTTGCACAAAATCTCGGAGTCCATACACGTGGACGAAGGAAATTGGACGCTTCTAGGATGGTTTTGGGGCCTGATGTCGACTTGGGGTTGGAAGATTCTGATGATTATAGGGGTTGTTGTGACGTTTCTGTTCACATGTTGTCTTTGTGTGCAGTGTGGTCCTGCCTTATGTGGCCTTTGTGCTACAACGTGTATAAGACAGCCAGTTGTCACCAAAGAGGCATTAATGGATAGAATAATGTATCAGCAACAACTAAATGATCTGATGAATATCGAAATCGATTATGATTCCGACTAGTGCTTGCCTACACGAGGGCAAAAGGAGCGTCTGAGGTTCCGTAAAAATTATTACGACGTTTTGGGCATTACCGAATATGGACGAGTTTGGTATCTACGAACCGTAAATGGCAAGTTCGATAAGTGTACGCGTTTTCGCTACACTACCTGATAGGGTTCGCCTTAATTACGTGTTCTTCATCTGAACCCTCGGGTTCCATTTTAGATACGGCATCCATTTTGTTTCTTGCCCTCACGTAGTCAGCGAGCAGGCAACTGTTCGCCTCCTGACCTTTTAGTTCCCAAGCCTTGCGGAAGACGCATATTCCTTTCATGCGTCTTTATGGCCGGAGAAATGACACAGCGAAGGCAGATGGCTCAGCTTGAGGGTAATCTGGCCGTGCCAGTCTATTGTGACAGCCGTGCAGGTGATTGGGTCCAGCTCTTTGATCCTACGATCATGCTTCCGATATTACCCCCACACTCTTTTCTCTACATGTGTCTGATTTCCTTGCAGCTGCTTTTGTCTTTTTCTCTTGGTCATTTACAACTCAAATGGGCGTGCCTAATGGTGGGAAGATGTGCTTTTACAGTTGGGAACCGGCATTGCTACTGTAATTATGTTCCGGGGTTCTGAAAACATGAAAGCGACCCTTTTGAAGTTTACCGTGGGAACTGGATTGTAACCTTTTGTTCACATGTTGTGCAATGGCAACATTTTGTATAAAGGAGAGCGACCCACATATGCAATTTGAAGCAGACTCACAGAACCTACATGCCGTTGTACTTCTAATGACTCTTGTTTCCCTGCAGTAAATAAACGCTGATCTTTGACGCCGAAGGAAGTGTCCCGTGTCCCTGTCACTTGTGCGCCGAAACAGGTATCCCATGAAGGTTATAGGTGTTGTTCCCTGGCACCGCTGGTTCTGTTAAAAGTCCAGTCCTTCAGCGGTGGGGATCCACTTGTAGATCCGGCGGAGCATGCGGAGGGTGTTCAAGCAGGAGGAAGAGACGACGTTGACCTGCTTTGTCATGGAGAAGGTCGATTCGAGGATGACCCCAAGGTTACATGCATGGTCGGTGGGCGTTAGTGCAGTTCCTAGAGCGGTCAGCCACCAGTAGTCGTCCCAGGCCGAGGGAGTGGATCCGAGGATGAGGACCTCCGTCTTCTCCGAGTTCAGCTTCAGTCAGCTGTTTCTCATCCATTTGGCGATGGCTTTCATTCCTTCGTGGATGTTGGTTTCGGCGGCCAGGGGGTCTTTGGTGAGGGAGAGGACGAGCTGGGTGTCATCGGAGTAGGAGATGATGTTTAGGTCATGCAGTCGAGCGGCATGGGCGAGCAGTGCCATGTAGATGTTGAACAGCGTTGGGCTGAGGGATGAGCCCTGGGGTATGCCACAGATGATCTCGGCGGCTTTGGAGCGGAAGGGAGGGAGGCGGATGCACTGTGTTCTGCCGGAGAGGAAGGAAGTGGTCCAGTCCAGGGCCTTCTCTTGGATACCGGCGTCGTGGGGGCGTGTTTGTAGTGTGCGGTGGCAGACCGTGTCGAAGGGGGCTGACAGGTCCAGGAGGATGAGGGTTGCGATTTCTCTGTTGTCTAGTAGGGTCCTGATGTCGTCGGTGGCGGGGATGAGGGCAGTTTCGGTGCTGTGCTTGCTGCGGAACCTGGACTGGGACGGGTCCAGGATGCTGTTCTCCTCGAGAAATCTGGTCAATTGTTTGTTGACGGCCTTCTCGATGACATTTGCTTGGAAACGGAGCAGAGAATGGGTCGGAAGTTCTTGAAGTCCTTGGGGTCCGCCTTGGGTTTCTTGAGTAAGGCATTGATCTCGGCGTGCTTCCAGCTCTCCGGGAAGGTTGCTGTCTCGAAGGAGATGTTGATGGCTTTCTGAAGATGGGGTGCGATGGTGGTGCTGGCTTTGTTGAAGATGTGGCGTGGGCATGGGTCTGACAGGGATCCGGAGTGGACAGAGTTCATGATCTTGATGGTATCGTCGTAGTTAATGTTGGTACCAGAGGTCAGGTGGTTGGTGTGGGTGGAGTTCGTGGGGGCTGGGTCTCAGTAGTTGCCGGGGCAGTCGCGGCATCGAAGCTGTCATGGATGTCTGCGATCTTGCGGTGGAAGATGGTGACCAGCGAGTCGTCTACGTTTTGCGACGGTGGGATGTCGCTGGTGTCGGAGCTGGGGTTGGAGTGTTCCTTCACGATGTTGAAGAGCTCTTTTCTGTTGTGTGCGTTGTTGCTTAGGCGGTCTTTGAAGGATGCTCGTTTGGCGGATCTGATGAGGTGGTGGTGTCAGTGGGTGGCGTTCTTGTGGGCTGAGTAGCTTTTTGGGGTATACACCCGTTACGACGCAACTTTTACTCCGCACTACCATTACAACGCGGGCATTACAACGCATGGCATTACAACGCATTGCGCTGGGGGGCGCTCTAGGATAAGAGGTAAGTTTAATTTACTATCCAACACCTTCCCTAGGGTCCACGGGGACTGGAGTTAGAATAGTAAATTATACTTACCACTATCCAGCACCCCAAAGCGCTATGCGTTGTAACGGTATTCGTTGTAAATACCGCGTTGTAATGGTACGCGGAGTAAAAGTATGCGTTGTAACGTCATACATCCGCTTTTTGGTGTTCGTTCACGGATAAGTGCTTGGAGGTCTGGAGGTCTTCGGAGAACCAGCTTGCTTTCTTTCTGGTGTGGCTGTTGGAGGGTTTCTTGAGCAGGGCAAGGGTGTTGGCGCAGTTGTCGATCCACTGTCTGAGGTTGCGGGTGTCGGCGTAGGGCACCGGTAGGATCTGCAGGTGGGCTCAGGGCGAGGGTAGTGGTTAGCTGGTCCACAGTGACTTTGTTCCAGTAGCGGCGGGGAGACTGTTGAGTGCGGTGGTGCGTGGTTGGTTTCCAGAAGGGGAAGTGGATGCAGCGATGGTCGATCCAGTGGAGTGGAGTGTGCTGGTGTTATTGACGGAGACGTGTGATCTTGGGATGTATGACATTACTGTGGAAAAGTAAATTTTGCCATGTTATATGTGCCTACGTGTTCCCCATGTTATGTCATATGTGCATGATCGATATGCATGTATTCCCCTATGATCGATTAAGGACGCAATTACAGTTGTGTCCATCTCTAGTATGCCAGTTTCCAGTTTTCGTGAATACAACGAATATCAGGGCTATGTAAAGCTACGTTGCCACGTTTCACAGTGTGCACGTTAATTCATTGAATTATCCCCGTTCCTAGGCCTCAAAAGGGCCCGGACTCAGATTCAGCTCCTGTTTCCTGAACCCTCTCCGAGGAGCGATACAGCCCCCACCTGTATCCCTGACCCTTAGCTTACTTTCATGCCTCGCAGTGCCCGGCTCGGCCTGGCTCTGCCTCCGAGTCTGCCAAGAGTATGTTATGTTTCTAGTTATCAGTCCAGCCCTCCTTCTCTGCATTCCTAAGCTACTGAATCGCATCAATAGTTTCCGTCATGGTCTAGCCTCTATGTCTCCATGTAAGAGAAATACTGTATTAATATTCATAGAATATTCCCCGCACACGCACTACATGTAGGATTATGTATGCACCAGTCTTAATGTCTGTTAGCCTTTACTCTGATAACTTTTGGATTCTATCAACATGTTCTCTAAACACGAGATACTAGATAGGCTTTAGGTACATGTCGCTCTGACACTCCAGACTTTAGTCTCCTCTTCTAGCGCAGAAGTCATAGCCCCCCAGTCCTCCCTAGTAACGCGTCATTGTCAGTTTGCGCGCACCACTAGGTTAGAGGTCCCAGCTGCTCAGGTAGCCCCCTCCATGTTTCCTCCCCGTTTATGACATATTCTGTTACGTTTGCATCACATGTCTATGTATACGCCCTGTACACGCCTTCTTGTTACCTCATTCTGCCCTTATCTTTCGCGACTGCTACAAACTCCGCCTACTGCTACGCCTACTGTATTGAATGCAATGTATTTTGTTTAACTATATATACTAATGTACTGTTATTAAAAGTTATCCCTTATGCTCCCAGATCCTGCCCCCGGCAGCTGCCATCCCATTCCCATGCAGGCTCTCCTGTTCCAGTCCTTTTATGCCTGATTAAAGCCTGTACACTCTAGCTACCTCGTATCTTGACTCTTATTTATTGAGCTATCCGTTTATTGATTATAGTCAAAAATAGATCAGGTAATAATTTATTTATTTACCACATTATGGCGCCCGAACAGGGACTTGCCCTTTCCCCACGCGCCGGAGAAGCCACGCAGGCCCCCTGATCCTCTGCAGCCGTGACGGAACCATACCGTGCACGTGCAGATCTTTCTGCTTCAAGTATCCCTCAGGCCCACGGAGGAGACGGAGGTTGCGGTCCAGCGTCCAGACGAGGCGGTGGAGGAACGCGGCGAGTCCCGACCAGAGCCCAAGCCGAGAGTCCAAGGTCCGAGGTATCCGGAGGTCCACCTGTAACTGAAGTCCGAAGTTCGTCCGTCCGTCGTCGTAGCAGTCCAGTCCAGTCCGAGGCCTTCCGTTCTTGCTGCCCGGTGAGTACCGTTGCTGGGGTAGTATCTAGACAGGGTCAATTGATTTGTCTCTGGTCCGTGGGTTTGGGTACACAGATCCAACACGAAGTGTCCACTTAGGTGGATGCGGGTCCTGACGTGTCTCTTTATGGGACCGGTAAGTTTCATGCTGTTTTAGCAGTACATCTAGTCATTCTAGTCAGTTCTGTTCTCGAGAAATTCATGTGTTCTGTTTTCAGTATTCCAGGTAGTATTCTGTCCGAACCGTTATTTTTAAATGTTATTCCATGTGTTTTCAATGTCGTGGTATGAATGATTTGTTTTCAAGTAATTATTGTGTTCATTGTGTATTGTATTGTGTCCAGACTCTAGCCTAGTTATGCCTCTGTTCTCAAAGTTACGTCAGTTAAAAACTAGAAAAGGTCTGCTCGAGGAAGCAGTTCCTGTCCCGCCTAGGGACAGTCCAGGTCATTTTATGTATCAAAAGCACGGCATAAGTGCCATATTATATCTAGATTTATGGGTGGAGTACACCAAACAATTAGAGGAAAAGTATAGATGGCCCGTATCAGGTACGTGGGATGCCGAGTGCATCATGCGAGTAGAAGAAGCATTATGGAAAAAGAAAGCCAGACAGTCCCAGAAAGATGCCATCGAGTTATGGCGCAAAGAATCTCACAAAAGAACAGAGAAAGAAATCAGAAAGTCAGAATTAAGTAGAGAATCCTCAGAAAGAGCCCAAGAAAGGGAATTAATCGAAGTAGGTGAACGAGTTAGAGCCGAACAGTCAGACAGACAGAGAAATGCCCTCATTAAGGGTATGTATCCTCTTCTTGCCGAGGGCTTGCCAAAAGCAACCCCGGAAGCACCATGTAATTTTCCGCCGCCATTAGTTCCGATTAAGCTACGTCACAAACCGACCGCAGCTGATATTTTTCTCTCGTCCTATTTGGACGACACAGTCCCAGAATATGCGAATCCTGCTCCGCCAGCTCCAGTAAATAATGTAATTCCTGTTCCTCCAGCCACCGGGGCACCTGTTACAGTACCCGTTATGGTACCCCCGGTCCAGCCCATAATACAAATTCCCGCTACATCGGTCACTCTGCCAGCACGAAGAGTATCAGTCGACGATTCCAGTTTAGGGGCCGCGGGAGGAGGTCCTCCTGGTACCCCGCCGCCACACAAACGTATAACGTTAATCGAGTTACATGAACGTGCGTTACAGCGTACGCCCAAACATCAGTCCGTCGCAGATATCAGACGAGCTCTTACCGAATGCCGTTATGATCCAGTCTCAGGCGACGATAATATGGTTATATATTCATTACGCGTAAGACGGGTGACCGAGTATTTGGACACCCTACCGAATATGAAAGAAGATCTAGACAGAATGTATCGTTTCATCCGTACAGGGGATGATCCAGAAAGCATTGGCGAAATCATGTCACTAAGGATAGCTGAGACCCAGCTCATACTATTAAAGTTTCTAATCAATTGTTTAGTAAGGGAACAAGATTGTCCGACTAAAGATCCGATCGAAATGAAAGTTCTGACAAGGTGGAGTGATAATATAGCCGAGGGTAGACACAAGACACTCAGTAGTATAGAAAGTATGTACAAGAAAATTCGTAAGGAAATAATAAGGTTACACGAAAATCGTAAAGCAGCACAAGTAAGCGAGAAAGAAGATAACACTGAAACTGAAGAAGTAGAAGACGAGAATATCGCCAGAATAGCGTATGTAGGTAAATCTAGATTTCCAGACCGACATTTACGCCTAGAACACAAGAAAGTCTTTCATCTTCCAGCACCAGAACAAGGTTCTCTAGAACAAGTATTTCAAGCTACCGATCACATTCTGAAATCACGAATCGGTTATAGTGAACTCAGTACCATGCATGAACAAGAATTAGCCCGATCAGCAGTCCGATGGATTACTGATTCTACCACTTTTCCAGACGAAATAGTGGCACAAATGTTTCTGAAACTGCCCCCAGCCGAGCAGAGACTGGTGGGTATGTATATGATCCAGCACCTCATTACATTATATGAGGGACAACATTCTGATCCAGGTCCGTTACATGATGTTCTGAACGAGTTACTCCAGTATAAATGGAAAGGTTTAGGTACAGATTTAATTAGTGTCATTCTAGAACAGCGCCACAAATATAGAACGTTTCTGAATCCGCATTTTGTTCACGTCTCACCTCCAGAAAGTAAACCATTTTACATAGATAGACAGCATCCGTTACGAGAAGTACATCCAGTTGGACACCGGATGGTGAAATGCAACGAGTATTTGTTTACACCCCTGTCACAAAGATGGAACTCTTAGAGATGAAGAAATTAATTCCCTGTCACGACAAAGATCCAGCAGGGTTCCATCGAGAATTAAAAGACATGCTCCGTATGGGAGAATACACGTACCCAGATATCATTAAAATGTTAAAGGTCCTGTTGCCCGCAGGGGTATATGAGAAACTCAAGGAAAAAGAATGGGAGGTGGGAGAGAAAAAGATCGATTGGACAGCTCTAGAAGCTGAAGATAAAATACGAGTACCAGGTACCGGTCTTGGGGAGAAATGTAAAGAATTGCCAGAGTTATTGATTCAGGTTTTGCCAAGATTATTAGCCACGAAAAAGGAAGACTGGGATGCAATTTCAGCATGCAAACAGAAACAGGATGAAGATACTAGTGATTTTTATTCTAGATTCGAAAAATGTTTCATTATCAACAGTGGTCTGAAGACAGGTAGCGAGTCATACCCTCATCTTTTTGTTACTAAACTAGTCGAGAATTCAAGCCCACAAGTTAAAAATCGAGTTTTGAAAGTCGAAAGTACTTGGCAAGCTAGTACCCCGTCACAAATGTTACAGATGCTCCAGTATCACCAGAATAGAATCAGGGAAGAGCAAGAACACGAAAGGAGACGTATGAAAGACACGAAAATGAAAGTACTAGTTGCACAATCTGTTCCACAAGACAGTCAGAAGAGGGGTCCGAATCAAGCCAGTCATCCTGCAGCTCCCGTTAAAGGGACATGCAATTATTGTAAACAGCCAGGTCATTTTATAAACGAGTGTGCAGTTCTGAAACACAACATAGCTACTGGTAAAACTAAAGAAAGACCACGTCCGCCTAGACAAGAGCAAGTTTCACAGACTTCTCAGCCACCACAGAATGCACAACAGACAGTTCCAGCACCGCAGCCTATTGCTGCAACACAGCATGTTACACAGCAGATGTACCAGTATGCCCAGACAGAGTATCCAGAGTATCAACCGTATTCATGAAACAGCCTAGAGAGGGAGGTAGGCTTGCCTCTCATCGAGATACCTGTAGATCAAGAGGGTCCCTATGTACATAGTCAAGTATTGGGGAAAGACAGAAAGTTTTTGATTGATACAGGGGCAAGTAGGACTACTATCAGTCATGACGAGGTTCCAGGGGCTCCGCTCTCAGGCTCTAGAAATGTTTCCCTTGGATTTTCAGGAAAGCCTATTGTAAACGAGATATCAAAGCCAGTTACTCTAGAAGTTGGTCCATTGTCCCGAACTACTGATTTGTTACTTACGAAGTCGTGTCCAGAAAATTTGTTAGGTATTAAAACATTGAAAGAATTAGGTGCAGTTATTTGCTGCTCTCCAGAAGGAATACGATTGTTTTTACGCGACTTTAAAGGTCACTATGTATTACGAGATTTTGATCCAAGATTGTCCAATGTTCCGCAGCATTTATGGGCGCAAGGTCCAACTGATGTAGGTTTTATGCGAATCACACCCCATCGTGTGACCCTCAAGCAAGGTATAGTCCTGCCACGAATCAGACAGTACAGATTGCCACCTGAGGCTGTAGCAGCCTTATCCAAAATTATTGACGAGCTCATTGCTCAAGGAGTGGTTGTAGAAACTGACTCCAATGTATGTAATTCTCCTATCATTCCAGTCATGAAACGTACTGATCCAAATGCACCCCCAGTATATCGATTAGTGATTGACCTTCGAGAACTTAATAAATGTATCATACCCCAGTTTCCAGTAGTCCCAGATATTTCATCTCTATTGACAGCTATTGATTCTGAAGCTACATTTTTTACTGTAATAGACCTCAAGAACGCATTTTTCAGTGTTCCGATTCATCCAGACAGCCAGTACCTTTTCGGTTTTTGTTTAAATGGAAGGAGCTATAAATTCACACGAGCTCCTCAAGGTTTCACAGAAAGTCCTAGCATTTACAGTCAAGCACTTAAAAGACAACTAGACAATATTCACATGCCAACTGACACTGCCCTGCTCCAGTATGTAGATGATCTACTGATCACAGCCCGTTCTGAACGTGATTGCGAGCGAGCGTCACTTACAGTTCTGTATTTCCTAGCCGAGATGGGGCACAAGGTGTCCCCTTCGAAGCTCCAGTTCTGTGTCCAGCAAGTGATCTACTTAGGCCACTTACTGTCCAAGTGGGGTAGGCAGTTGACACCAGACCGTATCCAGTTAATAGCGAGTCTTCCACAGCCCAAGACACAGAAGGAGGTACGTGCTTTTATTGGCCTTACTTCTTACTGCAGACAATGGATTCCTCAGTATGCATTTCTAGCAAAGCCACTGATACAGTTAACGACACAGGAGGCAGCCGTATCGACTGTCCTCCCTTGGACATCTGAACATACACTTAGTTTTAATGAGTTAAAGAAAGCCTTATGCCAAGCACCTGTTCTAGCTACACCGAACTACAGTAAGTCTTTTACACTTTTTGTCACAGAACGTGATGGTACTGCATTATCTGTTCTCACACAAGATCAAGCTGGACAGTACAAGCCTTGTGCTTATTTTTCGAGCACATTAGATCCAGTAGCCCAGGCTTTGCCTGCGTGCCTCAAGTCAGTTGCAGCCACAGCTCTAGCAATCAGACAAAGTGATTCCATAGTATTAGGACACTCCCTGACAGTACAAGTTCCACACTCCGTGGAAGTTCTTTTAAACCGAACACAGACTCAGCACTTGACCATTGCACGTTTAACAGGTTATGAACTGACATTGTTCCAGCCACACATAGAAATCAGACGCTGCAACGTTCTAAATCCTGCTACTCTGTTACCGTCAGTTACTTCAAATCCTGCCACACATGACTGTGTGGAAGTCATTAACACTATGACTAAGCCAAGACAAGACCTGACAGACATTGCATTACCTGATCCCGACCTGACACTTTATGTGGATGTTTCATGTATGAGAACTAGTACAGGAGAACTAGTAGCCGCGTATGCAGTGACTACTGACACTGAAGTTATTGAAACACACCGTATTGACACCCTGTCTGCTCAAGCAGCAGAGCTAGTTGCTCTGACCCAAGCCTGCATACGTGCCAAGAACCTGGAAGTAAACATATATACAGATTCACGTTACGCATTCGGAGTTGTACACGACTTCGGAGTGCTCTGGCAGGAGAGAGGTTTCATGACTTCTCATGGAACCAAGATTCAGCATGGTCTCCACATTCAAGCTCTGTTAGATGCAATACATTTACCGACAGCTATCGCTATCATGAAGTGCAAGGCACATACGAAAGTTACTGACATCATTTCCCAAGGTAATGATCTAGCAGATCGAACAGCCAAGCTTACAGCTCAGACACCAGACATTCCAGTTAACAAGACACAGACATCCACTCCAGAACAGACTACTTGTATGACAGTTAAAGACCCTACACAAGATGTCATAGACATACAGTTACATGCTACTCCTGAAGAAATCAAGAAATGGTCCGAACAAGGAGGGGTCCAGACAGATCAGGGATGGTTGACGAAGGGAAAAGCCACATGGTTTCTCCCCGACTCTATGGTTCAAGTCATTATCAATACCGCACATAGTCCAGCACACCTAGGAGAAAAAGCCTTGTTAGATAGTATACAGAACCTTTGGTTTAACAAGCACTTACGAGCTGCAGCCAAGCAGAAAGTCCGTACTTGTATGATATGTTGTCAATTCAATCCAGGTAAAAGTGTCCCGGTGGAACAAGGTGGATTCCAGCCCCCTGACCACCCTTTTGAAGTCCTCCAGATGGATTATATTCAGATGGAGCGATGTCGAAGTTTCAAATATGTTCTTGTAGTTGTATGCGCTTTGTCCAGGTGGACAGAAGCATATCCAGTTCCAGATTACACAGCAGCGACCACTGCCAAGCAGTTGGTTCGTGAATTCTTCCCCCGTTATGGACTCCCTAGGGTCGTGTATTCTGATAACGGCCAGCCATTCTCCTCTGAGTTAATGAAACATGTTTCCCTCTTGTTAGGGTACCAGTGGAAGTTCCATTGTGTGCGCCATCCAGAAGCAGCCGGTCTCGTAGAGAGACATAATCAGACCCTGAAAATCCATATTGCCAAGACATGTAAAGAGAAAGGTGTAGACTGGCTAGTTGCCCTGCCAGTTGCTTTATTCTTTATGCGCATGGTCGCACATTCCAGATCAGGTCTGTCCCCTTATGAGGTCGTATTCGGCCGCCCCCCAAATATGTGGGGTACACCTAGACCCCGTAGTATTACAGATGTTTCCAGTAATATGTTGACAGATTACCTAGCTTCCTTGATGTCTGCCCTACACTCTTGTCGTTCACAGGTTGCCGCCGCATTTCCAGACAATACTGAAGTGAAACCGCACGAGGTCATTCCAGGAGACCTTGTTCTCATAAGGAACTTTGATCGTTCAAGTCCGCTGGAGCCTTGTTGGAAGGAGCCGAGACTAGTCCTTCTGACCACCCGTACGGCCGTGAAGTTGGAAGGCCGCAAGGGATGGGTCCATCTGTCGCATATCAAGAAATTCCATGGAGTCCGGAAAAAGACATTTTTAAAGGATATTTCTAAAGACTGTTCCATTTCTAAAGACTGCCTGAAACAGGACATTGATCTAAATCCCGAACTGAAAGTTCCTCTGTTAGAGAAAACTCCGCAGCAGGAGTATAAGTTGAAACTACGGTCTAGTAAAATAAGTCAGCCAGTTTAATTGTCTAAGTCCCCCTCGGGTGAAACGGTTAGACAGGTATCTGACATGTATGAGATAGACCCCCATAGTGAGAGAGTTAGTCAAAACTCTATCCGATGTATCGTTTTTCTAAGTTTTCTATTGTTTCTAAGTTTGATGGTTACCTGCACAGGTTATGCATTGCATTTATGTTTTCCAATTTCTCATGTAAATAAGTTTTCTAATGCCACAGTAGAGCACACATTTAGTGATCTGCCTCCTCACGAGTTATCCTATCGTCTTGCTATGAGAAATAACACATTCATCAGAATGTTACATTATTCACACCAGACCAGCAATGCCACTAATTGTTGGGTGTGTGGTCGACTTCCCCCTTTCCAGACACCGAAGGGAGTTCTGCCACTCTTTCCTTATCCGTTCTCACATAATGGTTCGTGTGGAGCATGGTCCATGTTAACGTCATCTTCAAATGATATGTCCCTTCTGAATAGGACATGTTTTTCAGACAAGCAAGGTCTCCCCCATAGAACAGGGTTAGATCTAGAAAATGAAGTTTACAATTTAGGTAATTATTCTTCGAATTTTATGGTCCTGAATGTTCAGTCTGATACTACTCCAGACTTACCTGCTTTTTCAGTACTACCAGTCAAAGGCGAATTATGTGTCAGAAAGAATGGTTCCGTACATGTAGGACATAGTGATTGTACTACTACTGTCGAGTATAGTGACAGTGGGAAATCTATTTTCAAAGCTTCACGTCATTCTTATTTTGTTTGTGGTCAGACCGCATATGTTCGTCTGCCCCTCGATTGGGATGGAACATGTTACATTGCCTTCCTACTGCCACCAGTTTTTCTAGCCCCATCTGATTATCACAGAAACACACATCTAGTACACGTCAGACATAGAAGGGAGATTGAGTCCCCAATTGTCGATCAAACTGAAACTGCTCTAGAACAGTATACAGATTTCAATAGAGGTTTCTTTTTCTTTATAGGTCCTGTCCAGAATAGTAAGTCAATCCGTAGGTTAACGAGAACCCTTGAAGCAGTAGTGAATGAGACTACTTCTGCTCTAGGTAACTTAACCGAAGAGCAATCTGCTATGAGATTTGTCGTGCTCCAAAATCGTCTCGTTCTTGACGTCATACTGGCCGATAGAGGAGGAGCATGTAGAGTCATCGGATCTAGTTGCTGCATTTTCATTCCTAATAACGCGCCGTCTGTTTATTCAGCTATAACCAGACTCCATAAAATTGCCCATCAGTTACACCAGAATCCAGGCACCTGGACATGGTCCGGTTGGCTCTGGAGTATCATATCTGCCTGGGGATGGAAAGTATTGTCATTTCTAGGTATTGCAGTAATGATCATATTCAGTTGCTGCCTCTGTATACAATGTGGCCCTGCGATTTGCGGCATTTGTGCTACCTCTTGTATCCCTAGTCCTAAGTCCCGTTCCAAGACAATTCGAGACGAGCAAATGATGCTGTATGAAATGATAGATGGTATCATGAATATAGATGTTTCCTGATGGAAGCGTAGGGCACAAGGAGGGAATGTGGAAAAGTAAATTTTACCATGTTATATGTGCCTACGTGTTCCCCATGTTATGTCATATGTGCATGATCGATATGCATGTATTCCCCTATGATCGATTAAGGACGCAATTACAGTTGTGTCCATCTCTAGTATGCCAGTTTCCAGTTTTCGTGAATACAACGAATATCAGGCCTATGTAAAGCTACGTTGCCACGTTTCACAGTGTGCACGTTAATTCATTGAATTATCCCCGTTCCTAGGCCTCAAAAGGGCCCGGACTCAGATTCAGCTCCTGTTTCCTGAACCCTCTCCGAGGAGCGATACAGCCCCCACCTGTATCCCTGACCCTTAGCTTACTTTCATGCCTCGCAGTGCCCGGCTCGGCCTGGCTCTGCCTCCGAGTCTGCCAAGAGTATGTTATGTTTCTAGTTATCAGTCCAGCCCTCCTTCTCTGCATTCCTAAGCTACTGAATCGCATCAATAGTTTCCGTCATGGTCTAGCCTCTATGTCTCCATGTAAGAGAAATACTGTATTAATATTCATAGAATATTCCCCGCACACGCACTACATGTAGGATTATGTATGCACCAGTCTTAATGTCTGTTAGCCTTTACTCTGATAACTTTTGGATTCTATCAACATGTTCTCTAAACACGAGATACTAGATAGGCTTTAGGTACATGTCGCTCTGACACTCCAGACTTTAGTCTCCTCTTCTAGCGCAGAAGTCATAGCCCCCCAGTCCTCCCTAGTAACGCGTCATTGTCAGTTTGCGCGCACCACTAGGTTAGAGGTCCCAGCTGCTCAGGTAGCCCCCTCCATGTTTCCGCCCCGTTTATGACATATTCTGTTACGTTTGCATCACATGTCTATGTATACGCCCTGTACACGCCTTCTTGTTACCTCATTCTGCCCTTATCTTTCGCGACTGCTACAAACTCCGCCTACTGCTACGCCTACTGTATTGAATGCAATGTATTTTGTTTAACTATATATACTAATGTACTGTTATTAAAAGTTATCCCTTATGCTCCCAGATCCTGCCCCCGGCAGCTGCCATCCCATTCCCATGCAGGCTGTCCTGTTCCAGTCCTTTTATGCCTGATTAAAGCCTGTACACTCTAGCTACCTCGTATCTTGACTCTTATTTATTGAGCTACCCGTTTATTGATTATAGTCAAAAATAGATCAGGTAATAATTTATTTATTTACCACATAACAACGCATACTTTTACCACGCATACCTTTACAACGCGGTTTTTACATCGCATACAATTACAACGCATAGCGCTTTTGGGTGTTGGATAGTGAATAGTTTAATTTACTATTCCAACTCCAGCCCCCGTGGATACTAGGGAAGGTTATTGGATAGTAAATTAACCTATTCCCTATCCTAGAGCGCCCCCCAATGCAATGGTTTGCGTTGTAATGACCGCGTTGTAATGGTAGTGCGTTGTAAAAGTTTCATTGTAAAGGATGTTTACCGTGATCTTGCGGTGAAGATGGGTTCAAGCGTGTGGCTGGTGGAGTGGGTGAGTGTTGTGACGAGTTGTCTGAGTCCGAGGTTGTTGAGGTTGTCGATCAGGGTGGAAGAGTTGGAGTCGTTGTTGTTCTCCAGGTGGAATTTCAAGTCCCCGACGAGGATGTAGTCTGTGGAGTCGAGGGAGTGTGTGCAGATGAAGTCGGCGATGGAGTCGCTGAACTGTGGTCGGGGTCCAGGGGTCTATAGATGAGGGTTCCTCTGAGGATGGTGTTGGGGTCGGTGTGGATTTGGAAGTCCAGGTGTTCAGCAGTGCTGTGGGTGTCTTCGGTGTTTGTTGAGATTTTGAGAGGGTTCCCGTGGACGATGGCGATTCCTCCTCCTACTCCTTTGGTGCGGCCCTTGCGGGTGATCGTGTAGCTTTCCGGGATGGCTATGGCGATGCCGGGTGCCAAGGACAGGTTCACCCAGGTCTCCGTCAGGAAGGTGACGTCTGGGGTGTTGGAGTCCAGTAGGTCCCAGAGTTCAACGGCGTGTTTGCATGCGGGGCTGCAGGGATGCAGCGGCAGTAAAAACGTTGGCGGGAAAAACGGGCGAGGAACGACAAGGGGGGCCGAGGGAGAACTGGGCATACAGGAAGGAGAGACAAGTAAGGCAAAAAATACAAGTTAGGTGAAAGTAAACAAGTTCGGGCACAGAAAAGACAAAATAATGCAGGAAGTGGTAGCGAGGCAGGCAAAGACAGGCAGAGCCGTGCAGCAGCGCGGGTAGCGACTGGCCTGCGAGCAGGATCAGAGGTTTTTCCATCCCTAGCTTCTGACTATTCCCGCCCTCTTTAGCCGCCTGGTTGTGAAGGGCATTTGCCTAGACAGCAGACAGTGTATGTGTACAAGCCCTGGACATGTTCGCTGCCGACAGGCCCTTACCATGTTAATTATCTGGATGCCAGTTCAGCCCTCAGGGAGTCTGAAGACAAACAAGAGTGTGGGGATTCTTGAAAATGTTTTACAACCTACAACTGAGGGAAGACGGCAGAAAAAACACTATAAGCAAGCATTTGCAATGCAACAGGTCTCGCAATTACATTATTTTGAGCTATTGACATTACAATGCCTTTAAAAAATTTAAACAGACAACCCAAATTGCATTGTTTGATTTACTCCTGTGCTATCCTTCTCCTACACTTATTCCTACTTTTCTTCTCCACCTCTCTCTATCCTTTATCCTACCATCAACCTATAACCAGCACAAGGGGACCCTGCCGTAAATGTATACTATTAACTCCATACCTTGTAACCACAGGAACGGGAAGCCCACACTAAAACATACGCCACACACAATTCAGATCACAAAGACAATAAGCACATGACAAAACACACTAAATACACAAACATATACACACTTCAGATAATCCCAAGACTGACCTCATGTTACATTCTGACATAGCTTTTATTTATTATTTAGTATTGTAAAACTGTTCCTTTAACTGCATGTGACATGTTATGTTTCTGTCTGCATTCCATGTTCTGAACAGAGTTTTCCTCATGTAGCATTCTTCACTTTCTAGCAGTTTAACCTTGATGCATACAAGAACTGATACTTCAGTTAGCTCATAAAACCCATCCTGGGATTTCGGCCATGAAGCGTTTAATAAGGTAAAATTTTTGGTGGCCAGGGATGGACAGATTTGTTGACCGCACAGTGAGGGAGTGTAGTGAGTGTTGTTTTAATGATAAAATGCTTAAATTGCATGTTCCACCTCTCAAAGCCGTGCAATGGCCAGAATTTCCTTGGAACAAGATAGCATTTGATATTTCGGGCCCTTTCCATATTTTGCCAGAAACATCACGTTTTGCACTAGTCATGATAGATTATCATTCTAAGTGGCCAGAAGTGAAATTTGTGGCTAAAGTTACTTCTGAGGTAGTTATTTCCTTTTTCAAAGAAGTTTTTGCGAGAGAAGGATCTTCCTCAGTGTTAGTGTCTGACAATGGTGTGCAGCTAGTTTCGGCTGAAATGCAATCATTTTTAAAAGGTTGCAATATCAAACACATTCGGACATCTCTTTATGAACCACATGAGAACGGACAGGTTGAACGCTTTAACCGAGTATTAAAGGGTTTTGTTGCTGATGCTGTTAAAGAGAATAGTAATTGGTTGAATGTGCTTAGAGAGAAGCTTTGGACTTATCGCATAACTCCTCATACCACCACGGAAGTTAGTCCTTTCAAACTACTTAAAGGAAGAGATCCTGCTTCAGATATATGTCCCTGGTGGTTTAAGGAGAAATGCAAAAATTTTACTAAAGATGAAGTTGACATTGGAAAAATTGCCAGCAAGGTTTGTTGCAAGCAAAGCAAGTCAGCTTTGTGGTACAATAAAAGGTGGAAAACCAAAGAGCATGATTTGGGGGTTGGTGATTGGGTTAAGATCTTGAAACCTTTCATGGTCAGCAAAGGCATGAGTAAGTATGGCAGACCTATGCAAATTAAAAAAGTTTTCAGTAATTCTGTCATTACTCAAGATGGCAAAGTTTGGAACGTGAGTAAAGTTGCCAAATGTCCCATGCAGAATGATGTTCTGTTTCATTCTCGTGGTGATTTAGACAGTGTTGAAACAAACGATAATTCTTTCTCTGACTCAGTGGCTTCAAGAGTCAAAAATGATACACGTGTCCGAAGAAGACCCACTTCTTTACAAAATGTTCTATAATACATTTGTATGTTGTTTTATTAATGAGGGGGATGTGTTACATTCTAACATAGCTTTTATTTATTATTTAGTATTGTAAAACTGTTCCTTTAACTGCATGTGACATGTTATGTTTCTGTCTCCATTCCATGTTCTGAACAGAGTTTTCCTCATTTAGCATTCTGCACTTTCTAGCAGTTTAACCTTGATGCTGCTGTACTAGGATCTTATGCTGTGCTGTTGAATAAACCTTTTAAATTCAAGCTGTTTCCTGGATTACTACACCTCACTTTTAACGCTAGCCCTAGAAGGCAGTTAACAGGTATAATATTCCATTAAACAAAAACATCTGTAGCGTTCAAGAAAGGTGTTGGGCCATTTTGGAAACGTTACTGTTGGAAATGGGATCCCTGGCTGGCCAGAGCTTTCGCCAAAGTCAGTCAGAGACCACCACTCCCAAGTCAGGGCAAGGGAGTTACACGCCAAGATAACCCCTGCTCACCCTCTAGGTAACATGGCGCGAGCAGCAAGGCTAAACTTGGAGGCGATGTAAGTTAAGTATTTGCGCACGCACCCCAGCAACAACACCCAGGACCCACCACAAAGGAAACTCCACACAAGGTTATATAAAAATAGCCTTTGTATTACACCAAAACACATTAGATAAAACACACACTTTACAATGTGCCAGAGGTACGGGCAGAATTTACAGGGAATATTTACAAGACAGGGCCACCTGGACCACTGTCAGGAATCAGCACTTTTAGACCTAGCAATACAACACTTGTAGGCCTAGAACTTAGAACATAGAGCCTATCGGACAGTACCTTCCGTCCTGGTTGCACGGGATAATGTGAGTGACCTCCTTAGTAGGCTTTAGCGGGCGACCGGCAGCTACAAGCGTTTCTCTGGGGCGACCAATGTGTGCGGCTCAGAAGAGGAGGGGGAGGCAGGATGCGGGCGGCCCAGCGAAGCGGCGCGGCTCAGGGGAGAGCGGCTCGGCTCGACGCTTGGACGGGCGGCCGGGCACGAGCTGCCAAGGGGAGTGAGCGAGGCACACTTCAGCGAGGCCCCAGGGGCCCAGGGAGATCAGACAAGTCCCAGCAATTTGTCAGGGAAGGCACAATAGAGTCCACTGGTCCTGGGACCCTGGTCAGGGGCGAGCTCAGTATCAAGCCCTTGGAATATCACTTAGACCATAACAGAAAATCACTGTAGCACAATATAAAAATAGAGCACACAACCAGTAACTACTGGTAACCAGGACCTCACTAGCACCACCTGTACTAGGAAGAAAACAACCACCTCAGTATCACAATACAAGTAGGGGCATAGACCTGGGGACAAAACACATGATGCAATGCATACATTCAGAGGTGTAAGGAAGGAGGCACATGACGCATTATCAACACATTCAGAGGTGCAGCGCAGGAGAACACATGATGAATAATCTACCCATTCAGAGGTGTAAGAGAAACACATGATGCATCAACACACGTTCTGCGGTGTAAGGAACAAGGCACATGATGTATCAACAACACATTCAGAGGTGCAAAACACAGGGTGCGCAAAACATACTACACATTGTACATTTCCTAACACCCAAAAGCAATAGGACATAGATCATAACAGCATCTAAACCTCAGTTAGCGCATAAATCACCTTTAGCGCAGAACTCACAAAGTCCAGGTTGCGGCCCTGCGCCAAGACCTAAACGTAGCAGCTGCCCACTACTTGCTGGGCAGCTGAGGGACAGAACAGGGGGCCTAAACGCTGCAGCTGGCACTAAGTGCTGCGCAGCTGGGAAAAGACCAGGGATGAAGGAGTGCGCCTCACTCCTAAAGTCCAGAGCACATGTCCCTAAAAGAGAAAGACCTAAATGGTGCAGCTGCCCACTAACTGCTGGGCAGCTGGGGAACAAATCTCGCCTGGGGCTCTCACTAGCCCCTCAGGAATACTGCGCCACATTGAGCCATCTGGCTCTCGAAATAATTGGCACTTTAGCCTCTCTGGGCTCGTCAAACAAGAATGCCCCCTGAGCCTCTCGGGCTCTCAAAGAACGTTGGAGCCTCTCAGGGCTCGTGAATAGGGTGGGGGCCTTCGCTGGAGTCCCCCCTCTGGGGACTCGATATGGCCAAACTAGTCACCGAGCCTCTCGGGGCTCGTGGGTAAAAATGGGCGGAGTCCCTCTCGGGGGACTCGAAGGAAATTATGGCCCAAGAGCCTCTCGGGCTCGGAACACTGGCGGAGTCCCTCTCGGGGGACCCGAAATCACTTGAGGCCTCACGGGCCTCTTAACACAACCGGGCTCGCTCTGGAGGGGAGGGGCGGTCTTCTTCCGGGGCTCCTCCTCTCTCGCACTCACCGGGCTGGCTGCTGGGGCTCGGGCTCCTGTCTGCAGGCGGCGGTCTTCTTCCGGGGCTCCCTCCTGGTCCTGGGAGCCCCGCAACCTTTCGGGCGGCTTTCTGCTGGTCCACCGGTGCTCCCAACAGCTCACGGGAGCCCGGGCAGCAGGCGGCCATCCTTTTCTGCCGGCGGAGCGGGCAGCCAATCACAGTGCAGCGGCGGGCGGGACTTCCCCTCAAAAACGGAAGTCCCGCCCCGAGTCAGGCACCGTAGTGCCTGGCTTCCTGTTTTGCGGCGCTCGGGCCGCGGCGGTGAATCTCGGGGGCATTGAAGAGGGGTGGCCTCCCTCGAGAGATTAAATAATAAGCAATCAAGCGAGGTAGGCACTCGCTGGGGCCCAGGGGCCCTTCTCAGAACGGGGAAAATGCCGGGTGGGCACCGGCTCGAATAAACAGCGCTCCCAAGCGCTGTGGGCAGAAATACAGCGCTTCCAGCGCTATATGCAGGATAAAGCGCTCCCAAGCGCTAGGACGGGAAATACAGCGCTCCCAGGCGCTAGGAAGGCACAGACAGCAACAAAGTCCTTTGGCAATCCAGCATCTCAGCAGTCCAGGGGCTGGGCAGGGCTCAGGGAGGCAAGCCTTCCCCTGAGCCCAAGCAGCAGCACGCCCCTGGCAAGATTCAAGTTGGGAACAAGAACATTTGACAAGAGGTCACAGCCTCCTTTTATACAGAGCAATCCTTTGTCTAAAGGTGCAGGGTGGGGGAAGAACCAGTCGCAGCTGGTCTGGGAGTACTGTTGATGGGCTCAACCACCCTCTCTATTCACTGGCAGGGTTTGGGTCATCAGTCGCTCCCCAGGGGGGTGGAGCCAGCATTGTCAGGGGAAAACCCAGCCTCATTCAGGACACAGGTACACTCCTCCCCAGCCATCAGCATAGTAATCTCCCACTCACCACCGGGCAGACCCATCCAGACTTCCTGGAGCCTGGCATGCCAGCCAGCTCCAGCCAATCACGCTCCAGCACCCTCACAGCACACGTACAGCCATGTCTAGGAATGGCACTTCCCCACTAGACACATACAAGCTGCACACACCATCTTGCAGCATTCATTCTCACGAGTTCACACATACCAAACTCGAGCCTGCACTCCCCACGCATCAAGAACTACCAGGGACACATACATTCCCCATGCATTCCTATGGGAGGGCAGACCTATCTCACCACAGGCACTCAAAGTGCGCACGCACTTTACACTGCGCCACAGTGTCAAAGTGCGCAAAGACCAGAAATCACTATAATTCAAGGCAAAAAGTTCAGGGGTGAACCTGCCAGAAGGCCCAAGTCCAACACAACCCCCTTCCAGCCAAAACGCAGGGTAGGCCAATCACCACCGTGATGGACTTCCCTGCTAGGGGCGATAGAACACGGACGCGGGCCCGCACTGCAAGGATACCCTCCGGTTCTACGCCACGTTGATCCATAAGACAAGCACATACTTAAAAAAAAACAGGCCCAACTAGGCTACCCCACTGGTACTCCTTAGCTGTCCACGGCTAGGACCAGGCCCTAGGCCACCCAGATACCACTGGTCCCTGCCAATCCACAGAGTGGGGGGTAGTAACCCCTGGCCTACAATAGTCATTCTCCACTCCCTTTCTCAGTGTAGTTCCAAACTACCACTGATCCTTCAACCTAGGGTCCGTACCCTCAGGCTGACCAGAGGTCACGGGCACGATTGCCCCACCCTACCTCTACTTCTGAAGCACTCTCCAGAACACAACTCTCCCACCTGGGATCCACATTCACCGGACGCACAGCGGTCAGACTCCCTCTGACCCCCTTCCAGAGTTCTGCACCCTCCCACTGTAGAACAGGGTCCCTCCACTTAAGGTAGGCCCCACCTGCTCTCAGGGTAGTACCACAACACTCAGCCAAGAACCCTAAAGATCCCTGCTAGGCCTGTACCACCCCTTCTGGGAAACACAGGGTCTCTTCACTTAAGATGAGCCCCACCTGTGTTCACAGGAGTACCCCTAGAAGACAAACCGGCCAGGACACTGGCTACAGTCGCCCAGCCATCCAGGACAGGCAACCACCTGAACCTGGCTCCCCAACCTAGGGACGCTACCCTTTGGTTAGATGCCTGGCGCACCAGGACTTCCACAAGTTGAAAACAAAAATCTAAGACTTTCTCTCCTCCTTCAGCAGCAAGGCAACCACTGCAGGTCAATCCCCATACAGCTTACCCGGTTCCTTCTCTTCAGGCAGGAGTTCCTTCTTGTAACTTCAGGACACTACATACAGTTGCCCTTACGTCCAGATCCGGAAACACCGGCTACTGGCTCCCCAACCGAGGGACGTACCCCTTTGGTCAGATGCTTGGCGCACCAGGACTTCTTTGAGGGTGACACAACTAATGTGTCGTGTACAAGTCTGCCTGACACTCAGGACAGAAGTGGCCTCACCATGGTCACTCCCTGGCGACACAACCCTTCTGGCTGGCCCCTGACCCACTGGCTCTTCCACTGGGGAACCTATCCCCCTCGCACCCCTCCATCTGGACTTCTGCACCCTCCCAACTGGAGCGGTACTGCCAGACACCAGAACTACTGAAACCCTGTTTACAGAGGTTCCACGTTCTCCAGACACTCTGGAAGATCCTCCTTAAATGACCTATTGGTACAGCCTAGGCCCCCGACCTGACGTTCCCTTCAGAAACATTCCAGGCCCTGACACTGGGTTTTGGGCACCTGGAGACATGCAGTCCCACCCACTCCTTCTCCTCTTGAGACAGGACATGAGCCCCTACACCGAGACCTAGCTGGGCTACACTGAACCTCTTCCACCACATTGGGCTGGAAGACACCTCAGACACTCCTTTTGGAATCACTCCATCCCCTATGCCTCTCTCCTCCCAGAACATTACCAACTCCAAAATTCTGTCTCTCAACAGACCACAGAAATCAAAAAGCAGGCTCCACTGTCTGCAGACGTTTTTGGGAAAAGTTCAACACACAGGACTTAGGTATCTGAGCAAAACAAGAGTACACAAGCATTCAGCAAGCTCCCCATCCAGAGAACTCACAAACACGTCCAGTGCCACACACCATTCATCCACACACACCCCTCCCCAGACTGGTAAGGCAGTTTCTACCACCCATTACTTCTCAACCTGACCACACTTGACACAGGTACCATTACTCCAGGACAGGGACGGGGGACACATGCACTGGACACACTTATGCTGCCACCACTGGATCCCACCCTTCTGGTGAATCCAGAAAACACAGTGCACTTAAGGGGATGATCTACCCTCCCGAGCTAGGGACACCTAACTCAAAGTGCACAAGAAACACATTTCCACAGAAATGACATTTTCAGCAACCTTAACAAAATAATCCCCACAATGTGATTTATCTAAAATGCAGAGTTTTCTAGTGCGGCCAGTTGCCACTGTGGTACAACGCAAACACAAATCCTTATCCTCACCGCTTGCCGCCAATTTTGGAAATGGGATCCCTGGCTGGCCAGGGCTTTCGCCAAAGTCAGTCAGAGACCACCACTCCCAAGTATGCGACTTTGTATTGTTCTCCTTCAGGAGTAGAACTTACTTTAGGTAAGAAAGTGGTTTCTCCCATGTACCTATCAAGAGATAAGCTTCCAGCAGAATTGTCATTTCTACCCGATATCCTATGGGCCACCGGTCCTAATGATGTGGGTCTTTTAGAAATTCCACCCTATATTGTAACTTTAAAAGCCAATGTTAAAATGCCACGAATTCCCCAATACCGAATTTCTAGAGAGGGTGAAAAAGCCTTGCTAGCGATCGTTTACGAGCTAATTGCAAAGGACGTGATTGAGGAAACAAGAGGAAACGTTTGCAACAGTCCAGTTCTGCCTGTTTTAAAACGAACTGACCCTTCCAAGCCACCTGTTTACAGATTTATGATCGACCTTAGAGAAGTGAATAAAATAGTTGTGCCACAATTTCCAGTTGTCCCCGACATTACCACATTATTGACTATGATCCCAGCTTCTGCCTCTTGGTTCTCGGTGATTGACCTGAAGAATGCTTTCTTCAGCATCCCGATTGCTGAGGAGAGCAGGGACATTTTTTCCTTCACTCTAGGAGGTCGCAGTTTCCGCTTCAAACGTGCTCCTCAAGGCTACTGTGAAAGTCCGTCAATATACAGCCAAGCTCTAAAAACACAGCTTGATACGATTGTTTTGCCTAAAGGTGCCGCTCTTGTACAGTATGTGGACGATTTACTCATTGCTGCAGACAATGCGGAAATTTGTAAAAAGGCCACACTGTCACTATTGCATCATTTGTGTGATTTACATCAGAAGGTGTCACTTTCCAAGCTCCAATATTGCCGACAAGAAGTGACCTACTTAGGTCACCTCTTATCGAAGGAGGGAAGGAAACTGACCCCAGAAAGAATTAAGGCAATAGCGAAATTGAATGTACCTACAACACAGAGAGAAGTGCGTGCTTTCTTGGGCATTACCTCGTACTGCAGACAGTGGATTCCAAATTTCTCGTTATTAGCCAAACCTTTGGTGGCATTGATATACAAAAATACGCCCAATCCTGTACCTTGGTCTGAAGAGTGTCAGAAAAGTTTTCTCGAACTACGCGCATTGTGTTCGGCTCCTGTGTTGGGTACCCCCGACTACAGTAAGCCTTTCACACTGTATGTCCATGAGAAGGACGGTTGTGCATTATCTGTGTTGACTCAGTTGTTTGGAGGTAGACAGCGTCCATGCGCTTACTTTTCGGCGACTTTGGAACTGGTAGCCAAAGCATTGCCAAGTTGTCTAAGAGCCACAGCAGCAGCAGCTGTTTCTATTCGACAGTCTGCTGGTCTGGTAATGAATAACACACTAGTCGTGATGGTTCCACATGCAGTAGAGACGTTACTAAATAGAACTAGGACACAGCACCTAACTAGTGCTCGATTGTCTAGTTATGAATTGACCTTCCTAGCAAGTCATGTGCGCATAAAAAGGTGCAGTAGATTGAACCTAGCTACATTGTTACCAATCGCAGAAGGATCAGATGTGTCAGGACAGCACGATTGTTTCCTTAGAACAGAGGAAGAGACGAAAGGGAGAATAGACTTGTCCGACACTCCTCTTACCGAATGTGATGGTACATTATGGGTAGATGGTTCATGCTTCAGGCTCCCGAATGGTGACACGACTGCAGCATATGCTGTCACGACATTACACACAGTTGTTGAAACTGCACGTGTGCCACATGGTTCAGCGCAAGCGGCTGAACTCGTTGCACTCGCGAGAGCATGTGTGTTGTCTAAAGGAATGAAAGTGACTATCTATACTGACAGTCAATATGCGTTTGGTGTGGTTCACAGTTTTGGACGATTGTGGAGAGAACGAGGGTTCCTGACTTCGCATGGAGCAAAGATTCAGCATGGTCAGTTGGTGAATGAGCTTCTGGAATCACTGACCCTGCCCCTACAAATGGCGATTGTGAAATGTAGTGCTCACAAGAAGGTGACTGATTATGTTGGTCGTGGAAATGCATTTGCTGACGAAATCGCGAAAGAGACGGCGAGAAATGTAATGAGCCGAATGTATGTAGCAGGCCCTGCAAGAGGGACTGGTGAGGTTGGAATATGTGAAGACACCATAGAGAGTGTGAAGTCCATTCAAGCCGAGGCCACAGAGAACGAATTGAGCACGTGGAGAGAAAGTACGGGTAGAATGGATTCAAATGGGTGTTGGATTGAATTATCAGAGCACCAGAGATGGTTGTTACCCGATGCATACGTTCTTGCAGTAGTTACAATGGCTCATGGAATGGCTCATATCGGCGTGAAAGGGATTTGCGAGTTGTTGGCCCCAGTATGGAAGAATTCAGGGATTCCCAAGTGTGCAGAGAATGTTGTCAAAAATTGCATGGTTTGTTTGAAACACAACCCAGGTAGGGGAACTCCAACTCCAGCTGGTCACTTTGCACCTCCTACGTATCCGTTCGAGGTTTTGCAGCTAGATTTCATCCACATGGAGAGGTGCAACAATTTAAAATATGTGCTCGTTGTTGTTTGTGCTTTCTCAAAATGGGTAGAAGCCTATCCCCTCAAAGACAATACTGCCCTGTCCACAGCAAAAGCCCTGGTGAAAGAGTACTTCCCGAGGTTCGGAATGCCTAGAATGGTCTGGTCTGATAATGGAAGTGAATTTGTGGGTCGTGTGATGAAGAGAGTGTGTGAAGGGTTGGGTATTAGACAGAAGTTCCACGCTGCAAATCACCCCCAATCAGCTGGACTAGTAGAATGCTACAATGGCACGTTAAAACTTAAACTGGCCAAAATCCAAGCGAGCACAGGCCTTAAATGGCCTGACGCTCTACCTTTAGCACTCCTGTCCACTAGAATGACTGTGCATTCACGAGTGAAACTCAGCCCTTACGAGATTGTTTTTGGCCGGCCAGCCAACATTTGGGGAGTGCCTAGGCCCACGAAATTTAGTGAACTGGAACACCCTGTTTTGCTCGATTATCTGTATGAATTGACGGCTAAATTGCGTGTTTTGCATCAACAGGTCCACAACACTCTGCCTCCGGTCTCTGACACTCCGGGCCACGACATTGATCCTGGTTCGTGGATACTGGTAAAGAATTTTCAAAGGACGAAGAACGACCAGCCCAGGTGGACCGGGCCTCATCTCGTCCTTCTCTCTACAAGATCTGCGGTTCGGGTGGAAGGAAAAACCAACTGGGTCCACGGGATCCATTGCAGGAAGATACCTTTCCCCCTGCCTACTGACCAATGGGTCAAGACAGGTGGTACTGATCCAGAACGTGATACTGATCCAAATACCGTACCTTTTAACGATTTGCACGAAAGTAGCTCTGACTCTGAACCAGAAAATGAGAACATTTCGCACAGGATTGTGCCACCGCCTGAACTGTTGAACACTGCAGAACCTGACCTTTTGTTTCAGGACCAGACTATACCTGGAACGCAACGTTACAATTTGAGACCGAGGAAAAATGAATAAGTAAAGTAATTTCTTTTGCAAACTTGAGACTAAAAGAATCCATGGACTAATAAAAAAGATATTTTTTCCCCCTAAGTACTATTTTTGAAAGTGCAGCTCTCCCATTTAGGAAACTTGCTTATTTTTGTTTTTCGAACTGCCAACCGGGTTCACACTGCTAGGGCCGCGATTGGCTAAAGTTTTTGGAAAGTGCAGCCAACGACGTTAGGTCGGTGGTTCTGGTTGGTCCAAGGGAGTTGCCCTATACTGACAGAAGCACTCCTTAGCAGAATCAACCTCCTCATCGCGGGCAGCACTTTTAGAGAGGATGGAGTTTCACGATGTGGAGAGACCTGCCAAATGAACGAACTTTAAGCATCAATTATGCGAAACAATGTCAAAGAAAAGTTTTATAATATTATGCATTTGTATGTTATTCAGTATGATGATATTTTTAATAAGTTACGTCATATTCTCGTTTCGTGCAACATTTACACCCACGGCATCGCCCATACCTCCTACTACTGTTTCCCCTCATTTTTTCCATCCCCTTCCTGACCACGAATCCAATAGAACACTAGAATTCATTAATAACTCCTTCATTCAGCTCCTGCACCAGCACCAGCTTTTAATAAACACAACAAACTGCTGGGTTTGTGGACTTATGCCTCACACTATGGATAAGGGTATCCCTTATCTAGTTCTGCCCTTTAGTCACAATGGCTCTGTGTGGGCATACAGAACAATGTTCATATATGCACGCGAAAACCAACCCCTACGTTCTGTAAAGGACAACCCCAAGACTAGCGCCCTAGTGAAAGGCATAATGGACATGGTTAGAGATATAACTCTTTATGTAAATCCTCCCAATGATGAGATACTTGCATATGTAGGTTGGAACGTGACTGGGTATGGAATTACCGTGAATGAGAAACAGCAAGCCACGAAGTCTTCCCCGATCTGGATTGTACCCCATCAAGGTAATCTGTGTCTGCAAGGTACTGGCAGGAATCCCAGAGCTCAGTTAGGAAACAGTGTCTGTACAGAAACATATGTTTTTGGGTCACAGATTTCCCCTGCATTTCTAGCAGCAAAGGGTACCGATTTCATTTGTCACGATAGAGCCTATACATGGTTGCCCCCTGACTTTTCGGGCTCATGTTTTGTGTCATTCCTGTTGCCTCCCACCTACACAGCAGCGGCAGACTACCACCGGACAAGGATAGTTAGAGGTGTCTTGAGTAAAGAAGACACTGCAGGTCAAGAAATTGGAGACTTTGCTAAGGGTTTGTTGCCATTCTGGGGACCTATGGCTAACAGCAGGAATATAAGGCAATTGACAAGGGTAGTCGAGTCCACCGTGATTGAAACTGCCGGTGCCCTTAGTAACTTAACTGCTGAGCTCCAGTCGGATCGTCTTATGACCCTTCAGAACAGGGTTGCCCTAGATGTCATACTTGCAGACCGAGGTGGTGTATGCAGATTAATCCAATCTAGCTGTTGCATTTTTATCCCAGATAACGCTCCGACAGTGTATCAGGCCATCTCCAAACTACATAAGATTTCCGAATCCATTCATGTGGATAAAGGAGATTGGTCGTTAACGGGTTGGTTCTGGGAACTGATATCCGCCTGGGGATGGAAAATTCTAATGGTCATTGGGATAATCTTAGCCATCCTTTTCCTGTTCTGTCTGTGCATACAGTGTGCTACTGCAATATGTGGCCTCTGTGTCACATCATGTATAAGGAAGCCTGTGTCAAGAAATGAACTAAGTACTAGGATGATGTTACAGCAACATCTCAATGACTTTAAGAATATAGATCTGGACTCAGACTAACATGAGGATAGATTAATTGCCTATGTAAGGGCAAAAGGAGGGTTTGTGCTACTGAAAATCCGAAAACGGGTACTCATCCCAGTAATAGGAATAAAACCTTTATTGGAATACGACGAATTTAGTGTCAAAAGACCAAGAATGGCGAGTACAGTATGTACAAGCATTTTCGTCGCATTCAGGTGATGATTTCTTCTCGAAATCATCATTAATATCCTGTACCCTTGGCTTCCATTTTGTATATAGCCGCCATTTGGTGTGTTGCCCTGTACATAGGCCTTAATCCAGCTGAATTCGATCCCACAAGGACACGTACACCTTAATCGACTTTCCTGTGACCTGTACAAGTAGAAACCAATGCCTCAGGCCGAACTCGTTAGGTCAGTTCCCCTCCCAGTGGCCGAACAAGATAACATCAAGGCTCAACAAGCCATAAAACCATTTCAGCGCGCACACCTGCCCTATCTCGCTCACATCTATCTCCACTCCTTTTCTTCACTTACTTTATGATGGGGAGGTGCCCGTTTTTATTGAGGGTCCAGCGATATCTGATGAAATGTTAGGCCTTGCCGAAATGATTTGTTGTGGGCAGCACGACGTGAAATATGTACATGTCATCATGACTCTGTTTTTTCTTGTAACCAATAACTGTAAATAACATACTACAACTTCGAAGAATGTTTGCCTGAAGCTAGAAACTGTGTATAAGAAGAGAAGCCTGACTTTGTGAATTCGAGCAGTCTCCTGAGAATATACTCCCTGTGTGGTGTATTACTAGGACACTTGTTACCTTGGTTGCAGCCAATAAACCGATCTTTGACTTCACCTAGAAGACTCTGAGTTTCTGTGGTCCGGATCAGGAAAGAACCCGAGGTCTCTGGGTGTGCCCTGGCACCGCTGGGTTACCGGTTCTGTGCCGGTTCTTAAAAACCCAGTACCTCACTATCGTAGTTCGATCAATTTTTGAGCCACTGTAAAGCCTCCCAAAGCCGACGTTCAAGAATGCTATGGGAGATGGTGTTGAACGCTGCAGATAAGTCTAGCAGAACGAGGATAGATGACTGTCCCTTGTCTAGTGCAAGCCGGATATTATCAGATACCTCCAGCAAAGCTATTTTGGTACTGTGGGCTTCCCTAAAGCCAGATTGTGAGGGGTCAAGCAATCCATAGCTCTCAAGATGAAACATGAGCTGTTTGTTAACCAGTGACTCAAGCATCTTACTGAAATGAGGCAGCAAAGATATAGGACGATAGTTAGAGAGAAGTTTTGGGTCTGCACTAAATTTTTTTAATATATGCCTAACACTGGCAGTTTTCCATATTTTGGGAAATTCTGATTCTAACAATAATTTGTTGAATAGATCAGTGAGGCAGTTCAAGAGGGCTGGAGCTACAGTAGGAAAATATTTCGGTGGCAAAGAGTAAATTCTTCCAAAATATGAAAGGGATCAAAAGTAGTTACAGAACGATTTCCCATATCATTATTAATATCTTGTGCAGGGAAGGAATTATGGCTAGCCATGATCTTATCAACAAAAAATGTTGAAAGTGAATCTACCCAGTCCTGAGAGGTAGAAGGTTGTGTCTGAACAGGCGTGGTAGAGAATTCCTTCAAAATTTGATAGAGCTCCTTGTTAGAATTTGTAGCCCTCTCAATACGGCTAAGGAGAAATCATTTTCTTGTTTGTCTTATGTTTTCCATATACTTATGGTGAGCCTCTTTATATGATTTACGATCTATTGGGTCTTTAGTTTTCCTCCATTTTCGCTCCGCAGTCCTGCAGGCGAGCTGCACTAGCTTTAGTTGTTCAGACAATCACGGAGTGGCTCTGGCTTTAATTGTAACTCTGGAGAGAGGAGCAATTTTATCCAAAGCATTTGTTATTGTTCTATCTAGAGAAATAGCACATTGATCAATGTTATCAATTGTGTTAGGTAAAGCTGACCTGAAGGTAGTAGTAAATAGAGGTAAGGTGATTTTACGCCAGGATCGTCTCCGAACCACTTCCCTACAGGGGACCGCATTGATAGTACGATCTAGAATAACAAATTTTAATAAAAAATGATCCGTCCACAATAGTGGTAGTGGAGACTCAACCTTGACCACTGTAGAGTTTGTTAACAATAGGTCAAGCGTATGACCCGCAATATGCGTAGGCCCATTTACTAATTGGACTAATTCCAAGGTGCTGAGACTTGTGATTAACTGATCCGTGTCAGGGTCATGTAATAGTTCTACATGACAGTTAAAATCACTTAGCAGAAGAAAAGTGTTGGAGGCTAATACATGTGGAGCAATAAGCTCGAATAGCTTATATGGAAAGTCATTTTTGGGACCTGGAGGTCTGTACGCTAATGCTCCTCTCCATTTTCCTCCCAACAGACCTCCCATTTTAAAGATACATAATTCCATTTTGTTTGTGCTTATGGACTCTAGGGAGGAGATGTTAACTTCCGGAGTTGTGGCTATGAGTAGGCCACCTCCCCAATTCTTCTCTCTGTCCACTCTTATTATGTAATATTGTGGAGGAAACGCAATGGCCACATCCAGGCATGCTCATGTAACCAGGTTTCCGTTATAAAACAGATATCATGTGATTCAGAGTCAATAAGACTCCATTCTTCAACAGCATGTTTAGGAATAGAGCGTGCATTAAAATATAGTGCTTTTAGTGGACTGGAGGTTTTGGTGTGCGTAGATGTACAAGAAACTTGAGTTTCACAGTGGAGAACTGGTAAATTAGGAATGGGCATCATATGTACCCCACTATTTGTACCAGCTTCAAGTCTGGCTAACTGTTTAGATAATAAAGGGTTGAGATCTTTCAGCTCCTGACTAGAATATTGGAGAAAAGACAGTTTGATGGCAACTATTTAAGAGAATAAAAGGCAAAATAAACTAAGTTTTAAAGACAAAACGGGCAGGGGTCCAGGCAGCTGTCAGCTGTCTGGTGCAGACGGGCGCAGACAGGTTTGCCTTTGGCGTGCCGCTGCGCACGTCCGCTGCCCAGCCCCGCTTTTGTAGGGCTGAAAGGCTGGTGATCAGAGGCTGGAATGCGAATTACACTTCCGGTTGGCAAGCTGACGACCAGAAGTGCGACTAACGCCTCCTAGTCCCTCCGTACAATTGGCACAAACCGTGGCGGACCGAGGACAGAGGCGAGTGCGATCAAGTAAGTGAAAATACAGTATATAAATGAATGCGGCGCAGATTAAAAAGCGGTAGTGTCGGCGCAGGGTAAAATACACTAATAGTCCCAAAAATACAGTTCAAGAACTAAAGTAATGGATTTCGACTTAGGGCGGCGGCGGAGGCCTAGTATAGAACTGTTTGCTGTTTTCACAATAGGAATTGCTGTTGTGGTGTTTATACTTTGGATAACCCCATCCCAGAATCCAGTTAGTGTAGGGCACTCCCATAACATGTGGAAGACTGCAAAACGCCGATATCTTCCACATGTTATGGTAGTGCCCTACACTAACTGGATTCTGGGATGGGGTTATCCAAAGTATAAACACCACAACAGCAATTCCGCCGCCCTAAGTCGCAGAAGTTGCAAATGTGATACACTGACTTGGCAGTACTAATTGCTAAATGCGCCATCACCATGCGGTAGAAATCGGCGAGGGCCCCAACAGTTTACAGCTGGTACAATGAGGTGGTGAGATGGGGTAGTGCGGAGAACACTGCCATTAGACAAGAGGAGGCCCAAGGCCAACGTAAGACTCCAATATCAATGGAATGGCGCATATTATTAGAAGCCCTCAGGGCCATTGAACCGGCACCCACCCCTTAAGAACAAGATGTATAATATGGTAATCATTGTTTGTATGCAACCCATCCCCTCATAATGTCGGACCCCAATTGATATATACGAGTAGTAGTGTTCTCCAACTCCCAAACACTACACACGCAATGACGGGCAAAGCAGGGAAATCTGGATGGACTATATAACTGAGAATTTCAGATGGGGTGAGCCAATAGAAAGGGTTGAGAGGAGGGATAGTTTAGATGTTCAAAAATTACACAAGCTAGTATAGATAGCCTTTTTCTCCTAGGTTTCAATGAGAGACTGTACAAACACATCAAACCGTACAAGTTATGTAATATCTCGTAACAGCTACAGATTAACTGCAAGAAGTTACACAATGTGATATATCATTCCAAATGTACTGTAACATTGGATGCAAATATATTTTCTGTATTGGGGATAAAAAGGATAAAACCAATTAAGTGTGTATAAAAAAAAGTACAGTCACTCACAACCAATCACTTACCTATACACACCATCAAACAGCTATCCACTCACTCACACAACCACTCCCTCACCAATTCAACCACTCCCTCACCAATTCAACCACTCACACAGCCACTAACTCACCCATGCAGCCACTCACACAGCCACTAGCTCACCCATGCAGCCACTCACATACCCACTAACTCACCCATGCAGCCACTCACATACCCACTAACTCACCCATGCAGCCACTCACATACCCACTAACTCACCCATGCAGCCACTCACATACCCACTAACTCACCCATGCAGCCACTCACATACCCACTAACTCACCCATGCAGCCACTCACATACCCACTAACTCACCCATGCAGCCACTCACATACCCACTAACTCACCCATGCAGCCACTCACATACCCACTAATTCATCCATGCAGCCACTCACATACCCACTAATTCATCCATGCAGCCACTCACATACCCACTAATTCATCCATGCAGTCACTCACACACTCATACAGCCACTCAGATATCCACTTACACACTGATACAGACAGTCACACAGCCACTCAGAGGAGATGTTGGATATAGTATGACTAATTACTAGTACAGAAAGAATAGTAATTTAACTTACGCTGTAGCTTAGCATATATCTCTAAGTCTCAGAAATGTTTACGAAACACTTACACTCACTGGATGATGTCATGGGTGATGTCACTGACTGTTATGGTCCTCCGTAGCAGAAGAGGAAAGGGTAGAAGCACCTCAACAGGAATGCTGAGAGACAGAAAATGTCGTATGATTGTGAACTGAATGTTGCAACGGGAGAATCACAGCTCACATATGGCATTGGGGCAGCAACTGCATCTTCTCCAAGGTTTGGGACTGCCTACATAAACCCCTCCCCTGGAGAGAGCTGGTGCTTGTCAATCGTTAGAGAGCCGGTGGAGTCAGACTCTTTGTTTAGAGATCCATCTTTGGCTCCTGTGGATGGTTGGATTCAGCCTTCTTCAGCTCTGCTGTGACGGAGCTCTTGTCAGTTCATTTCTTTTTGTAATCAGCAGCCCTCCGCTGATACGGAGTGCCTTCCCACTTCCAGGTCGTTCAGTGGCAGGATCACTGCTGAACCAGGGAGCCCTCCTGCAGACTCGAAAGGGTTCAATTCTGCTGCTCTGCAGTGAAGGAGCTTTCCTGTGCGTTCAGTTCTTGAACGCTTTTTTTGGTAAGGGACACCCCTTCGGTTTCACCTCCTGCCGTGCCTAGTAAACACACTTCCTCTCCGCTGTGATGGAGAGTGGTGTAGAGAGCGAAAATCCACGTTCTCTATACCGTGACTTTTTTTTGTTTCTTTTTAAATGTAAATCCAGTATTTGTAAAGCGCACAGCTACCCTGAGGCATCCCGTCACTGGGCGCCGTCGGGAAGATTAAGCGAGCTATTGCCCAGAGTCACATGGTGCTGGGCTAACCTGCCGCCGGTGCCGGGGATCGAACCGTGAGCCCCAGCTGCCGGTGTCAGTCACCCTCTTTTACATTTGCTCATGCAAACCCTTGACAGGGTTTAGGTATTCATATATATTTCACACACCCGATTTGGCGTGCTAAAGCCACTCGTCGTGGCGGGCACTCGGTGGGATCGCCACCCCCTCTTTATGCACAACTCCTGGTTACAGCGTGATGGTTCCACAAAAAAACCAGAGCCGAGGCCCAAATAGTGCTCAGTTCGGTATTTTATTGGCACACGAAAAACAAGCACTCAACGCGTTTCGAAGTAAACAGACTTCTTGCTCACGGGTCCCAGGTAACTTCAAAACATTAATGTTATCATTGACATATTCACCTAATTATAACGTTACTGTAACCTTTGCAGTAAATAAATAAATAAATAACTAAATCAGTCTCAGTAATAAGAGGTGCAGTTTATAAAAGGCTCCACAGTAAATGCCCCTCGGAGTGTGAGTGAAGATCAGTGTACAGATATTATCTACTCTACACACTTGTCTTAGTGCGAGTTCAGATCAGGGCACCTTACAGGTCAGTTAGGACCCCTTATACTGCAGTAAAAAGAAGTGTTTTGTACACAGATTTCTTCTTTTGTAAACACTTCTCATTTTGTTGGAAAAAGTCAGGGCAGTGTTCAGTTTTCATCTGTAAATGTCCCTCATAGTGTAATAAATAGCAAAGCACTGCACATGGATTTCTTCCTGTTACGGCCCCTTATAGTACAGGTAAAAGCAGTGCAGTGTTTACACAAACTCTCTGTAAAGGCACCTCATGTTGTAGTAGACAGGGGTGCAGTGTGTACAGAATTACTCTTCTGTAAACACTCCTCATTCTGTTGTAAAATAGATTTCCTGCTGTAGATGTAAACACTGCTTCTAGTGCAGTTAGAAAATAGTGCAGGGAACAGATTTCTTCTTCTGTAAACGCCCCTCGTAAGGCAGTAAATAACAACGCAATGTGCACAGATCATGACTTCTGAAAGCCCATGCAATGGAACGCAAGAGGGACACAACTCTTAAGTTATATTTATCAAGACACACAAGGGCACCTTGCATGGCCCTGCGCGGCCCATGCAATGGAATGCAAGAGACACACAACTCTTAAGTTATATTTATCAAGCTATGCAAGGCAACCTTGCATGGCCCTGCGCGGCCCATGCAATGGAACGCAAGAGAGACGCAACTCTTAAGTTATATTTATCAAGTCACGCAAGGCCACCTTGCATGGCCCTGCGCGGCCCATGCAATGGAATGCAAGAGAGACACAACTCTTAAGTTATATTTATCACGCCACACAAGGCCACCTTGCATAGCCCTGCGCGGCCCATGCAACGGAACGCAAGAGAGATGCAACTCTTAAGTTATATTTATCAAGCCACGCCAGGCCTCCTTGCATGGCCCTGCGCGGCCCAATCAATCAATCAATCAATCAGGTCATTTGTAGAGCGCACTACTCACCCGTAGGGTCTCAAGGCGCTGGGAGGGGGGGGGGTGCCGCTACTGCTCGAACAGCCAGGTCTTGAGCTTCCTCCTGAAGGAGAGGTGGTCTTGGGTCAGGCGCAGATTGGTCGGAAGTGAGTTCCAGGTCTTGGCGGCCAGGTAGGAAAAGGATCTTCCTCCTGTCGTCGCTCTTCGGATGCGGGGGACGGCGGCGAGGGCGTGGTTGGTTGATCTGAGGAGGCGCTTGGGAGTGTAGAAGTTGATCCGGTTGTTGAGGTAGCTCGGGCCTTGGTCGTGTAGGGCTTTGTGCGCGTGGGTGAGGAGCCGGAAGGTGATTCTCTTGTTGACCGGGAGCCAGTGCAGATCTCTCAGGTGTCCGGAGATGTGGCTGCGTCGGGGGATGTCGAGGATGAGTCTCGCCGAGGCGTTCTGGATCCGCTGGAGTCTCTTCTGGAGTTTGGCCGTGGTTCCGGCGTAGAGGGCGTTGCCGTAGTCCAGTCGGCTGGTGACGAGGGCTTGGGTGACCGTCTTCCTCGTCTCGGTGGGGATCCACCGGAAGATCTTACGTAGCATGCGCAGGATGTTGAAGCATGACGAGGAGACGGCGTTGACTTGTCTGGTCATGGAGAGGGAGGAGTCCAGGATGAAGCCCAGGTTGCGTGCGTGGTCCGTCGGTTTGGGTGCGGGGCCCATGCAATGGAACGCAAGAGAGACGCAACTCTTAAGTTATATTTATCAAGCCTTGCCAGGCCACCTTGCATGGCCCTGCGCGGCTTGATAAATCTAGAGTCACACCACGCAGCGTAAATCACGGCGCTGTGTTACTCTTCCCTCGAGAGGTGTTCCATTCCATGGGTGGGGCGTGGTTGTTCCCACACATCCACCCATGGATTTTGGCGCATTCCTACATTTAGCAACACTGGTAGACTTGAGAATGCGTCAAAATGCTGAGTCTCCCCAGGTGAGGCATAACTAAGAGAAGTATCTTTATTTCTCCTCGTTGCGTCTTCTTTCCATGCGTACTGGATACTGCAGCACACATAGCAAAATCCCTCAAGGGATTGTTTTTGTGCAGCTTGCACCATGGGGCAGGGGTGCCTGCTTTGGCACTAGGAGCACATTGTGCGTCAGCGCAGGGAAAAGACAGGACTGCACCGCAGAATGTTAGATACAGCGCATTCTTGCCCGTCCGTATCACGCAGCGCAGCCAGGTGGCTTTCTGAGCTGCGCTGTGTGCCCCTAAGTGTAGTTAAAGGAAGTGCAGTATGGACAGTTTTTTCTCAGTGAAGAGTAAAGAGCGGTGCAGCGCGCCCAGATGTTCTCTTTTTCAAACGCCCCTCGGACTGTAGTAAAAAGTGATTCCGTTTGCAGACCACAGGTGGGCTCGAAACACCTGCACAGAATAGTCAAAGGCAGAGCAGTCCGCACAGATTTCCTCTTTTATTTTAAACCCCCTCACTGTGTAATAAAAAGCAGTGCAGTGTGTGCACATCAGCTTTCCTGTCAACAGCCCTCACAGAGCAAGGAAAAGCAATGCAATGTACAGATTTTCTAGGTTCTCAGAGATTATTAGTAAGCTGAGCACAAATTTCTCACAAAGTAGCAAAAAGCAGTGCCGTTTTCACAGACATCCTCTTCAAAGTGCAGTAAAAAGCGGAGCAATGTGCACCAATTTCTCACAGTGCAGGGGGCACAGACTACTCATAGTGCAGTACAATGCATGGCAGCATGCACAGATCACTCATAGTGCAAATAGCCGTGCAGCATGCACTGATTCCACACAGTGCAGTACGATGCAGGGCAGCGTGCACTGATTCCAGCCAGTGCAGTACGATGCAGGGCAGTGTGCACAGATTTCTCATAGTGGAGTATGATGCAGTGCAGTGTGACAGGTTTCTTATAGTGCAGTGAGATGCAGTGCAGTTTGACAGGTTTCTTATAGAGCAGTAAGATGCAGTGCAGTGTGCACAGATTTCTCATAGTGCAGTGAGATGCAGTGCAGTGTGACAGGTTTCTTATAGTGCAGTAAGATGCAGTGCAGTGTGACAGGTTTCTCATAGTGCAGTAAAAAGTAGTACAGTGTGACGGGTTTCTCATAGTGCAGTAATATGCAGTGCAGTGTGACAGGTTTCTCCTAGTGCTGTGAGATGCAGTACAGTGTGCACAGATCCCTCATATTGTAGTATGATGGAGTTCAGTGTGCACAGATTTCTCATAGTGCAGTAAAAAGTAGTGCAGTGTGACAGGTTTCTCATAGTGCAGTAATATGCAGTGCAGTGTGACCGGTTTCTCATAGTGCAGTAAGATGCAGTGCAGTGTGCACAGATTTCTCATAGTGCAGTAAAAAGTAGTACAGTGTGACAGGTTTCTCATAGTGCAGTAATATGCAGTGCAGTGTGACAGGTTTCTCATAGTGCAGTAAGATGCAGTGCAGTGTGCACAGATTTCTCATAGTGCAGTAAGATGCAGTGCAGTGTGACAGGTTTCTCATAGTGCAGTAAGATGCAGTGCAGTGTGACAGATTTCTCATAGTGCCGTAAGATGCAGTGCAGTGTGACAGGTTTCTCACAGTGCAGTAAGATGCAGTGCAGTGTGCACAAATGCACCCTTAAACACACATAATGACCACAAAAGTCCCCAGGGCCGGAGGGAAAGCCCCTTCTCCCTCCCAGAGGTCCCCAGGTAGAAGAACCCAGCTCAGTCCACCCCATTCAGTGATTTCTCATAGTGGGGTAAGACGAAGTGCAGTGACACAGATTCCTTATAGTGCAGCAAGGTGCAGTACAGTGTGCACAGATGCCTCATATTGTAGTATGATGGAGTGCAGTGTGCACAGATTTCTTATAGTGCAGTAAAAAGTAGTGCAGTGTGACAGGTTTCTCATAGTGCAGTAATATGCAGTGCAGTGTGACAGGTTTCTCATAGTGCAGTAAGATGCGGTGCAGTGTGCACAGATTTCTCATAGTGCAGTAAAAAGTAGTACAGTGTGACAGGTTTCTCATAGTGCAGTAATATGCAGTGCAGTGTGACAGATTTCTCATAGTGCAGTAAGATGCAGTGCAGTGTGCACAAATTCACCCTTAAACACACATAATGACCACAAAAGTCCCCAGGGCAAGCCCCTTCTCCCTCCCAGAGGTCCCCAGGTAGAAGAACCCAGCTCAGTCCACCTCCTTGCAGTGATTTCTCATAGTGTGGTAAGACTAAGTGCAGTGACACCATTCCTTATAGTGCAGCAAGGTGCAGTGCAGTGTGCACAGATTTCACACAGTGCAGTTAGATACAGTGCAGTACACTGACATAGACTTGTCATAGTGCACTAAGATGCAGTGCACTGCACAGACTCCTCATAATGCAGTCAGATGCAGTGCAGTGTGCACAGATTTCTCATAGTGCAGTAAATAGCATTGCAGTACTACGGATTCCTCAAAGTACTGTAAGATGCACTGCAGCGTGCACAGATTCCTCATAGTGCAGTGAGAGGAGGTGAACCATTCGCATGTTTCTCAGAGTGTCCTACGTTACACTGCAGTGTGAACAGATTTCTCATATAGGAATAAGACGTAGCACAGTGTGCACAGATTTCTCATAGAACACTAAACTGCAGTGCAGTGTGCATAGATTACTCATTGCAGTACAATGCAGTGCAGTGTGCACAGATTTCTCTCAGTGCAGTGGCACATACTTCTCATAGTGCTGCAAGATGCAGTGATGTGTGCGCACATTTCTTATTGTAGTAGGATGCAGTGTGCACAGGTTTCTCACAGTGTAGTAAGATGCAGTGCAGTGCACATAGAATCCTCACAGTACAGTAAGTAACAATGCAGTGTGCATAGATAATTGATAGTGCAGTAAGATGCAGTGCAGCATGTCCAGACTGCTCATAGTGCAGTATATACAGTGCAGCTTGTAGAGATTTCTCACAGTGTTGTATGATGCAGGGCCGCGTGGACAGATTTCTCACATTACAGTAAGATGCAGTGTAGAGTGCAAAGGTTCTTCACAGTGTTGTAAAGATGCAGTGCAGCAGCACATATTCCTCATGCAGTAAAATGCAGTGCAGCATGCAGTGATTTCCATCGTTCAGTGAGATACTGTGCAGAGATTACTCATAGTGCAGCCAGTTGCAGTGCAGTGTGTACAGATTCCTCACAGTGCAGTAAGATGCAGTGCACAGACTTCTCATAGTGCAGTGAGATGCATTGCAGCGTGCGCATATTATTGGAGTGCAGTAGGGTGCAGTGCAGTGCACAGATCCCCTCTTTAACACACATGATGCCAACAAACAACCCCCAGGGCAGAAGGAAAGCCCCCCAGGGCCAACGGATAGAAGAGCCCAGCTCAGCCCCAGGGGCCCACGGATAGAAGAGCCCAGCTCAGCCCCAGGGGCCCCCAGATAGAAGAGCCTAGCTCAGCCCCAGGGGCCCCCAGATAGAAGAGCCCAGCTCAGCCCACGGGCCCCCAGATAGAAGGGCCGGGATCAGCCCAGTGGCCCCCGGATAGAAGGGCCCAGCTCAGCCACAGGGGCCCCGGATAGAAGAGCCCAGCTCAGCCCCAGAGGCCCCCGGATAGAAGAGCCCAGCCCAGCCCCAGAGGCCCCCGGATAGAAGAGCCCAGCCCAGCCCCAGAGGCCCCCAGATAGAAGAGCCCAGCTCAGCCCCCCAGGGGCCCCCGGATAGACAGCTCAGCCCCAGGGGCCCCCGGATAGAAGACCCCAGCTCAGCCCCAGGGGCCCCGGATAGAAGGGCCCAGCTCAGCCCCAGGGCCCCCGTATAGAAGAGCCCAGCTCAGCCCCAGGGGCCCCCCGGATAGAAGAGCCCAGCTCAGCCCCAGGGCCCCCGGATAGACAGCTCAGCCCCAAGGGCCCCTGGATAGAAGAGCCCAGCTCAGCCCCAGGGGCCCCGGATAGAGGAGCCTAGCTCAGCCTGGCTCCTGCAGAGATTCCCTCCAGGATTATTCAGTCTATTTCTACAAACACAGCAGAAGGTGCTGACAATCTCCTACCTGAGCAGAGACCTGTGCAGACGTGTCCAGGCTCTCCCCGCCTCCTGGGGGGCCGGGGGGCAGATCTGGGGTTTGAGGGGGTCTGAAGATGGAGGTAACTGCACACCAGACAGGGCTCCTTCCTCCTCTGCTGCAGGCTGAACACACACAAAGAGAGGCCGGAATTTATGTAACCACCGCTACTGGTGCTGTCTCTGCCGCCGCTGACCCGGAAGAGGAAACCCTTCTCCCTTTCACCCAATGTGCAGCTCAGTGTTTCATCAACAGGCAAGGAGCACCCTCTGGTGGCAGCTGACGGAACCACCGACTCCAGTCTTTAAGAGTGAATTGGAAAAGAAAGCCTGAATTTCATTAAATACATGAAAATATAAGAAAACTGCTAGAAATAAACTAGTCAACGTTTTTCTGTTTTTCTATTTTTCCTGTTTCTGTGGGTAATTCTTTATACTTGATAGGGCTGTGTATATTCAAACAACTTTCCAACGATTTGTCCCAAATTAAGTTTTGCATTTCTCTGCATTTTTTACCCACTCACTCCCCCCAAAGTTTCACTTATAAAACAAAATAAAGTAGATTTCAGTCTCAATACATTCATGAGACAGAACAATCGGGTTTGACGCTCGCATATTTCTCCCTCAGTGGATGGTGTCATGGCAATGAGTGAACGTTGCCAGGTCTGAGGATGAGAGGGTATTCCATCACTAACTAACGCCAGACTCCTTCATACAGGCTCTTATTAGAGTTACCACCTGCCTTTTGGTCATGTTTTAAGATTTTGCAAAGGCCCGGATATTATTCTTCAATAAGATGACTTTGTATAATAATGACTTTGTATAAAATTGTTTGTATTATTTACTAACATGGCTTTGCTGTCTTTGTTTACTTTAACTCTCAGTCAGGATTCATTAAGGCAGCTCTAGAACACATTTTAAAGTGATATTTGCTTATATTTGATATTTTAAGTTTGCACTGATTAGAGGAAAAATGCCAGCTTTAAGTAATCTTCCTACTTTTGTACTGGCCGGGACAAGAAAATACTGACCATGCCATTCCTATAAAAGACCCGCCAGGTGGTAACCATCTCTCCTAGCATAAGTCACTCCTCGTCCTCGCACCATCAATGTGCGGTTGAAGGAGGGCTTCGTAGCATCGTCAGGCAATTTGCATTTGTCGCCTGGGCAGTGACATCAGAGCCGACATGCACACACATCAGAGCCTTCAAGCCTCACTCATCATGAGTGACACTCACACATTTAGAGGTCAGTGCTGAAGTTTCACTCACACCTACCTGAATCTTATCACTGGGAGACGGGAGAGGGTCCTAGTACTCCATATGTGACTTTGCTCGTACTTCCACTGTGTGCGGAGTAGCCGCTTACAACTAAAGAGGGAGACACTATTAACTTCATAGAGTTCAGCAAACCCACCGTCAGACATTTTGATATCACTACACTTTCAATATTTCACCTTGCGGCTGCACAGATTATACTTTTGATGTAATATCAATTTAGATGTCTGCATTAATGATTTGGACGTTACCTGTGTACTCATCATTCCTATAATTTCACTAATGTCTCTTTCTGTGACATTATCAAAGTCAAATGTTATGTCAAATCACTTCCTGTGAGCCCATCAATAGGTTAGTTTATTTTGGCTCCAAAGAATCTCAAAACCTTGAGCTATGTGAAGCCCATACATGAGCGCTCATCTGGACTAAGGGGAGGAGCATGCTCTTAGCTCAGAGATCAAAGCGCCTGGAAGCAGTGCAGGCGCTATACTATCAGCATTCAGACCAGAGGAATGCTGATCTCTGCAAATAGAAATTAAATGTTTGTTTCAGTTTAATTGCACTTCATGTCAGTGTTGTTCAACTTTACAATGGTCACAAAGTGGTTCCTCGCTTGAGTTCCTATGAGTACCTTCAGTCTCCTGATTTTGACACTGTGCTGTTTCTCCGATTAAATTGCCCTCGAAAGAGCATACAGTCTTTTCTGAGAGAGAAGTCAAACTTATGTTTCCTGGAGAAAGTGGTTAAAGCCTTTGTCTGTTTCTGCTGATTCTTGGATTTGACTAAAGTGATTCAAATTCTGTGCCGAGGTGGGTTCACTATGAGAAGCCCTTCAAAATGTACATTGACGCTGTATGAATCTGGCTTTGTATATTGTATGTGATGAAGCAAAGCTTCGCATTTGCGACTTGCCGTATTCATGAACCTCGCTCATGTGTAACAAAGTAATAATTTGTACGTCTTACTAACCTTTATTTCATGTTTGAAACGAGGTCCATGAAGCTTGCCTATGTGTATTTCTAATACGATTAATCCGAGTCAATAAAATGGCCGCTGCTTTGAAATAGCGTCTGCGCATGCGTCAGTCACACTCACGTGTCCTGACGTGTTTGCAGGTTTGGAGGGAAATAGTTGCGCATGCGTAATACATAGCTTTGGCAGTAACGTGGTACTGCTCGTGCCATTGCTCTTGTGCCCGTGTATATGTAGCTTACATTTAGACTGCATAAGTATATTTTATAGTGATAAGTTGAAAGTACAAACCCAATGATGTGTTTCCATATCGTTATTTCTATGTATTAATTTGTTTTCGCTTACTTTTCATGTATCCTCGACTCGGAGGGGTGCTGGGCTGGGGAGTCCATTTTGGAGGGTACTTGTGCGCAGACTCGCCAAGAGCCACCATGGCATTGAATTGCTGCCAAAGAAGGTTGATACCAGAAGCCACCCTGGGAAGCTGTACCTTCGCCCCGCAGCATCACGATATTGTTCCATTATGTTGCTAAAATGTATTCTTTCACTGTATTCTGCGCAATTTTCTCATGGGAACCCCAATCTTGCTAGGCGGTGCCCAGAGATGTAAATAAGTAGCGTCAAACTTCCAATCTGGCATGGAAGCAATAAGCTCCTGGATGTCATCAAACTGCCTCAAGCTAAATTCTGATAAAACAGAAGTGATGACATTCGGGAGACTACAACCAACCTGGTCTCCTCAATGGTGGCCCCAACAAATGGGACAACCTCCAGTACCAGTGTTCAAGGTACGAAACTTGGGGGTCATCTTCGACAACAAACTGTCCTTCCAGCAGCACGCAAACTCAGTGGTCTCATCTGCCTTCCACACCTTAAAAAAAATCAAAAAACTCATTCCGTACCTACCATCTTCCGCAGGCAAAACTTTAGTCAGCACGCTAGTCTTTTCCAAGACTGACTATTGTAATGCCTTACTCCTAAATGCACAACAAAAGGTCCTTAATAAATTACAGACTGTACAGAATGCAGCAGCTAGGACCCTGCTACGCATTCCTAAATTTGCATCTGTCTCCCCCTACATCCAACAGCTGCATTGGCTGCCGGTAAGGAGCCGCATCAAATTTAAGGCCTTGTGCATAGCGTACAAAGCCATTCATAACCATGGCCCCCTATTTCTAAAACAAGCCTTTCGCCCACCTGAACAGCAAAGAACATTGCGTTCATCTTCTGCCCATCTGCTAACAGTCCCCCGCACAAGAAGGGCTAACTGGGGAGACAAACGTTTCACCGTTGCCACAGCTAGACTGTGGAACACTCTCCCTCTCCACCTTAAGTGTGCACCTACCCTGCTTAAGTTCAGAAAAAATCTGAAAACATGGCTATTCCATGCCTAGTTTCCTTTCCTACGGAGAGTTCTGTGACACAGCGCCGAGACACCCTCGGGTATTTGCGCGCTCTAAAAATTGCCCCAAATAAAAAATAAAAAAATAAAATAAGGCCTCCAAATAGTCTGTACTGATTGGTGTGTTACCCAAATCCTATCTTAGGACCAATCCAAATTGAGGGATTCTGACACTTTGCAACATTGGGGGGTGGTACAACGTCCCCAAACTGTATATCTACCCTGGGTTCACCTAGGGAAGTCGTCCGACTTGTCTGGTTTAGCTGACCTGTCACTGACCCATCGCACTCAATAGGTGACTGAAGATACAGAGAGCTGCGGAGCACTCTGTCCGAAATTGACCATAGACTAAGGTTCTACTGAACCTTAAAGTGCTGGCGAAGAACTTTGCTGGGAGTTCGCTGACCCAATCGGGGTCTTGATCGATAGCTGCAGAGAGGGTGGAGCGCAGGCGTTGCTTCCGAACTGCGGGTGCTGGTCCTGTCCTGAGGGTTTCCTGTCCTGTCCTGAGGTCCTGTCCTGATTCCTAATCTGAGGGTTTCCTGTCCTGTCCTGGCTGTCCATTCTGCACCTGCTGTCCATTGAGGGGTATCCTTCCTTGAGGGTTTCCTGTCCTTAACTGACCCGTGGCCAGGGTTTGGTTTCCACACCAGTCTAGGTAAATATCGCTCTAAATCTTTAAACTTGCACCTTTCTATTTTTCTGTCTTTTGCTTCAATAAAGAGACACCTTTGCATATGTTGATTTTCCATGCTTTTGCCGCAAATTATTGAAACGTAAAGTAATTTGCATATTTTCATAACGTGTTCCCATGTTACCCTACCTGTTAGAAATTATATTTTGCATTGCAGTTTGTCATTTCCTGATATGGTGTAGAACGGCCTTTCTTAAACTGTCCAAAGAACTTTTACCCTAAATGCATAGCGTTTCCTGTTGCATCTCATATTAGCATTTCCATGATTACCCTGACTTTATTTCTCTATAGTTATGTACTTTTCATTATCTTGATTATCGATTGCCTTATTCTTGTAAATCTCATGCTTTCAGAAAACGAACTTTAGATAAAGATTTTAAAACTTCCAGTTGTCCGTGGTCATTTTACAAACGTATTGAATGTCATTTTGAGTTGTATTTGGCTGCCTTTCCTTTACAGCTAGCTCCCTGATCCATTGTGGTCATAGGTACCCGTGTCGGTGGATGGTAAGTCGGGTACGCTGAGGAATAACAGTAGGGAATTCACACAAATTGGTAGCAGCCCGTGAAGTCACCCGGTCAATGTATATGGTGAATTGAAATATATGGGCCCGAAGCCGGAAGCGGCGAAATTATTGGTTGGGTGACCTCGCGCGCTCTATCAGTTTTTCTGGTAGCAGAGGTATGGTTAGGGACTAGTTAAAGGTTAGGCAGGATTAGTTAGACTAGTCAAGTCGGTAGCTGCTAGTATATTAATGCTGCTATAAGAGCGGCCGTTCTGAGGGACCTGATCATTCTCTTGAGAATACGCTGCTTTGAAATTCATGAATTGTTTTATCATTGTTATTCTTGTTCTTATATTGTTATATGTATTAATCCATGCGTTTGTAAACCGTCTCGTTCATTGTTGTCCGAACTCCCCGGGGAATTGAAAAGGCAAGTGGTGAATAGAATCCATTGCCTTGAGGTCGCAGGCTCGAGGAAAGTTAGGTGCAGGTTAGGTACAACCGGGAAGCACTGACTAGGGTTTTTCTGAATACATGTGTGAATAAATGTCAGTAACGAGGTTCATTGGCAAAATTCCCATAGTGGCGTAACCTAGTAAGGGTCACATCGGAAGAGTAGCAGGTTCATCGGAGCTTGGGTGAAAGCAGAGGGGTCCGCTGGGAAACCTTAGACTCGGATATATCCCAGAGAAGTGGATGAGTTTAGGGAAGTAACAGGTTCACCGATGCTAAAGTGAAGGGTAGGCGGAAGAGATCTACCCGCAGCGTGTGAAAAGTAAATGGAAGTAGTTTACTTGCAGTAAAATAACTCTTTCTCTGTCTAGACACTTGAGCACTGTGGCGAATGTGTATTCGTTGTAAAATAACCAAGCACTGAGCACTTGTTATTCCACCACCCAATACTCCCGCCTCTTTCATGATGTTTGACCGAGGGTACAATACCTGTGTGTGGTTGGAAAATTGGGTAAAGTACACAAAAGATGACGGAATATTGGCTTTTCCGTTAGACGGTACTTTCAATGGTAGGATTTTATTTAATTTGAGAACCCGAATGAATGAATTGCATCCCAGACCGAGACTAACGCAGTATGAGGCATTAGAGGAATGGGAGATTGAGGCTTTTGAAAGAGAGAAACCCCGGATGGACAAAGGTCTGACCAAGTGGTACCCAAGGCTGAAACAAGAGACCAGGGATAAAAGGATGAAACAGTGGAGACAGAGCATGATTGTTGAGGGTCTGTTTCCCATGATGCCAGCGTGTACCCCTTCTGCGGGAGAGAAAAAGACAGAAAAGAGTAAGCATTGGGGAGCTCTTGGGGAGTCAGACGATGAATTATTAGATGACATCTTTACGCGAAGTCCGCCCCCTTATAATGAGGGAGCCCGACCTTCCAGTGCAGGAGAGAATCCCCAGCGTCCATCTATTAAGGAGGAGGACAGATCCCTAGGTAGGGGGGGAGGTGGTCAGGTACTGCCCTATTTTGAGAATCCCGGACCCGCGGAGGTAAGAGAGATATATCCCAGAGTGCCCGTGAGCCCGGAGGAAAAATATTCCAGCAAAGGAGCCTTTTTCCCCAGACCTCTTTATGAAAATGAAGAAAAACCATTAAGTTCAGGAATGCCCTTTTTACAGCCTCCGTATGGGGAAGAGCGCAGGTCATTTGGCACAGGAACTTTGTTCCCAAAACCAAATTATGGTGGAGGACCAAGTGAAACGCATCCTACTGCCCCGAGTTTTACCCCTGACCTGACCCCACAGATAATACCTGACCGAACCTTAGGAAGAGTACTAGATGAAAGGGAGCAAGAGGCCATAGCTAGACAGAGGACAGAAATAATTCAGAAAATATCCCAGTTAAATGCCAGTCCTGAGGCTTTGACTATTCCGGTAACAATCGGACCAGTGGTTCCGTTGTATGGGAATAATCAGGGAAGTCCAAACCCTCCAGTTATGAACCCAATGATGGCCCCACCGAGGCAGGAGCCCCTACTGATAGACGATCAGTCCAGTGAGTGCGAGTCCGAGGTTGTGTTCTTGGACCTGCCAAACAAACAGACCGGGAAGGGAGTGCAGAAGAGGCATAATCCTTTTAATGCGAAAGAAATTAAATTAGAATCAACGTCAGGTACTAGGAGTGTCTCTCTGGTAACTCCGGAAGAAATTGAAAATTGGAGTCGTGAATTAGAAAAACAGACTCCGCAAACGAAACCTTTAGACCTCTACAAACTGAGGGTAGAAATAGAGGAATTAATGGCAGGAAATGTGGGATTAGACAGATTAAATACCTACTCTGAAGAAGAGTTGCTGTTTATGTGTAAAAGCCTTACCAGAAGTACCAGGGTGCTCCACGAAAAGCTGACAGACACTGCAGCTAGTATGGGGGTAGATATTTCAAGATCCAAGCCCTTGCAAAAACCCTACAGAGCTGAATTCTCAGACAAAGATATAGAGAACTTGAATGTGTCAGGGAAAAAGTTGCAGATTAAAGAGTTGCTAGCAATTTTGCAAAAATGGGGAGACGTGGAAAAATGGAAAAGCAGGTGGGCACGAAAGAAAGATGAGGCTCGATCCAGACAAGCGACCCCTGAGTTCGCTTTGAGAGAAGTAGACAAGCCCGAAACGTTATGTCCCATGCGTGAAGTACCAGGTGGGAGGTATGTGCACGTTCCATGGTCCAGACAGGATATTGTGTCCTTTACTAACGATTTCCCGAAATTGCGCGAAAAGCCAGTTGACTGGTACCGGCAAGTGGAAAGGTTCGTAAAGGTGCAAAAATGCCTGTGGAAAGACCTGGATGGATTTTTCGATATTGTGGTCCCGGTAGATCTATGGACCGAATGTAAAATAGCCATAGCCTGACCTAGTGAGGAGTACCCGAGGGACTCTAACACAGGGGAGCCGTCGATTGAAGTGATGAAAAAATACGAACAAGTAATTCTGCATTTGAAAAATAAGATGCCAGCAAAGGAAACTGATTGGACCAGGATAGATAGAACAACGCAGGAAAGAGACGAGACAGTGCACTCCTATTATGAAAGGCTGTTGCAGGTGTTTAAAACATACAGTGGTATAGATAACATCGAGATGAAGGATATGACGCATTTTATTTACAGGTTTGTAAATGGTTTAAGGCCTGAAATTTGTCAGTGGATAAAAGATAACAAAATTTGTTGGCAGTCCAAAAAGATAGACGAGGTCCTGCGGTACGCAAAGTACTGCGAGGACGAGATGGCAGAAAAGAAAAAGGCTCTCAAAGAGAAGGTCATGTGGGCTCAAGTGAAGCTCGCAGAACAGCAGGAGAAACAGTTGAGTAATATGGTCAAAAACACTCAGTACCAAGGTCCTGGGGGTGGGGGAGGCGGTAAGCCCCGGCCCAAAATGAGCAGAGAAGAGGCTATGAAGAAATTTCCCTGTCACCAGTGCGGAGAAATTGGACACTGGCGTAACGAGTGTCCTTATTTGCCTGACGATAACCCCAAAACACCTGATTTAACTCCACAGACGCAGAAAGAAAGACCAAGAAAGACTCAACCACAGGTAAAAACGATTCAGGTGCCCCGAGCTCCAAAGCAAGCACATAAGGGAAAAGTCACAGAGGGTGATGAGATAGAAGTCTGGGAAAGCAATGAGAACAGAAATGCAGCAACTTCGCAGTATTTGTTAAATGATACCTTCCTTTGTGATGACCAGTACTGACGGGGCCTGAGAGGGGAGGACGAGGAGTGCGTACTTGGCGCCTCCTTGCCGGTAGACCAGTCCGGACCATACATTGAAGGAAAGGTTGACGGAAATGATGTCACTTTTCTGTTGGACACTGGCGCTACCCGTTCTACTGTGAGAACAGTGGACGTTCCAAACCTACCCCTCTCGGGAGAAGCCATCCAAGTAGTGGGTGTATCTAATCAATTGATTAGTACTCCTGTTACCAAGCCCATGGAGATCTCAATTGGAAACTTTAAGGAAATGCATAGATTTGTCGTTTGTGACACCAGTCCAGTGAACTTACTGGGACATGATTTGCTGTGCAAAATGAACTGTACCATCTTTTGCACACCAAAGGGTGTTGAAATTCAGACCCCAGATGAAGACGGCATTTATAAATTAATGTTATTCAGACCTGACTCAGAAATTAAACGAATGACTATGCAGGATTTGCCCAAAGAACTCCAAGAAGCAGTGACGCCAGAAGTATGGGACTTTACTGGGAAAGATGTAGGGTTAATGAAAAACGTGGATCCCTCACAGATAGCAATCAAGGACAATGCAGTATACCCCAATACTAAAACCTACAGAATGAATGCAGAAGTGAGAGCAGGTGTCACCCTGGAAATACAGAAATTGCTAGAAGGAAACATCATACAGGAAGTATTGAGTAGCCCATGTAACTCACCGATTATGGGCATCAAGAAGCCTAGTGGCAAGTACAGAGTAGTGCAGGACCTACGAAAAGTCAACAAAATAGTGGTCCCCTACTGCCCTATTGTCCCGAACCCAGCAGTGATTCTGTATCAGATTCCCTGGGATGCTGAGTGGTTCACTGTGATAGACCTATGTCATGCATTCTTTTCCATTCCCTTGCATCCAGATAGCAAATTTCTTTTCTCATTTGCCTTCAATGGTCACGTGTATGTCTGGAACCGGGTCCCTCAAGGGTACACAGAGAGCCCCTCTATCTTTAATCAGATCTTGAAAAAATGTTTGGAAACTTTGGTCTTACCTGGAAACTCTGTCCTAGTGCAATACATCGACGACCTCTTGGTGGCGTCTAAAAGTCATAGGGATTGTGTGATCGACACCATTGCCCTACTGAATCACTTGAGTGAGAAGGGACATAAAGTGGCCCCTGACAAATTACAGTTCTGTGCAAAATCAGTGAAATATCTGGGGCACCAGATAGAGAAAGGTGTCAGGAAAGTAACATCAGAAAGGGTGCGAATAATTCAAAAGATGCAGTTACCCCGTACTCAGAAAGAGATCAGAATGTTCCTGGGAGCGATAGGATACTGCAGGCAATTGATTCTGGGATTTGCAGTCCTAGCTAGGCCTTTGATAAAAATGACCAAGAGAGGAACACCAGATATTGTAGAATGGGATGATGAAAGCTTAACAGCCTTCACAAAATTGCGAGATTGTCTGTGTACAGCCCCTGCGTTGGGAATGCCAGACTATACTAAGGAATTTGCCCTGTTCTGTGACACTCGCGATAATTGCGCGTTGTCAGTCCTAACTCAAGAACAGGGCACAACCAGAAGGCCAGTGGCATATTTCTCTGCCACCCTGGATCCAGTGGCTGCTGGATTACCAGGTTGTCTGAAAGCAGTAGCTGCTACCTGCGCAAGTTTAGAGCAGAGTGAGTCCATTGTCATGGGACATCCTGTAACTGTGTATGTTCCACATGGAGTGCTAATTTTACTGACCAGAACCAAGACTCAGTACCTCACCCCTAGTCGGCTGACTAAATACGAGAGGATTCTTGTGGAGGCTGCAAATGTAAACATTGTCAGGTGCAGTATTCTGAACCCCGCTACTTTGCTACCCGACCCAATGGATATGGAAGGTGGGGTGGATGATGAGCATGATTGCATTGATTTAACAGAATTCAACACCAAGCCACGCCCAGACATTAAAGAAACACCGTTGCCTGAGCATGACAAGGAATTGTTTGTGGATGGTTCACGTCTAAGACATGAACAAGGAGGCCTGAGTGCTGCCTATGCGGTAGTCTCCTTAACCAAAATTGAAGAAGCAGGTTATCTATTTGACGTAAAGTCTGCACAAGTAGCCGAATTGATCGCTATGATAAAAGCTTGCAAAATTGGGAAAAACCTACGCATAACAGTGTATACTGACAGTCAGTACTGTTATGGGGTTGTGCATGACTTTGGCCAGTTGTGGCTACAGAGGGAGTTCCTGACTTCATCAGGTACCCCTATTCGAAATGGAAAGGTGGTTCAAGACCTTTTAGAGGCATTCCAGTTACCAAAGGAACTGGCAGTGGTAAAATGTGTTGCTCATAAGAAGGGCATGGACACTGTATCACTGGGAAAGGATTTTGCTGATCGAGTGGCCCAATGGTGCGCCAGAGATCGGTATATCATAAATCCAAAACGAGGGGGGCCCGGAACCAGCTGCCAACTTCAAGTGTTTGAAGAAGTGCCTACATGGGATGAAGTGAAAGAGTGGCAGCAGGCGGCACCTTGGCAAGAGAGAGAGAAGTGGAAGGAAGATGGGTGTAGACCAAGACGTGTGGATGGTGTCATCTTGGCCCCAACTGGTATGCCTGTGTTACCTAGACACTTACTTGGCACAATGGCGAGATTGATACATGAAGGATCACACATTGGTAGGGATGCCATGATTCTAGTGTTCCAACAGACTTGGTACAGTAAAAAGTTCATGAAAGTAGCAGAGTCCCTCTGCCAGAGGTGCCTGCCATGTCAAAGGATGAGCGCAGGCAAGAGAACTGCGGTGGAACTGGGAAAAATTGGGAGGTCAGGGGGTCCCTTTGTGAGAATACAGGTTGATTTCATCACCATGCCACGTTGTGAAGGGAAACGATATGTCCTTGTCATGGTCTGTTTATTTTCGAAGTGGGTGGAAGCTTTCCCTACTCCCCAAAATGACGCAATGACAGTAGCTAAGTGTTTACTAAAAGAATTGATACCTAGGTTCGGGGTTCCAGTCACTATTGAATCAGATAGAGGCCGACATTTTCAGAATGAGGTGATCGACGAACTCTGTAAGGCCTTTGGAATCACACAAAAGCTTCACTGTGCGTACCGTCCAGAGGCTTCTGGAATAGTGGAACAAGTGAATGGAACTATCAAAAACAGACTAGCAAAACTGTGTGATGCATCTGGCATGACCTGGGTGAAGGCCCTGCCCTTGGTCCTAATGGGACTCCGAAGTGTTCCTGACCGCAAGACAGGCCTAAGTCCCCATGAAATCCTGATGGGAAGAGTGCTGAGACAAGCATGGGTACCAGGAAGCAAACTGTTGAGTATTACTGATGATTTGGTGCTTGAATACTGCAAGATATTAGGTGACCAAGTGCGTTCTATCTCTCGCCAGATCGGAGAAGACGCCATCCTCAATCCAACGACTCCTCTCCACAAACTGGTCCCGGGGGACTGGGTCAAGATAAAGAAGCATACCCGGAAGAACTGCCTGGAGCCAAGGTGGGGAGAGAAGCGTCAGGTTATCCTGGTAACAACCACAGCAGTAAAGTGTGCAGGGGTTCCACATTGGATACACGCCAGCCACACCCAGAAGGTATTACCAGACGAAGAGCCTGAAGAAGAAGGGCGTCCAGCAGAGGACTCTGCAGGAGCCAGACCAGAAGTAGCTGACGACGTACAGCCCAGTACCAGTCGAGCTGCAGAATCAGCAGACGTTGGCCCAGGAATAGTTGATAACGAACTACCAAGAGTCCAGCCTGCTGAAGGGGTCAAAGAAGCTGAGCCCGAAGTAGCTGAAGACGAGCTGCCAAGCATATGGCCAGAGGAGTGGATACCATTGATTGATCTCACCGAAGACCCCATCAGAACAAGTGAGCGACTTTGGGAAGGTAGAGAGTGGACTAGAGAGGAAATGCAAGGCACAGGCGAAGAACCTCAGGATCTTGAGATTCACATCAAAACTGAGGAAGGAGAAGGTCAGACAGGGACAGAACAAGTGATTGATACAGAACAAGTGATTGATACTCCTCCACTGACTCCTGATGTCGGGAAGGGACAGACTAGACATTGCGTAATAGTTCGAGCAGAAGAAAGTCCAGAGATCGAAGTGCTTGAACAGGATCAGATAGGGTTAGAAGAACGTGTTCAGGAAACAGAAACAGAGACATTTGAAACTCAAACACAAAACTGTCCTGAACAAGGCCAGATTAGTAACCAGGCAGAAGAAATAGATGCTAGCCCTGGAAACAGTCAGATAGAAGAGGGAGAAAGTGAAGCAGAATTGCCACCGACTAATGAAAACAAGAGGGCAAGAGAAGAAAACGAAGTCCAAGTGCCAACTAAAAGACTTAAGAAAAGAAAGCACATTGAGCCTGGATTTGTCAAGAAATTGAGGCTAAGGATAAAAACGGTGGAAGAAAAACGTGCAGAAGAAAGGAGAAGTGCTCGCATAGCTGAGCAACAAGAAGGTACCTCCAAGAGAAGGAGTGATCGAATAAAGAGACAAAACAAAAAGTACAAGTCTCCTGAATGGACGCTCGTTTTGGAGGAATTTGAAGATCTTGATCTAACTGACGAGAGCGACGGAGAACCCGTTCCTGAGTACTCTGCCGAAGAAGAAGACGAGCCACCGTGAATTTGCACAAAGTAAGCTACTCGTGTAAAGTCACAAAGAGGGGTCGAGAAACTTCTTCTGAGCCAAAATGTCTGATTCAAGCGTGAGTGGTAGACCTAGTCGCAGTTGTTGCAAAACATGCTGCAAGGTATGTGTATGTAGTATAGTTATACTGATATTAGTTTGGATAGGACTAACAGTGTTCATTCCCTTTGCAGTGAGCAAAAATACTAATATTTACCCTACTGAAATTGTAAATACTGACAGTGAGGAGCTGACAACACAGACTGTAGCAAGACATGAGAGAGCACTGAAACAAACAAAACAAGACTTAGAAGCATCAGATGAGGGTGGACTACATTATCATGGAGTTAAGAACAAGACACATTTAAATGTTTTCGCAAACTTGTTAATACACTATGTAGAGACTATGGAAATTGAAGATTGCTATGTCTGCATGAAGCTACCTACCTCTGTAGCTGAAGGCGTGACATACCATCACCTGCCCTTGACATATGGAATCTCCTGTAGCATTTTAGCCAGTTTATTTTACAAAAGAGGACCGTTACAGTACTATTACTCTAACAATGACGTGATCTTTTCTGAACTTCCTATACGTGGGAACTTGAATCCTGTACATACCAAAAGTGACGTTACTCGCTATATGGGCGAATACTTTCTGACTATAGGTAATATCGACATAGGTGACACACACAGAGATAACTTGACTTGTTCTTTGCGTGAGCAGGAAAAGATGTTCCTGAACATGGCAGAGAAAAGACGAATAAAAATACAAAGAAAAGCAGATGACGAAAAACAGAAAAGGCCAAGATGGGCAGAGAACATGGAAGGCACCTCAACTGGTGGGGCGGGTCCTGCTCTGTTGCTGGATTTTGAAAAGAAAGGCAAGCTATGTCTTCACCGCGAGAAGACTAGCTATTATAATAACATTTTCATTGGTTCCAGTGAATGCGAACATAATTACAAGGTAATTGGAGGTTGGGGTTGAAAAAATGGGTCAGAGCCTGTGTTTCCTGGAATTTATTATATTTGTGGGGACAAGGCTTATTTCAAATTGCCGGATCACTGGTATGGAAGCTGCTATTTTGGCATTGTCTTCCCAAAAATATACCATGTGAATGGAGTTGCTGGAAGCAGTGAAAATACTAATGGCTTAGTGCGTAGTAAAAGAGAAAGTGTAGGTGAAATAATGGGTAGTATTTTCAGTGCACTGATACCTGGAGTGGGAGTGGTTCTGAACACTCACAGAATTTGCAAATTGTCCACTATAGTGGATGTGTTGTCTACTGACACAGCTCATGGATTTCTGCTGGTCAATACCGAAATGGTTGCGATCAGATCAATGGTTTTACAGAACAGACTTGCTCTTGACACCTTATTAGCGAAAGAGGGCGGAGTCTGCCGGATGTTGAAGGCGCAACATTGTTGCACTTATATTCCGCACAAAAGTGTGCAGCTCAAAAGATATGTGAAAAACATTACTAATTTGGAAAGGGAACTCAAACCACTCGAGGTTGACAGTGCCTGGAAGAGACTGGTAGATGGTCTCTCAAATGTAGGTCATTGGCTTGCTAGCGTAGGTAAAAGCTTATTGTTTAAGGTACTGATGCCAATTGGAATTATAGGTCTCATCCTATTCTTCATATTTGTCTGTTGCAAATGCCGTAAGCACACCAGAAAACATCAAGTGAATGCGAGAGGAGTGAAACGAAGTGTGGATGAGCTTGAGCTGGAGGAGATAAATAATCAGATATACAAAAGGGTGAAGAATTCTCACCCTACCAAAAATGAGAAAGAGAAGCTGAATCGTTTGCTGGAAGAGATAGAGCTGTATAAAGTGTGAGAAGTTGGCATCTGGTCCCATTTATTTGGTGATGATAGTAAATATCATCAAAGAGGGGATTGATGAAGCAAAGCTTCGCATTTGCGACTTGCCGTATTCATGAACCTCGCTCATGTGTAACAAAGTAATAATTTGTACGTCTTACTAACCTTTATTTCATGTTTGAAACGAGGTCCATGAAGCTTGCCTATGTGTATTTCTAATACGATTAATCCGAGTCAATAAAATGGCCGCTGCTTTGAAATAGCGTCTGCGCATGCGTCAGTCACACTCACGTGTCCTGACGTGTTTGCAGGTTTGGAGGGAAATAGTTGCGCATGCGTAATACATAGCTTTGGCAGTAACGTGGTACTGCTCGTGCCATTGCTCTTGTGCCCGTGTATATGTAGCTAACATTTAGACTGCATAAGTATATTTTATAGTGATAAGTTGAAAGTACAAACCCAATGATGTGTTTCCATATCGTTATTTCTATGTATTAATTTGTTTTCGCTTACTTTTCATGTATCCTCGACTCGGAGGGGTGCTGGGCTGGGGAGTCCATCTTGGAGGGTACTTGTGCGCAGACTCGCCAAGAGCCACCATGGCATTGAATTGCTGCCAAAGAAGGTTTATACCAGAAGCCACCCTGGGAAGCTGTACCTTCGCCCCGCAGCATCACGATATTGTTCCATTATGTTGCTAAAATGTATTCTTTCACTGTATTCTGCGCAATTTTCTCATGGGAACCCCAATCTTGCTAGGCGGTGCCCAGAGATGTAAATAAGGCCTCCAAATAGTCTGTACTGATTGGTGTGTTACCCAAATCCTATCTTAGGACCAATCCAAATTGAGGGATTCTGACACTTTGCAACATTGGGGGGTGGTACAACGTCCCCAAACTGTATATCTACCCTGGGTTCACCTAGGGAAGTCGTCCGACTTGTCTGGTTTAGCTGACCTGTCACTGACCCATCGCACTCAATAGGTGACTGAAGATACAGAGAGCTGCGGAGCACTCTGTCCGAAATTGACCATAGACTAAGGTTCTACTGAACCTTAAAGTGCTGGCGAAGCACTTTGCTGGGAGTTCGCTGACCCAATCGGGGTCTTGATCGATAGCTGCAGAGAGGGTGGAGCGCAGGCGTTGCTTCCGAACTGCGGGTGCTGGTCCTGTCCTGAGGGTTTCCTGTCCTGTCCTGAGGTCCTGTCCTGATTCCTAATCTGAGGGTTTCCTGTCCTGTCCTGGGTGTCCATTCTGCACCTGCTGTCCATTGAGGGGTATCCTTCCTTGAGGGTTTCCTGTCCTTAACTGACCCGTGGCCAGGGTTTGGTTTCCACACCAGTCTAGGTAAATATCGCTCTAAATCTTTAAACTTGCACCTTTCTATTTTTCTGTCTTTTGCTTCAATAAAGAGACACCTTTGCATATGTTGATTTTCCATGCTTTTGCCGCAAATTATTGAAACGTAAAGTCATTTGCATATTTTCATAACGTGTTCCCATGTTACCCTACCTGTTAGAAATTATATTTTGCATTGCAGTTTGTCATTTCCTGATATGGTCTAGAACGGCCTTTCTTAAACTGTCCAAAGAACTTTTACCCTAAATGCATAGCGGTTCCTGTTGCATCTCATATTAGCATTTCCATGATTACCCTGACTTTATTTCTCTATAGTTATGTACTTTTCATTATCTTGATTATCGATTGCCTTATTCTTGTAAATCTCATGCTTTCAGAAAACGAACTTTAGATAAAGATTTTAAAACTTCCAGTTGTCCGTGGTCATTTTACAAAAGTATTGAATGTCATTTTGAGTTTGTATTTTGCTGCCTTTCCTTTTACAGCTAGCTCCCTGATCCATTGTGGTCATAGGTACCCGTGTCGGTGGATGGTAAGTCGGGTACGCTGAGGAATAACAGTAGGGAATTCACACAAATTGGTAGCAGCCCGTGAAGTCACCCGGTCAATGTATATGGTGAATTGAAATATATGGGCCCGAAGCCGGAAGCGGCGAAATTATTGGTTGGGTGACCTCGCGCGCTCTATCATATGCTTACTAGGTGGTCATTCCATGCACAGAGATCAGGGGTTCCCCAAAAGTGTACAGGGCTCAATGTAAAACCCAAAGTGTAACAGAAGAAAGGGGTTTTTAAGGGTTAGGGGATAGTGCGCTCTGCAAAATTAATGCTAGGTTGTTTCAAGTTTCTGCAGTATCAAGTGTTGGTGCAAATGAGCGAGGGGATAAGCCCTATAACCCCTCGTGGTGAGTCTGTTCACTGAACAAACTTTACGAGCATCAAACAAGTGCCCATTGCACACAACCAGAGAGTAAATATTATTCAATATCCCTAAAACATATCAAACATGAGCAGGAAGTATGCAAATAATTGTAAAATAAGCTGTCTAGGAAAACATAGTTTTAAAGACAATCTCCTTTAATTTCTTGTGTATCCAGCCGACACGTGTTTCGTCGCATAGCAATGCGACTCATCAGGGCTGGGGAAGATACAAAATAGAACATAGTGGAGCATTTGTGTTTTCGTAGTTGAATTCACAGCGTATTAATCAAATAACGTGACTTGGTAATAGTGAGAACAACCAATTTTCAGCGTACAGAGTGAAGGATTGTGTATTCATACAAATTAGTTCGATTTAAGACGTGACACAAGTGTCTAGTTCTATCAGTATTATTCCGCTGATCATTAGAGAAGATTGAGAACCGTGGAAACCAACGTATGACGTCCTACAAGTGAGAGTGTGAGTATCGTGATTTCAAGAATTCGAGTGAGCGAGGGACGTATTGCAATGTGGAAATTAAAAAGCCAATGATAGTGATGGTGTCGAGACTGTTTGTTCTAAGATGAACAGATGTGATAGTATGAAGTGGTCTTGAGAAACCAGTCTGGTTAATAGCCACTGTATCTTTGTGATGAATATTTATGTAAGTGACTCTTCACTCCATGCTGCTAATTTCCAGTGATAGCTAGTGCGTGATTTTAAAAAAAATATTTCAATCATACCTGTAACCTTCGAGTGAGTGAAAGGAAGGTCTAAAATAGAAATAGAAAAGAAAAGGACAAAGTACAGGAAAACAAGATGTAATGTGCTATAACTACGGTAAGGTGAGTAAACGAGCATCGAATGTCTAGGTAAAAGACAGCGGGCTATAAAAAATATATATAAAGAGAGAGAGGCTCACCGCTTAGCCGGTGATATTTCCAACCTGGCCGAGCTCAGGACCAAGGAAGTGTAGATAAACTTTGATTCTGGTGTGAAGCTAAATTATACAAAGGGAGGGGTAAGAGGGGTAGTTAGTGTCTGAAAAAAGAGCTGTGAGAATAGAGTGGAGAGTCAAAACCTACTAAAAAGCCAGCTCACCACATAGCAAAAAGCCTGGGTAGGTAGTTGCAGATCTGATCCGGACTGTGGGTATGACCGGATAATGTTGTTAAAAGCTGGCTTGGGAAGGAGCTCAGATAAAGCTGAGGGTATAACGGGAAGACAAGGAAACAAAGGCATCAGAGAGAGGTAGGCTTGGAGGAAATCCAGAGAGCTGTGTGAAAACAAAATGTCAGGCACCAGTTACCCGGTGTGCCTGACACAGTGTAAGGAAAGGGTTTACCTCGTGCTAAGAATGTAAAGCCAGAGGGATCTGCCGGAGGTCAGTGTGAAGGTGGGTAGAGCGGGTATGCTCTCAATAGAGATTTGTTCCTGAAAAGGATTTAAAAAGAGCATTTCTGTACATGCTAAGCAGGTGTCGTCAAATACAACAATCACCATAAAGATCGGGGCGTAATGGATCTAATGCCCGTACGAGCTCTTACCAGCCGTTTAGCGTAGAGATGCGTAGGAGTAGAACCGCTTCCGAGTAAGGCGAGATCCCGTGCTCCTGGAAGGACACGTGATCTCAACCGGGAAACATATTTCAGGAGTATGTGACCGTGGACCCGGATGTAAAGGGCTGGAACGTGAAACCCTCTAGCACGGGTACGTTCCAGGGCAGAACCCATGGTTGCAAGAGCCCGCCTACTGTGTCGTCAAAGCAAAGAACAGCTAGAGAGTACGAAATAACCCATGTGCATAATTAGAAAGCCCGTAAGCGGCATTGTGAGTGGATGCTCATAAAAGGAATCTAATTATGTGGAAAGAAAGTGAAAGTATATATGAGTAATAAAATTGGGCTAGAAGAGAGGGTGAGTGATATGGGTATTGCCAAATAAGGAACGGAACGTGAGATAAGAAGACGAGGTGCTTGCTGTGTACCATATCCAATGGTATGATTGTGTAGTGGCATGCCGAGAAACCCATGCAATCGAAATCGTTAAATATACTCATATGACTGGTACATATTATTTAGTGCCTTTTACATAGTAGGTAAAAAGAAATCACTTCTGTAATTGAAGCTAGCCACAGAGTATAGCAACATTAACAATAATTGAATAAAATGCATCAAAGAGATATACGTGCCTAATTCAATGTGCCTACAGATTAAACAGCGAGGTATAATACAACGTTGAAGAATAATGAAAATGCAATAAGTGACCATTCAGAATACGGAATGGCGAACTTAATGGATAAACACTAATTAGTGTTTGTGTTTCATGCATGGATCATATTCTGAAATATGTTTCCCGGTTGAGATCACGTGTCCTTCCAGGAACCCGGGATCTCGCCTTACTCGGAAGCGGTTCTACTCCTACGCTTCTCTACGCTAAACGGCTGGTAAGAGCTCGTACGGGCATTAGATCCATTACGCCCAATCTTTATGGTGATTGTTGTATTTGACAACACCTGCTTAGCATGAACAGAAATGCTCTTTTTAAATCCTTTTCAGGAACAAATCACTGATGAGAGCATACCCGCTCTACCCACCCTCACACTGACCTCCGGCGGATCCCTCTGGCTTTACATTCTTAACTCGAGGTAAACCCTTTCCTTACACTGTGTCAGGCACGCCGGGTAACTGGTGCCTGACATTTTGTTTTCACACAGCTCTCTGGATTTCCTCCAAGCCTACCTCTCTCTGATGCCTTTGTTTCCTTGTCTTCCCTTTATACCCTCAGCCTTATCTGAGCTCCTTCCCAAGCCAGCTTTTAACAACATTATCCGGTCATACCCACAGTCCGGATCAGATCTGCAACTACCTACCCAGGCTTTTTGCTACGTGGTGAGCTGGCTTTTTAGTAGGTTTCGACACTCCACTCTATTCTCACAGCTCTTTTTTCAGACGCTAACTACCCCTCCTACCCCTCCCCTTGTATCATTTAGCTTCACACCAGAATCAAAGTTTATCTACACTTCCTTGCCCTGAGCCCGGCCGGGTTGGAAATATCACCGGCTAAGCGGTGAGCCTCTCTCTCTTTATATATATTTTTTATAGCCCGCTGTCTTTCACCTAGACATACGATGCTTGTTTACTCACCTTACCGTAGTTATAGCACTTTACATCTTGTTTTCCTATTCTTTGTCCTTTTCTTTTCTATTTCTATTTTAGACCTTCCTTTCACTCACTCGAAGGTTACAGGTATGATTGAAATAATTTTTTTAAAAATCACGCACTAGCTATCACTGGAAATTAGCAGCATGGAGTGAAGAGTCACTTACATAAATATTCGTCACAAAGATACAGTGGCTATTAACCAGACTGGTTTCTCAAGACCACTTCGTACTATCACATCTGTTCATCTTAGAACAAACAGTCTCGACACCATCACTATCAATGGCTTTTTAATTTCCGCATTGCAATATGTCCCTCGCTCACTCTTATTCTTGAAATCACGATACTCACACTCTCACTTGTAGGACGACATACGTTGGTTTCCACGGTTCTCAATCTTCTCTAATAGTCAGCGGAATAATACTGATAGAACTAGACACTTGTGTCACGTCTTAAATCGAACTAATTTGTATGAATACACAATGCTTCACTCTGTACGCTGAAAATTGGTTGTTCTCACTATTACCAAGTCACGTCATTTGATTAATACGCTGTGAATTCAACTACGAAAACACAAATGCTCCACTATGTTCTATTTTGTACCTTCCCCAGCCCTGATGAGTCGCATTGCTATGCGACGAAACACGTGTCGGCTGGATACACAAGAAATTAAAGAAGATTGTCTTTAATACTATGTTTTCTCTGACAGCTTATTTTACAATTATTTGCTTACTTCCTGCTCATGTTTGATATGTTTTAGAGATATTGAATAATATTTACTCTCTGGTTGTGTGCAATGGGCACTTGTTTGATGTAAAACCCAAAGTGCTCTATTAGTGGGAGTGCGGGCGAGCAGCCTTAGGCCTCACACAGAGGAGTGGAAGACATTTATTGCACAACATTGACCAATAATGGACACACGGCTCGATAAGGAGATCCATACCACTTTTGGAAAAATATACATTGTTTGTATTTTATTTTAAGACCAAGATCTTTGCAAAAAGGTAAGTACATTTTTAAATAAAAATACTTTTCGCTTTTAAAAGTTGGCATTTAGAATATGTTTAAAGCAGTTCAATGTTCCCTGCGGTGAAAACAATAATGCAGTTTAACAGGTAAGTTCCACACTTACAAATCCAGTATTCAGGCCCAAAGGTCAGCAAGGAGCACGGGTTAGGTGAGTACCAAAACTGCACCACGAGCAGCACAGAGGCGGCCGAGTGCAGAGGTCAGCAAGGAGCACGGGTTAGGTGAGTACCAAAACTGCACCACTAGCAGCACAGGGGTGGCTGAGTGCAGAGGTCAGAGTCAGAGTTCGGCCTAATGCTTTTCAGTAGAGACTGGGGGTGCCTGGAGCCACACTGCTTGCAGGTAAGTGGATCAATTGCAGAGGCCAAGATTTGGGGGTTAGCACAAGCACAGGGGGGGGCCCAAGCAGCACCAAGCATACACCACCAGGGGCACAGGGGCAGCTGGATCCTCCATCAGCGTTGGGTGCCCAATGCTTTTGAATGGAGTTTGGAGCTTTTGACAAGCAGGCTGCAGGCATCCCACTGGAGGTTGCAAGAGGGAGACCAACTACAGGAGAGGTAAGTAGAGAGGCAGGGTGTCGTAGGAGCACAATTGGTTTAGCTCACCAAGGCCCAGGGGCTCCGGGTGCAGGGGTGCCTTTTAACTTCCAAGTCTTCTTACCTGAGCCAGTCAGGGTCAGGCAGAGCCTCTGAATTCAGTCTAGAGGCATCGTCATGGAGGTCAGGAGCAGTCAGTGAACACTGGATTCGAGGTCTGTACCACTGGGGAGACTTCACTGGGTAGGTGGGCCACTCAGACTCAGGCCGTGGGCGTCGGGTGCAAGGATCGTGGTTCCAGCTGGATCCGGAGTCCTTGGGGATGTTTTCTTCTGGACAGGTCCACTCTCTGCGGGAGATTGGAGTCTTTTTCAAAGGCAGCAGTCCTCCCAGGGTTTTCAGAGGTCACCGGCTGCAAGGCAGGTTGCAGGTTCGCAGAAGCTGGAGACAGGTTAGTAGGGATGGGGCCAAGACAGTCGTTGTATTCAGTCTTCTCTGCAGGGACCTCTTCTTTCTTCTTAAGTCATCGCAGATCCAATTTCCAGGACTGGTAGAGCCACCTAAATACCACATTTAGGGGAATTTTAGGGTAGTAGCAGGTAGGGCCAATTGGCACCTTACCTGGATTGACTACACCATCTATTATGCCACCCTCCTGTGGCAGTGTGCATAGACCTAGCCCTGATTGGCGGGTCTACCCATCTTCAAGATGGTGAGGACTGAAAGATGTGCTTCACCTCACCTCCCCCACCTGAGGGGTGGATTGGCAGAGGTAGGCACATCTCTTATTCTCCTAAGTTTTCCCACATGAAGTGGGGGTGTAAACCGGAGGCTGCCATCTTCTGTTAGCAGCTGATGCACAGGATTGCATATTACAAAGGCGGCAGGCCTTTGAAGCTTCCCCTTTGAGCACCGGCCCATCCTGGGGGAGGAGGTGTGACACCTTCACCCAGGATGTGTATTGTTTCTGGTCCAAGAGAGAAGGGGCTCTCCACCCAGGGGTCCAGAAACATGTCTGGTGGTGGCTAAATGCATACAGCCGGTCAGAAACCACACCAGGATTGGTAGGTTTTCATGGGCACCTCTGAGGTGCCCTCTGAGTACATGGTATAATAAATCTCATAGTGGCATTGGTGTGGATACATTGAAAGGAGTAGTTTGGTACCAAACACCCCTGTGTTCAGGGAAGCAATCATGGTGCTGTGGAGATCGAGCTGTCGAGTTTCCAGCCCATGTACTCTGTTTGGCTTCACTGGCACTTACAATATTAAAGAATGGACCCTAATATTGTAGGGGCATATCTTCTCATGCAGATATGTCTTCACCTGTGGTATAGGTCACCCTGCCTTAGGGCTTTGAGATCTGCTAGAACGGTGACTTACCTATACCTTCAGGCAGTGTTGTCTGGCACAGCACCCAGGTAGAGTGCCATGTCAACCTTGTTGTTTTCTCTTTCACATGGGCATGCAAGCTGCAAGGGCTGTGGCATGGTCCCACTGAGGAGGGTACGAGGGGAACCTCTTCAGCTCCCAGACCCTGGGTACCCAGGGTACCATTTACTAGGGACTTACAGGGGGCAGACATACCAATTGTGGATATGTTTTGGGAAAAAGCACTGGCACAGGAGACCCTGTGCACTACAATTGAAACCACATCAAAACCAGGCAGCAAAAAACAGGGGATAACCATGTCAAACGAGGCACTTTCTCACAGATGCTCTTAGAGTTACAAATGGGCGTGAAGGATAGGACCTCTGCTCCACTGTGCTGGGTCAAGATATTTCCTTTGAAATGTTTTCAGCTGACACATCCGGGGGATTGAAAGGGCGTCCGATGAAATATCTTCATCCCGCAAAGAACACTACATAAACCGAGGCGGCATCAAAGAATCTAGCACACCTTAAGTCATTGGGGGTAGAGGTTACTCCTGCTGCAGACAGTCTTCACCATACCCAGGGGTTCAGGGGAAATAACACGCCTGTGGCAACAGAAACCATTATGAAAGGACTGACTTCATGTTCAGCTTTTCTGCACAATACAAAGCCCCTGGAAGAGAAAAGAATAGCGACTCTTCATTCAGAGTGCATCAATCCTTTTGCTTGCTTGTTTCTATTTTCACTTTTTGCCATTGAGTTTCACATGTGATTATTACATATTATTTTGGGTGACTGATATTTCTAGGATAGAAATATAGGGTGGGGGTGTTAGGGGGACGGATTTTAGTTAAGAACACACTCCTGATATACTGCTACTTCAAGGGACTCATTTACTAGGTACAAAGTGTGTGTTCTTGGGTAGGACTGTGCTTCTTTTGTTTAAAAAAAAAAAAAATTGTTAATGATGTTTTTAATAAAATGTATGTGATAATGTGCTTTTTAACAAAATGTTAATGAATGTAAAAAATCATTTTCTGCTATAACAAATACAATAAATGTCATAATTTTAATCAACAGAACCTCTAGTATTTGATCACTTTACCTCTTGTTTTACTACTTAGTTAACTCTGGAACCTTGATATTCGTCCTACAATTTTGTGAAATTATATCACTTAAATTCACTAGTTCATATGTGTAAATTTGTTACTGTGTGGGGTGCCTCATACCTGATCATACTCCCAGCTGTATCATAAATTAAGTCTTGATAGTAGGACTGCCCACAACAGTCTGACCTATCACCTACAACCAGGAAAAGGGAAACCTTCTTTTTTATTGATTCTTGGGTAGGATGTATACACCCATGTCAGTCATGCAGGATTTACTCAGTGGTCCACAGGGGTCGCCATTTTCCATTTGCCTCTGTAGGTCCTTCCCATTTTCAGTACAGATAGTTCATGTAGACAACAAAGGTAAACATGTCATTCTCTCCAGTGGGTTCTCCGATCATTCACCGGTCCTATAAACCTCCTGACATCGACAATGGGAGTTGAAGGGTAAATGGTGTTTGAATGTTAGATGATACTCTTGTGAAACACCTGCGGAATAAGATCATAGATTATTTTTACATTATTGCGGGTTCAGTCTCCGCAGCAGTTACAGCTTGGGAAGCATTCAAGGTAGTGACTAGAGGAAATACCATGGCTCAGGTTAGACGTAAGCTCGAAAATTGGGAGAGGGAGAATACTGACCTAGAAGACCAAATTATTCAGGTAGAAAAGAGGGAGGTGAATGCAAACCATACCAAAGCAGCTCAACTCCTTTAACAGCCAAGAACCACACTAAAGCAGAAGATTCATATTACTGGATGGACAGATTAGTTATATTCACAGAGTATGAAGTGGTTGACTAGGCTGGGAATTTTTGTACTGGCTTCCAAACAAAGGCCATACGTCAAGAATTGTCCCTTCGATTTTATCCACTGAGAGTCAAGTACAGATATTACAGAGGCATTCACCCATTACTACGAAATATTATACTTTTGTGTACATCCCCCTCCTGCTAAACTTCAAAATCCCATCAGAAGAGACCTTTCAGTGTGGGCACTGTCAAGGGAGGAGCCAGGTCCCAAGGGGTGTACTATTAAATTCTTTAAGAAATGTGCCTTTCTGGTTATTCTGCATTTAAAGTTGATGTTTCAAGGGGCCATTGTGAATTGCATGCTTTCTGTCTTCTTGTGAGGGGGGGTTATTTCAGTTACTCTGAAGCCGCATAAGTCCCAACAACTCAGTGCCTTCTATAATTCAATTTCAGTAATTAATAATATCAAAACTAAAGCCTGTACAAACATAATAGCCTTGAGATTACATGATTGTAGGAGAGTAGGGTCTGCTATCCTATGGTCACCCCAAATTTTTGCTTTTTGCTTCACTGGTTTTCGACTACTGAGGCTGTGGGCCTGCTGATCAGACCCCCAGCCTGCTGTTCTCTCACTAAATTACTGACACATGTGCTATAGGCACATACCAATTGGAAATGGACTCCTTGTCAGCCCCTGTATAATGCACTATAGGTGCACAGGGCATAGGGGCCACCAAGGCCTACCAGGGGCTGCAGCATATCTTTTGCCACCCCTGGCTGGTTCTTAAATTGACACAACTGGCTGATCACTCAGCTGGGGTAAGGTGGTGTAAACACCCCTTGCTTAGATATAGTATACCTATATCTAAACCTATATCTGGACACATGTAAACCTGTGAGCCACTCCTATAGAGGGCCTCATCAATCCTGGAGGCTGAGTGCGTGGTTTTATGTGAGATGGAGCTCTAGCATGAGCTGAGCCTGTCTGCAGCCGTCGGGAACAAATCCCTAAGCTGTTTCAGGATAATGCCATACCATATACTCTTAAGTGCCTTATAATCCTCGCGGTTAAATAGCAACTTTGGTTTGGCTTTATCAAAACATGTCGTGTAAGGTGTCATACGATTTGGAATACCATCCCCTCGCCAGTTCTGGCGACGGGGATGGCATTCCACCCCTCTAGAGGGGTAAGACATGTTCCTTTACTGAAACGCGGTTAATTTCTCCAAAGACCTTAGATCCACAAGATGGATGCCTCTGCCACAGACAAATGTCTGGACCCCTGTAGCTGACCGAAACTCAGCCAAAGGGGTCCTGGACAAAGGGTTTCCTGTCACAGGAGGGTGTCACCGCCCTCCAGACAGGAGATAGTGGATTGTAGCAGGGAGGTTTGAAAGAAACCAGACACTGCCTGGGGCGCACAAGGCTGCCCCTTGCATAATCCGGCCAAACCGGTTCTGGGGCACTCCAGCCCTCGTGCCAGGGCGGCCTGGATCAAAGGAAGGGGGTGTATCCACCCACTTCCTGGGTTCCACCCATAGGGGTGGACCTAGCAGGTAATCACGCCCCCCAGATTCGAATAAGAGTGGGAGCAGTGCCAATGCACATCAGATTTCCTGGAAGAAACATTTGAAACGAAATTCTGGACCCTTCGCCCTCCATCTCAACGTGGAAGCCCGAAGAATCTCCCTTGTGGTCAAGGAGTGACCACCCTGCAGCAGCAGGCACCATCCAGCCCTCGACGTCTACTTAGTTGCAGTTCCCGCCGGAACTCGAGCGACTGAGATCGACGAGATCAAGCCTGCCTGCCTTCTAACAGCCCGATCCACAGTCCCTGCAAAGCTGAGACCCGTGGAGGCGACCGGAAGCGTGGGGCAGGCCATCTTGAATTGACCACGAGACGCTGACCGTGCAGCCCACGAGTGATCCTCGAAGCTGTGCACCGGGGTTTGAGAAGCCCCCACCCTGAGCTGCTCCTGAGCCGAAGTTCAGCCCTCCACACTCGACGAGTGCTGCGTGGGGCCCTTTGGCTCTATTTGGCTCAACGCGTTGGCCCAGTCACTTGCCAGCTGGCTAGTGGTCCCTGTGCCGACGAACTACCTAAGAAGACTCGTGAATCTGGTTGCTCCAGATCCACACCAGCTCCCCTGAAAAGGAGCCCCGACTCTGACCTTCCTGGTCCGAGTGAGAAGCAATCTTCCGATCCCGCGTGGATTGCTCTTGCCAAGGCTTGTTTGCTCCAAACTTGAAGCCGACTGCACCGACGGTGAGAGCCTGCGTGGGACAGATCGTGACCTGCTCCTGGACGTCGCAGATGCCCCAGAGCCCACGTGACGGCGGAGAGAAGCTCCTCGACGACCACCTGATTGCGCCCGACATTGCCTGGTTCCGTCCTGGTTCCACCCTGGTCACTGCTGAGTGACCCAGACTCTGTCCCCTCTGCTTTCAGGTACTCTACAACTTGAGTCCACCCTTGGACTCCACCGGACACTTCATCTTTAACCTGCCTGCAGCCCTTTCAGCTTCAAGCACCAAGAGCCTGCGAGTCAAAACCCGACGCCACTTCGACCCTGTGCACCCACTTCCTGTGGGTGAGGTAACTTTGCTCCGCCGGTGTTCCCACACTGGTGCACACCTCTAGGGTCTGTGTGTTAAGTTTTGTTCCTCTAGGTTCAGCGGAAGTGTCCTTTAACTTTAACTTTACAACTTTTACGCACCATTGGTTAACATTGGTGCGTGCGTGCGCTTTCCGCACATCTCCCGAATCCCGAGGGCCATTCCCGACTTCAGCATTGCTTGTCCTGACTGCTCCCAGCGATTCCCTAGGCCCTAGGCCTAACCACTGCTCGAGTGGCATCTCTTATACCACTTGTTTAGTATATGGTTTGAGTGGCCCCCTGCCCTCATCCATAATTGTGCAACTTTGTATGTTTAAACAGTGCTTTTGATTTAACGCTTGTGCCCCTTTATTCATAAAGAATACTGGGGATTGTTTTTAGTAATAAATACATATATTTTTATAATATATACTTGTGTGGTGTCCTTTCATTTGGTATTACAGGATTGTATGTAGTAAAACAGCTCACTTAACACGACCTCTTAAGTTAAGCCTTTAGGCTGCTTAGTCCATGCTACCCCTAGGATAGCTTGTCTAATAAGGTTGACTTACAACCAGACACCATAAGGGATTGTTTGGTCAGGTAGTAGGTGGTTCCAGAATTGGAAACATCCCCTACCAGGCCAACTTCTCACAATGATGTCATCCGAACACTACTGCATGATGATCAAAATGGCTTTAAGCCTAATAAGAGCACTCATAATTGTCTCCGGCACCTCCACATTATACCCTCACATATGCACGATTTCCAGAGCCCAGCTGCCCTACTTTTGCTATAGGTATAGAAGACTTTTGACATGGTGAATTGGCCTTTTATGCTAATTGTACTATAAAATGGATTTTTTGCCTCGTTTCATTTGTTTTGTCAATAACCTTTATACCTCCCCTTGGGCACAAGTGAGATTAAATAACCCATTATTGGTCCCACTCTCGACATCGAAAGACACCAGACTTGCTTACCTTCTCACACCCCTATTGCTCGCCCTTGTTATTGAGCCTCTGGTGGAGTGGTTCCACTTAGATGCACAGGTCAGGGATCTGGCCTGGGGAGACAATCATAAGGATAGAATTATGCTTTACGTGGATGACACACTTTACACAGATTACATACTTCTATACATTCCAGGCTGAGTGTGAGAAGTTGGGCTGGTATATGCTGTCCACTAGCTAAAGTGGGCACCTTGCACCAGTCCAAACGACCCTTATGATGTTGAGGTCAAAGATAACCTTTATGAAAGCTATCCTAGTGGTAGCTATGGAGAGCAGCCTTCAGGCTAAGTCTTGAAGGAGTGTACAGCAGCTTGTTTTACCAGATCACAACCTCCTGAGTACTCAAAGGAAAGGAGAACCACACAAGTATTATGTATTACTAAACACTCTCTACTAACCTCTATACGAGATTAGAGCAGAAAACACACAATACTTAATCAATAGAACAACAGTAAATAGCACAATACACAGCAGGCTTCAAGGGGAGACTGAACCATATACTAAAAAAATGGTATAACAACAATAACTTCACTAGGCACAGTGCCTAGAACACCTAGAATCACTGGGACCCCAAGGAACTACCCATAGGAGTGACACAGGGATCCCACGGAGGGCGGGGGCAGTGTGGGAACACAGACGCGTGCTCCGTACAACTCTATGGGAAAGTCGTGGTTGAAAAATTACAGTTCAAGGAAACTTCGGAGAGGACTTCAAGCAAACCCTTTGCAAATATACAAGGTTCTAAGGCCAGCACCCTTGTGAGTACTGAGGTACCCGTGTTACCTATCCCAGAGGAGCCAGGTGCATAGGGGTCAAGTGGTGTCAGAAACCCTCGTCGTTTTCAATGGCGTGATGCTGCCAGGAAGATGAAAACTGTCCAGTGGAATCCAAGCCTAGATCTGAGGTGAGAAGAACCTGAAAGCAGAGGGGACAGAGTCTGGGCCACTTCAGGGTGACCAGAGGCTCGATAGACAACTACCCACCGATCCCGGGAGCTTCAGGTGTGAAGATAGGATGCTTGACTCTGCAGCCATGGGGAACAGGAGACGCCAACAATGACCAAAGTCTGGAGGTGAGCTGTTGAGTGCTGAGGGGTCAGTGTCCGGATTGAACATCAACAAGCCTTGGCAAAGGCAACCCCCCCGCCGGCAGAGAAAACCGGTTACGGTGAGGACCAGCAAGGTCCTGAGGACTCTCCAAACTATGGGGAGTAAGGGCACATCTGGAGAAACCAGGGAAGCCCAAGGCAAATCAAAGTGTCCCTCGCTAGGACCCACAGTCCAAAAGATCAAGGATCGCGAAGGGAATCACAAAGCACCAGCCCACAGAGCACTCGTGGAGTGGAGGCTGGAGATCTTCAGTGAAAATACTGCTCAGGGTTGGGACTATAAGTAGTTCAATCCACAACCTCGGAGATTGCCAAAAAGCATATGCTGCTGAAAAAGTACTGAATTCACAGGGGTTCGGGTTGCACGGTCCCCACGAGGGATAAGGGTCTAAGGATTGCTGAGAGAGCAGATCGACCTCAGAGATGCTCGGGAACCCACCTCCTGTGTTGCAGAAATCTTCAGAGTCCTCAGGAGCTCGGGAGATGCAAACCGGCCAGATGCTTGTAGGTGCCTGCTGATGCAGGGGAGTAACTCCTTTACTCCAAGGGAGATTCTTCTATCATCCAGCAAAGTGTAGACCATTGAAGTACTTGGTTTCTGCTTGCAGAGTTTAGTCCAGGTAAAATCCAAAGTCCTGTTGTCAGGTTTCCCACTTTATACCCAGGGAAGGCATTGGACTAACTCTAGGGACCCTCCTAGGGGAGGGTTAGAACAGAGGGGTGGCTACACCCATGTCCTTTGTCCAGTTTCACGCCAGAGCAGGAGCAAATGGCTCCTACAACCGGTTTGAACTGGACTATGCATGGGAACACCAAATGTGCCCCCAGTGCAGACTTTCTGGTACTCTAAGAGTGCATCCACCCAGCCCCAATACACTAAAGCCTGTTTGGGAGGTGGTCACACCTCCCTGTGACAGGAAACTGTTGTCAGGCTTGGCTCAGCAGCAAGAGGGCAGACTTGTGTCTGTGCCTGGCATCATCCATTTTGTGATGCCCAGGTCGAAAAAGCTGGTACCGGGTGCCCCGGTGTTTCACATAAGTCCCTCTAGAAGGGTGGAATCATACCTCCCCGCGAGAGGTATGATTCCAAGGTGTTTGACACCAAACACAACATGTTTCACAGCAGCCATTTTAAAGTACGCTGCCTAGCGCATCCTCGGCTCCTCATCAGCTAAGCTGGTAAGAGTGTCTAGATTTAAAAGAGCTAAATCAGGAGGAAGGGCCTTTAGTATTGCAGCAGCACTGGCCTGGAATAAACTCCCAACTGAACTCAGGCAGATGGAGAACTTGCTGCAGCTCAGGAAGAAGTTGAAGACATGGCTCTATCCTATCAAAAGTAGTAAGAACGTTCTGTGAATACCAAAAGAAGTACGTTTAGAATTTTGTCTTAAGTTAGTTCTGTGATTCGAGCCCACAGGATTAAAGCACTTTCCTCTCTTAAAAGATTTGGATCGATCTAACAGATTTGGTTAGGACACGTGTGTGGTCCATAATCAGCAAGAAAAGTAATTTAGCAATTCACCTTTAAGTGGTCCTTAAGAACTTCCAGAATTAGTTAGTTCTGTGAATCGGGCCCTGTGTCACTCTTCTGTCAGAAATGTGAGTCCATAAATAGGGTGACAACCTGATTAAGTAATATATGAAAAATCTAGACCTATATGTTCTTCCATCTGCAAGTTCAGCTTGCCCCGATACTGTTGCCTCCCTGAAATCCCCCCTGAAATCCTGGAATCAGCTTTGCTGTTTGTTAACCACATTTTGAACAAACTGCTGAACGCCTCACAGAAGTCTGCTGTTTGTTCTGAAGGGGTGAAAACAGTCACTCCTGGTACCACTGTTAACAAAACTATTGCTGACCCCAAAACTCTTAGCAAATTCAGACCACTTTCAATTCTTCCCACAGTAACCAAAACGCTGGAAAAGGTGGCTAATAGACAGCTTTCCCTTTTTCTGGAATCAAACTCCCTTTTCCATGAAACGCAGTGTACAGTGTACAGTACACAGTTGGCCTTACTGGAGGTCTCTGAATTTATCAAGTCTAATCTGGTTCAGGGTGCATCGGCTACGGTTGTAGAATTGGATTTGTTATTAGCGTTTCACACGGTCTGGCATTCTATCCTGCGGCAAAGGCTGTTGAAGATTAGAACTCAAGGGAAAGCTCTGTCTTGGCTTAAATCATATCTTGAGGACAGATCAAAGGCTGTTTTCCTTGCTCCTTTTACTTCGGGTCCAAAGACCCTTAAATATGGATTCCCTCAGGGCTGTCCCTCACTCTTTTCAATGTGTATTTGGGGCCCTGGCTAACTTTGTGGATGCTTGTTTCCGGTCAAGGGAAGACATGACTTGGCAGTTCGGGCTGGACTGTTCCCATGAGGCACAGGGTCAGACTGATTTGCATATGGCCATGTCTGAACTGGGGTGGCCGAGTGAGCTAAAGAATGGTGATGGATTAAACCCAGATCAGTTGACTGGGGGTGAGTGTTTGATTTGCTCAAACGCTCCGTCCACATCCCCTTTTGTAACTTTGTCGAAGCCTGGGGCTTGAAAGTGATTTCCTGTGCTTATGACGCTCAGCACCTTCTGTCCCTCCTGGATGAGGCTTCTGATGCCTTCAGTTCTTCTAAGAATTGCCTGAAAGCAGTGGGCAATTGGATAGGTGAGAGCTGCCCTAAACTGAAATACAAAAAAAATGAAATTCTTCTGCTGAGCTCTAGAAAGCCCCCCGATTCGCTCAATTGGTGGCCCCCTCTTGTGTGAGAAACCAGGGTTCAAACCCTTCTTTGGGAAAAGTTTTTTTAACAAAGTTTTTTAACCACTCACGTGAATTGTATTGTTTATCTATTGTGTTTTTAATTTGTATTAATTACGTAATACATTTTGATACCATTTTGATAATTTTGGAGTCACATTTGCAATGGGATTTGTCTGTGGAATGAGGAAAGTGTTTTTACTTTAACTTTGATGTGGCTGTACAAGGGTGCGAACTTAGATGAGTGTTTGTGATAGTAAGCCCAAGGGATGGATTATTTTACACTGTTGTGTTGGTACCCAGTCCCTTGGATGGTTGGGCCTCTCCCTTCAAAATATAAGGTCAAATTTGACCCCACCTTCTCTTTTGAACTGCAGGTGAAAGCCGTCTAGCTGCTTTACTACCTTGAACTCCCTCAGGAGGATATTGCATCTGGTTCTGGTGGGGCCACAGAAGACCATTGTTCTTGCACTGGTTACCTCAAATTTGGACTACGTGAATATTCTATAAATGGGCTCACCAACGTACTTACTGCAAACGCTGCAGATCACTCAAAATGCAGCAGCGCCTTATTCTTAAGGTGCCCATGCATCAGTCCGTTTCTGGTCATCTTTGTTAGCTGTGCTGGTTACCGGTCATTGGCCATATCAAATTCAATTATATCACAAGTAAATAACACCTTGCACTACGAACGTCTGAACAGCAACCCAGTGAAAAAGATCAGTGAAGACATTCTCTGGATCACCCAAGAGGGTCTGGAAAATGGATTCATTAGTAAAAATTAATTCCTGTTCCTCAATAACAAGGAGCCACGCACCCCGGTATTGTATACTCTACTCCATGGGTACTCACAAACTTTCTCTCGGGGCAAAATTTACACTGTGGTTTGTGTCCGAGGGCCGCACCAGTGGGGGCGGGGTCAGTGGGGGAGGGGGCGGGGCTAGAGCAACAAAATAAAAACTGACCATGAGGTTGATCACTGGTCCCTGCAGTGGAAGCCTTCGTCCACTGAGCTATTAGACCCGGCATACAAACATCTCTCTCTCTCTTTCTCTCTCTCTCTATCTCCCTCCCTCTCCCTCCCTCTCTCACTCCCCCTTACTCTGTCCCCGTTCCTCTGTCTCCCTCCCTCTGTCTCCCTTTCCCTCTCTCACTCCCTCACCCTGTCTCCCTTTCCCTCTCTCACTCCCTCACTCTGTCACTCCCTTTCCCTCCCTTCCTTTCTCTCCTTCCCTTTCCTTCTCTCACTCCCTCACTCTGTCTCCCTTTCCCTCTCACTCCCTCACTCTGTCTCTCTTTCTCTACCTCACTCCCTCACTCTGTCTCCCTTCCCTCCCTCAATCTGTCACTCCCTTTCTCTCCCTCCCTTTCCCTCCATCCCATACCCTCCCTCCCTTTTCCTGCATCCATTTCCCTCTCTCACTCCCTCATTCTGTCTCCCTTTCCCTCCATCGCTCTATCTCCCTTTCCCTCCCTCGCTCTGTCTCCCTTTCCCTCCCTTACTCCCTCACTCTGTCACTCCCTTTTTCTCCCTCACACTGTCTCCCTTTCCCTCCCTCACTCCCTCACTCTGTCTCCCTTTCCCTCCCTCACTCTGTCTCCCTTTCCCTCCCTCGCTCTGTCTTCCTTTCCCTCCCTCGCTCTGTCTCCCTTTCCCTCCCTCACTCTCTCACTGCCTTTCCCTCCCTCACTCTATCTCCCTTTCCCTCCCTGTCTCCGTCTCCCTTTCCCTCCCTCACACCCTCACTCTGTCTCCCTTTCCCTCCCTCGCTCTGTCTCCCTTTCCCTCCCTCGTTCTGTCTCCCTTTCCCTCCCTTACTCCCTCACTCTGTCACTCACTTTCCCTCCCTCACTCTGTCTCCCTTTCCCTCCCTCACTCCCTCACTCTGTCTCCCTTTCCCTCCCTCTGTCTCCCTTTCCCTCCCTCACCCAGTCTCCCTTTCCCTCCCTCACTCCCTCACTGTCACTTCCTTTCCCTCCCTCCCCCTCCCTTTCCCTTCCTCCCTCCCTTGCCCTCCTACCCTTTTCCTCTCTCACTCCCTCACCCGATCTCCCTTTCCCTCCCTCACTCCCTCACTGTCACTTCCTTTCCCTCCCTCACCCTCCCTTTCCCTCCTTCCCTCTCTTACTCCCTCAGCCGTTCTCCCTTTCCCTTCCTCACTTAGTCTCCTTTTCTTTCCCTCTCCCTCCCTCTCCCTCTGTCATCTCACCCTGCCTCTGTGTCAGCCCGGGCTGAGACAGCTTCGGAGCACACACACATAGCCGCACTGAGCACATTAACAGGTCTTTAAAAGAACATTAGCATGTTAATGAGGCTGTGTTGTTCACCTCTTAGCTCCCCTGCAGCTCCACTCCAACTATGGCAGGAATCCCCGGCCGGCCCCCACAGAGCAGCAGAGTCTCGGAGTCGCGCTGCTGTAACTTAGTTTGCAGACACACTTTAAAGAAAAAAATTCAAACACTGGTATGATGTGTGCAAGGTCCGCGGGCCGCCAGGGAAGGCTTGCCGGGCCGCCACCGGCCCGCGGGCCGTACTATGAGTACCCCTGCTCTACCCAAAGTGCATAAAGATGCAGCGGAACCCCCAGGCTCCTGTCAGGCTGTGGCTCCATTCTGGAACCCCTATGGAAATATGTTGATTTTTTCGTAAAAGACCTTGTTGGTGACACTATGACCTACGTCAAAGACACCACCCACCTTATCAATCTGATTGAATCACAAGCCTTCACTCCAAATACCGAACTCCTTGTCACTCTTGACATAGAGTCCCTGTATCCAAATATTCCCCAACAAAAGGGTATAGACGTAATCAAGAAACATCTAAATAACCGTCCAGCGCCCCATCAGGTACCCACTGAATTTATAACTAGTCTGCTTGAGATTGCACTCACTAGGAACTACTTCCTGTTTAAAGACACATACTTCCGACAGAGCAAAGGCACTTCAATGGGGGCAATTTTTGCTGCAAACTTTGCTATTCTGTTCGTGGATGACTTGGAATCCAACATCATTCTCAATGACACGAATCCACACGTTGACAAGATCCGTCGTTGGCACAGGTACATAGACGATGTCCTCATAATTTGGGAAGGTGACCAGAATGCATGAAAATAGTTCTGTGCTTGGCTCAACATAAGCCAGCCGGACCTAAAATTCAAATTTAGCTATGATGGATGCACACCAGGTTGACTACCTGGATGTAACTATCAAGTGCTTGGATGGCCAGTTATACACTACTCTATTCAGAAAGCCCACCGAACGGAACACCCTGCTTGAATACCACAGAGCGCACCCCAGGGAAGCCAGTGATGGCCTTCCATGTGGGCAATTTCTGAGGATCAGGCACAACTGCAAATTCAAGGGAGACTTTTTTCATGAGGCAGAGATCCTCTTTCAGTAATTAGCATCCAGGGGCTACCCCAGGAAACTAGTGAAACGCGATATGAAAAGAGTGTGGTATGCCCACCGGGAACACCTACTCCAACCACGTGATAAGAAATCACTAACTAGGATCACTTGTGTCACCACTTTCAGCACAGTGAGCAATAAACTGATGAAACTAGTGAGAAAACATTGATCTGTACTGGACCCACTCGAACTAAGTACAGCAACCCCCTTTTTCTCTTTTATAAGAGGGCACAACCTTAAAGATCACTTGGTTAGGGCGTCCACCCCAGTCAGAAAAAATAACACTATTGAGGCTTTTTTCAATCTGCCACCAATCGTTGAACACTACAAATGTAATCTCTGCATGGCATGCGACTCCACAAACAACACAAATGTTGCCACAGAGGCCAGTGCCTCATGCCCTCTGGCTGCAACGGTGAGTCTCCTCAGGACATGATGCACTTTATAATGTTTTGTAGTTTTTATGCTGTCCCTAGAAAGTTATTTATTATTCCCATTCTCAAAAAAGCGCGTTTTAGGCGGGTGAGACCAGCTTTTATCTTTTTACAACTCCTCTCTAATGACACTGTTTTGCATACGCTTTACTTTTTACGGTTCGCTGTTAGATTCAGGTCAAGCTGCGATTAACTTCTGTACTGTAATTCATGAATTTTTACCTTGTGTTTTGATTAACTTGGACATATTATATTTGTCAATCTGTAACTTGGAAGATGTTTTATCATTTTATGAATGACTTTTATGGTTTTCTTTTATAAAACTGAATAAAGTTTGTTGATAATAATCACTAGGGGATTCATTTTCAGGGTAGCATGGTATCCCTCACAATAACTCCAGGAGTCACAGTCCACACAATGTACATGCGTTGTTCCCCCTACTTCCAACCTTACATATACTCCCAATCACCTGCCCAAACCTCTCCTTCCTGATGCGAATATGGTCCTCCGTCAACCCGCAGACCATATTTTTGGCCCCTTTGAAACTGCCTATACATTAAAAATGCTGCAGTTGTAAATACATATCAACTACCATTTGTTGTGTTTGAAACATTTTATTGAATAATAAGACCTAATAAACATAAGCTGATTATTAAAGCAAAACAAAACATCCGTTGCCATACACATAAGAGACAAAAGTAGTACATAAAAATCAACATACTGTAACACAGCAAAGTTATGTAGAGCACAATTCTTAATTTCGGGCAATCTTTAAAGTTCAACAATAGAAACGTTCATAAAGAACAGGAAAGGAAACAAAGAAGGTGGGATACAGTGATTTCATTAATGTAATGCTTTCTACATATAGAAAAACAAATACTAATTATTTTCCTTAAACAATAAAGTCCTCACATTAAAATACTAGGAGAAATATATTGAACATTGAACATTTTATATGTAATTAGAATTCAATTTGAATATTTTAACCTCCTCAGCATTATTTGACTCATGATTACAACCTGAATGCTTTCTGGAAAGGAACCACCTCATGGGGTTCAAAATCACATCTTTTCCAACAATAGGATTCAAATGATAAACTTGAATTTCAATTCAATTTATTGATTTAGGCCTTTTTGGAGATCAACAATTTTTAAATATATACAAAATCCATACACTTTTGTTAAATTGTCACCTAAACTTGAATTCAATCTACCTTTTGATTAAACACTTCCCATTCCAGCAAGCATCACAGGACCACTTGTTGTTATTTTCCCAATTAGTGATAATGTTTCAGATGGCAACAACAATAAATATGTTTAGAATGTTACCTCCGAAAGGAAAAACATGCCATTTCTGAATCATGGTGCACAATAAAATGTAGGAACTGAAGGGCATTTTTAGGTGTAGCATTCATTAAGGTTTGACCAGGCTTGAAACTAGAGTTCCTGAACTTTTGGACGTTTAAATGTCATATTTTAAAAGAGTTCAAACAGACCCAGCACGAGCTCCGTGAAAAATTGAAGATGAGTGAATTGTACTTAGAGAAAATGTGCTGATTAGTAATCTATTGATGTATAATACAGTGGTCAGGCAATGCTTGTGGATCTAATCTATTCAGATTTTAACTCCATAGTTTGTTCAATAAATTGACTGAGCATAATACTTGAAGGTCCATCTCTCAAATCAGTTCTATTACAGTTTTAGTTGCGATAACACTAATAGAGATCATTGATAAATAGATTTTAAAAGCCATGGGTGGAATTGATCCTTGCTCTAAATCTAGATTATTGTCTGCAATAGAAACCTGTATAAACAGATCAAATCTAAATGGATTGAATATGTTTATTATAGTGGTTCAGAGTAAACCCAGAAGACACACATTGTTCCTGAAACTCAGAAAATGTATCTAAAGATTATGATTACATCCTAATTTATGTCTAGAGACCGCTTTAGCTGTTTTCCTGTTTAAGTGACAACATTTGCAAATATATTTAACAAAACATTAAAGCTGGATGTCAGAAATTCTGTCTTTATGTATTGTGTAAGAGTTATGTATGATGGTTTTTATTTGATCTGAAGCAACACTAACCCTAAATAGGTACGTGCACCGATTATCATTCAACTAACATTATTAGCAAACTTAATTTGGTGGGAATTGAGAAAAATGGCCGCATGTACCAAGGGTTTAATTGTTTAAAAAAAATCCACTGGTTTGGTAATTCACAGAGTTTGCAAATGCTAAACCCCTTTTTGAAATGTACTAAGCCCATTTAACAATTCAGAATTTGGAAGGGGAATGTTAATAGTTTCCCTTCTGAATATTTAATACATCCTTAAGGTATGTATTGAGCTTTGAAACCATATGTGGGCTCAAAAACAGTAACAGGAGGTAGTAACCAAAGGGGACATTTGTGAATCTGAAAGAAAAATGGGGCGCATTAAACAATGCCTTTATTTAAAAGCTATCGCAGACACAGTAGTGTGCTGACTCCACAAGCAACCACTTTTTACCAAATGGATTATTAGTACATGAACTTCAGTATTTCCTATATGGCTGAAATTTAGTCTCTAATATTTTTGTAATGTAGTGTACATATTTGTTCCTGTTATTTCCCATTTCAATATTGTCATAAAATGTACCTATTCTTTTAGTCAAACATATTGAAATATCTTTATCACAATTTTTGGGGCATTCTAAAAAGTGTTTTCACCCTCTAACTTGAAGCTTTCTAAGAAAAAAATTGACGAGCAGTTCCTGGTTTCTCTAGATCATTTAGCTTTCTCACTAAACAAACACAATATTGATTTGAGAGAGGTAGTTTTTGTAGTCATACGCACTGGGGTTAGTTTTGAGAAAACAACTTCCTTTATCTTTAGAAATAATAATTGCACAAGTTTATGTTCAATAATTTCAGATAATTTACTGATAAAGATATCAGATAAAGATCCCCTAATTTCTTTTACCTTGTGGTATCAAAAATCTGCTAGAATTAACAGACTTCTCTTCTAGATAAATCCAGGTTTGAGAAGATATTAAATGCGATTATCAACCTTCTCTTATTTTAACACATTTTTTCAGTGCACAGAGTATTTTCCCTACATAGATCACAACATTCCATGCAATGGTCTGTGCTTGAACGTACAATGAAGGGGTAAAAATGTATTTCTATCACAATCAAGACACCCCTGGGTCTCTGAGGATTACTATTTCAAATGAAGACCTAGCTAAGATGAAATATCCTTTAAAAGGACGAGTACCCTCACCCACCATAGTTGGCATGCTTCCTTATTGGGAATCTCCTTGCACCGTGATACAACCCCCTCACTGAGAGGGAGGAGTTCAGGTATATTTTGTTATAGAGAAAGGTATACTAAATACCACAATAATGAGCTCAGGGTAGTGGGGGCAGCAGAGTGAAAGTTAAACCTTGCTAAAGGGTATGTGGTTTACATTATTTGTATGCCCCTGCGCCAGGATTAAAAACAGGACACTGTGGGAGAAATATATATGCACTGTTAGAGTCAATAAGAGGTCAACATGTTTCAGCCTATTAACCCTCCAAAGAGGTGTTTGCCACATTCTTCAGGACTTAATCAAAAGTTCTGCTGCTCAATGTACTCCATCAATAACAAGCATTGGCATAGCCAATAGGTCTCGCCTTTGGGACCTTATAAGTGTTTAGCCATGCAGATCCAGTAATAATGTGAAATAATTTCCATAAAAAAAAAGAAGACTATAAACTAACTAAGCTTGACGTGACTTTATAACTGGTTAATCGAACGTTTCTGGAGGTTTAGTATATATAAACAACTCCTTTTTCTATGGTGTGTCATATAAAATTGATGCTCTAAATTTTGGTAAGAGTACACAATACTGCTTTTATATCAAATTTACTTTTGAAAGCTTGAAGTGAAAGACAATTCTAAGTGGCATTTGCTTATGACTAGGCGCTAATGACTATTTCCGGATGACAATGTAATTAGCATTTTTTGTATAAGATGTGCTAAAAGTATGGGTAGGGGAAATGGCTATTTTTGCCAAAGGCTCCCCTTTCTAAAAGCATGCTAGTTCAAATTTGTACACAGAATCACAATGTTTTATGTGGTACACTGTAATGCTAGATGAATCTATTTTACCCTTCTGACCCTTGACCTTGCTGGTAGGTCGCTCCCCCACCACACAGTTCCGCCTGTGTGTCCTGACCCTGCCTTCTGTTCCCTGATTGTGCTAGTTTTTCTTGCCTCTGCTCACTGATTGTGCTTGTTTTCTTGCCTTCTGTCCCCCTCGCTGCCCCTGATTTTTTACCTCGCCCCCCATGCCCACTGCTCACCTCCCGACGCTGCTGTCCCCACGGCCCGCCCCCCGCACCCATTCGCCATTCCCTGCCTCCCGTCTCCCAGCTGCTCCTCCCTCCCAGCTCCCCTTCAAATGGTGGCAGCTGCGCGGCTGCGCGGCTGGCGCGCCGAAGTTGCGCCTCAGGCAAGCCCATCTGCGCCCGTCCGCGCCTGGACCACACCCAGCGCCAGAACCCATGGACCCCGCAAACGCCATGACACCAGACTCCACTACGACGCCAGCAGCCTCCACCCATTCAATGCCGGCCGAAACCACACCTGCTTCCAGGCCACCCCAAAACGGACCCACGGACCTTTCTCCTGCAGCTTCACCTGCGACAGAACCACCAAACCTCCAAGGTCTGGACCCAACCACCTCTGCTGCATACTCCTCAACACCCGCTCCGCACGCAAACACGCCGTCAAGCTCTGGGATATGCTCGACACCTCCGCCCCAGACGTGGCCTTCCTGACCGAGACCTGGTGGAACGACTCCTCTGCAACCGACATCGCCATAGCCATCCCGGACGGCTACAAGATCACCCGCAGCGATCGCGCCAACGGAACCGGAGGAGGAATAGCTATTGTCCACAAGTCCACCCTCAAGGTCACCACCCACGCAGACGACACCCTCCACACCGCCAAACACCTGCTCATCTCCAGACCCCCCCGGGCCCCGGGCTCAGTTCATCGACCCCATCGCCGACCTCGCCAGCACCCACGCACTTGCCTCCATGGACTACATCCTCCTCGGGGACCTGAACTTCCACCTCAAGAACAACAACAACGCCAACTCCGCCACCGTGATCGACAACCTCGCCAACCTCGGCCTCAAACAACTCGTCACCGCACCCACCCACGCTACCGGCCACACGCTGGACCCCATTTTCTCCACAGGCACCCACGTCGCCTTCGACCACACCACCAAACTCCACTGGACCGACCACCGCTGCATTCATTTCACCTTCAAGAAACCAACCACGCACCACCGCACCCAACAGCTGGCTCGCTGCTACTGGAGCAAAGTCACCGAAGACCGGCTGATCACCACCCCCAAGCAGAACCCACCTACCAACCCAGACGCCGCAGCCCGCAAGCTCAGACAGTGGATCAACGACTGTCCCAACACCTCGCCCGCTCAAGAAACCCTCCAACAGCCACACCAGCAAGAGAGCCACCTGGTTCACCAACGAGCTCCAGACCTCCAAACGCGCATGCCGGAAACTGGAAAATATGGCTCCACGAACGCACACCGGACAACCTCGTAGCCCACAAGGACGCCACCCGCAGACATCACCACCTCATGAGATTAGCCAAGAGATCCTCCTTCAAAGACCGCTTGGATAACAACGCACACAACAGCAAAGAGCTCTTCAGCATCGTAAAGGAACTCTCCAAACCCAGCGCCAACGCGAACGCCAACAACATCCTGCCCTCACAAGAACTGTGCGACTCGCTGGCCATCATCTTCCACCGCAAGATCGCTGACATCCACGACAGCTTCAACACCACAACCGCCCGACTACACCAGACTCCACCTCCCCTGCGAACACCACCAGCGCCATCCGCCTGACCTCCTGGTCCAACGTCAACGACGATGAGACATGCAAGGTCATGAACTCCATCCACTCAGGAGCTCCGTCAGACCTGTGCCCACATCACGTATTCAACAAAGCAGATGCAGCCATCACACCCCAACTATGGAAGGTCATCAACATCTCCTTCGAAACAGTGACATTCCAGCAAAGCTAGAAGCACGCCGAAATCAACGCCCTTCTCAAGAAGCCCAAGGCGGACCCCAAGGACCTCAAGAACTTCCGGCCCATCTCCCTGCTCGCGTTCCCGGCAAAGGTCATCGAGAAAATCGTCAACAGGCAATTGGCCCGCCACCTGGAAGACAACAACATCTTGAACCGGTCAACACAGACGACATCAGGCACCAACTAGACAACGGTGAAACATCAGCCCTCATCCTCCTGGACCTGTCGGCCGCCTTCGACGCGGTCTGCCATCGCACTCTAAAGACACACCTCCTAGAGGCCGGAATCCAAGAGAAGGCCCTTGACTGGTCCACGTCCTTCCTCTCCGGCAGAACCCAGAGCGTCCGCCTCCCACCCTCCCGATCCGAAGCCACCGACATCATCTACGGCGACCCCCAGGGCTCATTCCGACGCTGCTCAACATCTACATAGTCCCCCTCGCAAAAGTGGCCCACCAGCACGACCTCAACATCATCTCCTACGCTGACGACATCCAGCTCATCCTCTCCCTGACCAAGGACCCACAAACTGCCAAAACCAACCTCCATGAGGGAATGAAGGCTGTCGCCGACTGGATGAGGAGCAACTGTCTGAAACTGAACTCAGACAAGACGGAGGTACTCATCCTCGGACCCAGCCCTTCAGCCTGGGACAACTCCTGGTGGCCAACCACACTGGGAACAGCACCAACACCCACCGACCATGCACGCAACCTAGGATTCATCCTCGCTCCTCCCTCTCCATGGCTACACAGGTCAACGCCGTCTCCTCCTCCTGCTACAACACCCCCCGCATGCTTCGCAGGATCTACAAGTGGATCCCGACCAAAACAAGAAGAACGGTGACACAGGCCCTCGTCAGCAGCAGACTGGACTACGGCAACGCACTCTACACAGGAATCCCAGCCAAACACCTACAACGACTACAACGCATCCAAAACGCCTCCGCCCGACTAATCGTCAACATCCCCCGCCGCAGCCACATCACCCCCTACCTGAGAGACCTACACTGGCTCCCCGTCGACAAGAGGATCACCTTCAAGCTCCTCACCCACACACACACAGCACTCCACAACGCCGGACCAGCCTACCTCAACAGCAGACTCAGCTTCTACACCCCCACGCGCCAGCTCCGCTCCGCCAGCCTCGCCCTCGCCACTGTCCCCCGCATCCAACGAACAACCTCCAGCAACAGATCCTTCTCCTACCTCACCGCCAAGACCTTGAACACCCTCCCTACCCACATACCGCAGACCCAAGACCTACTTGCCTTCAGAAGACTCCTGAAGACCTGCCTCTTCGAGCAGTAGCAGCACCCCCTCCCCTCAGCACCTTGAGACCCTCACGGGTAAGTAGCGCGCTCTACAAGTACTCTGATTGATTGATTGATAAGCAAGGGATGACGATGAACAGTTATTAGGTCCCTGGTTTTAAGCAGATTCAGGCTGGAACTGACAAGGTGTTGGTTGACTGTGCCTCAGAAAATGGTTGTTTCCCGCATGCTGCTTTCAGGCGACTTAAATCACTTCAGTGGAAGAGGCGGCTGCATTCCTGCAGATATGGACAGATCAGTACTTGGCTGTTTCGGTTCTCCAGTGGGGCTAGAATAGAAGCTGTTAAGGCCAGTGGCTTAGCTTCCTATCGTTGCAGCAGGTGCAGTGGCACCAGGCAGGAATAGATCTCATAATATAGGAAGGCCTATGTACACATGCAGCTCGATCAGACAGGTCGGGAACGCCTAATGGCTTTGAACTTGATAAAGCCACATTAATCACTGGTCTTGAAATGCAAATGGCAGCATTAGGCACGCAGAGGTGTAATCTAAGTAATCTCATTATGTTCAGGGTACGGGGGAGTATTTAGGGCATTAAGCAGTTTGACAAAAACATTTCCGCCACCTTAGAAATTCAATCTTCCTTGTCCTACCTTAGTATACAAGTAGTACCACATTCTTTGAATATCTGAATTAAATAGGCACACAAAATAGTACCATATTTAAAGGCCCAGTTCAGAATTACATGGAAGGTGCACTGTCCCAGACTACACAACGGTGCAGTCTTCAGCGGGTGCTGTCATGTCACACAGGGGGAGTACACCAGATTATGCTGGAAAAAGCATGTGGTGCCCCAACATAGGTACAGTTGTAAACCACCAGTCTGCTTACATAGTAAAGCGTCTGGCAGCTATTAAATGAGGTGGCACGTTTCCCCTGCAGGTGGTTGGGGTCTGTCACCATCCTGTCAGGTGGGGGTATACAATCAGTGCGCCTCCTAACTGCTTGTTTGCCTTTTCGCCCGTGTCAATAATACCGTGCAGTCCTTGGAGGAGTAGTCAATTGTATTCATGAAAGACACTTGTGATTCTCGGATGTGTAATCCCCAGATGATGCCTGAACTGTTCCCCAATGGGCTATTTGTACATGGTATTGAATTGTATGGTCTTATGAGGACTGTTAATAATAATAAAAAATATTTAGTGAGTGTTTATTGCCCTCTATGTCACTCTACTTCTAAGCACCTTATACAGCTGGTACAGTGCTTACTGTCATCTGATCACTTACATTATGCTTATTATGCTTAATATAAATAGTGCACAATTTTGGTGTTTGTGTCTGCCTACAACGTGGACCTGATACAAATAGCAGTACCTACAAGGTGGATGGTACAATTCAACAAGAGTCTAAGATACTCCAGCACAGATGACTTTGCATCAACATTACGGGGCATCAGTCTTGATGGCAAGCCAACTTAAAACTTATCAGTATTGTATACATTATTATCAGAGACTATACTTGCCTCTTGGATACAACTTTACAACGGAATTTTATTAATTTTTGTACAGTTGTGTGTATACAATAAAACAACCTCCCCACCATAATTGATCTGGCTATTCATCTTGTTGGGATCTGGAGTAGCATGCTACTCGCCTAAAAGCACTTCAACACTTCATCAGGGGTAGCAAGCGCTATATAAATGCAAAACCTTCCCTCTTCTATCCCCCCACAATCTTTTTTAACCCAACTAACCGACCAACATGTCCAGCTCTCATATACATTTTATATTTCCCTGTACTAATTCACCACTAATCATTTTTGGATCCTATTCATCTTTTTGGGATCTGGAGTAGCATGCTACTCGCCGAAAAGCACTTCAACACTTCATCAGGGGTAGCAAGCGTTATATAAATGCAAAACCTTCCCTCTTCTATCTCCCCACAATCTTTTTTAACCCAACTAACAGACCAACATGTCCAGCTCTCATATACATTTTATATTTCCCTATACTAATTCACCACAAATCATTTTTGGATCCTAGAGTAGTGTGCCACTTGCCGAAAAAGCGCTTCAAAGTTCGTATGGGGTAGTAAGAGTTATGTAATCTAAATACATTACAATTACTGTTTACATCGGGCTGCACTAACACGAGGATAGAAGGAGAGTGGGGATTAGAGTTTATCTGCCCAGAACAAAGCATACTACAGAAAGTGTGTGAACAGTCTATATGTTGTGCACCTGGCAGAGAAAAACACAGCAGAGGTGGGAAGAAGGTAGGTAATCTGATGGTCAGACCTATGTGGAAAGAGGCTATCACTTTGGGCAGAAAAGAGGGCTTACACGGAGGACTACTTTGTTTGGATGGACAGCAAGAAAGGGAGGTCTGGAAGATAAGCCTGAAGCTCACTCATCCTGCAAGCAGAGGTGATGGCAAGCAAAAAAGCAGTCTTCAAAGGAGGCGAAGAGGACAATTATGTAGGCGCTCAAAGGGAGCACACATAAGATAAGTGAGGTCAACTCCCACTAGGGCATTACGAAAGGAGAAGGAGGAAAGAGATGAGTAATGCACTTCAGAAATCTGTTAACAATAGGATCGATGGCCATGCTCAAGAACTCGGGGTACCAGACTTGGGACTGATCGCGTTTGATCTTCTTCAGCAATCTTGGCACAAGTGGTACAGGAGGCCGCAACTCCACTCGCAATGAAAAGGGTCGCCGAGCGACAGCCGCTTTGGAAACTCTAACACGCAGAACTGCTGACATTGAGCATTCTCTTCGGTGGCGAATAGATCTTACCAAGGCTCTCCCCACTACTGAAAGAGACCTAGCACGACCTTCGAGTGAAGATGCCATTTGTGATCCATCATGCACTGGCGGCTGAGTTTGTCCGTCCTGGCGTTCAGTGAACCTGTTAAGTGTTGAACCACCAGAGATATGCCCTGATGTTCCAGCCATGTCCAAAGGCGAAGAGCCTCTTGACATATGGTCCACGACCCCACCCTGCCCTGTTTATTGCAGTACCACATGGCGGTGGTGTTGTCTGTGAACACCTGCACCACTCTTCCTTTGACAGAAAGAAGGAATGCCTTCAGTGCAAGATGAATCGCCCGGAGCTCCAGAAGGTTGATGTGGTGCCTGGACTTCGCCGGAGACCAGAGGTCTTTGATCTCCACCATTCCCATATGGCCGCCCCAACCCAGGAGTGACGCATGCATCAGTACTGTGAACTCAGATCGGGGGAGGATAGAGCCAAAACTGTGCTGTGTCCAGAACCGCTCCAATGAAAAGGAGCTTATCGGTTGGAATCAGGTGCGACTTCAGCACGTTAACTGAGAACCCCAGCAAATGCAGGCAGTCCGTCGTAGTCTGGAGGTGGGAGCCTTCAACAGCCAGTCGTCAAGATAGGGGAAGACTGGATCCCCCTGATCTGCGCAGGTGAGCTGCGACCACCGCCATCACTTTCGTGAACACACGAGGGAGGGGGGGCTGGTAAGGTCAAAGGGGAGCGTGATAAACTGAAAATGCGTGTGGCCTACCGTGAACCGTAGGTAATGCCGGTGGGCAGGCAAGACGGGGATGTGAAAGTAAGTGTCCTGCAAGTCCAACGCTACCATCAAATCTCCAGGGTCGAAGGCAGATAAGACCTGAGCCAAGATTAACAACTTGAACTTCTCCTTTCGGAGAAAGCGGATGATGTCCCTGAGAACTAAGCTAGGATGCAGGCCTTTGTCCTTCTTGGGTACCAAGAAGTAGTGGGAGTAGCAACCCCGACCTACTTCTGGCAGAGGGACACGTTTGACAAAGAGATCCATAACTTCCTGGAAGAGAAGGGCCAAATGATCCTCCGACATGGGATGAAATCACCACAAACTGCATGACCCTTACGCACTCTGCTGCTTGCGGAACTCCGCGTAGACCGCCAGAGTTTTTTTGTCACTTTGCGGAGTTCCTCACTGAGGAACTCCGCATAGGCTTAATCTTATCATGAAAAAATAGATATCAGTCATATGTTAAGAAACAAGGGTGAGTAGAAACCTTTTGGTCCATAGGATCTTTTGTAGCCACCTAAGAGTAGAAAAACAGGTTGCTGCGACCTTAGTGGCCTGCTGCTTCATTGTTAACTTGTCGTCAATTTAGACGCCCAAGTGGGTGGAGTAAAATTTTAAGACATTATTATTGTGATTTTTTGGGCAATTAGTTGATTTTTGCAGGCACTAACACTTCTCTGTGTAAAGTAAAGACCTTGAGAGTTTTGTAACTTTCAGATACTCAAATTGTGGATTCTGTTGCAATGAAAAATATTTCCAGGCCTGAAATTTCTTTGGAGGTTGCATGAGGGCAGCCTAAGTTATACTGCAAGAGTTTCTTTATGAATTCTATTGCAACTACAAGATGTGCTCTCTCATGTAAAGTCAGGTTGTGAGAAGCTTTTCTGCAACTCAAGCTACGCCTTACTTTTCACCTGGTGTGGATGCATTTCTCATGTGTAGTGAGATCTCCTTTCTCAGTAAAATGTTTCTGGCTTTCCCCTCCTGTAATATGGCTTTAGTCCAGTGTGAATTCCCTCATGTGAAATGACATTGTATTCGAGACTAAACCTTATCTGACATTCAGAACACACATAAGGCATTTTTCCCCCGTGTGAGTTCGCTCATTTATTTATTTATTTAAACTTTTACCGCGCACAGCTACCCACAGTGGGTTTCCCGGCGCTAGGGACAGACTGGAGAAGAAGATATCAGATAGCCAGCCTGCAGGTACTAACTACTTATGTGAACAACAGCGTTTTCAGTGCTCTGCGAAAACGAAAAAGGCTGGTCTCTAATTTAAGGGCAGTGGGCAGGGCATTCCAATATTTAGGACCAAGATAGGAGAAGGAACGTCTCCCCATCCTTGCCAACTTAAATCTTGGTATAGAGAAATTGCCAATTTCTGAGGATCGTAAGGTACGTTTGGGCCTGTAAAGTTGCACCAGCTTTTGTAAGTAAGTAGGTGCAATACCTTGCTTGATCCTAAACATGTAGCATAATGCCTTAAACTTTATGCGGCTGGAGATCTTCAACCAATGAAGATCATGCAAGGCAGATAATGCAGAAGTTCTTCTAGGGACATTCTTCAAGAGTCGCGCAGCTGCATTTTGTACAACCTGCAGTACTTTGACAGTGGCTACATCAGCACCCAAATATAGTATGTTGCCATAGTCCAGGCGAGATGTTATCAATGCCTGGACAACCGTTCTACGGGAAGGAATGGGAAGCATCCATAGGATCTTTTGTAGCCACCTAAGAGTAGAAAAACAGGTTGCTGCGACCTTAGTGGCCTGCTGCTTCATTGTTAACTTGTCGTCAATTTAGACGCCCAAGTGGGTGGAGTAAAATTTAAGACATTATTATTGTGATTTTTTGGGCAATTAGTTGATTTTTGCAGGCACTAACACTTCTCTGTGAAAAGTAAAGACCTTGAGAGTTTTGTAACTTTCAGATACTCAAATTGTGGATTCTGTTGCAATGAAAAATATTTCCAGGCCTGAAATTTCTTTGGAGGTTGCATGCGGGCAGCCTAAGTTATCCTGCAAGAGTTACTTGATGAATTCTATTGCAACTTCAATATGTGCTCTCTCATGTAAAGTCAGGTTGTGAGAAGCTTTTCTGCAACTCAAGCTACGCCTTACTTTTCACCTGGTGTGGATGCATTTCTCATGTGTAGTGAGATCTCCTTTCTCAGTAAAATGTTTCTGGCTTTCCCCTCCTGTATATGGCTTTAGTCCAGTGTGAATTCCCTCATGTGAAATGACATTGTATTCGAGACTAAACCTTATCTGACATTCAGAACACACATAAGGCATTTTTCCCCCGTGTGAGTTCGCTCATTTATTTATTTATTTAAACTTTTACCGCGCACAGCTACCCACAGTGGGTTTCCCGGCACTAGGGACAGACTGGAGAAGAAGATATCAGATAGCCAGCCTGCAGGTACTAACTACTTATGTGAACAACAGCGTTTTCAGTGCTCTGCGAAAACGAAAAAGGCTGGTCTCTAATTTAAGGGCAGTGGGCAGGGCATTCCAATATTTAGGACCAAGATAGGAGAAGGAACGTCTCCCTATCCTTGCCAACTTAAATCTTGGTATAGAGAAATTGCCAATTTCTGAGGATCGTAAGGTACGTTTGGGCCTGTAAAGTTGCACCAGCTTTTGTAAGTAAGTAGGTGCAATACCTTGCTTGATCCTAAACATGTAGCATAATGCCTTTAACTTTATGCGGCTGGAGATCTTCAACCAATGAAGATCATGCAAGGCAGATAATGCAGAAGTTCTTCTAGGGACATTCTTCAAGAGTCGCGCAGCTGCATTTTGTACAACCTGCAGTACTTTGACAGTGGCTACATCAGCACCCAAATATAGTATGTTGCCATAGTCCAGGCGAGATGTTATCAATGCCTGGACAACCGTTCTACGGGAAGGAATGGGAAGCATCCATAGGATCTTTTGTAGCCACCTAAGAGTAGAAAAACAGGTTGCTGCGACCTTAGTGGCCTGCTGCTTCATTGTTAACTTGTCGTCAATTTAGACGCCCAAGTTGCGTACAGCATGTGTGGGTACAGGAAGTGCACCCATCTCATTAGGCCAGTGCTGAGGGCCCCAGAGGTTCTTATTTTTTCCCAGAATGACCACCTCTGTCTTCTCCCCATTCAGTTTGAGACAGTTCCTCTGCATCCAGTCCGCCACAAGAGTGAGGCCCAATTTTAGTGCAGAGGGGTTTTTCTCGTCTCGCCCTGATAGGGAGAAGACAATCTGGGTGTCATCAGCGTAAGAGAACAGGGTCAGCCCCGCCTGCTCTACGATGTTAGCCAAGGGTTTTACATAAAGATTGAATAATAGGGGGCTGAGTATGGACCCCGGGGGGACACCCCGCGCTGAGGGACAGACTGCTGAAGCCGCCTTAGGGGAGAAAACTTGAAAGGTTCGCTCGCCAAGAAAAGAGGCCACCCAAGCTAAGGCCCTACCAGTCACGCCGAGTGACCGCAGAGAGTCAAGAAGGATGGAATGTGACACGTGTCGAAAGCTGCGCTCAAATCCAGCAGGATGAGCGCCATGGTTTCACCCTGGTCGACACCGTGTCGGAGACTCTCTGTCACCCCAAGAAGGGCTGTCTCGGTCGAGTGGCAGGACCGAAAACCCGACTGGGAGGAATGTAAGAAACCAGAACTTTCCACCAATTCAGTGAGCTGGGTATTAATGTGTCTCTCTAACACTTTAGAGAAGATGGGTAGCAGGGATATTGGACGAAAATTGGCAAGATTCGAAATATCCGCACCAGACTTTTTTAATAAGGGCACTACCATGGCGTGTTTCCATGGCTGGGGTACATATGCCTCAGTAAGTGAGGCGTTTAACAGTTTAACAAAAATCTGATGGGTGGAAGAATCTAATTGTTTGAGTATTCTGGCCGGAAGTGCATCGCACGGGGAGCCAGAGCGCACACTACAAGAGAGGAAGGAAATATTGTCTAATGGCTGCCATACAGAGAGTTTGGTATGTATCGTCAGCATTAGCAGATGACTTCACAGCGCCAGATGCAAAAGGCATTACCATCGATGGCGGGGTAAAAAGATCATAGATCAGGTCGACCTTTTTAACAAAAAAGTCAGCTAGGGATTGGCATTGAACCTTGTCAAGCGCGGGAGGCGTAGGAATAGAGTCCGCTCCCGTCAGTTTTTTTACATTTGAAAAGAGCACCTTAGGACAGTTTTGTGCATCTGAAACTATTTTTTTAGTGTAGTCTGCTCTAGCAGTTTTGCAGCTGTTATGATAGCCCTTCAGAGCTTCTCTGTAAGCTACTTTGCGGATAAGAGAATAGTTGCGCCTCCATTTCCTTTCTAAAATCTTACATTGAGTGCGGAGGCACTTAAGCTTGTCGGAAAACCATGGTGCAGGTGGATGATGAGGCATAGTTTTCTTATATGTCAAGGGAAGCGTGGAGTCAACAGCATTATTTAACCACTGACCAACTGCACAATTTAGTGCGGAGATAGATAGGTCGGTGTTAGGAAGTGTCCTCAATAATTGTTTATTAAGTTCTGGCATATTAATTTCCCCCCAACTGCGTGTCCGTTTATCTATTTCCTTTCCGATCTGTGATGCTGTCCTGGTGATATCCAATGAAAAAGGAACAGCAAAGTGGTCGGACCATTCTATTGGGCGTGCTTTCTGGGAGCAGTCCAACTGGAGGTTTGACAGGATAGGATCTAATAAGTGACCAGCACGATGTGTAGGGGCCGAGTTCAGTAATTGAATGTTGAAGAGTTCGAGAGTAGAAATAAGCTGTTTAGTGGACGTACAGTCGGGATCTTCGAGATGGATATTTAGATCCCCAAGAATCGAGAAGTTGGCTGCTCTAAGCAGCAAGGGGGCCAGAAAATCTGGCAGAGAAGAGACCCAAGGAGTAGCATTCCCAGGAGGGCGATAGATTAGTAAACCTGTCATTGTGAACTGAGGGTTAATAGTTAGCCTAAAAAGGGCTGCCTCGCAACCCCTGAGAGGAATGTCTTCAAATTTACAGGTGTACTTAGATTTGAAGATCATGGCTACCCCCCCCCCCCCCCCTTTGCCTAGAACTCTGTCCTTCCTTACGATGACGTAATTAGGGGGAATTGCAGCGGCAATATCGGGGCCAGAGCTATCATGCAACCAGGTTTCTGTAAGAAACACAGCATCCGGTTGTTCCTCAATGATGAGGTCGCAGATGTTATATTTGTGTTGTGGGAGAGATCTACAATTAATACTCCAGAAATGTAAAGAGGAGTGTAAAGAGACAGTATTGGACTTGACAGGCCTGCTGCGTCTGACATTGCACTCAAGCAATCTGAAGCTTGCTGGCTTTCCGAGAGCAAAACCGCATTGGTGACATTTGAATTTGGGAAAGGGCAATGAACATACAGAGCAGGATTTGCACGCAAAGCGGCGCCATGAATGTAATTCCACAGCAGAATAGAAAAGGACCATAATGCAATATAGTAGATCAGAAACAAGGTACTCACAGATGAGGTATAAGGTACTTGCCGGAGCCCAGAGCCCGTCAGAGCGCAGACGGGCTGACTCAGGCGAGACTCCGGCGCTAGGGACAGCGCTTCCGCAAACGCGACCGCTAGCGCGATAGGGTGACCGTATCCTTTTATATGTACCACTAGAGCGCTCCCACCGCTCTGGGCACACTAAAGATGGCCGCCGTGGGAAGATTTCCCTAACCCCAATTTAGCTCAAAAACGGCAGCTAAAGGCGTCAAATGTCGGCGAAAATGTGTGCAGGTGGCCTAGGGGTATGCTGTCTGCAATACAGAGTGAGAAAATACAGTTTTTAAAATCACGAGTAAAACGAGTCAAATAACTCTAAAACAGCTGACAATACAGCATTAATGTTATCCCTTCACAAATAGCATTTCCTGTTAGTGGCAGGCAAAGAATCTCGCGAGCACTTTCACAGGGCTCCTTTTATATGTACCACTAGAGCGCTCCCACCGCTCTGGGCACACTAAAGATGGCCGCCGTGGGAAGATTTCCTTAACCCCAATTTAGCTCAAAATTGACAGCTAAAGGCGTCAAATGTCGGCGAAAATGTGTGCAGGTGGCCTAGGGATATGCTGTCTGCAATACAGAGTGAGAAAATACAGTTTTTAAAATCACGAGTAAAACGAGTCAAATAACTCTAAAACAGCTGACAATACAGCATTAATGTTATCCCTTCACAAATAGCATTTCCTGTTAGTGGCAGGCAAAGAATCTCGCGAGCACTGTCACAGGGCTCCTTTTATATGTACCACTAGAGCGCTCCCACCGCTCTGGGCACACTAAAGATGGCCGCCGTGGGAAGATTTCCCTAACCCCAATTTAGCTCAAAAACGGCAGCTAAAGGCGTCAAATGTCGGCGAAAATGTGTGCAGGTGGCCTAGGGGTATGCTGTCTGCAATACAGAGTGAGAAAATACAGTTTTTAAAATCACGAGTAAAACGAGTCAAATAACTCTAAAACAGCTGACAATACAGCATTAATGTTATCCCTTCACAAATAGCATTTCCTGTTAGTGGCAGGCAAAGAATCTCGCGAGCACTGTCACAGGGCTCCTTTTATATGTACCACTAGAGCGCTCCCACCGCTCTGGGCACACTAAAGATGGCCGCCGTGGGAAGATTTCCCTAACCCCAATTTAGCTCAAAAACGGCAGCTAAAGGCGTCAAATGTCGGCAAAAATGTGTGCAGGTGGCCTAGGGGTATGCTGTCTGCAATACAGAGTGAGAAAATACAGTTTTTAAAATCACGAGTAAAACGAGTCAAATAACTCTAAAACAGCTGACAATACAGCATTAATGTTATCCCTTCACAAATAGCATTTCCTGTTAGTGGCAGGCAAAGAATCATGACAAGTGAGAAGTAATTTGTAACCAAAACTTTGCTTGCATTTCGAGCACTCATAAAGTTTTACCCCAGAGTGGGATCTCCCATGAAGCATAACTCTGTCTTTCAGATTCAACCTTTTATGGCATAAGGATTTTCTCCAGTGTGGAGTTTCTCATGGTGAAATAGCGTTTTTTTCTGCAGCTTTTCTGGCATTCAGAGCACTCATAAGGTTTTTCATCAGTATGGAGTCGCTTAGTGAGGCTTTGCCTATCAAATAGGAATTTCTAGCATTCACAGCATTGGTAGTGTTTTTCCCCTGTATGCGTCTGCTCATGTAGAGTGAGATTGAGTTTAAAATTGATGCTTTTCTGGCATTCGGAGAACTGATTATTCTGATGGTGTGTTTTCTTATGGCGCTTGTAACCATCTCTACCTCTGAATCTTTTCTGAGATTTAGAGCACTGATCATTTTTTTTCTCCAGTGTGGGTTTTCACATGTTCAGTGAGATGAGATTGTTGTCTGAAACATTTTTGGCATTCGGAGCACTGATAAGGTTTTTCCCCAGTGTGGATTCTTATATGCTTAGTGAGACGGCTTTTTACACTGAAACATACCTGGCATTCGGAGCACTGATAAGGTTTTTCCCCAGTGTGGGTTCTTATATGCTCAGTGAGACTGCTTTTTTGACTGAAACATATCTGGCATTCAGGGCACTGATAAGGTTTTTCCCCAGTGTGGGTTCTTATATGCTGAGTGAGACCGCTTTTTTGACTGAAACATATCTGGCATTCGGGGCACTGATAAGGTTTTTCCCCAGTGTGGGTTCTTATATGCTGAGTGAGACTGCTTTTTTCACTGAAACATTTGTCGCATTCAGTGCACTGATAACGTTTTACCCAAGTGTGGGTCAGTGTATGTTTAGTGAGTCTCATTTTGTCACTGAAACATCTCTGGCATTCAGAGCACTGATAAGGTTTTTCCCCAGTGTGGAATCTCACATGTGTAGTTAGAAGTGATTTAAGTTTGAAATGTTTTGGGCATTCAGAGCACTGGTAAGGTTTTTCCCCAGAGTGGATTCTCATATGTTCAGTGAGATGAGATTTTTTGTTGAAACTTTTTGGGCATTCAGAGCACTGATAACGTTTTTCCCCAGAGTGGGTTAATTCATGTCGATATAGACTCAGTTTGATACTAAACCTTTTCTGACATTCAGAGCACTGATAAGGTTTTTCCCCAGTGTGGATTCTCATATGCTCAGTGAGATAAGATTTACGCCTGAAACTTTTTTGGCATACTTTGCACTGAGAGTGGTTTTCCCCTGTGTGCATTCTGTCAAATTCGGTGAGATAAGATTTATGGCTGTATCTTGGTAACTTTTTTCCCTAACTTCGGTTATTTTGCCTCGATTTTAGAGTCGGGCTTGTTTAGATAATGTTCAGCACTTATCTCTAAAAGAAATTGTGTGTAATCTTCTCAACACTTGAATTGAGCAACAAAAGTCGGGAAGCATTCCTGTAACACCTGTTGAAATTTTTCTAACAGATAATAGTCTTTAAGTAATAGCCTCTCCGGCAGCAACTTAATTTGTGACTGAAGTTTTTCTCAAATCTATTTGTATAGGTTCTTAGCAATGCAGTAATAAGGTGTTAGTCTGATATTTAATGATTAAACTGATAAGTACCTTTTTGCACTGGTATAATGGCAGTAACTGAGGGCGTTAGAGCGTGCAGAGTACTATTGTGGATGATTAGTCGCAGAACATCAGTTCCTTCTACCCTTTCTATGTTTGGGGTAAGGTTAAGGTTTGTAGTTCTGAGGATGAGGATTTATTTACATTAGATATAGCGCAACGGTGCTCCTTTAATCCATTTTTATATTTAACAGTTTCACATATCACTCCTGCACAACAGATAATGTTGAGGCGATTTACATAGAATTACAGAACAGTACACAATAAAAAGGAAACAATCTGAGATGGTCATTAACACAATAAAGTGGTGAATTCTTAAGGTTTTCGCAAGAGTGAGCAGAGTGGGTCGAGGTGTTATATCCCGAGGCAGATAGTCTCAAACTTGAGTAACTGGTTAAAAACGGTTGTTGAACAAAGGTGTTTTTCCAATCTTTTGGTTGTTAACGTGTCAGCTTCGGAGTCTTCTTTCAGCGTCTTTTCTTTGATGGTATCCAGAAGAAACCTTTAGTTGTAACTTTCTTTTATGTAGTGTGTGCTTCCTCTCTAGAATTACATGATGCTTTAGATGAACGTTATTCTGTCATGCTGAGGCAGTTTGTCTTTCTGATAATATTTCAGATGAGGATGCTGAAGCGGTCTTTCTACATTATTTCTGATGCTGTGTGCACAGATATGACTTTGCTCTGGGTTAATGAAATGCAAAATTAGAGACTTCACTTACAGGTATAGTACTTTCCTCGCCACACTTAGATTTTTGGAAATTGTTTAAACGTAGAATGCTGGATGTCCTTCAGTTTTTCAAAATAATCCTTCTTATGCCACTGACATTCAGTTGCTTAGTGCTAAATCTTGCTTTCTTCGTCCGTAATTTCAATCACCTATAGTATTAAAATTAAATAGTTAATACATGTACATTTCCAAAAATATAATTTACAAGCCAAATCAATGCAGAATTTTGAAAATGTTGAGCTGTTTTTCAGACAGTGCAGAGTGTAGAATGGTAGCATGAGAGTACTTGGATGTTGGAGTGAGGTTTTGTAGAATTTTCAACATTTTATTAAGCTCACAAAGGATACATGTACCCTATGGAGTTGCAACATAGAATCCCAAAGGCAGATATGAAAGTCATATGGACTGGCACCAAACAGATATTAAAAACATATACACTATTAATTAATTTGTAATGCACATTTCTGGGAAGGGAATGACTCCTCCACGGACAACAGGCGTTTTCCCCTGCCCTGAGTTACCACCTACTTGTATGTGGTTTCCTGACTTTTGAGTTTTGGCCTCTGCCTCAAGCAAATCTATTGGGCGTTGTGAGGACTATGCCTAGACCTATCCCTCAACTATGGTCCAGAGTGTGAATCAAGGGCAATGAAATTAAGGCATACTTTCATGTGTTCATTTTATTCCACCTGATCATTAGTTGTTAGGTTTTTCTGCACCTGGATTTACTGGGTGCAGAAAACCAGGACACAATCTTTTTCCAGACAGAAACCTTAGACTGAAAAGACGCATAAGACTCTGGGTGCAGCAGAAGCAGCCAAGACATATGCTGTTTTTTTTCACTAACTGGGGGAAACACACAATTCTTCCCTCTGTTGGTGTTCACAGTTGTTGTCGGCCTGTGATTCGGTGTTGAGTGCAGAGTGTATCGATTAGAGCCGAGGAGGATTTGACGAGCAAGCGGATCGGAGTCTGGGACGACTACCAGGGTTTGTTTTGTGACCGGTTCCCGCTTCACCCGTGTCTTGATATACGGGCGCTTTAAGTTCTACGGATCTGCGATGGAGGCAGGAACGGCCGCTGCCAGCACCGTGGTGCTAAGGCGCTGCTAGTGCTGCTCGTGCGGCGGCTGCTGCAGAGCACAGAGAAGCCTTGGCCTGCCACCTGATTTATGTCAAAAATTTGTTGATTATTTTTTTTTTCCACAGTCCACAGGCAAAAATTACATCATCACTTGGTCCCATGCAGGGGATCAGAAAGCCTCAACAGAGTTATAACAGGTGGACAAAGTGCATTGATCAATGTAAATCAGCTCCTCCTCTTATTAGATAAGCCAAATGAAAGATACAGCTTCTAAGTGCCCCGGAGCTTAGAGAGAGAGAGATAAAAAAGGAAAAAAAGAAGATGATGCAACTTTGCTAAGCCAGCAGATAGGTCTAAAGAAAACTCAACGGCCTTCTGTAACGGTAATTTCTCCAGGTTGCTCCACCAAGGTGTTGTATGCGGAATAGCCAAAAAGCGTGGACAAACTCATCCTAATTTGGGATAAGTAATTATGAATCTAACAAGGAACAAAGAAAAAAAACGAATAAAAAACCACTTCCCGGCGTGGCTACCGGCCGAGAAAGATAGCCGCGTTCTAGCATAGCTCTGTGACTGCAGGGCACCTTCCCCGACAATCCGCACAATAATCCTGACTTCAGCAGGCGCTGCTACGGCTGTATAAAAACGGGAGATCTTCTGGTTCCCGGTGAAGCAATCCGCTACTCCAGACTCCTAAAACTCAAGCGGCTATGAGACAGTGCAACCGGGGCCTAACAGCACTACGGAAGCCGGGGACTAAAGTTTCACGGCGGCCCGGCATACAGATGACCCGACAAGAACTGCTCCTGGACACAGAATAAAGGCGGCGAAAACCAAAACGGACGCGGCTGCGCGCACAGGACATCCTCGGACTACAAGGTACTGGTGACTGCTGGAGGAGGCAGAGAGGGGGCTCTGAGTGAAAACCCGACGTTACCGGGCAGGGACTGTGGACTGGGGACGCCGCAGTACGGCGGCACATCAATAAATGGGGGAAATGTCTGACCACATTTGCCTGTCGTATTGGCCTAGAATAGCAAGAGAATTAGCCGCCCGGAAAGTAGTTGCCGTCATGGTGGAAAACTTCTTTCCAATGGAATCAAGGTGTCTGCCATCTTGATCAGGAGGAGCCGATAATGGAGACGAGGGATTCCTGGCACGACGTTGTGCTGCCTGGGAGATAACCAAATCTGGCTTTGGTTGACCAATAAGACAGGCTGGGAATCATCCGGGGCCTTGTACTTCATATCCAGGCGTAGCAGGACTGCAGGAATGGAAGCAGGGTTTTCATGACCTTCAAACCGTCCTGCCAGATTAAGTCAATGATCGGGATAGCCCAAACCTGTTTCCGTGGCTGGTGTTTGGAATCATACAAGAAACAGTTGTATTCCTTGGTGACTCTAGGAAGTTGGAATCTCTTGGACTCCCTGTCCATTAACATGGAACACACCTATGTCAGCTGACGGAGAGTCAACAGGAATTGGAGTGGTAGGTGACTGAGTCTGAATTTGATAATTGTCCCACTCAGTAAGGAGGGATCTATCATCCAACTCCCCATTTTATCTGTCATCATCAGTGGTGTGTGCGTCCTCCGGGTGATGAGACATCGATGCCACCGGAGAAACCGGAGGTGGCGGCTCGATGATCAATGAAGGCAGAGGAAGATGCGTCTGTAGGACAGATCAGGCCGACTCCGAGGGAGGAAATTAGCGGTAGTAGTCATCAAGCATATGTTGCAAATTAGAGATGAGAGACATGGGCATCTGCACTGTTGGATTCTCAAGTGGTGGTTGAGTATTAGGCTTGGGGTAATAATCATATCCTTGGTCATCATCAATATCTTGGCATTTGATAAGAAGCTCCAAAGGAGTACGAGCAGCACGGAACCTGTCATCCTCTTCCGAATCCTCCTTATCAGCCCCATAGTCAAAAAGCTCCACAGGAAGATTTGGAGATGGTTGAATTGGCAATAGATCCAAAGAAGAATTCCTACGTTGAAGTAGGGAAACATCCGTCGTTCCTGAAGGCGGCAAAAGTGTTGCTGAAGAGTTCAAGGGGATTAGAGACATCAAAGCTGAAGGTGGAACCAAGGATGCCGCTGACAACTCAGCGGTCGACGACGAAGTAACATAAGGGAAGGCTTCTGTGCTGTCATTGAGGCAACCGTCGACGAGGCATCTGTTGACGAAGCAGGTAGAGCCTTGAGAGCCATCAACCGTCTCGTCGGCGAGGAGGCATCCGTCGGCGACTTACTGGAGACATACCTCTTTTTCGTCGACAACGAAGTGAGGGAGGTGGCAGACGGGCGAGGCTTCACCGACACCATGACAAACATCAACTGAGAGGACGCCGACAGCATAATCATTGTAGGTTGAGGAGAAGAGAAGGTAGAAGTTGTTGTCGTAGCAGTGGCAACGGAAGTCTTCATCGACGACGAGAGACCCATTTTTTTTAGGCAAATGTGTCTCAGGAAGAGACTTAGATGCCTGAGTTCTCTTCCAGTATTTATCTTCTAGGGGTATCCTGATCAAAGTCATAAGCAATGAATATTCCCGCCCACGTGCGGGGACCCTGGAAATAATATAAAAATATATATGTAAATCCCATATAACTAGCTCCTCATATATGTATGCACATATATCATTGTTTCTCACACCAATGCAGCCCCAAAACTGAGGCTAAACAATGTAATTACTCATACATGTACTGAATTAGCAAGGAAATAAAAAACACATTAGGTCAAATGGCCCTTGAACTCTGTGGTTTAATGAGCAAAATACTCATAAATCATGAACATTGCTAATAAATAGACATTGTTAGCCCATAGGCTGCATTGTAAAGCAAAAGCATAGAAAATTAAACCATTTTCAACAAATAAAACTGGCACCGTGCCTTTAAGGCAGCCATGACCCCTGGCTTCCCATCATGCCTCAGGGGTGACAGTGAGGTCAGTTGTTATTTGCATAACCCAGAAGACAGGGCTCAACAATGAATTAGAAACACATAGTCATATCTCATTTGCCTGGGGAGGCGGCTGGGTTGCTTATGACTTTGATGAGGATACCCCTGGAAGAGAACTAGGATTACAGGGAAGTAACTTATCCTTCTCTTCCAGGGGATCCTCATCAATAGTCATAAGCACTGACTAGAATAGCAAGCCCAACCAACCACCAGCAGGCAAATGAGAAGAAACATGACCCAACCAAAACAATTGTAACAGCCAAGCTAGCTGTTAAACAGATTCCGCAAGGCCTACTTGGGTACCTGCTCTAGCGTCTGAATCTAGACAATAATGCCTGGTAAATGTATGGACGGACCTTCAGGTGGAGAAGTGTGGCTCAATGGTTAGAGCAGGCAGACCTCGATGCAGAGCTCTGGCCAGGGACTAGGGTTCGATTCCTGCCTCGGCGGGTCTCGGGCTCATTAATTCCCCTGACCGGATATTCTCGCCTCAGTGCCTATTCTGATCATGGGTCCCAGGCTGCAACTCTGGGCAATAGCTTGCTTAGTCTCCACAACGGCCCCCACAACGCGAGGGATGCCTGGTCTGTAACATGGGGGTGCCCAGGAGTGGACACTTCACAGGGAAAGCCAGGAAGGGTTCCCTTGCGGTATTCGTACAAGCGCCGGGAAACCCACAGCGGGTAGCTGTGCACTATACAAGCACAAAAACATTTACATTTACATATACATTTCAGGTCGCTGCCTTACAAATCTCAGACATAGGCAAATTATTAAGAAAAGCCGCAGTAGCCGCTTTCCCTCTGGTAGAATGCGCCTTGGGAGAAAAACACCCAGGGTCTTCTCCGCCAACTGATAAGCCAGCTTAATGCAAGAAACTATCCACCTTGAGATAGAACGTTTCGAGGCTGCATAACCTGGTCTGATCGATCCATAGTTGACAAATAACTAATCAGACTTACGTATAGTTTAGGACTTATCAAGGTCAAATTTCAGAACTCTTTTCAGGTCCAAAGAATGCAATGCCCTCTCAGCTGGTGTGGAGGGATTGGGAAAAAGGTGGGTAGAGAGATGGTCTGGTTTACATGAAAATTTTACACCACCTTAGGTAGAAAAGAAGGATGTGTTCTCAACACTACCCTATTCAGACGGAACACTGTGTAAGGCTCTTTGGCACAGAGAGCTTGAATTTCGCTCACCCTGCGAGCCGACGTGATTGCTACCAAAAAAGCAGCCTTCCACGAAATATGCTGCAAAGTTGCTTTATAAATGGGTTCAAAAGGTGGACCCAACAATTTTGATAGCACCAGGTTCACCTCCCTGGGGGGTGACGGAGGTCGCACTGGGGGATAAACCTTTTCGAACTCCTGCAGAAAATCCTTCACAGCTTGCAACTGGAAGAAAAGAAGGTTGGGAAGGTGATCGCCTATAAGCTGTTATCGCAGCCAAATGCACTTTAATAGAATTAAACTTCAACCCAGCTTTAGCCAGATACACTAAGTCGTTCTGCATACACCACATATAGAAGCGCTTCCACTTGCATGCATAAGAATGTCTTGTGGAAGGACGCCGTGCCTCTTTTAATATGGACATGCAGTCTTGCGGAAGTCCTAGGTGGCCGTATTGTATGACCTCAGGAGCCATGCTGCCAAGCTCAGTGACGGAAGGTTGGGATGATGAATCCTCCCGTTCATCTTGGATAGCAGGTCCGGCCTGCATGGCAGCTTCCTTTGCGGGCTCACTGACAGATGGAGAAAGTCCGTGTACCACCATTGTCTCGGCCAATCGGGGGCGATGAGGCTCATCGCTGTGTACGAGTTCGTCAGCTTGCTCCCCAACTTCGGGATCAGCGGAAGGAGTGGAAAGACGTACACAAATTCACCGGAACAGTTTATCAAAAGGGCATTCCCTTTCGACCCTGGGCGGTAGAATCTTGAGGTGAAGTCTCGGCATTTGGTGTTTTCGTCGTCCGCGAAGCGATCTATGGTGGGACGACCCCAAGACTGGAAGATGTCTTCGACAACCTTGTCGTTAAGAACCCAGTCTTCTCTGTCTTCGAAATGCCGGCTTAGAGCGTTCGCCGTCACATTCTGTTCTCCTGGGAGGTGGACTGCTGTGATTGATAGATTGCGAGCCAGGAGCCAATGCCAAATGTTTTGGGCCTTCAGCTAAAGAGCCCGTGAGCGTGTACCTCCCTGCTTGTTCAGGTAGTACATTGTGATGGTGGGGTCCGTCTGTACTAACACGGACGAGTCCTGAATCGAGGGAAGGAACGCTTTGAGGGCGAAGTGGACTGCCCTCAACTCCAGCATGTTGATGTGGTAAGTACGCTCTTTGAGGGACCACAGACCTTGCATTTGGAGATGACCCATGTGTGCTCCCCATCCTTGCAAAGATGCATCTGTGATTAACGTCTGGGCAGGAGGAGTTTGATGGAACAGAATTCCGACCTGCATATTTTTCTTCTTTGCCCACCAAGGAATGGATGCCCGCGCTGCGTCTGACAGTGTGATTTTGTCATCCCAGCATGCTGACTGTTGGTCCCACTTGTCCTCCAGATCCTGCTGAAGAGGACGTATTCGTAGTCTGGCATTCGGGACCAGGAAAATGCAGGATGCCATCGACCCTAGCAGGGAGGCAATCCTTCGCACCTTTAGGTCCTTGCTGCGAAGCACCAGTTGACACTTCTGAACTATGGAACACTGTCTCTTCTCCGAAGGAAACCCTTTTCCTACCTCGGAGTCTAGCAGAGCTCCCAGGAAATGTATCTTCTGAGTAGGCTGTGAGATTGGCTTGTTGAAGTTCACATGCAGAGCCAACCGGTGGCAGAGGTCGATGCAGCTCAGAAATTGATTTCTTACACTGTCTGGGGAAGGACCTTTCAACGGCCAGTCATCCAGGTATGGGTACACGAAGACACCCCTGTGGCGTAGAGCGGCCTCTACCACTGCGACACACTTCGTGAACACTCGAGGTGCTGACTTCAACCCGAACGGGATGACTTTGAACTGGAAGTGAGAGGTCCCCAACCGGAACCGAAGCAATCTTCTGTGATTGTGAGCGATCGGCACATGAAAATATGCATCTTGTAGGTCCAGCGAACACATCCAATCTCCTCTCGTGAGATGCGGATATATTTGATGAAGCGCCAACATGCAAAACCTCTCTTTCTTGACATACAGATTGAGTGTTCTCAAATCCAGAATGGGTCTGTATTCTGCTTTCTGGCCCTTTTTCCTGACTAGAAAACATCAAGAATACACTCCTTTCTCCCTTTGAGAGATTGGCACCCTCTCGATGGCAGACTTTTCGAGAAGGATAGCCACTTCTTTTTTCAGAAGTTTCAGCTGATGACTTGATGTTGGCATTGGAGGAACGGGTGTAGGCAGTTGTTGGAAATTAAGACAGTATCCATTCTGAAGTGTAGCTAACACCCAGCGATCTTTTGCAATGGTATGCCACTCTTCCATATGATGCGCGATGCTTCCCCTCACTGGAGTGGTTAACGGCGCTGGGGGAAGGAAGGACTAATGGCTTGGATTGGGCTTTGTTGGAATTGTTGCCCTGGCGCTGATTTCCACCACCTCTGGAATTACGCCTGCCTCTATATTGAGACTTCTGCTGCCCCTGTTGGTCCTGACCCTTCTGCCACTGAGGGGTTTGAACCCTCTGCTTGGAAGAGACTTTACTGTAGGGACGAAACCTCCTCTGAAACTCTTTTTTTTTTCAATCCCCACAGCTTTAAGAGGGTCTAATTATGCTTTTATCCGCTGCATCTCTTCATCGGTACCTGCCCCAAACAACGATGTTCCTGAAAAAGGCAAGTTCAAGATCCGGGATTGAGCTTCTGGTTTCAATGCAGTAAGACGTAGCCAGGAAGACTTTCTTGCACACACTCCGGGGGCATAGCCATGCGCTGAGAGGGTCGCACCTTCCGCTGCAGCGCTGATGATTTGGTTGGAGACTTGAATGCCCTCCAAGAGAATCTCCTCAAAGTCCTTTCGTCCTCTTGCGGACGTTTCTCGATGAACCGCTGCAGAGAATCCCACAGGGACCTATCATAGCGGCCGAAAAGCGCTATCGCATTGGATACTTTCAGGAGTGAGGCTGAGGTGTTGCAGACTCTTCTTCCACATGAATCCTGCGACTTGCTCTCCCCTAACATTAGGTACTGTGGAGGAGGAAGCTACAGCATGAGATTTTTTCACCACTGCGATGATGACCGAGTCTGGTGGCCGAACGCCTCTGAGGAAGAGTGGATCCTCCTCTGGCAAGCGATATTTCTTGAGAATCCTCACTGGAGCGGCCTTTATTGTCGCTGGCGTGAGGAACACCACCATAACCGGTTCTATAATCCCCGGAACCAAGGGTAGCAGAGGTTTGGGCGCAGACCTATGATGCAAAGTCTCAAAAATAACTGAGGTTTTGGTCTGGTGCGTTGTCATGGGAACACACAGCTTAAGAGCCCCTCTGCCCAAGATGTCTTGAAAGGTAAAGATGTCATCCACGGGATATATTCTGGATGGAGGACTGTCCGTCAAGGTCTGAGAATAATCCCTATGAGATCGAGTAGGGGAAGAGGAAGAAGTGGGAGATCTGCGTTCCCTTCTTCTGCTCCTAGACCTGGACCTACGTCTGCTGGAGCACAACGGGGTGCGCGATTGTTCTCTGGGCCTGGACACTGGTTTGTCTCGAGCTGCTGCCAGCCTGGCTGCTGTTTCCTTGTCTGGCGCCCTGTGATGGAGAGGCCTGTACCATCTTGGTGACAACCTGATGGAGGGCGAATTCTGAGTATCTCTCCTCACAGGCAAACTTGTTGGTTGGGGTGATCTGCTCTGTCCATGCAGCGAACCATCAGGAGAATGCCTGGACCTCTCACTGTTGGAGGAATATATCACTACATCTGGAGATCTATTCCGGTGAGAAGAGTGAGAGCCAGAAGAAGATGATGAAAGGCTCCCTGGAGGCAAATTCTCTCTGGAAAGGCTTCTAGACCGGGATCTTGAGCGACTCCGTGATGCCTCATCCGCTGGACCCGTCTTCCTTTTAGCAGGAAGACTCCTGCTCCCAGGAGAATGCTCAGTAGACCTAGAGTGTCTCCCTGAGGTCGTCTCTCCCTCTGCCGCCAACGCCGACGGTGGAGATCTCTGCTGCGACGGCTGTCTGTGACCTGGCGACGGAGATGGTAAACTTGACATCGTAGCTTTCTGGGTCGACGTGGACCTGGGCAGGACCGGCCTCGACACTGATGATGGAAGCTGCTCCGAGGCTAGTTGAACCTCTCCTTGCGGAGATCTATGGCTCGACGTCGAACACCTCTGGGATTCAGATGGAGAGACTTGCCTCGACGTCAGACTTCGGTGTTGAGAAGTCGAAGACATACGACTCGACGTCGAGAGTCGATGCTTTGATGACGACGGAGGATGCTGCGCGTCGAGCGCCGGTGGTGCGGCATCAACGGAGACTGCCTCGAAGTCGAGTGCCGGTGATGATCCGTCGACCAAGTGTGTCTCGACGTTGAGCGTCGGTGGTGAGGTGACGACGGAGTGTGTCTCGACGTTGAGCGCCGGTGGTGAGGTGACGACGGAGTGTGTCTCGATGTCAAGCACCGGTGGTGAGACGCCAGAGTGTGCCTCGACGGCGAACACTTATGACTAGGCGTCAACGGAGGAAGCTTCGCCGTTGAAGGCCTATGATGCTGCGTCGACGGTTGACGTCAGCGGAGGTACCTTGGATCTCGACGCGGAGGTCTTCATCGTTGAAGGAAGATGACTCGTCTTCGACGTCGTCTTCGTCGCCGCTGGAAGCTTCGACACTGATCCTGACGCCGAAAGTGAACAAGTCGGGACTTCTCTCGACGTCGATCGCGTCCTTCATTTTTTCTGTCTCTCAGGAGGCCTACCTCTTTCAGAGAGGCCATAGATCCTTATCCTCTCTCTATCCTTGAGGGTTCTCCTAGAAAGATTCTTGCAGTGTTCACAAGGGTCTGCAGAGTGTGTCTCACAGAGACAGAGGATGCACACAGGTCCTGGCCTTCTTCTTCCCACAGGAAGGGCAGGTGTCAAGAATAGAAGGCATTTTGACAAAAATATTCTTTTTTTGAAAGTCAAAAAAGGCAGCACAAACACTCTAAGCTTAAAAGACGTCAAGTGAAAGTAAAAATTGAGGAAAATCCATAGTATTTTTTGACAGAAAGTCAAAAAAGGGAGGAGCTGTTAAACCAGGGTCCTGACTGAAGGAGCTGGAAAGAACAACTGTCCTAACTGTCACCCCTGAGGCACGATGGGAAGCCAGGGGTCATAGCTGCTTTAACGGCACGGTGCCAGTTTTATTTGTTGAAAATGGTTTCATTTTCTATGCTTTTGCTTTAACAATGCAGCCTATGGGCTAACAATGTCTATTTATTAGCAATTTTCATGATTTATGAGTATTTTGCTACTTAAAACACAGAGTTCAAGGGCCATTTGACCTAATATGTTTTTTATTTGCTTGATAATTTAGTACATGTATGAGTAATTACATTGTTTAACCTCAGTTTTGGGGCTGCATTGGTGTGAGAAAAAATTATATATGTGCATACATATATGTCGAGCTAGTTATATGTGATTTACATATATATTTTTATAATATTTCCGGGGTCCCCGCATGTGGGCGGGAATATTCAGTGCTTATGACTATTGATCAGGATCCCCTGGAAGAGAACTTGGGTTGTATGGGTTGAACCTGGCCTCTACTCACAAGGTGACCCAAGTATGCAACCTTTCCCTGCCCTATCTTGCACTTGCATGCCTTGATAACGAGGCCTGCACTTCTCAGAGCCTCCAGTACTTTCCTAAGGTGGATCAGGTGATCCTGCCAGGTAGAGCTAAAAACAGCAATATTGTGTATATATGCTGCACTCAAGGATTCCAATTCAGCAAGGGCTTAGTTCACCAACCTTTGAAAAGTGGCAGGTGCATTTTTCAAACCAAAGGGCATTACAGTGAACTGATAATACCCATCTAGGGTTGAAAATGCAGATATTTATTTTGCTCCTGGAGTCAGACCTATATGCCAGTACTCTGAAGTGAGATCAAATGTACTCAAATACTTGGCTGCTCCCAACCTGTCAATAAGTTAATCTGCCCATGGAATTTGGTATGCATTGCTTTTGGTCACAGCATTCACGCCCCAATAGTCCACACAAAACCTCATTTCTTTCTTACCATCCTGGTTATGAGGCTTGGGGATTAAGACAACTGGGCAGGTCCAGGGGCTCTCAGAAGGCTTTAGAACTCCCAATTCCAGCATCATGCTTACTTCAGCTTTGATGCTCTCTTTCACATGTTCAGTCTGCCTGTATATTTTATTCTCGACAGGTAGGCTTTCATCAGCGTCTACATCATGGGTACACCAGCGAGTCTGGCGGGAGGTCAAAAAGAAGAGCCCAGCAAACTGATTTAGGACTTGTCTGCAATCAGTCTCCTGATGGGCTGGTAGGGTGTCTGACAAGACTGCACCTTCCACTGACCCATCTTTTGGATTGCTGTACAGGTCAGGGACAGGTTCACTCTTTGCTTCCTGATCCTCATCTGTAACAATGAGCATGGTCAGATCTGCCATGTCATAGTAGGGTGTGAGTCGGTTGACATGGATGACACTATCGGGGTTCCTGTCAGAGCCAGGGTCTACCAGGTATGTGACCGCCCCTTTTCGTTCTAGGGTAGGGTAGGGTCCACTCCACTTACCTTGCAGAGTCCTAGGAGCCACAGCCCCAAAACCCACAGCATCTGCCCTGGCTGGAACTCAACCATAGCAGCCTTTTAGCATTTCCAGAGCTTCTGGAGCTCTAGGCTGTCCTCAATGTTTTTGCTTGCTTTTTCCACGTACTCATACATCCTGGAGCAAAAGCCAAGCACAGAGTCCACTATATCTGCTAAGGTTCAACAAGAGGTTTCTCCAATCCCTCCTTCACAAGGCACAGTGGTCCCGACAGGAAACCCAAACAGAAGCTAAAATAAGGAGGACCCCACTCCCTTCTAAGGCCCTTCCCAATAGGCAAAAAGCAGGATTGGAAGTAAGACATCCAATCTTATTTTGAGTTTTTCAGGAAGTCCACCGATCATGCCCTTAATGGTCTTGTTAAATCTTTCAACAAGGCCATTACACATAGCAGAGTGGCTTTGGCCACACTGTCCAGGACTTATGCAGCGGGGGATTGGAGGTCCCACATTTTGACCCCTAATATTATGCCGTTCAATTGCAACACGCAGCTCGATCGCTCCCTAGTTGGGAAATGTGGCTCTTGGCGGGAATGGTGGACGCAGGTTGTCTTCCAGAGCTGTTAATAGAGGAATCAGGTACACCGACAGATACTCCATATATTGTGCGACAGGCGGCCAGAGTATGGCAATGGTTTGTAGTGAGAGTACTTAAGCGCGCACCATTCCATAGGGAGCTCCCAATCTGGATATTAAAACCAATCAGGCAGATAGCACTCAGTATGTCCTTCTAGGCATGGAGGGAGGGAGATGCGAGCAATAGGGTGAATTGTACCCAGATGAGACTTATCGCCTTAAACATGCCCGCAAAGAGTTTTGTCTAAGCCAGGGGCAATTTTTACAACATGTGATGCTTGGCAGACGTAACTAAGCACACCTGGCCATGCTTTGCGACCGCTCCGCTGCATACTCAAACCCTGGAGACACTGCTAACCTATGGTGCGTGTAGACACCTAATTATTCATCTTTACAGTACAATGCGATCAGATACAGTAGGCACTACACACGGGTCCGAGAGGCCTGGAATTTAGACTTTGACATTCCAATGGAAGATCAAGACTGGTAGCGGGCCTGTGAACTGACACGCATGGTTTCCAGTAATGCACATTTTCGACTGATACATTATAATTTTCTGCAAAGAACCTCTTAACGTCACAAGGCCTTCATCGAATGGTCGGGTCTTGCCCAGATATATACTTGCGCTGCAACACTGTGGGGGTTGATTTCTTACATTAACCATGGTCCTGCGATGCAATACACTCCTTCTGGCAACTAGATGTAAAAGAAATGGTGCATGTCACGCAACTAAGTATTGAGCTGACACCCAAATGCTGTTTATTAGGCCACTTTAGTTGTCAGAAAGGGCGCATGATAACCTATACATTTGGTCAGTCGCCTATGGTACTGGCATGACATAAAATTGCAATCACATGGCTGCCCCAGCATGCCCCAACGATTGCGCTCTGGCACAGAGATGGGCCTCTTCTTCTACGGCTGGCGCTTCTATCTCGTCTTGGTCAGATTCTTCCCCCGAAAGTATGTCCCGAAGGCACATCTTGGGACTCCAGATAGATTTCGAGCTCGGAATCGGACTCTGGAATCGAGAAAGCCTCTTCTTCTACGGAGGACGCTTCTATCTCTTCTTGGTCAGATTCTTCTGCAAAGATATCCAAGAGTGTGTTAAATACTTTGACGCTTCCTCTCTCGTCATCGTGTCTGATGATCGGGTAGAGTCCTCTTGGACCGAAACGACTTACAAGCGTCGCAGTCTTCCTCCTTGTGCTCTGGAGAGAGGCATAAGTTACAAACTTGATGTAGGTCATGCGAGGGTACTTGGCGTGGCACCCAGGACAGAAATGGAATGGAGTCCATTCCATTTGCAGATGGCTGGCCGTATGTAGCAAGGCCCAACGATTGCCCACAAGGTTTTCTATCCAAAATGGAGAGTTTGTCGATCGATTTGAAACGCAGAGAACAGGGAAACGCGTACCTAATCAATATCGTTGAGGGTAGAGTGGACTGCGCACTGAGAGGAACCAGAGTAGCGGTTTCGGAGCGCAGCAATACACATACAAACCAGTTTGGGGTAAAAAACAACAATGGAGTCAATGCCCATGCCCATGCCCACTATAACCGAAAGGAGGAGTCACCTTAGCTCGTGACTGGAAAGACTTCTTCGAAGAAAAACAACTTGCAAACATCCGGACCCAACACAAGATGGCACCAAATCAACGCAGTCTTCTCAACCTGCTTCTACACCCTCCGCATGCTCCGCAAGATCTATAGATGGATCCCTACAGACACACGGAAAACCGTCACCCACGCCCTCATCAGCAGCAGACTCGACTACGGAAACGACCTCTACGCCGGAGCCCCGTCCAAGCTCATCAGCAGACTTCAAAGAATACAGAACGCCTCGGCACGCCTAGTCCTCGACGTTCCCCGCCGAGACCACATCACCCCCCACCTGAGAGACTTGCACTGGCTCCCTGTCAACAAAAGAATTACCTTCAAACTCCTGACCCACGCACACAAAGCACTCCACAACACCGGACCAGAATACCTCAACAGACGACTGTCATTCCACACACCCAACAGAGAACTCTCACTGGCCACCGTCCCACGCATCCACAGAACCACCTCCGGGGGAAGATCCTTCTCCCACCTAGCCACCAAGACATGGAACGCCCTCCCTCTACCCCTACACCAGACAGAAGACCCACAGACCTTCAGGAGTCTACTCAAGACCTGGCTCTTCGACCGCTAGCTGCAGCCAACCTCCCCCAGCGCCTTGAGACCCTCGCGGGTGTGTAGTGCGCTCTAGAAATTTTCTGATGATTGATTGAAGATGGCAGGAGTATGCAAAGCATGTGCATCTACAGCACAGAGGATTAATGGCCCCAAATCTCTGCCGTGGTATCTGGTCATGTTGTTGCTGAGTGTGCCATGTGATGTGACAGGCTATAGTGCTTGGTGTGATTTGGTCATTTTTGACAAGGTGGAGTGCTGAATGGTTAGGCAATTTTTGATTTTATTTGTTTTTGGGATCGTGTGACATAGTGCGATACCTACCTTATGATGTAAATAAATGACATTGCTAATATACCATATGGATGTGGGGTGAGTGTTACTAGGGCAGAAGCCTTGCTGATTATATGCAGAATAACAGGTCTGGGAGGTCATTACTGACTAGAGCAGGTTAGCAGCTGCACAGGCCTTGGGCATTGATCCTATTGAGGATAATATGTGACCGGCCACTGGTGGCTGGAGCTGGCTAGCAACAACGCTAGCCTCTGGTATTCATTACAGGCAGGGTAACAATGCATGTCAATATTGACAGGACCTGGTTGGCAAAGGAGATGACCTCTGGTTTTGAATATTTGAAGGATCTAAGGAACAGGGGTCACTACTGACTGGAGTTACCTAGCTAGATAATAGCTCTCAGGGGGGCAATACTGACTGAAGTTGGTTAGTATGATCACTAGTCCCAAGGTGCTACTAATGACTCAAGTTGGCTAGAATGATAACAGGTCCCAGGGGCCAGTACTAACAGGAGCTAACTAGTAGGCTTACATACAGGTCCAAGGGGCCACTACTGACTGGAGCTGGCTAAAAGAATAAGAGGCCCAAGGGTGGTGGGGTGCGAGTGGCACCAGTGACCCGGAGTTGGCTAGAAGCATTGACGACCTTTGGTATTGATTAAATGCAGGATTCCAGGTCACAGGAGGCACTGCTAAATACAGCTGGCTAGCAGCAGTGGTGGCCTCTAGGAAGAAGGAATTGAGAAAGCATAACCGGATATACTGGTTTCTTTAATACCGATAATTGGTTACACATGAATGCCACAACGTGCATTGATATATTACATTACCAAATTACAATATTCTTGTATTAATTTGATGTGTCTGTTAGCCTTAATATGCCTGCAAAGTTACATGATTCTATTAGGGCTCAGAACCATTTTATTTAGTGAAGTCCATCTGCACACTTCCCTGCATCTTGTAGTAAATTGAATATTGACAAACAGAAGTGTTATTTCCAGAAACAGTGAGTTCTGCAGCTTGTCTGTGTATCTTTTATCTGCACATCACGGACTCCTCACATTCCTCTCGAGAGAAGATCCTGCCTCCTACTCATTAGTGTCGTTTCAGTAACTGGTTCTATCACGTGTTCATGTTTCATTAACTTGTATTAGGAGAAAAGTGAATAAAAATACATTGAGTAGCATTAGCATTATATTCTCCAAATTGCTTTAGGGTGGATGCTCTCGTCCATTGCAAAGAAAATTGTCACTTGTTAGTTTGCTTGGCCTTTTGCTATTTTTGCATTAAATGTATGATAGATTTGTTGGCCTCCCGGTGTGTTGTGTTTTATTTTACATAGCACAAGAGATGCTGAGGAAAATGACAGTCCAGTATACACATTCTTCATATAAATTAACTCACAGTATACTGTTCTGGAGGTTCAGTCCCACAGACATTATCTCTGACTGAACACCCTAGGAAGCATGTGCTTTTCAAACCAGTTGCCCTCTGAAGCGGTGTCCTCGCTATTGGATAAGTCAATATGTCCTGAATTTTAGGAGGGTTACTGTATCTAGTGCACCCTGTTAGGCAGTGCTCACCTGTGGTAGTAAGATGGTAATATGCACCTTATCACCTATGCACGGTGCAGGGCTTTGAGTTACAGAGCTCCTCACGCTGTGGAGAAGATTAGGTCACATTTACCCATTTTTGCATATTTGGTCCTGATGAAATGCCAACAGATTGCTCCATGACTACACAAGGCATGAAAAAGGTTGACCTGAAGTATAGACCCAACTTACCAGCAGGTCCATAGGTGACCGACACTTTCACACAGTGATAGGGGCCATTAGTTCCTCAATTTCTCTGCCACTGTTTTTAATGTCAACATGGACCAGGAAGATCACATTAACTATATTGTGACAACTGGTCAATAGTTGATCTTATATTCAGACTTTCACCAATCTCACATCTTATGACACAACATCCTCTGACCTACTATGCTCATCCGGAGTACTTATTAAAAGATCTCCGACAAAGTGGCCTCTTGTGGTGCCCGCCAGGCATTGTAGCGCCGGCTTGGTGAGGAGTATAGCCCAATGATGAAGCATGTCACCTTCAGGTGAGTGAACGCAACTTGTCTTAAAAGCACCTGCTTCCTAGGGTGTCTGCGTTCAGTTACAGATAATGACTCTGGGACTGAACCTCCGGAACAGTATACTGTGATTTGATTGTGCTTTATTTTAACAAATGTACATAGCAGATATTGGCGCTTCCTTGTTTCAAAAAAATGATCGGATACCTGCCTCAGAGCGCATTTCTTACAGACGAGTATGGGGTTATCATGTTGCTGCTACAAGCTCCTTACCTGTGCGAGTTATCGGGAACGATGCAGGGGCAGACCCAAACCAGCCACACGTGGAGATCAATGACAAATACCGAAGAATTACCAGAGCTTCCAAGCTGGTGACCATTACTTAATTGACCCTGAAAATAAAAGACACATTTTAGTATTCTGGTGACTCATGACCATAAAAAACAAAGGTTATAAATTAAATATTATGTCAAATACTTAAAAAATGGAACTGGATGTGCTGAATCGATGATGCCCCAGGTCACGCGCGACACCTCCCACCACTATTGCTTATGGGACTTGTAGTTTTGTTTTTCTCATTAAAGGGATGAGTTCTAAAGTCCCAGTGTTCTAAGCGATGTTAGTTAAAATCAGAGGCCTGAGTGAGGGTGAAGCATGACACTGCTCTGCTTAGCAGTGAGATGACTGACAGTTCCCCAGCCCTTCCATTCTTTGACAGACACGAGGCTCGTCAGCCGTTCATATTTTCTTGCAATGAGAAAGAAACTTTTATTGCAGCTGTGTCAACTGAAGAGATAAAACCCCTGGGCATGTTTAATTGACTACTGACAAACATGAACAATCAAGAACATGAGTTTCTGGAAAACTATCAAGCACCCAATCAGAATCAGCTGCCCGTCACACCCAGGAATTCTTGAGTCTTTGGAGGGTGAGTTGCACGTGGTATAAGAGGAACACTACATCGACTCAAAGCTCTCTTCTCAGGGATGTACTGAACAGCCAGCCTCATGGCACACTTAGCCAGCTCTTCACCTCCTTCTCCTCAAACTGTTGACCAGCTATCAGGGCAAATGAGCCTGCAGCAAAGCATCGCTGGCTTGGTTCCACACCGGACCAGGCAAGGTGGTCAACTCCATACTCCTCCAAGTCAGCAAGCACTCTGGTCGAGCCAGTCCTAACCCCACATGAATGTTCCCCATCACAACTATTTTAATGGTAGTAAGTTATGTTTCTGCTAAATGTAGGAGTCAAAAAGTGAAAGATTTTACTAGGAAGTGCTGAAAGAGAAATCATGAAGTTTTTCAATATTTCGAGTCTGCCACAGTACACAGGAGCATTATTTCTCTACAGCAGCAAATCATGTATGTGCCCTGTAGAAAGCATTTTTGGATGAAACATGGAATTCATTGCAGCCAACAATCTATGCAACATCATAGCAGAGTGCAAGATAACTTGTGTTATTATTCCAGCAGAACGAAATGCCATTCCTAATGTGTACATCATTTTAAAGACAAGCCCAGGAAAATGTATGGTTAGTGTTGTTCTTCTGCCAGTTAAAAGACTATCACCATTAATGTGCCAGGAAATAAAACACTATGCGAAATCCTACTCTATGGCAGGGTGCTGTCTGCCACTATATTGCAGGTTACTTCCAACATATTCTGATTTATAAATACATACTCCAGGGTGCTGCCAGCTATCGGTTCTGCACACAGCAGACTGGAGCCACTCAGGAAGGAGGTATGTTCTTCATTTCATCTTAAGCCCTTAGGTTACAGTCAAGCCTGATAGATCCGGATAACTTTATCCTCGCTCTAACTGCGCCAAGCAGATATACGTAGCCATCATAGACTGTGTTGTGTGCTGGTTATTATTGTTGGCGGATGGATGAAGCTCTGACAGGAGCTACTACAACAAGAGCAGAGAAACAGAACCACAGATCGCCACAGAGTGACAACTGCCCAGCAGCTGAAGAAAGAACTCTGAAACAGCAAACCTCCTACACCCTGGAGATTCTCCAGGGTAAGCAAATGATGGTAATGAAATGCAAACTGCAGCATTAAGGTCACACACCACAACATCTTTCCCCTCAAACCAAAGGTAACAGCCTACAAGAACAAGCATTGGCATAGCCAATAGGTCTCGCTTTTGGGACCTTCTAAGTATTCAGTTATGCAGCACAATATCCTTGGTGCAACCACATCAACTGTTGCGTGGCTAAACACTTATAAGTAGGGCTCCCGGTTTTATGGTATTTATTTTTTTGCCATTTCCGTCTGTATTTATCCATATTTATTTTTGGGGCATTGGTTCTGTATTTAGCCACATTTATTTTTGCCACAAGTAAAAGACAAATGCTACAGCTAGTATGTATCCACATATATTTAAATTGACAATGCACACATGCGCTCACTTAAACTAGCGATTTGTTGTGGCTTTAGCAGTGCTTTAAGTGGTCCGGAACTGAGTAATTTGAAAAAGAGAGTGCCTGTGCTTCTCAGTTCTGCAATAAAAACACTTTAGGATAGAGTACAAGCACTTTCAAATTTAAAATATAGACAGAACTCCTCGGGTGAAAAATTACCTGATGCTGGTTAATAGAACAGATGCTGTCCTTACATAAATGCAATATTTTTCTATTATTCCATGCATTTCACATTTGACCTTTCTCTCATTACCTCTTTCTTGGGCAGTCTGACAGTCCTTCCACCTCCCCTTGTTTGCCTCATTGCCACCAGCAATCTGCCTCTCATTCTCCCTCCTTTCCCTCACAGGCACGTCCGCGTACCACAGACTAGTTATGATGTGTTCCATCATTAACTATGAATTAAACCACTGAGTGATTGTTAAGGGGCTAGACCATTTACATTGCAAAGGGTGCTATGAGACTTTCATACCATAGAAATGTAAAGTTAATATTTATACATGTACTGCAAACAAAGTTTAGAAAATCATGGCGGTGGTACTAAATATTAACCAGAGGAACAGCTATCGGTGGTGCAGCAGGTGCAGTGGCACTGGAGTCTTAGGGCCCCACTGTACCCCACTATAGCTGCACTTCACCGCCCAAACTGTGGACTGAAAGGGTTCCAATTTCCTACTTGCTTATGGCAAATTTGCTACGCCATTCACTGCATATTCCTGCGTGGGCTCCACCCGCAGACATTGTAGTGGGGGGGGAGATGTGGCGTAGGGTTGTTGACCGGATGCCTGACAGAGATGTGTAGGAAATGTGCAGTGGCTGTGGATAGCTCAGCAAGGGGAGAGACTCTCCTGTCCTCTCAGGAACCGGAGCAGGCTACATAGGATAGATCTGTCACAGTATTGCTTCTCTCAGCTAACCCCTCCCCACCCAGGATTTCAATTACTGGGTATGTCATGAACATCTCGTTAGGCAATACCTCATTGTACTGAAAGGTGCCCGCTCAACGTGGCTTGGAAGAGCTCGCCACCCCGCCTGTGCAACATTGTATGACTGTAGAGTGAAACGGAGAAACGCACTTCAAGAAATGCAAAATACCCTCCTGCCATCACTTTTGTGTGTTGAAAATGAAACAATACCTCCTTATACGAGTAAAAATCATCTTTTAGGTTTAAAAAAGCCAGGTGAGAGGATGCCCTGCTGCAGCACTGTGAATTTAAGTGCTTAAAACATGCACAGTATGGGGCCTGGGACAGGAGGAGTCGGGGGCCTTGGGGGAGTCATGGGGTGAACAATAAAGCCTCATTAACAAGTAAATTGCCTTTCAAAAGACCTGTGAAGTACTCTGGTGCGGCTGGCTGTGTGTGTGCGCCTGGGAAGGAATTTCCAGCAGCAGGAAGGGGACCTGCAGAGAACTCTGGATTCGAGCGCGGCAACGTTTTCTAGTATTTTGCCGTTTCTAAATATAAATACAGACAAAGGAAATATAGATTTCCGTCTGTATTTATATGTAGAAATCCATAAAAACAGAAAACCGGGAGCCCTACTTATAAGGTCCCAAAGGCGAGACCTATTGGCTATGCCAGTGCTTGGTGTGGTTGTGTGTGTGGTTGTGTGTGTGTGTGTGTGTGGTTGTGTGTGTGTGGTTGTGTGTGTGTGTGGTGTGTGTTTATGGTTGTGTGTGTGGTTGGTATTGTGGTTGTGTGTGTGGTTGTGTGTGGTTGTGTTTGTGTGGTTGTATTTGTGGTTGTGTGTGTGGTTGTGTGTGGTTGTGTGTGTGTGGTTGTATGTGTGGTTATGTGTGTGGTTCTGTGTGGTTGTGTGTGGTTTTGTGTGGTTGTGTGTGGTGTGTGTGTGTGGTTGTGGTTGTGTGAGTGGTTGTGTGTGTGTGTGTGGTTGTGGATGTTGTGTTTGTGGTTGTGTGTGTTTGGTTGTGGTTGTGTGTGTGTGTTTGTGTGTGCTTGTGGTTGTGTGTGTGGTTGTGTGTGTGTGATTGGGTGTGTGGTTGTGTGTCGCTGGGTGTGTGTGTGTGGTTGTGCGTGGCTGTGTGTGTGGTTGTGTATGTGGTTTTGTGTGTGTGTAGTTGTGTGTTTGTGGTAGTGTGGGGTTGTGTATGTGTGGTTGTGGTTGTGTGATTGCTGTTGTGTGTGTGGTTGTGGGTGAGGGTGTGTGTGCTTGTGTGTGTGTTTGTGTGTGTGGTTGTATGTGTGGTTGTGTGAGAGTGTGGTTGTGTGTGAGTGTGGTTGTGTGTGTGGTTGTATGTGTGGTTGTATGTGTGGTTGTGTGTGTGGTTCTGTGTGGTTCTGTGTGGTTGTGTGTGGTTGTGTAAGGTGTGTGTGTGGTTGTGTGTGTGGTTGTGGTTGTGTGTGTGGTTGTGGATGTTGTGTGTGTGCTTGTGTGTGTGTGCGTGGTTGTGTGTGTGTGGTTGTGTGTGTGTGGTTGTGTGTGGTTGTGTGTGTGGTTGTGTGTGTGGTTATGTGTGTAGTTGTGTGTGTGGTTGTGTGTGTGGTTGTGGTTGTGTGTGGTTGTGTGTGTGGGTGCGGTTATGTGTGTGTGTGTGTGTGGATGTGTGGTTGGGTGTGTGTGGTTGGGTGTGTATGTGTGTGGATGTGTGTGTGTGGTTGTGTGTGGTTGTGTGTGTGTGGTTATATGTGTGGTTGTGTGTGTGATAGTGTGGGGTTGTGTGTGTGTGGTTGTGTGTGTGGTTGTATGTGTGGCTGTATGTGTGGTTGTATGTGTGGTTGTGGTTGTGTGATTGTTGCTGTGTGTGTGTGGTTGTGTGTGGTTCTGTGTTTGTAGTTGTGTGTGGTTGTGCGTGTGGTTGTGTGTGTGGTTGTATGTGTGGTTGTGTATGTGGTTGTGTGCGTGGTTGTGTGTATGTGTGGTTGTGTGTGTGGTTGTATCAATCAATCAATCATTTGTAGAGCGCACTACACACCCGCAAAGGTCTCAAGGGGCTGGGCGGGCACTACTGATCGAACAGCCAAGTCTTGAGTATCCTCCTGAAGGTCAGCAGGTCTTGGGTTTGTCGTAGGCTCAGTGGGAGTGTGTTCCATGTCTTGGTGGCGAGGTGGGAGAAGGATCTCCAACCGGTGGTAGTTCTTCGGATGCGAGGGACGGTGGGGAGTGAGAGGTCGGCGGAGCGCAGCTGGCGGTTGGGGATGTAGAAGGAGAGCCGTTCGTTGAGGTAGGCTGGGCCGGTCTTGTGGAGTGCCTTGTGGGTGAGGAGCTTGAAGGATATCCTCTTGTTGACGGGGAGCCAGTGCAGGTTTCTCAGGTGGGGGGTGATGTGGCCGTGGCGTGGTACGTCAAGGATCAGTCGTGCCGAGGTGTTTTGGATGCGTTGTAGTCGTTTGATGCGCTTGGTCGGGGCTCCCGAGTAGAGGGCGTTTCCGTAGTCAAGTCTGCTGCTGACGAGGGCCTGGGTGACTGTCTTGCTTGTATCTGTCGGGATCCATCTGTAGATCTTGCGCAGCATGCAGAGGGTGTTGAAGCAGGAGGAGGAAAAGGCGTTGACTTGCTTGGTCATTGAGAGCGTTGAGTCGAGGATGATTCCCGGGTTGCGTGTGTGGTCAGTGGGTTTCGGGGCTGCACCCAGTGCAGTCGGCCACCAGGAGTCGTCCCAGGCTGAAGGGTTAAAGCCGAGGATGAGGACCTCCGTCTTGTCCGAGTTCAGCTTCAGACTGCTGGTCTTCATCCAGTCGGCGACGGCCTTCATTACTTCGTGGTGGTTGGCTTGGTCGGTGATGGGGTCCTTGGTGAGGGAGAGGATCAGCTGAGTGTCGTCGGCATAGGAGATTATGTTGAAGTCGTGCTGTCGGGCTACGTGTGCGAGCGGGGCCACGTAAATGTTGAACAGCATTGGGCTGAGGGAGGATCCCTGGGGTACCCCGTAGATGATCTCGGAGGCTTTGGAACGGAATGGGGGGAGGCGGACGCTCTGGGTTCTGCCTGAGAGGAAGGAGGTGGTTCAGTCCAGAGCCTTGTCTCTGATCCCTGCGGTGTGGAGGCGTGCGCGTAGTGTGCGGTGGCAGACGGTGTAAAAGGAGGCAGAGAGGTCTAGGAGGATGAGTGCTGCGGTCTCGCCATTGTCCAGCAGGGTCCTGATGTCGTCGGTGGCAGCGATGAGGGCAGTCTCGGTGCTGTGGTTGCTGCAGAGCCCTGACTGGGAAGAGTCCAGGATTTGGTTTTCTTCGAGGTATCGGGTTAGCTGTCTGTTGACGGTTTTCTTGATGACCTTGGCCGGGAAGGGGAGCAGAGAGATGGCACAGAGAGCAGGAGGGCACAATAAAATGAGTGGAACAGAGGGCAGAAGGGCACAAAAAACGAGTGGAACAGAGGCAAAAGGGGCACAAAAACTAGGGGAAAACGAGTGGCACAGAAAGCAAAAGGGCACAGAAATACCAGAAAAACGAGTGGCACCGAGGCAAAATACAGAATACAGAAATACAGGTGAAGCTAAGAACAGAAGGCAGAACGGGCAGAGAGGCACGGGGGCAGCGAGGGGTACCGAAGGGAAAACCAGGCAGAGACATGAGGGCAGCGAGGGGTACAGTAGGAAAGACCGGGCAGAGAGAGCACGGGTACAGCGAGGGGAACAGAGGGAAGACAAGCATTTGCAATGCAAAAGGTCTCGCATTATTAAAGTTTGAGCTATTGGCATTGCTAATAATAATGCAACACCAATAACTCAAACATTCAGTAATGCGAGACCTATTGCATTGCAAATGCTTGTTATAAGCAGACATGTGTGGTAGTGGATGTGGTGGTGTTGGTGGTGGTGGACATTGTGGTGGTGGACGTGGTGGTTGGTGGTGGACGTGGTGGAGGTGGATGTGGTGGTGGATGTGGTGGTGGACATGGTGGTGGTGGACGTGGACGCGGTGGTGGTGGACGTGGTGGTGGTGGACGTGGTAGTGGTGGACATGGTGGTGATGGACGTGGTGGTGATGGACGTGGTGGTGTTGATGGACATGGTGGTGTTGATGGACGTGGTGGTGGTGGACGTGAAGGTGGACGTGGTGGTGGTGGTGGATGTGGTTTAATATATGTATTTGACAAAAGGTACCAGCAGTCCAATGTCTCCTTTTTTTAATTTACATTACATTATGTAAAGAGTACTTTAATTGTGCATTAAACAGTAGATTCCTTAAAAACACGGAGAGGTGTGTAATTATCGAGCGGGTCGCACTGGACAACTGTTGAAAATAAGAACCTAAAAATTGAGCAGTATAAAAAGAGATGATCCCCCTTAATAGTATAATCTGAAGGAAACCAAAAGTTATAACACTGCCTCGCTTCTCAAACAACAGCAATATATCAAGATGAAACCCAAGATCACTGAAAGAAGTCAATCACGCCTCACTTATCCGCTCCTGCCTTTCATGCGCGTTTTCCCCAGCCTCCGCCGGCCGCTCCTGAATCTGTAGATCCGGGCAGGATCACAGCGCCGCCCCGTACATCGCCCGCTCTCTGCTGCAGTGCCAGCGTGTTGTCTCATTGGGCTCCCTGGAGGCAGTCCTCGTCTTCAGGGCTCAATGGTCGTGGCTGCTGGTATCGGGTTTGCGATCCTAGCGTGCACATGGGCTGTCCAGGCACCCTCGCGAAAGTGAAAGCGAGTCAGAGTGCGAGAGGAGACGGGCGCATTCTCAGCCCATGTCTCCTAACGTGGTAGAGCGGAGGGGGAGGTCCAGAGTTTAGCTGAGAAGCTTGAAGCGGCGAAACCCTGGCACCCGGCACCGGTACATTAACCTTAAAATTAAACTTAAAATAAAACGTAGGCCCTATGAAGTGCTGTAGGCACCAGTTGAGTTAGAGGTGACAGCACCTGGGCTGAAAATTAGTCAACGGTAGTAGGGGGATGGAAGAGCGGAGTGCGCAGCGGCAAACAGTAAAACAGAGATAAGTGAGGAGCAGTTGCCCTACATAAGTTTAAAATATGGAAGGGCTGTAATTGTTTTTCTTAATAATCAAGGACATTAAAACTAACCCAAAAGCGATGGCGCTAGTCACACGGGTACTGGTTATTGAATTGGTATTGGCAAAAGGGGCCTCGTGATCTAATCCTAGCGGAGGATTGGAATAGGGAAGTAGCATTTAAAACAGGCTATAGGATTGGTGACCTGAGACCAGAGTGCGAGTAACGAAGAAGGTAATCTAAAAGATGGCACTGGCCAAAGCAAGAACCCGTAAGACTATATAAACCGGGAAAAAGAATGAGATGAACATTCCAGTGGCAGGTGAAGGGAGCGGAGTAGGTAAATCAAAAGGGGCGCTGAGTGAGCCAACTGGAAGGAAAAAACAAGTAGCAAGGAATGTACAATCCATGACACTAACACCGCAATCCGCAAAACCAAAAATAACAAAAGGTGGTTCATCAGTGTCTAACTCAAAGACTTTTTGGGAAGACATTTCAAGGGGAAGAATGTGACGGACAAGGAGTCAAGTGCTGTGGCCTGCCCAACCTCTGAGTCCATGGGCGAGGTTGGTCTAGCCTCTCCAAACCAGACCATATTTAATGTCTCTGGGGTTTCTTTGAATCCACGGCTGTCCTCTTCGCCAAGAATGTTCCAGGGGGAGCAGTCAAAAGCAATGTTGGGCAAGTTGACACAAAACAGAGGGTTAATGTCGGCATTAGTTAGACCGATTGGTGGAGAACAGGAGGGGGTAGGCAGTAAATCGATCACAACTTCAATCCTCCATGTCAAAATGCGCAAGCCTCGGCAGCATTGGCACAGAGGACATTTAGAGAAGTAGGGTTTGTTACAAATAGCAAAGGGGGTGATGTGACCAAGCTCCTCTTCTACTCTGCCTTGGTGAAAGCCCCTGTATAAAATGCCAAAAATAAGCTGCAAAAGGAGGGGATTAGATTGGTAAGAAGGGAGGAATTCCAGGGGCAGCACTTCCTTACGAATCATGCTGGACTAGGGTACGGCAGATAAGGTTAATCAACTCAAGTTGGAATAAGAAGGAGGATCTTGCAATACCTATAACTGATAACGAATTTGCAAGATACGACACAGATATATTTGCTGGAAATAGGTTTAATGTCCTAGCATCCCCAGAATTTAGGGAGTAAGAAGAGGAGGGGTTCCTGAGTGAAATCGACTTGGAGCATGGGTCGTCACACAGCCTATCAGTTCCATCATGGAATATAAATGGCTAAAAAAAAATATCGACTCAGAATAATTTTGATAAATTCATTAAGAGTAATGATATTGTCTGCCTGCAGGAGACTTGGCTGTGTGACGATACCCGAGCAACCCTAGTTACAGAAGGTTTCGCCCAACACCCTAAAGCAGCGAAGAAAAATACTCTGGGGAGGCCATCGGGGCCAACTAATGCTGAGTTCCACACAAATAGCTAGGAAAGTTCAGAATTTGAAACTACATTGTGATTGGGCATTAGGCTGTAGGGTTCTACTGCAGAAGTCGGATCCCTGCTATGATGGAATGTGTATTATAAACGTATATATAAAGAAGGGAAAGGACAATGAATATAAGGTGATTTGGGAAAACTGAAAGAAGATATAAAGTCTGTTAGCCTAGAGTATTAGAAAGATATATTATTGGTGTTAGGTGATTTTTAATCATAGATGAGACCCCCAAAGGGTGGATAATTGGCACAAGGAATGTTTAGAATCTTATAATATCGAAGTAGCCATTTTCCCTAGAGGAGAGATCTCGCCACAGGATGCGACTTTTACTCAGCTGATGGGTTCACTAGGCATGGTGGGCGTAAATGGAAGAATGCAGCCAGATCGGCCAGCAGGACGCACTTTTTTGAGGGGCCAGCAACTCTGCCCAATAGATCCCAATAGTATCATGCCTGGTTCCTGAGGCCTTGTCTCGAGCATGGTTTATAGGTCTGGGGGCGGGAACGTCGACCAAGAGGTGGGGAGAAGGGGGTAAAATATACAAAACATATTTTGTCTATAACCCTCTAACCCATTGTTTCCCAAACTGTTGGTCGGGGGCTGATTTTTGCTGGGTCATGCAAATCCAAGCATTTCTGTGTTGATATGGTCTCATTTGCTGTTCTTCAAAGACGGAGGTAAATGTCAGCCTATGTCTTCAAGGCCTCGAAAAATGACAGGAGACCTTTAGGTCTAGGGACTTACTTGAATAGTCTTCTCTACCTAACTGTAAGGCTTGACCCATTAACTCAGCTCAAGTTATTTGATCCTAATCAAATATTTTATTTTACAGATTAGTCTATTTCTTGATTATGTCCTTTGTCTCGCTTCCTGCCAAGCGCCACATATGCACATGCTAAATTCTTCGGCTGTCCTTGCTTCATCACTTTTCTCCCTTTCCTTTCAATCCCCAACTAACCCTCCGTGTACCCCCTTTGCTTTTCCTTTGTACTGTCATGTTTTGACTTATGCATGTTGGGTACCTCAGGCCAAAGATTTCATTTTTTAAGTTCACCATTAATTTGTCCTACTTAATTTTTCCATCTTAATTAGCCTTCTTTCCCTCTCCCTACACCTTCTCCTTGCTTTCTTAGCCTGCCTGCCCATATCCCATCTTACTCATTTACCCCTTAGCTTGGCCATGTTTTTCACCTCCTAACTTTGCCATTGTACAACTGTTTGCTGTGCACTCTAGCCATGCACTGTGCACTCTAGCCATGCACTGTGCACTCAAGCCATGCACTGTGCACTCAAGCCATGCACTGTGCACTCAAGCCATGCACTGTGCACTCTAGCCAAGCACTGTGCACTCTAGCCATGCACTGTGCACTCTAGCCATGCTCTCTAGCCGTGCACTGTGCACTCAAGCCATGCACTGTGCACTCTAGCCATGCACTGTGCACTCTAGCCATGCTGTCTAGCCGTGCACTGTGCACTCAAGCCATGCACTGTGCACTCAAGCCATGCACTGTGCACTCAAGCCATGCACTGTGCACTCTAGCTATGCACTGTGCACTCTAGCCATGCTCTTTAGCAGTGCACTGTGCACTCAAGCCATGCACTGTGCACTCAAGCCATGCACTGTGCACTCAAGCCATGCACTGTGCACTCAAGCCATGCACTGCGCACTCTAGCCATGCACTGTGCACTCTAGCCATGCTCTCTAGCCATGCTCTCTAGCCATGCACTGTGCACTCTAGCCATGCACTTTGCACTCTAGCCATGCTCTCTAGCCATGCACTTTGCAAGTTTGAATACTTTATTCGACAACATTGTCATAAAAGCATATCCCTAAGCTATACAAATATAAATACTAATCTAAAAATAAAAAAGTATTACATTCTAAGCAGTTTATACTTTGTTGGCGAATAAAACAATAAAAATGATCATTTTTAAAATAGCGACACAGCACAAAGTTTAAAGCACAGGGTCTGATAATTCATTAATTCATAGGAGTTTTAAAGTGCGCATGCGTATTATCCATGCCCACCCCATGTATTTAGCTACTGCAATTGCAAGATTAGGGGCACAATTCGATCTTAAAATCCTTAAGGCATCCAAACATTTCCTTGTGCCCAAGTTTCTGCAAGCAGGCTTCAACCATCTATCCCTTGGGGCAGCATATAAGGGGCATACAAATAGAAAATGTGGGATATCTTCTACATGAATTTTACAATAAAAGCAAGTATTTACATTATCAGGACGCCATTTGACCGTGAAAGCATTTAAAGGTAAAGAGCCAATTCTAAACTGAAAATACAGTTTCCTATCTAGAGGCTTGGAGATCAAGTCCCAAAACTGTTCAAATTTTGGGATTGTTTTAACTTCCAGGAACTGGGATGTCAGGGCAGAGGGTTGATCAGAAGTCAATGCAGCATTATTTATCATGTCCCAGTACAATTTTTTCAATGTAGTCTTAGATGGAAAATCATCTGGGTCTACTGCAGACCATAAGTGTTCAAGGTGCAATTTTTGGAGTAATTTCCTCACTTCTTTAAGCCAAAGTACTTTGTGGAAAGTATCAGAGTTATCAACATCCAAGAGGGCAGCTGCGTAATGGCTCAACTCAGGAGTAGTTTTTATGCGCCTCCAATATAGGAGGGGACGCAGTCTGACCATATCCTCGATCCTTTTCCTCCCAAGATCGTAGTGGAGTGGGGTCGAGGGAGTACTCTGTGGAGCACCAATTATGCGCCGTAGAAATTTGTTTTCTGCAACTGCTAAGGTGTTCAAGTTGGAGAAACCCCATAGTTCTGATCCATAAAGGCATGCACCCAGGACTTTCATACCATAAATCTCCATTATGGGCTGGATTGGTTTTGTAAATGACGATTTGTGTTTTTGGGCTATTGCCCCTGCCAGCTGATTAAATTTTAGCACTACAGAGTCCATATGTGATCTCCAGTTCATATTAGCATTTAAAGAGATGCCTAGATAGATAAAAGCATCCACTTCTTCCAAAAAAGCCCCATTGTAGACCATTTTCCCCTTGAATTTCATGGAGGGATTCAAATTCATAAATTTTGTCTTAGATGTATTTATTTCCAAGCCCCAAATCCGACAGAACTCACCAAAGGCGTTTAGTGTCTTTTGTAGACCGCTAGGGGTCCGCGAGACCAGCAAGGTGTCGTCTGCAAACATTAGTACTGGGACTCGCTTCCCGTCTAATAGTGGAGCATCCGTCGGAGATTGCTTCAGGAAATCAACTATGCCATTGATGTAGAGAGAGAATAAGGTGGGGGCCAGGACGCAGCCCTGTCTCACGCCTCTCTCCACCGGGAAGGATTCCGTGACGTCACCCTGGGCTCCCCACCTAATCCGGGCGTAGTTGTTCTCATGCAGCCTTACAAGCAAAGTCAATAGTTCAGGACTTATTCCTAGTTCCCTTAAGACAGTCCAAAGTTTTTGCCGGGGGACTAGGTCAAAAGCTGACTTTAAGTCAACGAAAACAGCAAAGAGGGGACCTTTTAGCAGGGTTACATTTTTCCAGTTTATAGTTAAAAAATGGAATACCTGGTCGACAGAGGAAGTTAGGGGGCGAAAACCAGCTTGATATGGGGAGAGGAAGTCCTTGTCAACTATCCAGGCTTGTATCTTATTTTGTACCATCCTGCCCATCAATTTTTGAGCGCAATCAATGAGGCTGATGGGCCTATAGTTACTTGGTGAAGCCTTATCCCCTTTATTGTAAACTGGTATTGTGAGAAGTTGGCCTGGTAGGGGATGTTTCCAATTCTGGAACCACCTACTACCTGACCAAACAATCCCCTTATGGTGTCTGGTTGTAAGTCAACCTTATTAGACAAGCTATCCTAGGGGTAGCATGGACTAAGCAGCCTAAAGGCTTAACTTAAGAGGTCGTGTTAAGCGAGCTGTTTTACCACATACAATCCTGTAATACCAAATGAAAGGACACCACACAAGTATATATTATAAAAATATATGTGTTTATTACTAAAAACAATCCCCAGTATTCTTTATGAATAAAGGGGCACAAGCGTTAAATCAAAAAGCACTGTTTAAACATACAAGTTGCACAATTATGGATGAGGGCAGGGGGCCACTCAAACCATATACTAAACAAGTGGTATAAGAGAGGCCACTCGAACAGTGGTTAGGCCTAGGGCCTAGGGAATCGCTGGGAGCAGTCAGGACAAGCAATGCTGAAGTCGGGAATGGCCCTCGGGATTCGGGAGATGTGCGGAAAGCGCACGCATGCACCAATGTTAACCAATGGTGCGTAAAAGTCAAATAGTTAAAGTTTAAGGACACTTCCGCTGAACCTAGAGGAACAAAACTTAACACACAGACCCTAGAGGTGTGCACCAGTGTGGGAACACCGGCGGAGCAAAGTTACCTCACCCACAGGAAGTGGGTGCACAGGGTCGAAGTGGCGTCGGGTTTTGACACGCAGGCTCTTGGTGCTTGAAGCTGAAAGGGCTGCAGGCAGGGTGAAGACGAAGTGTCCGGTGGAGTCCAAGGGTGGACTCAAGTTGTAGAGTACCTGAAAGCAGAGGGGACAGAGTCTGGGTCACTCAGCAGTGACCAGGGTGGAACCAGGACGGAACCAGGCAATGTCGGGCGCAATCAGGTGGTCGTCGAGGAGCTTCTCTCCGCTGTCACGTGGGCTCTGGGGCATCTGCGACGTCCAGGAGCAGGTCACGATCTGTCCCACGCAGGCTCTCACCGTCGGTGCAGTCGGCTTCAGGTTTGGAGCAAACAAGCCTTGGTAAGAGCAATCCACGCAGGATCGGAAGATTGCTTCTCACTCGGACCAGGAAGGTCAGAGTCGGGGCTCCTTTTCAGGGGAGCTGGTGTGGATCTGGAGCAACCAGATTCACGAGTCTTCTTAGGTAGTTCATCGGCACAGGGACCACAAGCCAGCTGGCAAGTGACCGGGCCAACGCGTTGAGCCAAATCGTGCCAAAGGGCCCCACGCAACACTCGTCGAGTGTGGAGGGCTGAACTTCGGCTCAGGAGGAGCTCAGGGTGGGGGCTTCTCAAACCCCGGTGTACAGCTTCGAGGGTCACTCGTGGGCTGCACGGTCAGCGTCTCGTGGTCACTTCAAGATGGCGTGCCCCACGCTTCCGGTCGCCTCCACGGGTCTCAGCTTTGCAGGGACTGTGGATCGGGCTGTTAGAAGCTGGGCAGGCTTGATCTCGTCGATCTCAGTCGCTCGAGTTCCGGCGGGAACTGCAACTAAGTAGACGTCGAGGGCTGGATGGTGCCTGCTGCTGCAGGGTGGTCACTCCTTGACCACAAGGGAGATTCTTCGGGCTTCCACGTTGAGATGGAGGGCGAAGGGTCCAGAATATTGTTTCAAATGTTTCTTCCAGGAAATCTGATGTGCATTGGCACTGCTCCCACTCTTATTCGAATCTGGTGGGCGTGATTACCTGCTAGGTCCCCTCCTATGGGTGGGACCCAGGAAGTGGGTGGATACACCCCCTTCCTTTGATCCAGGCCGCCCTGGCACGAGGGCTGGAGTGCCCCAGAACCGGTTTGGCCGGATTATGCAAGGGGCAGCCTTGTGCGCCCCAGGCAGTGTCTGGTTTCTTTCAAACCTCCCTGCTACAATACACTATCTCCTGTCTGGAGGGCGGTGACACCCTCCTGTGACAGGAAACTCTTTGTCCAGGACCCCCTTGACTGGGTTTCGGTCAGCTCCAGGGGTCCAGACATTTGTCTGTGGCAGAGGCATCCATTTTGTGGATCTTAAGGCCTTTGGAGAAATCAACCGCATTAAAGTGAAGTAACATGTCTTACCCCTCTAGAGGGGTGGAATGCCATCCCCGTCGCCAGAACTGGCGAGGGGATGGTATTCCAAAGCGTATGACACCTTACACGACATGTTTTGATAAAGCCAAACCAGAGTTGCTAAATAACCGCGAGGATTATAAGGCACTTAATAGTATATGGTATGGCATTATCCTGAAACAGCTTAGGGATTTGTTCCCGACGGCTGCAGACAGGCTCAGCTCATGCTAGAGCTCCATCTCACATAAAAACCATGCACCCAGCCTCCAGGATTGGTGAGGCCTGTCTATAGGAGTGGCTCACAGGTTTACATGTGTCCAGATATAGGTTTAGACATAGGTATACTATATCTAAGCAAGGGGTGTGTACACCACCTTACCCCAGCTGAGTGATCAGCCAGTTGTGTCAATTTAAGAACCAGCCAGGGGTGGCAAAAGATATGCTGCAGCCCCTGGTAGGCCTTAGTGGCCCCTATGCCCTGTGCATCTATAGTGCATTCTACAGGGGCTGACAAGGAGTCCATTTCCAATTGGTATGTACCTAGGGTACATGGAATCCATTTTACAGAGAGAGCAGATGGCCTGGGGCCCTGATTAGCAGGGAACCAGGTCAACTAAGTCAAAAAACCAGCTAAACACAGGCAAAAAATCTGGGGTAACCATAGTCAGGTAGCCACCTTCCTACATAACCCCCCCCAAACGAAAGGAGATAAGGCTATCCTTGGCCAGGTAAGCCTATATTGCCTGAGTGGCCATATAAGGAAGTACCTGCACTAGCATGGGTACCCCCTGTCTCATGGTCCACTAAGCAGTCCCTCACCCTTTGGGTATTAGAGGGTCTCCACCATAGGGAATCACTACCTTGGGTGTGTTTATGCAAAGTTAAAGGCTGGTTTGGATATGGAGTATTGAAGCGAGGCTCTACTAATTTAGGGCTTAGCTTCCTCCCATTATCTTCCACCATGTGTGCCTTTCTCTCTTTAACTGAGTTGCACTGTGCTCTCAGGGTCAACCTCTGGCTACCTAAAGCTGGAGGCTGGGCCCCTCTGTTTGGCTTGCTGGAGGGACAGTTCAGGTTTGGGCCCCTTGGGTCCCAGGTTTGGCTGTGCCCAACAGAATCCATCTGTGGGAGGTCCCTAACTGTTTTTAAGGGGGCTCCCTCAGGAGTTTTTAAAGTTTTCACCTTACTAGGGCTACTAGTTTTGGTGCACCTAATCTTTTGATGGGGGTGCTTTATTTGACAGGGGGCCCTCTGGGTCTCACTGTCCTTCTTGTCCTCTGCAGCCCTGGGCTGGCTAAGGCAAGGTAGAGAGGGGCAGGTTACCTGCTCCAGACTGGGTCCCACCTGAGAAGGGTCCACTGACATCAGAGGTTCTGTCAGGCTAGGCCCAACCACCTCTGGGGCAGCTCCTTCATCAGGGGTAAGATCAGTTCCCTGAGGAGGCTGATCCTGTCCTAAAGTCTGGTGAGGGGGAGATTTCTCTTCCTCCTCCATGCTCTCAGTTTGTGTGGAGTTATCCATCATTTCAGGTTTCACAACACACATGTCAGTTTGAGTTTGGGCTGTGGCCATCACAGCCCCACCAACCTTTTCAGGAGGAGACTCAGTTTGGGTTTCTGCTGTTATCATAACAGCTTTGCTATTCTGTTCAGGAAGAGCTTTTACTAAAGATGGGGCAGAGAGTTTCTCAGCCCTACCAACCTTTTCAGGAAGGACATCTTGGATTGGGGCTGTAGCCAGTACAGCCTCACTAACCTTTCCATGGGAATTCACCATTCTAGAATGGGTTTCCTGTTCAACCTCAGCCCAGGCTGAGATTTCTAAATCATTACCCAGTAGACAGTCCACAGGCAAGTTTGGTGACACTGCCACTCTCTTTGGGCCAGTGACACCTCCCCAGCTGAGACTTACTACTGCCATGGGATGATTTGTTTGGATGCCATCAATGTTTATTACCTGGTATGTGGCACCAGGTAAAAGTTGCTTAGAGGGGACTATGCCATCAGCCACCATGGTGATGCTAGCCCCTGTGTCTCTAAAAGCTTCAACTCTTAAACCATTGATGATGGGTTCTTGTCTATACTTGCTCAAAGTATTTGGGCAAGCAGAGAAGTTGGCAAACCCCATGCCAGCCTCATAAACAAGATGAGTGGGTGATGGGGACCTGGATAGGCCAGGGTCCACCTGAGTTCCAAAAGTAAACCCACCCAGATTCCTGGGTGTGCTTCCACTTCCTGGGGGATTACTGCTGACAGTAACAGGAGGTGTTGAAGCTGGTTTTGGAGGTATATTTTCTTTATTGTTATTCTTGGGACAACAGTTGTCTGTTTTGTAATGCCCCACCTGTTTACAGGCATAACAATAAGGCTTTTTCTCAGTTGAAGAAGTGTCTTGGGACCCACCCCCATCCTTGGAGTTTTGGGGCCCTGGGGAAGTCTTTTCTTTATTTTTATCCCAACCCTTATCTTGAGGCTTGGTAGACTCCTTCTTCTGGTTACTGTCCTGATTCTTAGGCCTTATCCTGGTTCTGACCCATTTGTCTGCCTTCTTTCCCAATTCTTGGGGAGAGGTCAGATCAGAGTCTACCAGGTGCTGGTGTAAGAGCTGGTTCTGACAATTACTTAGGATCTGCTCCCTCATAATCAAATTATACAATCCTGTAAAGTCATGTACTTTGCTGCCATGTAGCCAACCCTCCAGAGCCTTAGTAGCACAATCTACAAAATCAGTCCAATCCTGAGTCTGTGTCTTCTGGGTATCTCTGAACTTCAACCTGTACTGTTCAGTGGTTAAGCCAAACCCATCTATCAGAACACTCTTCAGGACTTTGTAATTGTTTGCATCCTCATGTCTAACAGTGAGGAGCTTGTCTCTCCCTTTCTCTGAAAAGGAGTACCATAAGATTGCTGCCCACTGTTCCTCAGGAACCTGCTGTACCATGCAGGCTCTCTCAAGAGCAGTCATCCATTTGTGGATGTCATCCCCTTCTTTGAAGGGGGGCACAATCTTTGTCAGGTTTCTACTATCATAGGACCTGGGTTTCTCTTTAGGAATATTGCTGCCACCAGTGGCATCTAAGCCACACAATTTTTTCTCTCTTGCCAAGGCAAGTTTAGCTTGGGCTAAGGTAAGCTTAGCTTGACTCAGGGCTACCTCCTCTCTCTCTATCTGGAGTCTGACAGCCCTCATTCTAGCCCTATGCTCAGCTTTCTGAGAAGCACTCATGCCTCTCTCTGATTCTCTGGAGGCACTAGAAAGATGAGAGTCCCCTGAGGGAGATCTCACTCTTCTGTTGCCTGGGAGAATCACATGTTGGGTTCTGGGGAGGTGCTGGCCCTCTCCATTCCCCAGTAGGTCAAAGTTGGCCTGGCTAAGCCTACCAACTGGAACCTGGCTACCCTGATCCTGTACTTCTAAGTCCTCAACATCTGAGTCCTCATCCAAGTCATCATCATCCTCCTCTTCAAGGGGATCAACTGCAGGGGGGTTCCCTCCAGTTCCTGTATCTAGGGAAGCTGCTTTTGCCTTCTCTAAGTCATCCTGTTCTAGGATTTCTACCAGGATTAGGCAGGTGGGGCTTCTGCCCCTTTTTAACCCTCTTGCTTTGCACAAGGCAATCAAGTCTCTGCGGGTTAGTTTGTCATATCCAAAAGTTGCCTGGGTAGGGTCAACTGTCACAGGAGCAGACCCTGAGGCTTTTCCTGTGTCAGACATGGTTACTAGTGAGGTGTAAGTGGTGCACTTACCTACACTAAGTGTTTTCCTACTGTACCTTGCTAGTTAGTTGTAGTCAGGGTGTGCTAATCCCTTCAACCTACAACTACTAAGTTCAGTAGAACTTAATATGCTAAGCTTTTGATTTTATATGTACCTAGAGGTACTTGATGTGATCTTTCAATTTGATATAAAGATTGCAATGGTAAAACAACAGCAAGCTCAAATCCGCACCGCTGCTCACCAATGTGAGAAGTTGGCCTGGTAGGGGATGTTTCCAATTCTGGAACCACCTACTACCTGACCAAACAATCCCCTTATGGTGTCTGGTTGTAAGTCAACCTTATTAGACAAGCTATCCTAGGGGTAGCATGGACTAAGCAGCCTAAAGGCTTAACTTAAGAGGTCGTGTTAAGCGAGCTGTTTTACCACATACAATCCTGTAATACCAAATGAAAGGACACCACACAAGTATATATTATAAAAATATATGTGTTTATTACTAAAAACAATCCCCAGTATTCTTTATGAATAAAGGGGCACAAGCGTTAAATCAAAAAGCACTGTTTAAACATACAAGTTGCACAATTATGGATGAGGGCAGGGGGCCACTCAAACCATATACTAAACAAGTGGTATAAGAGAGGCCACTCGAACAGTGGTTAGGCCTAGGGCCTAGGGAATCGCTGGGAGCAGTCAGGACAAGCAATGCTGAAGTCGGGAATGGCCCTCGGGATTCGGGAGATGTGCGGAAAGCGCACGCATGCACCAATGTTAACCAATGGTGCGTAAAAGTCAAATAGTTAAAGTTTAAGGACACTTCCGCTGAACCTAGAGGAACAAAACTTAACACACAGACCCTAGAGGTGTGCACCAGTGTGGGAACACCGGCGGAGCAAAGTTACCTCACCCACAGGAAGTGGGTGCACAGGGTCGAAGTGGCGTCGGGTTTTGACACGCAGGCTCTTGGTGCTTGAAGCTGAAAGGGCTGCAGGCAGGGTGAAGACGAAGTGTCCGGTGGAGTCCAAGGGTGGACTCAAGTTGTAGAGTACCTGAAAGCAGAGGGGACAGAGTCTGGGTCACTCAGCAGTGACCAGGGTGGAACCAGGACGGAACCAGGCAATGTCGGGCGCAATCAGGTGGTCGTCGAGGAGCTTCTCTCCGCTGTCACGTGGGCTCTGGGGCATCTGCGACGTCCAGGAGCAGGTCACGATCTGTCCCACGCAGGCTCTCACCGTCGGTGCAGTCGGCTTCAGGTTTGGAGCAAACAAGCCTTGGTAAGAGCAATCCACGCAGGATCGGAAGATTGCTTCTCACTCGGACCAGGAAGGTCAGAGTCGGGGCTCCTTCTCAGGGGAGCTGGTGTGGATCTGGAGCAACCAGATTCACGAGTCTTCTTAGGTAGTTCGTCGGCACAGGGACCACAAGCCAGCTGGCAAGTGACCGGGCCAACGCGTTGAGCCAAATCGTGCCAAAGGGCCCCACGCAACACTCGTCGAGTGTGGAGGGCTGAACTTCGGCTCAGGAGGAGCTCAGGGTGGGGGCTTCTCAAACCCCGGTGTACAGCTTCGAGGGTCACTCGTGGGCTGCACGGTCAGCGTCTCGTGGTCACTTCAAGATGGCGTGCCCCACGCTTCCGGTCGCCTCCACGGGTCTCAGCTTTGCAGGGACTGTGGATCGGGCTGTTAGAAGCTGGGCAGGCTTGATCTCGTCGATCTCAGTCGCTCGAGTTCCGGCGGGAACTGCAACTAAGTAGACGTCGAGGGCTGGATGGTGCCTGCTGCTGCAGGGTGGTCACTCCTTGACCACAAGGGAGATTCTTCGGGCTTCCACGTTGAGATGGAGGGCGAAGGGTCCAGAATATCGTTTCAAATGTTTCTTCCAGGAAATCTGATGTGCATTGGCACTGCTCCCACTCTTATTCGAATCTGGTGGGCGTGATTACCTGCTAGGTCCCCTCCTATGGGTGGGACCCAGGAAGTGGGTGGATACACCCCCTTCCTTTGATCCAGGCCGCCCTGGCACGAGGGCTGGAGTGCCCCAGAACCGGTTTGGCCGGATTATGCAAGGGGCAGCCTTGTGCGCCCCAGGCAGTGTCTGGTTTCTTTCAAACCTCCCTGCTACAATACACTATCTCCTGTCTGGAGGGCGGTGACACCCTCCTGTGACAGGAAACTCTTTGTCCAGGACCCCCTTGACTGGGTTTCGGTCAGCTCCAGGGGTCCAGACATTTGTCTGTGGCAGAGGCATCCATTTTGTGGATCTTAAGGCCTTTGGAGAAATCAACCGCATTAAAGTGAAGTAACATGTCTTACCCCTCTAGAGGGGTGGAATGCCATCCCCGTCGCCAGAACTGGCGAGGGGATGGTATTCCAAAGCGTATGACACCTTACACGACATGTTTTGATAAAGCCAAACCAGAGTTGCTAAATAACCGCGAGGATTATAAGGCACTTAATAGTATATGGTATGGCATTATCCTGAAACAGCTTAGGGATTTGTTCCCGACGGCTGCAGACAGGCTCAGCTCATGCTAGAGCTCCATCTCACATAAAAACCATGCACCCAGCCTCCAGGATTGGTGAGGCCTGTCTATAGGAGTGGCTCACAGGTTTACATGTGTCCAGATATAGGTTTAGACATAGGTATACTATATCTAAGCAAGGGGTGTGTACACCACCTTACCCCAGCTGAGTGATCAGCCAGTTGTGTCAATTTAAGAACCAGCCAGGGGTGGCAAAAGATATGCTGCAGCCCCTGGTAGGCCTTAGTGGCCCCTATGCCCTGTGCATCTATAGTGCATTCTACAGGGGCTGACAAGGAGTCCATTTCCAATTGGTATGTACCTAGGGTACATGGAATCCATTTTACAGAGAGAGCAGATGGCCTGGGGCCCTGATTAGCAGGGAACCAGGTCAACTAAGTCAAAAAACCAGCTAAACACAGGCAAAAAATCTGGGGTAACCATAGTCAGGTAGCCACCTTCCTACAGGTATTATTTCCGCACCTTTCCATGTTGCTGGTATCTTTGCCCCTTGTGCAATGGCATTTCCAAGCCATACAAAGTATTTACACCAGCTATCTCTGTCCGCTAAGAAAACATCCGCCGGTATTCCATCAATACCTGGCGCCCTACCTCTGGTCACTCCATCCATTGCCTCGTATACATCTTTCAGTGAAAATAATTCATTAGTAAAAAATACCCTTTCTAGGGGGGAATCAGTATGCGAACCTGAATTGTCTGCATATTGGGGTTTGAAAAAGTCCACCCAGGACTCCTTTGCTACATGATTTTTCGGACAGTCTGCTATGCCCCCTGAGCCCCACTTTAATATGGCCCAAAAATCTTTCTGGTGTTTATCAACACATGCTTTCTTCAGATCTAGCCAAAGGTTCTCATCCCACCGCTTTTTTGCCTGAATCTGGGTTTTTCTATATTTGTCCCTAGCATTTAAAACTCCTATTTTAGATCTTAGTGCTATACTAAGATTGTGTCTTGCTATTCTGCAGGATTGGTCATACCAACCCCTTTTTATGGGTGGTCCAATACCCTTCCTCTTCTTAGTTGTTTTAAAGAATAGCTTCTGTATGTTAGCAAAAAACTTTGGCTGTGACTCTTCAATCCATGACTTAAAATTTATATAATTCGTTAAAACCTGTAGTCTGGTTACTTCATCAATGACTAGCCCCTCAAGGGCCTGTCTAGCCTCTGGGTTATCTACTAAAGTTATCCATCTAATATGACGGAGATTGTTAGTTGGAACAACATCTAGGGTCATCAGGTTTCTAGCTGGATTTTCTAAAGTTGCTTTTTGTTCTATGTTGAATAGCAATGACAAGGGGTTATGATCGCTCTCCAACCTGGGAATGACCTGCATGTCGACAACTTTATTCCAACCTCTAACATCTACCAAGATATAGTCTATTCTACTACTTGATCTTAGGTTATCAAAGGTATGCCTGCCCTGTAGGTCAGAAGGAGTGCGGCCATTGGCTGCCCTCAGTCCTCTGGATAGGCATAAACTTTTCGCCTGTATAGCTACTTCTGTCCACTTTGTTACCATCGGGAGATCTAACTGGGGAATTCCCCACTTAGTGTCTTCCTCTTGTGTCAGATCACTATCCTCACAGCCTAAGGGTTCAAATGTTGTATTTAGGTCTCCTCCCACCAAGATGATATACTGCGTAGCTAACATCTCTAGGTCGTTATCTAAAGCACCTACTATATCAGAGGATGTGCCCCCTTGGGTTTCCCTTGCATAAATATTATATATTGCCATCTTGTGGCCATCACCCCAGTTGAGCACAATAGAAAGTAGGTCGCTATTAATACCGAGTGGTGTCTCGAGAGAGCCTCAGACTCAGCCCTTGGGCTGCGCTTTGGCAGTTTGCAGGGATTGTATTGGTCGTATTTAATGTATCCAAAGTTTGATGAGATGTAAGATTGTTTAGCGCATTAGAATCCATGCACTGTGCACTCAAGCCATGCACTGTGCACTCTGGCAATGCACTGTGCACTCTAGCCGGGCACTGTGCACTCTAGCCGTGCACTGTGCAATCTAGCCATGCACTCTAGCCGTGAACTGTGCACTCTAGTCGTGCACTGTGCACTCAAGCCATGCACTGTGCACTCTAGCCAGGCTCTCTAGCCGTGCTCTCTAGCCGTGCTCTCTAGCCGTGCTCTCTAGCCATGCACTGTGCACTCTAGCCAGGCTCTCTAGCCGTGCAGGCATCCAGGTCTGGTTTGAGCACAGGTAATCGTATGCAATGGTCCAGCCTCCAGCCCTCACCTTGGTCAGTCAGCACCGAGTGGTGTCTCGAGAGAGCCTCAGACTCAGCCCTTGGGCTGCGCTTTGGCAGTTTGCAGGGATTGTATTGGTCGTATTTAATGTTTCCAAAGTTTGATGAGATGTAAGATTGTTTAGCGCATTAGAATCATTCATATTTCATGCAGCGCTGTATTGAAGGTGACAGATAAAGCATTCACGGGAGTGGAAGCTTCTGGAAGGCTGACACAACACAAAGGAAACAAAAACAAAAAACAAAAAAAGACTGTGAGCCCATCTTTGTATGTCATTCCCTCACCTGGGGTTTCCTGTGGGTGCTGCGGTCCCTGCTGAGCTGAGGCCAGGACCGAACCATGAGCGCGGGGTAGAGGCCTGTTCATGGACACCTGCGCATGCGCCGGAGACAGACACTGCCTCCTACAGCGGGACGCGGTGAAAGACGGCCTCATGGATGAACAACTGCGCATGCGCCGAGGACAGACACGCTGTTAATACAATGCAACTCCGGGAGTCGGTGCAAGAAAGTTTTCTTTATTTCGTTCACAGCGCCGGCCCCGACAGCACGGAGCGCAGGAAGGGGCCACAGCTCAGGGCCAGCACAGGTGGGACGGGGGCCTCGCAGGGACAAGAATGAATGAGATACAACAGCTGTCTCCCGCCACGGAGCACGCGCTGAGATGTATTTATGTGCAGGGCTTCTCTATGGGAGCTGTCTCTCCTTTGCGCAGGCGCAGTGAGGCTGAGCGCCCTCTGTCCAGGGCAGTTCACAGTCTGTATCCCGTGCCAGGTCCTAACTCGGCGATAGGACGTAGTGTCTTCGCCCCGCACATGCGCAGCTGTGACGCGCGGTCTTAGACGCCATGTTTTGTTCGCACGCGCGATGGTGGCTCGTGCAACTGCGTGAGCGCGCGCGTCAATCGGAGGGGGAATAACACACCGGCACCCTTCTCACAGCCCCCCGGTGCCCCACCTCTCCCCCAGGCCCCGCAGCCCCCACTGAGCGGTGATTAAGGAGAAGGGAGGAGACCTCAAAGCGCCCGGCCATGTGTGTGAGGTTTAAATAATATTTTTATTGGCTTTTATGTTTAAAAAAAAAAAAATGTTTGTTTTTATTTATGAATAACAAAAGAGACACCCTGCCATCGCCATAGTCAAATAGTTTCATATAATCCCGTCCCCGTGGGTGGTTTGTGGTCCCAGGTGATGGCTGGTGTCTGATTCCTGGTGTTTGTTTGGGCCTCGCGCACTCCGGCCGTTCTGCCACATCCAGCCCGTGAGAACCATAAACAAGGCCCCGCTGCACGGCGCGTGAGCCTGGCCGCAGCAGGCCCCGCTTCCACGCTCCATTGGCGTGATATTTACCGTCTGCTATGTATGTCGTGCGCTTACAAGTGAATGATTGATTGATTAGGTGGATCAAGAGAAGTAAAGAGAGGTCAACAATATGTATTGTCACAAAGAGAAATGGCAGTCCTAAAATAATCGGCGGGAGGGGAATTCCTCCTTTCGGAACTAGGGCCCTCACACACCCAGCCAGCTAGGTGCCATGCTTCATCATTTGGGCCTGCTCCTCGTTGGGTCGGCGCTGCAAGACCTGACGGGACCCCAAAGAGGGGCTCTTTGGCAGAGATCTTTTGTTCTATGCCGTTTGGTGCAGTGGAGGTAAGGGACCTAAAAAGTGTCGATGAGATGTAATGGAAAGTGATTAAAACAGGTTGGGTAGTCCAAAGAATGACTTTTATTCAGGTTGGCTCCCCACCTAGTTAAAAGGAAGAGTGGCGACTCTGAATTAATGGTTCTGGATAACTGCGCTCTACTCCTGAGGGGTCGACATGTTTGTTACCTCATAGTCTGGAGGATCAGTGGCGATTCATCAGGACCTAGTGAAAAACTATCAGTTCGTATGTTACATGCATATTGTGCTGTGTGTTATGTAGTTGGCTCCTCATATGCAATGCATTATTTCGCTCTTCTCGTTGAGTCCATTGTCGGTTGTATCCAGACGTAGTATAGTTTTTGCTTCGAAGCACGATAATATGGAATCAGTGCAACATCCTTTTACATGTTTTAGGACTGTCCATTTTATGTCTTGTGTCCCATGTCTTTATTTCTTCGCAATGTCGTACCATGGGTGCATTCTGGACTTTGCATTTAATTCTTGATCTGTGTTGAGTGATCCTCTTTTTTTACTGCCTGAGTTGTTTTACCTACGCATGCAAGCAGGCATGGGCATATTACACAATATATTACATTGGTACTATTGTAATTTGTGAATTCTTCATGGATGATACTTTTTCCTCTGTATTCAAATTTATCTCCTTCGATGGTACTCAAGCATGAGATGCAATTTCCACATTGGTGGTGTCCTTTAATGTGAGGTAGTGCTAGCATGGTCTGTATGAAACCTTTGGTCTCTTCACCTGTGTACCAGTTTGTCTTCGATGTTTTTGCCAGCTGACAGCTGTCAGGGGCCTCTGTTGGTTGCTGTCTTAATTCACAGAGTTTACCTTGGGTTGGGAACAAAAGTCTGATCCGAGGGATGTAATGAGCCAGATCACTTTTGTTTGCCATGGTGGTACTGTCTGCCACCTGGGATGTATCTGTGAACAAGTTACGGTTAGGTGCTGCACAGATGAGGAGAAGAGTTCCCCATATATCAGTTCAGTGTCTCAGGAGAGTGTAGATAGAGGTATCCAACTGAGTTCAAAGGGGCATAGAACTGATGCGTGCCTCTGAAGTAGAGGGCCACTGTCCATGTTCTTTCACCTAAGCATGTAATCAGATGTAGTATTGATATATAGGCAATCAACATAGGATCAGTTTGGTACATTCATGATTGATTTAATGCCTTCGATCCATATTGAAATAGTCTTATTGAGGAACACCAAGTCGCTTATTCTTATCGCCACAAATTAAAACTATTATCAACAAACGATGGGAATTACTAGAGACAGAACACGATTTTCAAGGAATTTTTAAAGACAAACCCTTGTTTGCCTATAATCGAAGCAGAAATCTCAAAGAAATGGTGACCAAACCCAGAACCGTACCCACGCAACCCAGCCAAGCACAATTAGGAATGAAAAAATGCGCTAACTGCATCCACTGTAACAACACCATAGTCAGCAGCACTATTCAACATCCTCAAACGGGCAAAACTATCAAAATTCGTCATAGAGCAGACTGCAATTCAACTCATGTAATCTACAAAATAAAATGCCCTTGTGGCAAACTATACATAGGCTAAACAGATAGAAAGATTAAGACACAGATTTCTGAACACAAGAGCCGTATTCGCAATCAGTCCACAACATCAAGTCTTGCTACACATTGGAACGAAAAGAAACACACTATATCACAACTCAGATTCCAAGTATTGGAAGTAATAGACCAAAAACCGGATCGTGATAACATTCGCGAGATTTGGTGGATAAAACACATGGAAACTATGATGCCGAAAGGACTCAATGATAAGCTAGACATGATTTGTTTCCTGTGACCACATAAAATGAACATCGACAGATTTACCGACCTTTGCGCTATGTCACCTTAGAGCACATGAACACAGTAAGAGGGCCATATAGAATTAAGTTTACTAGACAGGATGACATAGATTCATTGTAGTTTATGAGCCTAGTCATATCAGGCTTCAGTGTGATAATGCTCATAAAATGATTGTTATCAGCAATAATACCATGTATATGCATTGTTTGAAAGTAATGTTGTCTATGCATGTCAGTTGCTAGCCATATCATTTACCCACTCAATACTACAATTTCAGCACTTTTTGAATGCTTATTATTAGACCATTCATCATTTTCACTCATTAATTATGAACCCTCAGTGACGCACACATTTTCATTTCAAACTAACAACACGTACTTCACCAGTCACTGTCATTTTACTCCACTGGTTACATGTCTTACATCCCGAGTACTACTATTATTGTGATTAAGAACCTTCTTGATTCAGAAAATATTTGCCAGTAAACAGATTCTCAGAGAAGACATCACCTATCATTTTTTTCGTTCTCCGGGACGTATTTCACACCACTTTTCGTTTTTAGTGGCCCAGTTCTTCCAATAGTAATTAACGCCCTTTTTCAGGGTGATCGGTTCAATATGGCCACCAGAGCCATTCACCTTTCCGAGCATTTCTCTCCACCAAATATGGCTGACCGCCCTTTTCGGTTGTGTCTCGTCCGCTTTCTACTTCTCAAACACTTCCGCAATAAATATTCTCGGCACACATGTTTCCGTGTTCCGGGGTCTGAATCACTAACGAGAAGACGCAGATACCACTCGTTCAGGTAATTAACCTCCGTGCGAGTTACCTAGATTAAAATCCCACCTTCTAAATGCCGTCAGTTGTTAACAGTGACTCCGTATGGTTGTCGTTTTTCACAGAATACATCATTCTGTTCACTGAGCCACTCTACATCTCGTCGACAGACTCTTTGAAAACCCAGGTACCTTTGTAATATTATCCATAATTTTAGTTAATCGCTGTATTATGACTTTGTATACCGACAACACTTCTCCCTGTTCATTTCAGGACCTCCTTTATTTATTTATTTATTTATTTATTTATTTATTATTACAATTTGTAAAGCGCATACGTATGCCCGTGGGCGTCTTGGCGCTGAAAATATCATTTGGGTCTCTGAAGGTGACACCTGTTGCTGAATGGACTCCTTACTGGTTAAACAACCACGTCTTCAACAGTTTCCTGAACTGAAGCAGGGATTGACTCGATCTAATTGTTAAAGGGAGCGCATTCCAAAGTCTGGCTGCGATCACCGTAAAACGTCTGTCTCCCCATGTAACCGTCCTGGTGCGAGGTACTGCTAACTGATGCAGCGACATCGATCTAAGTTGTCTTGAAGGACGGTAGGTAGAGAGCTGTTCTTGGAGAAACTTCGGCCCTTGGTTGTGGATAGCTTTGAACGTCAGACAGAGTGATTTAAATTTTATCCGATTTTTGATTGTGAGCCAGTGGTAACTTCTAATGGTTTGACTAATCGATTTAAATTTGGGGGTCCTGGAGAGTAATCTTGCTGCCACGTTGTGGTAAATAAATAATTAATTACCGGTACTATTTTTGAATACATTAACAATAACAGATAGCTCAATAAATAAGAGGCAGGATCCGATGTATCGGAGTCGAACGGGCTTTATTCAGGCAAAAGGGAAGGGACTGGATCGGGACAGCCTGAAATAAAATGGAGAGGCAGCTGCACCCGTTTCATCAACAGTACATATATATATAGTAAAACATTTCAATTACATTACATACAGTAGGCGTAACTTATGACAAGCGTAAGATAAGAACACATGGGCGGAAAAAGAAGGCGTGCACAGGGCGTGCACGTAGACATGTGATGAGAACGTCATAGAAGTGTCATGAATGGGCGGAAACATGGAGGGGGCTACCTGAGCAGCTGGGACCTTTAACCTAGTGGTGCGCGCAAACGGGCAATGACGTGTTACCGGGGAGAACTGGGGGCTATGACTTCTGCACTAGAAGAGGAGACTAAAGTCTGCGGTGTCAAGACGACATATACCTATAGTATATCTGGTATCTGGTGTTTGGAGTACATGTTGATAGAATCTAAAAGTTATCAGGGCAAAGGCTACTTGACACTAAGGCTGGTGCATGCATATATTCTACATGTATTGTGTGTGCTATGAATCTTCTATGAATACTAATACGGTAATTCTCTTACATGGAGACAGAAAGACTAGACCATAGCTGAAACTGTTTATGCGGTTCAGTAGCTTAGGAATGTGAAGACGAAAAGCTGAACTGATAACTAGAAGCATAACATATTCTTGGCAGACAGGCAGGCAGACCAAGGCCGGGCACCGCGCTGCGCGGCAGGAAGTAAGTGAAGGGTCAGGGATGCAGGTGGGGGCTGCATCGCTCCTCGGAGTGGGTTCGGGAGACTGGGGCTTGAATCTGGTGTCCGGGCCCTTTTGAGGCCTAGAAACGGGGACAATGCGATGAATTTAACGTGCATACTGTGAAACGTGGCAACATAGACCTAATACTCGTTGCTTTCACGAGAACTGGATACTGGCATACTAAAGTTGGACACAACCATAATTGCGTCTTTAATCGATCATAGGGGGATATATGCATATCGATCATGCACATATAACATAGGATGGGGAACACGTAGGCACATATGACAAGGCAAAATTCAATTTTCCTCATTCCCTCCTTGTGCCCTACGTTTCCATCAGGAAACATCAATATTCATGATACCATCTATCTGTTCATATAGCATCATTTGCTCGTCTCGAATTGTCTTGGAACGGGACTTAGGACTAGGAATACAAGAGGTAGCACACAAGCCGCAAATCGCAGGGCCCCATTGTAAACAGAGGCAGCAACTGAATATGATCATTACTGCTATACCTAGGAATGACAATACTTTCCATCCCCAGGCAGATATGATACTCCAGAGCCATCCGGACCATGTCCAGGTGCCTGGATTCTGGTGTAACTGATGGGCAATTTTATGAAGTCTGGTTATAGCTGAATAAACAGACGGCGCGTTATTAGGAATGAAAATGCAGCAACTAGATCCGATCACTCTACAAGCTCCTCCCCTATCGGCCAGTATGACGTCAAGGACGAGACGGTTTTGGAGCACAACAAATCGCATAGCAGATTGTTCTTCAGTTAAGTTACCTAGAGCGGAAGTAGTCTCATTCACTACTGCTTCAAGGGTTCTAGTTAGCCTACGTATTAGTTTACTATTCTGGACAGGACCTATGAAGAAAAAGAAACCTTTATTGAAGTCTTGATACTGTTCTAGAGCAGTTTCAGTTTGATCGACAATTGGGGACTCGCTCTCCCTTCTATGTCTAACGTGTACTAGATGTGTGTTTCTGTGATAATCAGACGGGGCTAGGAAAACTGGTGGCAGTAGGAAGGCAATGTAACATGTTCCATCCCAATCGAGGGGCAGACGAACATATGCGGTCTGACCACAAACAAAATAAGAATGACGTGAGGCTTTGAAAATAGATTTCCCACTGTCACTATACTTGACCATAGTAGTACAATCACTATGACCTACATGTGCGGAACCATTCTTTCTGACACCTAATTCGCCTTTAACTGGTAGAACTGAAATAGCAGGCAAATCTGGAGTAGTCTCGGACTGAACATTCAAAACCATGAAATTCGATGAATAATTACCTAAATCATATACTTCATTCTCTAGATCTAACCCTGTTCTATGGGAAAGACCTTCCTTGTCTGGGAAACATGTTCGATTCAGAAGGGACATATCAGTTGAGGATGACGTTAACGTGGACCATGCTCCACACGAACCATTATGTGAAAACGGATAAGGAAAGAGTGGCAGAACTCCCTTTGGTGTCTGGAAAGGGGGGAGTCGACCACACACCCAACAATTAGTGGCATTGCTGGTCTGGTGTGAATAGTGCAGCATTCGGATAAAAGTATTATTACGCATAGCAAGACGATAGGATAACTCGTGAGGAGGCAGGTCACTAAAAGTGTGCTCTACTGTAACATTAGAAAACATATGTACATGTGAAATAGGAAAACATAAATGTAAAGCATAACTTATGCAAGTAACCATAAGACTCAGAAACAATAGAAAAAACAGAGTAATGATACATCTCTTAGAGTTTTGACTAACTCTCTCACTGTGTGGGTCTATTTCATACATGTCAGGAACCTGTCTAACCGTTTCACCTGAGTGGGACTTAGACAATTAAACTGGCTGACTTACTAGACCTCAATTTCTGTTTATACTCCTGCTGCGGAGTTTTCTCTAACAGGGGAAGTTTAGATTCAGTGTCTGGGCAGTCCTTGAGAACGGGGCAGTCCTTGAGAAAAGTCTTTGGTTTGAGTCCATGAAACTTCTTTACATGGCTGGAGTGCAGCCAACCTTTTCTGCCTTCTACTTTTACTGCAGTCCGGGTTGTGAGGAGGACAAGGCGGGGCTCCTTCCAGCGGGGCTCCAGCGGACTTGAACGATCAAAATTTCTCACAAGGATCAGGTCGCCTGGTACGACCTCATGCGGTTTCACTTCGGTGTTGTCTGGAAAAGCAGCGGCGACCTGTGAACGACAAGATTGTAGTGCAGACATCAAGGAGGCAAGGTAATCTGTCAGCATATTACTGTCAACATCTGTAATTGTACGTGGTCTAGGTGTACCCCACATATTTGGGGGACGACCAAACACTACCTCATACGGAGATAGACCTGAACGGGAATGAGCGACCATTCTCATATAAAAAAGGGCGACTGGCAGTGCTACCATCCAATCTACACCTTTCTCTGCACATACTTTGGCGATTCGGATTTTCAGAGTCTGGTTATGTCTCTCTACGAGACCGGCTGCTTCGGGATGTCGTACACAATGGAACTTCCACTGGTACCCTAACAGAAGGGATACTTCTTTCATGAGCTCGGATGAGAATGGCTGGCCGTTATCTGAATACACGACCCTAGGCAATCCATAGCGGGGAAAAAAATCACGAACCAACTGCCTGGCAGTGGTCGCAGCTGTGTAATCTGGAACTGGATATGCTTCTGTCCACCTGGACAAAGCGCATACGACTACGAGGACATACTTGAAACCTCGACATCGCTCCATCTGAATATAATCCATCTGGAGGACTTCAAAAGGGTGGTCAGGAGGATGGAATCCACCTCGCTCCACCGGGACACTTTTACCTGGATTGAACTGACAACATATCATGCAGGTACGTACTTTCTGTTTGGCTGCTGCCCGTAAATGCTTGTTGAACCAGATGTTCTGGATGCTGTCTAACATGGCTTTTTCTCCTAAGTGTGCTGGACTATGTGCGGTGTTAATAATGACTTGAACCATAGAGTCGGGGAGAAACCATGTGGCTTTTCCCTTCGTCAACCATCCTTGATCTGTCTGGACCCCTCCTTGTTCGGACCATTTCTTGATTTCATCGGGAGTAGCATGTAACTGTATATCTTTAACATCTTGTGTAGGGTCCTTAACTGTCATACAAGTAGTCTGATCTGGAATGTCTGTCTGTGTCGTGTTAACTGGAATGTCTGGAGTCTGAGCTGTGAGCTTGGCTGTTCGATCTGCTAGATCGTTACCTTGGGAAATGATATCAGTGACTTTCGTATGTGCCTTGCACTTCATGATGGCGATAGTTGGTAAATGTATTGCATCTAACAGAGCTTGAATGAGGGGGCCATGCTGAATCTTGGTTCCATGAGAAGTCATAAAACCTCTTTCTTGCCAGAGCACTCCAAAGTCGTGTACGACTCCGAATGCATAACGTGAATCTGTGTATATGTTTACTTTCAGGTTCTTGGCTCGTATGCAGGCTTGGGTCAGAGCGACAAGCTCTGCTGCTTGAGCAGACAGGGTGTCAATACGGTGTGTTTCTATAACTTCGGTTTCAGTAGTCACTGCATACGTGGCTACTAGTTCTCCTGTACTTGTTCTCATACATGAACCATCCACATAAAGTGTCAGGTCGGGATCAGGTAACGCAATGTCTGTCAAGTCTTGTCTTGGCTTCGTCATGGTGTTAACAACTTCCACACAGTCATGTGTGGCAGGATTTGAGGTAACTGACGGTAACAGTGTAGCGGGATTTAAAATGTTGCAGCGTCTGATTTCTATGTGTGGCTGAAACAGTGTCAGTTCATAACCTGTTAAACGTGCAATTGTCAAGTGCTGAGTCTGGGTTCTGTTTAAAAGAACCTCCACGGAGTGTGGAACTTGTACTGTCAGGGAGTGTCCTAACACTATGGAATCACTTTGTCTGATAGCTAGAGCTGTGGCTGCAACTGACTTGAGGCACGCAGGCAGAGCCTGGGCTACCGGATCTAATGTGCTAGAAAAATAAGCACAGGGCTTGTATTGTCCTGCTTGATCTTGTGTGAGAACAGATAATGCAGTACCATCACGTTCAGTAACAAAAAGTGTAAAGGCTTACTGTAGTTCGGTGTTGCTAGAACAGGTGCATTACATAAAGCTTTCTTTAACTCATTGAAAACAAGTGTATGTTCTTGGGTCCAAGGGAGGACAGTCGATACGGCTGCCTCCTGTGTCGTTAACTGTATCAGTGGTTTGGCTAGAAATGCATACTGAGGAATCCATTGTCTGCAGTAAGAAGTGAGGCCGATAAAAGCTCGTACCTCCTTCTGTGTCTTGGGCTGTGGAAGACGTGCTATTAACTGGATACGGTCAGGTGTCAACTGCCTACCCCTCTTGGACAGTAAGTGTCCTAAGTATACCATTTGCTGGACACAGAATTGCAATTTGGAAGGGGACACCTTGTGCCCCATCTCGGCCAGAAAATACAGGACTGTAAGTGACGCACGTTCGCAGTCACGTTCAGAACGGGCTGTGATCAATAGATCATCGACATACTGGAGCAGCGCAGTGTCAGTTGGCATGTGAATATTGTCTAGTTGTCTTTTCAGTGCTTGACTGTAAATGCTAGGACTTTCTGTGAAACCTTGAGGAGCTCGTGTGAATTTATAGCTTCTTCCATTTAAACAGAATCCGAAAAGGAACTGGCTGTCTGGATGAATGGGGACACTAAAGAATGCGTTCTTGAGATCGATAACTGTAAAGAATGTAGCTTCAGAATCAATGGCTGTCAATAGGGAAGAAATATCTGGGACCACTGGGTACTGGGGTATGATACATTTATTAAGTTCTCGAAGGTCAATCACTAATCGATAAACTGGAGGTGCATTGGGATCAGTACGTTTCAGAGTCGGAATGATAGGAGAATTACATACATTGGAGTCAGTTTCTACAACCACTCCTTGAACAATAAGCTCGTCGATAATTTTGGATAAGGCTGCTACAGCCTCAGGTGGCAATTTGTACTGCCTGATTCGTGGTAATACAACACCTTGCTTCAGAGTGACACGATGGGGTGTGATATGCATACAACCTACATCAGTTGGACCTTGCGCCCATAAATGCTGTGGTACATTCAATAATCTTGGATCAAAATCACGTAATACATAATGACCTTTAAAATCACGCAGAAACAATCGCACCCCTTCTGGGGAGCAGCATATGACTGCTCCTAATTCTTTCAGAGTTTTAATGCCTAGTAAATTCTCTGGACAAGATTTCGTGAGTAACAAATCTGTAGTTATGGACAATGGACCAACTTCTAGAGTAACTGGTTTCGATATTTCATTAACAATAGGCTTTCCTGAAAATCCAAGGGAAACATTTCTAGAGCCTGAGAGCGGAGCCCCTGGAACCTCGTCATGACTGATGGTAGTCCTACTTGCCCCTGTAACAATCAGAAACTTTCTGTCTTTCCCTAATACTTGACTGTGTACATAGGGACCCTCTTGATCTACAGGAATCTCGATGAGAGGCAAGCCTACCTCCCTCTCTAGGCTGTTTCATGAATATGGCTGATAATCTGGATACTCTGACTGTGCGTACTGGTACATCTGCTGTGTAACGTGTTGTGTGGCAGCGATAGGCTGCGGTACTGTAACTGTCTGTTGTGCATTCTGCGGTGGCTGGGAAGTCTGTGAGACTTGTTCTTGTCTAGGCGGACGTGGTCTCTCTTTCGTTTTACCAGTAGCTATGTTGTGTTTCAGAACTGCACATTCGTTTATATAATGACCTGGCTGTTTACAGTAATTGCATGTCCCTTTAACAGGAGCTGCAGGATGACTGGCTTGATTCGGACCCCTCTTCTGACTGTCTTGTGGAACAGACTGTGCAACTAGTACTTTCATTTTCGTGTCTTTCATACGTCTCCTTTCGTGTTCCTGCTCTTCCCTAATTCTGTTCTGGTGATATTGTAGCATCTGGAGCATCTGTGACGGAGTATTAGCTTGCCAGGTACTTTCGACTTTCAGGACTCTATTTTTAACTTGTGGACTTGAATTCTCCACTAGCTTGGTAACAAAAAGATGGGGGTACGACTCACTACTTGTTTTCAGACCACTATTAATAATGAAACATTTCTCAAATCTAGAATAATAATCACTAGTGTCTTCGTCTTGTTTCTGTTTACAGGCTGAGATGGCATCCCAATCTTCCTTTTTCGTGGCTAGTAATCTTGGCAAAACTTGTATTAATAACTCGGGCAATGCTTTAGCTTTCTCCCCAAGACCGGTACCTGGAACTCGTGTATTATCTTCAGTTTCTAATGCTGTCCAATCTATCTTTTTCTCTCCCACCTCCCATTCTTTTTCTTTGAGTTTTTCATATATGCCCGCAGGCAACAGGACCTTTAACATTTTAATGATATCAGGATACGTGTATTCTCCCATACGGAGCATGTCCTTTAATTCATGGTGAAACCCTGCTGGATCTTTATCATGACAGGGAATTAACTTTTTCATTTCCAAGAGTTCTATTTTCGTGATAGGGGTGTAAACAAATACTCGTTCTAGACTACCATCTTCTCCCTTAACTGGATGTACTTCTCGTAACGGATTCTGTCTGTCTATGTAGAATGATTTTCTTTCTGGGGGTGAGACGGAAACATAATGTGGATTCAGAAACGTTCTGTATTTGTGGCGCTGTTCTAATATGACACTAATTAAATCGGTACCTAGACCTTTCCATCTGTTGTGGAGTAACTTGTTCAATACATCATGTAGAAGACCTGGATCAGAGTGCTGTTCCTCATACAGTGTAATGAGGTGCTGGATCATATACGTACCCACCAGTCGTTGCTCGGCTGGGGGCAGTTTCAGAAACGTTTGGGCCACTATTTCATCTGGAAAAGTGGTAGAATCACTAGTCCATCGGACTGCTGATCGGGCTAGTTCTTGTTCATGCATTGTACTAAGCTCGCTATAACCTATTCGTGATTTCAGAATTTGATCGGTGGCCTGGAATACTTGCTCAAGAGAACACTGTTCTGGTGCTGGAGGAGGAAAAGCTTTCTTGTAATCTAGGCGTGAATGTCGGTCGGAAAGTCTAGTTCTACCTACATACGCTATTCTGGAGGGATTCTCGCTGTCTACCTCTTCACTAGAAGAGTCATTCTCTTTCTCGGTTGCTCTTTTTTCTTCCTCCTTCTGGTGTATACGTATTATTTCCTTACGAATTTTCTTGTACATACTCTCTACACTTCCTTGTGTCTTGTGTTTTCCCTCGGCTATATTGTCACTCCACCTGGTCAGGGCTTTCATCTCGTCTTGGTCTTTATCTGGATAATCTTGCTCTCTTATTAAACAGTTAATCAAGAACTTTAAAATCATAAGTTGAACCTCGGCTTTCCTCTGTGACATAGCTTCGTGAATACTTCCTGGATTCTCTCCTGTACGGATAAAACGATATATTCTGTCTAGATGATCCTTCATATCGGGCAGGGTGATCAAAAAGCTGGCAACCCGTCTTAAACGTACTGAATATAAGATCATGTGATCTTCGCCTGGGACTGGATCATATATACAGTCAGTAAGAAGTCGCTTGAGATCTGTGTATGTAGCCACTTTTGGCGTACGCTGTAACGCTACGTCATGCAGCGTCAGTCGTCTTGCTTGGGGCGTGGTGCTGGGAGCACTTCCCCCCGCTGCTCCTAAACTAGAATAGTCGGTGAATACTGTACGTGCTGGTAAGGTAACTGGCAAAGCGGGTACATTTACTGTGGGCTGGTCCGGGGTTACTGTAACATTAACTTGACCCACGGGACCAGCGACTGGAGGAACAGGAATTACATTATTAACGGGAGGCTGTGGGTGAGCAGGCGGAATAGGCGGAATATGATTTGCATATGCTGGGACTGTGTCGTCCAAATAGGACGAAAGAAAAATTTCAGCTGCGGTCGGTTTATGACGTAGCTTAGTCGGGACCAATGGCGGCGGTAAATTACAGGGTGCTTCCGGGGTTGCCTTCGGCAAGCCCTCGGCAAGAAGAGGATACATACCTTTAATAAGGGCATTTCTCTGTCTGTCTGACTGTTCTGCTCTAACTCGTTCACCTTCCTCGATTAATTCCCTTTCTTGTGCTTTTTCTGAGGATTCCCTACTTAATTCTGTTTTTCTGAATTCTTTTTCGGTTCTTTTATGAGATTCTTTGCGCCATAACTCGATGGCATCTTTCTGGGACTGTCTGGCTTTCTTTTTCCATAATGCTTCTTCTACTCGCATGATGCACTCGGCATCCCATGTACCTGATACAGGCCATCTATATTTCTCTTCAAGATCTTTAGTATAGTCCGCCCATAAGTCTAGATATAATATGGCATCTAAGCCATGCTTGTGATACATAAAATGTCCAGGACTGTCCCTAGGGGGGACAGGAACTGCTTCTTCGAGTAACCCTTTTCTGGTCTTTAACTGACGTAATTTCGAGAACAGAGGCATTTCGGAATTTTACTTGCGAACACAATACACAATAATCACAGTAATGAAATGGCAAACAAATCACTCATACCACGACATAGAAATACATAGAAATACATTAATAACAGTTCGAACAGAATACTACCTGATACACTGAAAACAGAACACATGAATTTCTCGAGAACGGACTTACTAGAATTACTGGATGCACTGCTAAAACAGTACAGAAAATACCGGTCCCATAAAGAGACACGTCATACCGTATCCACCTAGGTGAATACTTCGGACTGGATCTGTGTACCCAAACCCAACGGACCAGGACCAGACTAATGATCCTGTCTAGATACTTCCCCCGCAACGGTACTCACCGGGAAGCAGAAACTGGAAGGCCTCGGACTGGACTGGACTACTACGACGTCGGACTACGAACTTCGGACTTCAGAAACAGGTGGGCCTCCGGATACCTCGGACCTTGCACTCTCGGCTTGGGCTCTGGTCGGGACGAACCGCATTCCACACCGCTTCGTCTGGATGCCGGACCGCAGTCTCCGTCTCCTCCGTGGGCCTGAGGGAGACTTGAAGCAGAAATATCTGCACGTGCACGGTATTGTTCCGTCACGGCTGCAGAGGGTCAGGGGGCCTGCGTTACATCGCCAGCGCGTGAGGAAGGGGCTCGTTCCTATTCGGGCGCCATTATGTGGTAAATAAATAATTAATTACCGGTACTATTTTTGAATACATTAACAATAACAGATAGCTCAATAAATAAGAGGCAGGATCCGATGTATCGGAGTCGAACAGGCTTTATTCAGGCAAAAGGGAAGGGACTGGATCGGGACAGCCTGAAATAAAATGGAGAGGCAGCTGCACCCGTTTCATCAACAGTACATATATATATAGTAAAACATTTCAATTACATTACATACAGTAGGCGTAACTTATGACAAGCGTAAGATAAGAACACATGGGCGGAAAAAGAAGGCGTGCACAGGGCGTGCACGTAGACATGTGATGAGAACGTCATAGAAGTGTCATGAATGGGCGGAAACATGGAGGGGGCTACCTGAGCAGCTGGGACCTTTAACCTAGTGGTGCGCGCAAACGGGCAATGACGTGTTACCGGGGAGAACTGGGGGCTATGACTTCTGCACTAGAAGAGGAGACTAAAGTCTGCGGTGTCAAGACGACATATACCTATAGTATATCTGGTATCTGGTGTTTGGAGTACATGTTGATAGAATCTAAAAGTTATCAGGGCAAAGGCTACTTGACACTAAGGCTGGTGCATGCATATATTCTACATGTATTGCGTGTGCTATGAATCTTCTATGAATACTAATACGGTACTTCTCTTACATGGAGACAGAAAGACTAGACCATAGCTGAAACTGTTTATGCGGTCCAGTAGCTTAGGAATGTGAAGACGAAAAGCTGAACTGATAACTAGAAGCATAACATATTCTTGGCAGACAGGCAGGCAGAGCCAGGCCGGGCACCGCGCTGCGCGGCAGGAAGTAAGTGAAGGGTCAGGGATGCAGGTGGGGGCTGCATCGCTCCTCGGAGTGGGTTCGGGAGACTGGAGCTTGAATCTGGTGTCCGGGCCCTTTTGAGGCCTAGAAACGGGGACAATGCGATGAATTTAACGTGCATACTGTGAAACGTGGCAACATAGACCTAATACTCGTTGCTTTCACGAGAACTGGATACTGGCATACTAAAGTTGGACACAACCATAATTGCGTCTTTAATCGATCATAGGGGGATATATGCATATCGATCATGCACATATAACATAGGATGGGGAACACGTAGGCACATATGACAAGGCAAAATTCAATTTTCCTCAACGTTTTGAATCATTTGCAGTTTGGAGATTACCCGAGCTTGTGCATTGGCAAATAGGCCATTACAGTAATCTAAAGAAGAGAGCACAAGTGTGCTCACCACTGTTTTTTGCCGCACTTTCCGAGAGAAAAGGGATAATCTTTCGTTAAGTCTTAGTTTGTGATGAGCATTAGCCACAGTTTGATTGGCGTGTGCCACAAAATTGAGCTTCTCATCAAAGACTATTCCCAAATTTCTAACCCTTTCAGATGGCGTTGGTAAAGCTCCTAGGGAGGAGGGCCACCAGACTGATGACCACTGTGGAGAAATCTTGCCGAAAATGACCACCTCCGTCTTCTCGGAGTTCAACCTAAGGCAATTGGCCTCCATCCAGTCTTTAATTGCTGACATACCTTCTTGAAAACGTGCCGCTACCTGTTCTCCATCGTTGTTAATAGCAAGCACCAGCTGAGTATCATCAGCATAGGAGGTAAGGCTCATCTGGTAGGTCTTAATAACTCTGGCTAAGTCCGACACGTAGATATTAAACAGTGTCGGACTTAGAGATGAGCCTTGGGGAACTCCTCAGGGTAGGGCAAGTTCTGGTGATTTAAATGATCCCAGCGTTACTGCTTGTGTTCTGCTAGCAAGAAACGAAGCTAGCAGATCTTTAGCGCTATTCACTGTTGAAAAGTCAACGCATTATGTTCTGCATCAAGCAGGTATGCCCTACATATTTTTTCAGTCATCACGAGCGTAACAAAGTTGAGCTTCACTATCGAATTCCCTCTTGTCAGCACATTTACATGGCAGTCTCTTTCTTTTCGCAGTTAACTGTGACACAAAACACAGAAGCCTTTCAACAATAGTAGTTCAGTTTGAACCATAACTCGAACTTTTGGTAAGCTCTCCCTTCTCTTGTCACTATATGTTCTGTTTATTTATTTCTCCTTAGCCACTAATAACTGTGTTAAAAACTTTGCATATCATTATCATGGTTACATTAGCAGCACCATAAACTATTTAATCATTTCATGAAACCTATGAATACATTTTCGATCCTCTATGTTTAATGTCATAATAAATTACACATGACACTGACATGAACCTTTTTACATTACAGTTCCCCTGAAGAAGAGATCGTTAGATCTCGAAATGCATTGGGATTCACAACAGCATTATGTCATTGATGTAAAATGAAATTATTTGTTATGATCAATGCCAATCGATATGAATTAATTTGCATGTAGATAAAAACAATTGTCAAATGTAAATTGTTTTTTGTTCACATAAACGAATGATATAAAAAAATTTTTTGACAGCATAAAGAAAAAGGCTGATATAGAATATTTATTTGTTTGTAAAAGAGCACACTTAAAGTCAGAATTAAGTAGCGAACCTCAAGGGTTAGCATCGGCAGTGCAGGAAGGGTTTGGTGACAACTCATCACCTACCACTTCAGTTCATTTCTAGGTGAGTAGCACCCTCCTCCCATCCCGCACGCCCTGTTGAAAATCACATAAAATTTGAATATCGAAGATTACCTTCAAAATTTGAGTGCACAGTACAACCCAACATTAGTTGCTTATCTAGAAAGCCATTTTTGGCTAGTTTGGGTGACGAGGATTTGGATGTTGATGAATGTTTGTGGCAGCGGTGTTAGACGCTGTCCATGATAGTGCTTGTGCTGACCCAGGAGTGGTGCCAGTTAACAAGGACTTCACAGATGGTCTCCCCTGGGACTGGTGCTTAAGTGCTGAGGTGTTTGGGTGTGCTCAAGTGGCGGTAGAGCTAGCTGTGGCTCTGGGTATGGTTATGAGACCCGATTCTTTTGTTCTGTTTGGTAAGCCGAGACCGTTCTTGTTGAATATTCACCCAGTGTGAGTGGTAAGATCCGCATTGCTGGTCTGCCTGAAGTTATGATGATGCTGACAGTGTCGGCTAAAAGCAATGGCGTGACTGGTGGAACTATAAAGCCAAATAAAAGAAAGTTATCTTCCGACACCACAGTCTTCGTGACTGAGACCAGTAATACGAAGACTCTGAGACTCACAGCAGTAATTTCTCCTTTCAGAGCGTTATTGCTGCAGATGGAGTGAAGCCCAGAAGTAAGCACATTACTAAGGTACCAACAAAGTTTAATATTTTTCAATTGTATTAACTGTTTTTCTTTTGCAGCATTTGGAAATGCATTTTGTAGTTTTGTTGCTTTTTGTTTTGTTTTTTCTTATAGGCTGTTACCTTTTGTTTTAAGGGAATGATGTTGTAGTGTCTGACCTTAATGCTGCAGTTTGCATTTCATTACCATCATTTGCTTACCCTGGAGAATCTCCAGGGTGCAGGAGGTTTGCTGTTCCAGAGTTCTTCCTTCAGCTTCTGGGCAGTTGTCGCTTTGTGGCGATCTGTGGTCCTGTTTCTCTGCTCTTCTTGTAGTAGCTCCTATCAGAGCTTCATCCATCCGCCAACGATAATAAGATGCCAGGCATCACCCAGCACACAACACAGCCTATGATGGGCTACATCTATCTGCTCGGCGCAGTTAGAGCGAGGATAAAGTTCTCCGGACCCATCAGGCTGTGAATGTAACCTAAGGGTTTAAGATTAAATGAAGAGCTACCTCCTTCCTGAGTGGCTCCAGACTGCTGTGTGTACACCCGAAAGCTGGCAGCACCCTGGAGTATGTATGTATAAATCAGATTATGTTGTAAGTAACCTGCAATATAGTGACAGGAAGCACCCTGCCATAGAGTAGGATTTGCTGGGTGTGAAGGGCGGCTGATTCTGATTGGGTGCTAGATAGTTTTCCAGAAACTCATGTTCTTGATTGTTCATGTTTGTCAGTAGTTAATGAAACACGCCCAGGCGTTTTATCTCTTCAGTTGACAGAAGCTGCAATAAAAGTTTCTTTGTCGTTGCAAAAAAATATGAATGGCCAACGAGCCTCTGTAGGTCAAAGAATGGAAGGGCTGGGGAACTGTCAGTCATCTCACTGCTAAACAGAGCAGTGTTATGCTTCACCCTCATTCAGGCCTCTGATTTTGACCAACATCGCTTAGAACACTGGGACTTTAGAGACCATCCTTTTAATAAGAAAAACAAAACTCAAAGTCCCACAAGCAATAGTGGTGGAGGATGTCACGCATGACCTGGGGCAACCTCGATTCAGCACATCCAGTTCCATTTTTTAAGTATTTGACACAATATTGAATTTATAACATTTGTTTTTTATGGTCATGAGTCACCAGAATACTATAAACGTGTCTTTTATTTTCAAGGTCAATTAAGTAATAGTCACCAGCTTGGAAGCTCTGTTAATTCTTCAGTACTTGTCATTGATCTCCACGTGTGGCTGGTTTGGGTCTGCCCCTGCATCGTTCCCGATCACTCGCACAGGTAAGGACCTTGTAGCAGCAACATGATAACCCCATACTCGTCTGTAAGAAGTGCGCTCCGAGGCAGGTATCCGATAATTTTTGTGAAACAAGGAAGGGCCAATATCTGCTATGTAAATATTTAACATATAACAGTCAAATCACAGTATACTGTTCCGGAGGTTCAGTCCCAGCGACATTATAGGTAACTGAACTCACACACCCTAGGAAGCATGTGCTTTCTAAGTCAAGTTTTTTTTTAAAACATGTTTTTTATTGCGAAAGTATAAAAGAGGCACAAAATACCTGGTCATCGAGACTGCTTATATGTAAAAGGTGATAACATGCTGTTTCAAGGACAATATACAGCCAAATACGGCCCACATCCCAGAGGCTGGGCGGTGTGGGAGCAAAGCATGTAAAAAGGAAAGGAAAATTGCATTTGTGCTCTAAGGATACTAAACAATCATTACATTCGCTAATTTTCTTATTTCGTAGTCTTATTCTATGTAACATTGAACAATAACCAAATACCCCAAAAATGGCATCATTAGTGCAGAATCGCACAAAGCAGGTCATTTATGCGAGGCCCAGCTAAGGCACAGTCATTACAATGTAATACGGACCTATGGGGATCACAGCGACGTATAAGCATACATATCAAGGAATAACGGCGTGGCTACGTAGGGTCCCTACACCGGATCCAAACACCCCACCTCAGCCCCTTCTCCAGTACAGTCAGACTCCGAGTCAGCGGGAGTAAATAACTCAGCGCTGGTGGCATCCGAATCATCCTCCGCCAGCCCCTCCGTGCACAACGTCCTCCAAGCAATCAGATCATCCTGCAGCTTCTCATCTCTGCGAGTGCGTTGCATGTGGGTCTCCTCAGCCAAGGCCCATTCTCTTGCATCCCTTAGCAAAAGAGAAATCTCAGGCGCCCTGTGACCCATCCAAGTGATAGCCACGCGCCTCCTCGCCAGAACTAGCAATAGTTGCAAACATTTATAAGACAGGTTCTTCTTTCTGGGCTTGGGCACCAGCGCCAGGAGACAGCGGAGGGGGTCTAAAAGAAGCCTATTTTGTGTGGCCCGGGCAATGTGGGCCACGACTTTCTGCCAAAAGTCCTGAACCAGAGGGCATTCCCACGCCAAGTGCAGGAAACCCGCCCTCTGTACCCCACACCTAGGGCAATTGTGTCGTCTATCCGCCGATATGCGATGCAGGGAGACAGGGGTCATATAGGTTCGATGGACAAAGTTAAAATGTATAAGTTTAAAACGTGCATTGCAGGAGACCTTACGGGTCTAGCGCCCGATCCGTTTCCGTTGGTCAGGTTCCAGTTCCACCCCTGACTTTGTATTATTGCTTATTCTGTTGCCTACTGTACTAAGTTGTTTATCGGATTTTTACTAGCAGGTTTATCTTATTGTCTATTCATTCACAAGCTGTTTATTAGGTTACCATCCTAGTCTGCTACCCACCTACTACCCATTTCTATGTTATCCACATGTTTGCTTAGTCTCTCGCTTGTTTCCCTTACCCTGTGTCTACTATAAAGCGCTCTGATATCTGCAAAGATCTTGTCCGCGCTATATAAAACTTTGAAAATAAATAAAATAAAAAATAGGTCCGCCTCCCAAGCCGCCCAAGCCAGTGCCATCGGGAGGGTTGAGTCTCGGTGCATGGCCGAGTAAAGAAGGGAGATCAACCGTTTGCCTCTCCCACAGGATAGAATGACGTCGAGAGTATAGGCGAGTGGAGGTGCCTCTGGATTTTGGGGCCACGTTGTCCTGGCCACGTCCTGGAGGCTTCTGTAGTGGAGGTATTGCCCCCTGCTTAGCTCAAAGGACTCCATGGCACGTTCAAAGGACACGAAGGAGTCGTCCGGGTAGAGGTCCGCTAGAGTCTCGCATCCGCTAGAGCGCCACTCCCTGTAGGACATATACTCTTCCAACTGGAGCATCGGGCCAATATTCATACTGGGAGCTCCCTATGAAACGGTGCCCGTCTCAGCACCCTTTTGACAAACCGCTGCCAAATTCCGGCCGTGTGACGCACCACATATGGTAGAGTGTTATCAGCGCCGCGACCCTGCATCAAGGCCTCACGTAGGGCCTTTTCATTTGCAGTGCCAGATAGGTGTGCCAGTTCCCAATTGTCCTCCTCAGCGAACCACCTTGCAGCTGGGAGAAGCTGCGCTGCATAATAATACAGGTCAAATCTCGGGGCCTCGAGGCCTCCTTCTTCCCAACACCGCGTTACTGTGCGTAAAGCCACCCTGCGGCGCCCACCCGCCCAAAGTAGGGAGGTGAGGAGCGAGTCCAACGTGCGAAACACTCGGGGAGGTAACGGACATAGGGCGTTCTGTAAGACATATAGGATCCTAGGGAGCATCACCATTTTGGCGATCGCCAACCTCCCCATGAGGGAAAGAGGAAGCGTGTTCCAAAAGGTAACAGATTTGTGGAGGGCTTTGAGTACCCTGTCGACATTGTGAGTCAGTAGGGCCTCATCAGATGTGGCCACTTGAATGCCAAGATATCGGAACGCCTCACGCTCACAACGAAGGCCCAAATAGGGCACATCCATGCCCGGGTCCGGGACACAGCCCGTCAGCGGGAAAACCAGAGATTTGTTAAGATTAATACGCAACCCAGAGGCCGCACCAAAGCGGTCCAGGATCTGCATCAAGGCGGGGAGGGCCTCAGAGGGGAAGGTCAGATAGAAAAGCGCATCATCTGCGTAGAGGGAGACTACATTGGTAGTGTCACCCACTTTTATCCCCCATTGCTGTAGTTCAGTGAGGGCGGAAATGGAAAGGGGCTCAATTGCGAGAGCGAACAGGAGAGGGGAGAGAGGACTACCCTGTCGGGTGCCTCTCTCCAGTGGCCACTCTTCCGAGCGGGCCGATCCTAACCGCACCCTGGCCCGGGGTGTTCCATAGAGCACCCGGATCCAATTGCGAAATCCAGGTCCAAACCCCGTTTTCTGGAGCACCTGCATTAAATACCCCAATGTACCGTATCAAAGGCTTTAGCCAAATCAATTGACACTAACACATGAGGACCCTCTCTTCCGTGTACCTCATGCTGAACATGATTCAAACGGCGCAAATTCATCGCCGTGTTACGACCCGGGATAAATCCGCACTGGTCGGAGTGAATCAGTCGAGTCATGAGTGGGGCAAGGCGGGTGGCCAGCAACTTAGTAAGGATTTTTGCATCCGTATTAATCAAGGTGATAGGGCGGTACGCCGCCGGATCAGTACTATCACCTCCTGACTTCAAAATCATGCACACCTCTCCTTGATTCATGGTGGGCGGAAGGGCGCCAGTATGCAGAGCCTCATTGAAAACTTGCAACAGGAGGGGAGCCAGGACATGCCCGAAGGAATGATAGAACTCGGCCGGATATCCGTCCCCACCAGGGGTCTTAGCACGAGGGAGGGCGGCTATCGCCGCACTAATCTCACCCAGTGTCAGCTTCGTATTGAGTTCTTTTGCCGCCGCCTCCGGTAGGGTTTGGAGGTCCAGGTCCTCAAGGTACGAGCGATAGGCATCCTCCGTAACCAATGGGTCAGCCGCATATACAGTCTGCAGATGGCACCGGAGGACCTCTAGGTTATCGGACTCAGAGTGGACCATAACTCCATTTGAGCCGCGTAAGGCAACTATCCTTTCAGGTGCGTACTCACGACGAAGTATCCAGGCCAATAAGCGGCCAGACTTATCACCCTCGCGGTGGAGACGTTGCCTGTATTGGCCCAACGTAAATTTGTCAAGTTGGGTGAGGATGTCGTGTTTCGAGATCAGGGCATCCTTCTCCGTTTGTTGATCTAATGCTTCCGGCTCGGATCGGGACTGGCCGCGTTGAAGTACAACTTCTGCATCCTGCAACCCAGACAACAATTGTTTCCGGACCCCATAAGTGAGGCCCATACACGCTCCACGCACCACTGCCTTCAAAGCGTCCCATTTAGTAGAGTAAGGTAGCTCATCGCCCCCCAGTTGAGCTCCAAGTAGTCCGACAGCGATGCCGCCACATGGTCCCTGCCCACCTGATCCAGGAGGAGGTCAGCGGGCATTCTCCATGTACGGGGACATGCAGCTCAATCAGGCCACTGCGCCATGCATGTCACTGGGGCGTGGTCAGATAAGTATCGGGCCTGATGAGTAACCGTCAAGGTGAGAGACGGTGTGAGGTTGGCCGCAAGAATGCGGTCCAATCTGCTATGGGTACCATGGGTCGGAGTGTAACACGTGTAGAGCTTCTGGGCAGGATGACAAGTTCGCCACAATTCCCGTGCCCCAAGATTTTGCATCACTTCCCGTAAACGCGCCGTCATACGGGGCTTAGTGCCCGATCGGGGTGGGTGACGGTCCAACTCAGGGTGCAATACACAATTAAAATCCCCAAACCAAAGGAGGGGTGCATCCAAACTTGAAGCCACAAGATCTTGGATTTGAGAGAAAAAGGCCAGATCATCAGTGTTTGGGGCATAGGTGTTAAGGAGTGGGAGTTCCTTGTCATCTAATCTAAGTCTCACTAATAGATATCTGCCGTCCACGTCCGCATCAATGTACTGAACAGCGCAAGGAATCCCCGGGGCCACCCAGATGAGGACCCCCTAGCATATGTAGAGAAGGAGGAATGGAAAATCTGGCCCCTCCATTTCCTGGACAGCCGCAGCGCGCCGTCGTCGTCTAGATGGGTCTCTTGTAGACAAGCTACCGAGACCCCATGTCGTTAAAGGAAGGTGAGGACTCTGTGTCTCTTGGTGCAAGTACCCAAACCACGCACATTCCACGTTGAAATTTTTAAACCCATGGCCAACGATTACGCCTCTTCGGGCCACAGTGTAAGTACAATATGACCTGCCACCACCCGGCCCCCACTGTTGTTAGACCTGAAGGAGTAGCCCTGTCAGTGAGCCACCCACAAATCGGATTCAATATGCACATGATACCAGCAATACTCTCTTCATGAACCCCAACCCACCTCCCAAAATCCCCAAAACACGGAACTTTTGCAAGACCAGGTTCCCCACCCCCACCCACGAGCAAGAGGATAGCAACAAAGAAAAACGCCACTCCGCCCTTCCCCTGCCAGTGCCAGGACGTATACAGCAACCCCATACAACTCACTCAACACACACACAACAAATCAACCCCACCCACCCTCCCTCCCAGCTCTCCGAAAGACCCAATGATCCTAAAACCGTACCCGGGCCTGTCTTCTCCCCTCTGTTAGCAGTTCGGGCAAGGCGTTACTCAAGTCGAATGTTGGCCCCATCCCCCACCCTCATCACCCCAGGCCATAAGGGCGCAAGTCCTCTGCCATGGTCCATTATCCAAAACCCACAGTAGCAATGAGGAGCCATGGCAGCCTACCAAGGTGTCAATATGAGGTCCCCCAAACGGGGGACATCTGCACATGCAGGAACATTCAACTCAAGGCAATAATTTATTCCAACCTTGGCTCAGGGAGGGCCGTCTCCGGGACCACCGGGGCTGTAGAGTCTGTGTCCAGCGGTGTTTCCTGCAAAGTGTCCGGGACCAAAATCTCACCAGGGGCTGAGGCTCCAGGCGATCTCGATCCCGCTCTCATCAGTGATGCTTCCATATGAATAGCTCCATCCATTCCCACTGTAGGTCGAGTTGCAGGAGTACCACGGGATCTAGAGCGGCGTCTTCCCCTACCTCGGCGCTTCTTCTGCGGTCTGGTCCCCCAAGTTTCACGGGGGCCACCTCGCTCACCCGGGGGCAGGTCATCTCCTCTGATCTCGAGCCACTCCCACACCTCCGCTGGCGTCTCAAAGAAGTGCGCACGGCCCTGGGAGAGCACCTTGAGTTTGGCTGGATATAAAAGCATATACTGGAGTTGCATTTCACTGAGTTTTTGTTTAACTCCCAAGTAGGATTTTCTTTGTTCCTGCACTTGTTGAGTATAGTCAGGGTAAACTGACACGCGGCTATTCTCAATCATGAGGGACCCCGCCTCCCTTGCAGCCCTCAAAATACAGTCACGGTCCTTATAGTTCAGGATCTTTGCGATGAGGGCTCTAGGAGCTTCGCCCGGGCGCGGACGGGGCACAAAGGCTCTATGCGCCCGTTCCACAACGAATATACTGGACAAACCAGATGGGCACAGATGCGTGCGGATCCAAGTTTCTAGGACGCGTTCAGGGTTTCCCGCCTCCAATCGTTCCGGCACTCCCAGGACCCTTATGTTGCTGCGATGGGCCCTCCCCTCCGCGTCCTCGGCCCGTCTCTCCAATGCGCGGGTGGTAGACGTAAGTTGCGCGACAGATTTCTGCAAAGAGGCCACCTCACCCTGTAATTGTGAAATATTGCCCTCCGCATCCGAAACTTTGTCTGCCACTTTGCGGAGATCGGTTCGGAGTAGGTTCACATCTATAGAAACAGTCTCAATCTGGCGCTCCAGGGCAGAGTGGGAACCCTGAACAGCTTTCAAGATTTCGGCCCTCGATGGTTCCGCGGGGCCCCCACTCCCGTCCTCAGGCTCCGTCTGACGCGTGATCCTCTGCGATGGCAGGTGAGGGGTAGTATATTGCACAATAGTGTTAGGTTGGGAGCCCTTTGAGGACTGATCTTTGCGAGCCGCCATCTTACAAGGTAGATGCTGCACCTATCTAGTGTGCGCTAGAGGGCTCTCCCTAGGTCTCGCCGTTCTGAGAAAGCAAGTGCGAGGAGGCTCAGGCCAGGGGCAGGTAGTAATAAGGTCGCGGTAAGACTTGCGACAATCAGATTATGGGCAGCATTCAAGGCAAGCCAGGCGACCCCACAGCAAGGACAGTACGGTGGTAGCGGCCTCCCGACCCCCCCACAACGTGAAGAGTCCAGCAGTGATCAAAGTCCGGCGCCCGTCAAAGGAGCGAAGAGGGGGCGGCTTGCCTGCCCATCAAGTCACCCCACGAAGATCCCCACACCTTCAGTTGGCAGTAGCTCGGTCACAAGGGTTCCAGGAGCGCCCCCCCCGGACGGGCCCTCAGTTGCAGCTCAAGCTGTATCAAAGATCTCCCCCTCCGCAAGCGTCCACATCACCATTCAGGAATCGCCAGACTATGCAGTCAAAGATGGCGGACGAGCGCGGGGCGGACGCCAGTGCTGCCGCCACTTTCAAGGCGCCTCGTCCCACGTCCCCCCCGGGAATAGGAGCACCAGCAACGCTCAGCGGGGGGTATAATTCAGGCGTCCGCGCGGGAGGGGGGAGAGTAAAGCCGCAGCTCTTGTGTGTCCCGGCCAAGGGATTAGATTAGGCCGGCTGCCCCACAGTCCAGGAGACGCTGCGCTCCATGTATGGTCCCAACAGGGGTCAGGGCCAGAGCACTCACAGTTTCCAGTGTGCCTCGTAGGACCCCGGAGGTCCCGGGGGTCAGTCAGCCGATCCTCGGCCGGATTATCGCGCGGTCGGGAGCTCTGCTGCAAGGGCACCGCTCGGGAAGGATGGCGCCGTAATTCTCCCACTCCGGCCAGTGGATAACACTGGGGTCCGTGGCTGCCAAACGTCACATCCAGATGCACCCCAGCGGTGAAGTGCAGATCACCGGGGTCCGCCAAGGAGTCGCTCGTTGTAGAATCCTCCGCGCGCCTCTTCTGGGCGGGCCACTCGCAGGTCGGCTCCACGTCACGGGCCCAGACCGCGGCGTCGCGTAGTTCAGAGCGGCGCCGCAAACGCCGACAGTGCCACTATCTCCGCTCACGGGTGAACCCCGAATCTCACTTTCAGCCCAGGGGTCTCAATCGAGTTGGGAAGGTTTCCGGTACCGTTTTCAAGGACTTTGACAGCCCAGGCAGGATATCTTATCAGGATTTGCGGGTCTTCGGGACAGAGCTGGTGGAGCTCACGTCCTGTCGGCCATGCTGCTTGGCCACGTCCCCCTTCTAAGTCAAGTTACGTTCACTCACCTGAAGGTGACGTGCTTCATCATTGGGCTATACTCCTCACCAGGCCGGCGCTAAAATGCCTGGCGGGCACCACAAGAGGGCACTTTGTTGCAGATCTTTTATTAGGTACGCCGGATGAGCATAGTAGGACAGAGGATGTTGTGTCATAAAAAGTGAGATTATTGAAAGTCTGAATATAAGATCAACTATCAACCAGTTGCCACAATATAGTTAATGTGATCTTCCTGGTCCATGTTGAGATTAAAAACAGTGGCAGAGAAATTGAGGAACTAATGGCCCCTATCACTGTGTGAAAGTGTCGATCACCTATGGACCGACTGGTAAGCTGGGGTCTATACCTCAGGTCAACTTTTTTCATGCCGTGTGTAGTCATGGTGCAATCTGTTGGCATTTCATCAAGAGCAAATATGGGAAAATGGGTAAATGTGACCTAATATTCTCTACAGCGTGAGGAGCTCTGTAACTCAAAGCCCTGCACCGTGCATAGGTGATAAGGTGCCTATTAACTTCTTACAACCACAGGTGAGCACTGTCTAACAGAGTGCTCTATATACGGCAACCTTCTTAAAATTCAGGACATGCTGACTTATCCAATAGCGAGGATGCGGCATCAGAGGGCAACTGGTTTGAAAAGCACATGCTTCCTAGGGTGCCTGCCTTCAGTTAGAAATAATGTCTGTGGGACTGAACCTCCAGAACAGTATACTGTAAGTTGATTTATATGAAGAATGTGTATACTGGACTGTCATTTTCCTCGTCATCTCTTATGATATGTAAAATAAAACACAACACACCGGGAAGCCAACAAATCTATCATGAATTTAATGCAAAAATAGCAAAAGGCCAAGCAAACTATCAAGTGACAATTGTCTTTGCAATGGACAATAGCATCCACCCTAAAGCAAGTTGGAGTATATAATGCTAATGCTACACAATGTATTTTTATACACTTTTCTCCTAATACAAGTCAATGAAACATGAACATGTGATAGAAACAGTTACTGAAACAACATTAACCTTTTCCGTGCGACCGCGTTTCCCCCTCCGGTGCTGGGCCGTAATAGAAACGGGCGTGGTCATGACGGAACGGTTCCGTCATGAGCACAGCTCAACCGTAGCTCATGACGGAACCGTTCCGTCATGAGCATGGAAGGGGTTAATGAGTAGGAGGCAGGATCTTCTCTTGAGAGGAATGTGAGGAGTCCGTGAGGTGCAGATAAAAGATACACAGACAAGCTGCAGAATTCACTGTTTCTGGAAATAACACTTCTGTTTGTCAATATTCAATTGACTACAAGATGCAGGAAAGTGTGCAGATGGACATCACTAAATAAAATGGTTCTGGGCCCCAATAGAATCGTATAACTTTGCAGGCATATTAAGGCAAACAGACACATCAAATTAATATAAGAATATTGTAATTTGGTAATGTAATATATCAATGCACGTTGTGGCATTCATGTGTAACCAATTATCGGTATTAAAGAAACCAGTATATCCAGTTATGCTTTCTCAATTGCTTCTTCCCAGTGGCCACCACTGCTGCTATCCAGCTGTATTCAGCAGTGCCTCCTGTGACCTGGAATCCTGCATTTAATCAATACCAAAGGTCGTCAATGCTTCTAGCCAATTTCGGTCACTGGTGCCACTCGTACCCCACCACCCTTGGGCCTGTTATTCTTTTAGCCGGCTTCAGTCAGTAGTGGCCCCTTGGACCTGTATGTAAGCCTACTAGCCAGCTCCTGCTAGTACTGGCCCCTGGGACCTGTTATTATTCTAGCCAACTTGAGTCATTAGTAGCACCTTGGGACCAGTGATCATACTAACCAGCTTCAGTCAGTATTGGCTCCCTGAGACCTATTATCCTGCTAAGTAACTCCAGTCAGTAGTGACCCCTGTACCTTAAATCCTGCAAATATTCAAAACCAGAGGTCAACTCTACTGCCAACCAGTTCCAGTCAATATTGACATGTATTGTTACCCTGCCTGTAATGAATACCAGAGGCCAGCGTTGTTGCTAACCAGCTCCAGTCACCAATGGCCCGTCACATATTATCCTCAATAGGATCAATGCCCAAGGCCTGTGCAGCTGCTAACCTGCACTAGTCAGTAGTGACCTCCCAGACCTGTTATTCTGCATATAATCAGCAAGACTTCGGCCCTAATAACACTCACCCCACATCCTTATGGTATATTAGCAATGTAATTTATTTACATCATACGGTAGGTACCGCACTATATCACACGATCCCAAAAACAAAGAAATTCAAAATTTGCCTACCCGTTCAGCACGCCACTTTGTCAAAAATGACCAAATCACAGCAAGCACTATAGCCTGCCACATCACATGGCACATTCAGCCACAACATGACAAGATATCACGGCAGGGATTTGGGGCCATTAATCCTCTGTTCGAGGCATGTATGCTGTAGATGCACATGCTTTGCATACTCCTGCCATCTTGTGTTGGGTCCGGATGTTTGTAAGTTGTTTCATTATTACCCCTAGATTTATATTCCGGCGTAAATATTACCTGCACCACTTAACAAATCTCTGTTCGTTTCATCCCCTCTGATACTCTCCCTCTTTGCTCTATTTGTTTCCAATTGTGATGGCTTATTTCCCACCTGTTTATTACTTTCCTCCACTTGCAGCATTTCAAAGGACTGAATTTTCCCATTCTCTATCATTTTTATACTATCAGCTTGCTTGTTTAGGCATTTGTTTGTTACTCCCTAGCACACGTTTAGTATTCTAAATAGTTGTTAAGTACAAGTGTTTTCACAGTTCAATTCATACAACAGCAAAATAAATGTCTAAATCCTTTTGTTCAGGGTTTTGTCGTTGTTTATTGAAGGAGACGTCACAGCCAACACGTGTTTCGTCGTTCTGGGGGAAAAAGTCGGGGGTTACATTCCCCAGAACGACGAAACACGTGTTGGCTGTGACGTCTCCTTCAATAAACAACGACAAAACCCTGAACAAAAGGATTTAGAAATTTATTTTGCTGTTGTATGAATTGAACTGTGAAAACACTTGTACTTAACAACTATTTAGAATACTAAACGTGTGCTAGGGAGTAAAAAACTTTTGTGGCATCGCCTAACTAGAAGAGGGAAAGTGGTTCTCTTCTCCTTTTAGCACCCTCAAAAATCATTGCCCAATTACTTGTATATAAGAAAAGTGCACATCTCCCAGTGGCGCCGTTAACCTAGTACAAACTACCACTATTCTAGAAATCAAATTGTTTAGGCATTTATTTTTCATATCTGCTTTTACCTCTGATAGATCCTTATTAAATAGAGGGTAAAAGGGTTTTGTTGGAGACATTTGTTTACCCTCACCTTCACAATATGATATTTGGTCATGGTTGTTTCCAGTGTTCAATCTCACTATATCTGATGCATTTGTATTTTTTATACTTTTAGAAGCTTATTTCTTGCTTTACGTAGTTTTTTCCTCTGTCTTTTTGATAGATGAACGTCCGAAGCTGCGTCTGTCATTTTTGATTGTGTCGAGCATAGGTTTATCACTTCTTGATCTTTTGTTTTATCATCTATTTTTTCTTTAACAACAACAGTATTGACTTTACATTTTATTGTACCTTTAGAGGGGCAGTCGGTCTTGATGGTTTGAATTCCCTCATTAGGAAAATTCACTTTTACATCGTCAATTATTGTTTTTTAAATATCCGGAATGGTGGGGGGCGCTAGGTGGCGCCAAACCAAGATGGCCGCACTGGAGTGAGGCTCCCGCCCGACCTGGCACTTTTCTCGATCCTACAATATCCTGATCGCTAAAGTCGAACTGGAACCCTCACCACCGGCTCCATTGCGGTGTCCTGCACGCAACGGTGTGAAATTTGCTGATTTTGCGCACCCGGCTGCCTTGGGAGGCACCGCCGCTTCTGGAGCGGGAGGAAGAGACGGAGCGAGGGCTGCTGATTGCCGGACCTGCACACTAGGAAAGACCGGGGATCTGCGGCCTATGAGACGCTGCTGTCGGACATCGGCTCGGAGGCTTGCCCCCCCGCCCCCCCCCCTGTGACCGGCCCGAGAAATCACTGCAGCGAGACCCCCGGCGCAACGCTGTGCGGCGAGCACTGCCTGTGATCTGATACCGCTCCCGCCAAGGAAGGCGCCGTGCATCGCGCTCACCCGGGAAGACTCTGGCGGCCTGGCGGATCACATAGAAGGTGAGGGGGTAGGAGCGGCTACATTTCGCGCTGCCTTTTCTCCATTGGTCTTGCCCGGGTTGGGGGGATTCGTGACTGCCCCCTGCCTGCCTACCACATCACGCTCGTCGGAGCGGCGTACTACGCGACGGCGAGGCTGCGCGGCCTACACCGGCCTGGTCGGCCACACAGGACTGTGCTACAGAAGGGACTCGCCTGCCGCTCTACTCTCTGGGGGCTGTTGCGCTGGGGGAGCACACCCATCGCTCCTACACTGATCCGCCTCACAATACACGTGCCCTGGCGCGGGAGCGGCGTGTGGGCCTACAACTGCGGCCTGCGTGTATCGGGCCAGGTGCTGGTCTGCTGGGCCACGGAGGTGCATGGATTTCTGGCCTAGTTAGCGCTGACGCGAGGCATTGAGGGGCTGTCTCCTGGGAGCAGTCACTGGGTCCCTTAGACAACGTAAGCCTGCATACCTCGCTGCATAAGCTCCACGTCTGGGTGGCGAAGGCCCCTTTCTCCAGAAAGATCCAGCAGACACTGATCACGCACCCCTCACCCGGTGGAGGATTCTGTCGGACCAACTGCCCCTGAGTTTTGCTATTCCCACTGAAGGACTGGATTAGTGGGAAGTGGGACTCCAAAGTGCGACCAGCACCCCTACACCCAGCGCAGGCGACACGTTAAAACAGAAGACCTCATCCTGCACAGCGTGCCTGCTCGCGCCCACCACTATCAGATCTCCTCTAGTGGAAATTCTGGCGGCCTCTTCACTGGTGGCGGCCCGGACCCCGAGGCGCGAAATGGGGCGCAACGATGCCAGACAGTCCAAGATACCATCTGAGTCCAAAAAACCTGCCAGGGGGACGCCGGAAGCGGAGGACAGCCCCGCCACACAGACCCCCCAGGACGAAGATTGGAAAACGCTCCTGCTTGGAATGCGGCAAAGCCTATCGACCATTGATGCCAAGATTGACACCATTAACACGCGCATGGATAGTGTTGTGACGAGACTGGAACAGCATGACACCCGCATCAAAGACACCGAAGACAGGATCTCTGTGCTGGGGGACGGGGCATCGACGACAACCAAGCAAGTCACACAAATGGACAAACTGCTCAAAATAATTGCGGATAAAAATGAAGATTTAGAAGCGAGGTCCAGGCGCAACAACATCCGCGTCCTGGGCCTTGCGGAGTCCACAAACACTGGGAAAATGGAGATTTTCATGGAAAAACTGGTGGTAGAATTGTTCGGGATGGAATCTTTCTCCCCCATCTAATAGTGGAAAGGGCACATAGATCTCTTGCTGCACCTCCTCCTCCTGGGGCGCCCCCGCGTCCCATCATCGCCCGCTTTCTGAACTACAGGGACAGGGATGCAGTACTTCGTCGCGCAAGAGAGCTTGGCACTGTAACATATGGCAACACGACACTTTCCTTCTTTCCTGATTTTACCCCCTCAGTACAGGACGCAAGACGCAAATTCGCCGTTGTGAAAAAGAAACTCCAAACCCAAGAAATCCCCTATGCCATGCTTTATCCTGCGAAGTTAAAGGTCACTCACCGTGGCACACAACACTTATTTCACAACCCACAACAGGTGGAGGATTTTCTTAAGCAGCAAAGGAAGGAACGGCTCCGAGATGAGAGGGAGGAACGACGGTCCAGATCACACTCTCCGTTATCCCAACAAGACTAAAAAAGAGACCTGTATTCCCAATTGTACTGCCACTGGTAACGGCCCTCATATGGACTAGATGTAACACTTCCCGGTGAGGTAACACTCCTGATTTTTTCTCTCACCGATCTACAACATTGACAAGTGCCGGATCACCCACCTCCGTCCCACACCCGCAGTCTGGACTTTTGTCCCGAGTGCTCGTGGGTGCAAGTAAGGAGGTGGAGGGCAGGTCTGGCGCCCCTTAGGTTACGCCTCCAATGGGCGATCCCCACAACACCTCTCCCCCTTCTGGGGTTAGGGTGAATGTAGTTCTTGTATTGATTTTGGTTCTACTTGGGTTGAGGGGGGGTGGGTGGGTACTGAGTGCCCGGCAGGTTGGGGATGCCGGTGTGGGTGGGTGGAATGTATGCACTGCCTCTGCGAGCATTAATATGCTTGATACAAAAGTTGGGGAAGGGCATTTAAGGGTTGCGGGATGGATGATGCTCCGGTCGGTTGGGGATGCCGGAATGAGGGTGGGGGGGAGTTGGCCTGTGAATTACACTGTTCTCTACTTGTTGGCGGTGCGTCCCGGGGGGGGGGGTCCTATGGAGTGGGGCTGGGTAATGTCCTCATCTGTAACTATGCTGTTGCTTGTCTGCTGTTAACTGCTACACCTACATGTCATATTTATTTTCCATGGCGGGGATGGGTGACATAACGACTTCACCGCCAATGCTCCAAGTCCAGGTGATGTCATGGAATGTGCGAGGGCTTAATGACCCTAGAAAGAAGCGACAAGTATTGGGATACCTAGACAGACATGGAGTGTCTATAGCTCTCCTACAGGAGACTCATTTAGCGCCGACTGGGTCCCCTCTTTTCGCATCCAAATGGGCTTCGTGCAAGGTCTTTTCATCTTACTCCAGCTATGCTAGAGGGGTCACGGTCCTCGTACGTAGAGGGGTGGGTTTTACCCCAGCAGGCACGGACGTTGATAATTGGGGGAGATATTGCATGGTCTGGGGGAGACTGTACTCTCACACGGTGCTTATTGCATGCTACTACGGCCCAAACACAGATGACCCGTCTGCACTTCTCACTATGTGGGGCAAAATCCAGACGTTAGGTATAGCTCATGTAATACTTGGGGGGGACTTCAATACAGCTGTACAACCTGTTCTTGACAGGTCGCACCCACAATCAATACACTATACGCATACCCAACGCTCCTTACTCGGCATTATGGAGGACCACCATTTGACAGATGCATGGAGATACTCACACCCCTCCTTGCGTCAAGGTACTCATTACTCGGCAGTTCACTCTACCTGGGCTCGCATAGACTACATATTCCTTACGGCAGGCCTTACACCCTGGGTAGTTAACACTATGCACCTAGCTCGAACTTTTTCGGACCACTCACCTGTCCTACTCTCCCTGCGCGTCCCCCATGAAGTCTCCCCTTATTTAAGCTGGCGCCTCAACCCTGCGCATCTTACAGACTCTGCCTTCAAGACGGAGCTGGAGCAGGACATACAAGACTTCTTTGATCGCAACATTAACTCAGTTGACAGCCTTACTACCGTATGGGAGGCCTTCAAAGTCACCGTTAGAGGCTGGTGTATCTCCAAGGGAGGGGGAGTACTCAAATCCCTTCGGGGGGAGCTGCGTAAGTTAGAATCCGAAATACGCATGCTTGAGGGAGATATTACGCGTGGTACAAAGGAACACGAAGCGCGTGCTCAGCTCAGAGAAAAGATCAATGAGTATTCTGAAGCGGCGGATAAAGAGGGTCAATTCCTAGGGAAGCCCTTCGTGGCGCGAATATATGATGAGGGAGACAGGCCGGGTAGGGCTCTGGCCTCGGCTGTAAGGCCCCCTAGACATAGCAATTACGTCACCTCTCTGCTTGATGACCAACAGGTGCCACAGAGAGACCTACCTGGACAGATTTGCGTACTCACGGACCACTACAAGACGATGTACGCCTCCCAGAGGCGGATGCCTCTGGACCTTAATGCATATCTTGACTACACAGCGATTGCATGGTTGGGCCCGACGCAACAGAAGTTCTTACACCTTGAGCTGGAGCTGGATGAAATAAAGGACGCCATTATGTCCATGAAATCTAGCAAATCTCCTGGGTCGGATGGTCTGCCGATAGATTTCTATAAAGCATACCTTCATCTGCTCGCCCCCATCCTGAAGCGGGTGTACTACTCAGCTCTCGAGGAAGGCTCATTGCCAACTAGTATGAGAGAAGCGCTGATAGCGTCACTGCTTAAGCCGGGTAAGCCTCCTGAGCTTTGTGACTCCTACCGACCCCTGTCACTATTAAACACTGATGTTAAAATACTGGCAAAAGTACTGGTGACGCGCTTGAATCTTTTGATGGAGAGGCTGGTCCTCCCGGATCAGGCGGGTTTTGTCCTGAATCGTGCGACTTTACACAACCTCCGCACCTTGCAGGCGGTCATGCAAGATATTGATCCTAAATGCGAAGCAGCTGCGGTTTTCCTCGATGCCACCAAAGCATTCGACTCCCTGGAATGGGACTACCTTTTGTCGCTGCTGGAATGGATGGGTACTCCATTTAGCTACCTAGATTGGATCAAGCTTCTGTACACTAAACCAAGTGCCTCGGTCCTACTAAATGGGTCCCGCTCGGCCCCCTTCGAGATACGTAGAGGAACCCGACAGGGTTGCCCATTATCCCCAGTATTATTTGCCATAGCTATCGAACCCCTTGCAGCCAAGCTTCGCCAACATCATAAACACAGGTCCCTGATTTATCCGGAACGTCAGCTGCTTATTTCATTATATGCCGACGATATGACTTTATATGTCCATAAACCGCAGGAAAATCTCAATCCCCTACTGCGCGAAATTACCAAATTTGGAGCAATAGCGGGGGTACAGATCAACTGGTCCGAATCAACCCTGTTCCCCCTCACAGATAACACTCCCCAGTTCCCCCTTGATTACCCGCTAGTATGGGAAAATGATGAGATAAAGTACTTAGGAATCAACGTGACCAGGAACCGTGAAGCTCTAATCAGGGCAAACTACGGTACGGTCCTAGACAAATTGACGGACAGCATAACGAAATGGATTCATCTTCCGTTGTCCATGGCAGGGCGCATATCCATGATTAAAATGGTCATTCTTCCTAAGATGCTGTACCTTTACACCAACATTCCCTATAGTCCAGGCTCGCATTTTTTTCGTGCACTAGAGTCCCAGCTCTCCAGACTTATATGGGGGGGGAAACAAGCTCGGCTAAAACTTACGACGCTTATGTTGCCCTACCATCAGGGTGGATTTGATGTGCCGAACTTTCGGCTGTACTACGACTGCGCACAGGGCCACTTTGCTTCCTACTGGCTTCACCCACCACCCTTTATGGCGCACCTTGCTGTGGAGGATGGGTATATGAGACCAGAAAAACCGTCGGGGTATCTTTACACGGAAGTCAGTGCAACGGATCGGGACCCCTCCACGGTAGATTGCACCGTACTTGCCTGGCGTAGAATTGCGGATCGTATGGGGGTGACCCTTATGTATTCCCCACACATGACCCTAGCGAATGACCCTAGAGTAAGTATTGCACGGGAGGAAATAGGCCGTCAACTACTCTCCAAACTAGCCTTTCAAACATGGGGAGATTTATACATGCATGGTCAGTTTCGCACAAGGGACCAATTCTTCGGGGAACACTCACCTTCTGTTATGGACACATTCCTCTACACGCGACTATGACAGAATATCAAAACTGTAACACCAGAGTTCCCGGATGAACCGGAAGTTTTTGCACCCTTACATGTACTGCTTCAACAGAACGCCCCGAAACACGTAGTCTCCATGCTCTACAGGCACGCGTATGTGTCCTCCGCTTCCCCAGAGCTACGGGCTAGGCGAGACTGGGACGCGGACCTAGATTCTCCCCTCTCAGACGAACAATGGGAGGACAGCTGCTCCCACACGGTCTCAGTGACGGGAAATGCTCGCCTTAGACTGATCCACTATAAGTTCTTACACCGCCTCTATTACACTCCCGCCAAGTTGTGCCGCTTTGGCCTTCGCGAAGATGACCGTTGCACCAGATGTAAACAAGCAGGGGCGGACTTTATGCACTTAGCGTGGTCATGCCCAGCTGTTGCGCTATACTGGGCGCAGGTGCATGAGGCCATATCCATGATGATAGGGATGGAAATAGAACTATGTCCCAAAATCGCATTTTTGGGGCTCCCCACCCCAGCGAATAACAAATACTGGAAATTCACTGCACTGGGCTTCCTGCTTGCGAAACGCCATGTTGCGTGCAGATGGGGCCGGGGACGCAACTATGTCAACCTGGCAGGACCAACTACATAATTATGCCTACTTGCTACCACATAAATCGCGACCCAAAGACCTATGGGGCCCGCTTTCCGCCTATCTGCTCCGGGCCCAATCTAATGCTGAAGCTGGTTCTGAAGACCGGGAAGGTGCTGGGCTAGCTGGGCAACCCTGTGAACTGCACGGCGCTTCCCCTCAATCGCCGCGTAACGCTACCGCACCCCTATCACCCACCCGCTAGGGGCACCCTGAGCTGGGGAGTATTGACATCAATTCTCCTGCACGCGTGGTCCTGGGAGCCTACCTATGAATATATATGGGTACCCTCCGCTCAATCCCGGACCGAACATGAGACGGATTTCTGAACCCCTCGGCGTCGGAGTTTACCACTGCTATCCTCCTATGCCCCACCCCCCCTTCTCTCCCCCCCTACTTTCCCTGGCACATTGCACACATCATGGCACACCGTGGTGGACTATCTCCCCCATACCCAGAGACTGGCACGGGCTCTGCACATAGCCCCCCCCACGCCCCTTCCCCCATGGGATGTACACGACTGGCCCTTATATCAAACCTTATGCAATCACTCGCACATTTAGTCCAATGCTTATGGACATACCTCGCCGGACTCGGCGATGAGAGACCCTACCTACCACGTCCCCCCCGACTGGGGATTCCACATGGGAGGGGGACTGACCGCCTCAGTTCTGTAATGAGTTATTGTTAATGTTTAGAGTTCAACAAAAAGAAAATAATGAGACCTCAAGTGTTTAAGAATTGACATTACCTGATCAGTTGCCTGCGGCATTACGCCTCCTTTTACAGCTTTAAATAACATGCATCGCGGCCGGCCCATATGGGTTGTAGGCGACATGCTGTGAACACTTCGGGCTCCCTGCCCAGGGTTGCGGAGCATGATTGATCTATATACTAACGCTGCCGGCCTGATCCATCAGGTTGTAGGCACAAGGCTGTGTTCTAACTCTGTAACTTCAATAAAGGTCTTCAAAAAAATAAATAAAAAAAATAAATAAAAAAATAAATATCCGGAATGGTAGCTAGTCTGTTAATTAGTGGGGCACAACTACACTCTGCATACGTAGATATTGGCTGAGATTGTGCCCTTACTATTAGATTATTTCGCGTTGTTATCTTCTGCTCAATTCCGGTAACAGAGGATGCCATAGCACTCGAGATCTATTTGGACCTCCTTTTTGTTGGACTGATATGTTAAAGCTTCCAGAGTTAATTGTGAGGTTTTGAAGAATAAATCCCAAATTGCTCCCGCGTTCCCACTTCCTGGTACCTGAGTACCTAGGCTATGGTGTTGCCTATTTATGAATGATAGGTCCTTATACTCCTCTTTTTGTTGTCCTTGAAAATCATGTACCTTGGCACAAGAATTAATGAATTGTGGACTACTATTCAAAACGTCTTTTTGATATGGAGTACTCCAACGCTGCAGAGTTTCTGGGTTGCTGTTGTATTCGTCCTTATTAACTTGAGATCCGTTATTTTGATTAAATTTCGGCTGGTCCTGTTTTTTAACTGAATTTATTTTAGACGGAGTAAGATCCGATTTCAGTGGGGTATTGGCTTCCCTTAGGATTTTCACCCCACCATTTAGTTCATTTGCAGCTTCTTGCTATGGTTGATTTATTTGGCCCAAATTAGATGGTTCCCCTATACCATGGGTACTCAAAGTACGGCCCGCGGGTGGCCCGGAAAGCCTTCCTTGGCGGCCCGCGAACCTTACGGACATCGAGCCTGTGTTCTTTTTATTTTTTTTTACGTGTCAGCAAACACCGCCGGTGCTGCTCTGTGGGGGCGGGCCATTGCAACCAGAGTCAGAGCGGAGCTGCAGGAGCGCTAAGAAGAGGTGAATAAAGCCTCACTAACATGTAAATGGTCTTCTAAAGACCTGTGAAGCACTGGGGTGGGGCTGTGTATGTGTCAGCCTTGGCTGACACAGCTTCCCAGACACCCTTTGCTTCCTGGGCACGGAAAGCAAAACACACGTGTGGATAATGTTCCAACATTTTAATGTGTATCATGACTAATTAGTGCATGTTGCACACAGCGTGCAATGAAATGCCAGTAAATCAGTCAAAAATATGAATCCCAGAGTCATTGTAAGTCCCAAACAAGGAACTTACTCGTGGCCTATTTCTATGAGGAATAAGCATTCACAATGAAAATGTATCTGGTATTTTAGGTATCGCTTATTCATTGTACATTGGCCTTCCTGTATATCCATTTTCAATATATCATGTAATGCACAATCAGGAAACTGGCCTAATCAATAATTCTTCTCATTTTATCCATTCCCAAGAATGATGAAATCCGTTCATTGGCTTCCCGTGCTGGGCCTTACAAACCAAACACACTGCTGAAGGATCCACCCGGGTCCTACTCCTGGGAAGGGAAGAGAGAACTTCGATATGCAGGCAAAGACAGTCTCCCTACACGTGGGGGTGGGGCAGGGGTCAGGTCAGCGAGTGTGGTGACAGAGGGCAGCAGGGAGTGAGAGCCCGGTGAGGGAGGTGGGAGGGCAGCAGGGAGTGAGAGCCAGGTGAGGTGGGAGGGCAGCAGGGAGTGAGAGCCAGGTGAGGTGGGAGGGCAGCAAGGAGTGAGAGCCGGGTGGGGTGGGAGGGCAGCAGGGAGTAAGAGCCAGGTGAGGTGGGAGGTCAGCAGGGACTGAGAGCCAGGTGAGGTGGGAGGGCAGCAGGGAGTGAGAGCCAGGTGAGGTGGGAGAGCAGCAGTGAGTGAGAGCTGGGTGAGGTGGGAGGGCAGCAGGGAGTGAGAGCCAGGTGAGGTGGAAGGGCAGCAGGGAGTGAGAGCCGGGTGAGGTGGGAGGGCAGCAGGGAGTGAGAGCCAGGTGAGGTGGGAGGGCAGCAGGGAGTGAGAGCCAGGTGAGGTGGGAGGGCAGCAGTGAGTGAGAGCCGGGTGAGGTGGGAGGGCAGCAGGGAGTGAGAGCCAGGTGAGGTGGGAGGGCAGCAGGGAGTGAGAGCCAGGTGAGGTGGGAGGGCAGCAGTGAGTGAGAGCCGGGTGAGGTGGGAGGGCAGCAGGGAGTGAGAGCCAGGTGAGGTGACAGAGGACAGCAGGAACTGAGAGCTGGGTAAGGTGGGAGGACAGCAGGGACTGAGAGCCGGGGGAGGTGGGAGGGCAGAGCAGGGAGTGAGAGCCGGGTGAGGTGACAGAGGACAGCAGGGACTGAGAGCCGGGGGAGGTGACAGAGGACAGCAGGAACTGAGAGCTGGGTAAGGTGGGAGGGCAGCAGGGACTGAGAGCCGGGTGAGGTGGGAGGGCAGAGCAGGGAGTGAGAGCCGGGTGAGGTGACAGAGGACAGCAGGGACTGAGAGCCGGGGGAGGTGGGAGGGCAGCAGGGAGTGAGAGCCGGGTGAGATGGGAGGGCAGCAGTGAGTGAGAGCCGGGTGAGGTGACAGAGGACAGCAGGAACTGAGAGCTGGGTAAGGTGGGAGGGCAGCAGGGACTGAGAGCCGGGTGAGGTGGGAGGGCAGAGCAGGAACTGAGAGCTGGGTAAGGTGGGAGGGCAGCAGGGCAGCAGGGACTGAGAGCCGGGTGAGGTGGGAGGGCAGCAGGGAGTGAGAGCCAGGTGAGGTGGGAGGGCAGCAGGGAGTGAGAGCCAGGTGAGGTGGGAGGGCAGCAGTGAGTGAGAGCCAGGTGAGGTGGGAGGGCAGCAGGGAGTGAGAGCCAGGTGAGGTGGGAGGGCAGCAGGGAGTGAGAGCCAGGTGAGGTGGGAGGGCAGCAGGGAGTGAGAGCCGGGGGAGGTGGGAGGGCAGCAGGGAGTGAGAGCCGGGTGAGGTGACAGAGGACAGCAGGGACTGAGAGCCGGGGGAGGTGGGAGGGCAGCAGGGAGTGAGAGCCGGGTGAGGTGACAGAGGACAGCAGGAACTGAGAGCTGGGTAAGGTGGGAGGGCAGCAGGGACTGAGAGCCGGGTGAGGTGGGAGGGCAGAGCAGGGAGTGAGAGCCGGGTGAGGTGACAGAGGACAGCAGGGACTGAGAGCCGGGGGAGGTGGGAGGGCAGCAGGGAGTGAGAGCCGGGTGAGATGGGAGGGCAGCAGTGAGTGAGAGCCGGGTGAGGTGACAGAAGACAGCAGGAACTGAGAGCTGGGTAAGGTGGGAGGGCAGCAGGGACTGAGAGCCGGGTGAGGTGGGAGGGCAGAGCAGGAACTGAGAGCTGGGTAAGGTGGGAGGGCAGCAGGGACTGAGAGCCGGGTGAGGTGGGAGGGCAGCAGGGAGTGAGAGCCAGGTGAGGTGGGAGGGCAGCAGGGAGTGAGAGCCGGGTGAGGTGACAGAGGACAGCAGGAACTGAGAGCTGGGTAAGGTGGGAGGGCAGCAGGGACTGAGAGCCGGGTGAGGTGGGAGGGCAGAGCAGGGAGTGAGAGCCAGGTGAGGTGGGAGGGCAGAGCAGGGAGTGAGAGCCAGGTGAGGTGGGAGGGCAGAGCAGGGAGTGAGAGCCAGGTGAGGTGGGAGGGCAGCAGGGAGTCAGAGCCCGGTTAGGTGGTAGGGCAGCAGGGACTGTGAGCCAGGTGAGGTGGGAGGGCAGAGCAGGGAGTGAGAGCCAGGTGAGGTGGGAGGGCAGAGCAGGGAGTGAGAGCCCAGTGAGGTGGGAGGGCAGCAGGGAGTGAGAGCCCGGTGAGGTGGGAGGGCAGCAGGGAGTGAGAGCCAGGTGAGGTGGGAGGGCAGCAGTGAGTGAGAGCCCGGTGAGGTGGGAGGGCAGCAGGGAGTGAGAGCCCGGTGAGGTGGGAGGTCAGCAGGGAGTGTGAGCCAGGTGAGGTGGGAGGGCAGCAAGGAGTGAGAGCCCGGTGAGGTGGGAGGGCAGCAGGGAGTGAGAGCCAGGTGAGGTGGAAGGGCAGCAGGGAGTGAGAGCCCGGTGAGGTGGGAGAGCAGCAGGGAGTGAGAGCCCGGTGAGGTGACTGAGGGCAGCAGGGAGTGAGAGCCAGGTGAGGTGACAGAGGACAGCAGGAACTGAGAGCTGGGTAAGGTGGGAGGGCAGCAGGGACTGAGAGCCGGGTGACGTGGGAGGGCAGCAGGGAGTGAGAGCGCGGTGAGGTGGAAGGGCAGCAGGGAGGGAGAGCCCGGGTGAGGTGACAGAGGACAGCAGGAAGTGAGAGCCGTTTGAGGTGAGAAAGAGATAGAGACAGAGATAGAGACAGATAGAGACAGAGACAGAGACAGATAGAGGTAGAGACAGATAGAGGTAGGGACAGACAGCGATAGAGACGGAGAGAGAGAGAGAGACAGAGAGAGAGAGAGAAACAGAGATAGAGGCAGGGACAGATTGAGACTAAGACAGACAGAGACAGATAGAGGCAGAGACAGACAGACAAAGAAAGATAGAGGTAGAGACAGAGGCAGAGACAGAGCGAGACAGGCAGAGACGGAGGGGGAGACAGAGGGAGGGAGAGGGAGACATAGGGAGGGAGACAGACAGGGAGGGAGACAGATAGAGGGAGGGAGACAGAGAGAGAGGGAGGGAGACAGAGAGAGGGTGACAGACAAAGGGAGCCTGGCAGAGGGAGGGAGCCAGACAGAGGGAGGGAGACAGAGAGGGAGGGAGGGAGACAGAGAGAGAGAGGGAGACAGAGAGAGAGGGAGACAGAGAGAGAGGGAGGGAGACAGAGAGAGAGGGAGACAGAGAGAGAGGGAGGGAGACAGAGAGAGAGGGAGGGAGACAGAGAGAGAAAGGGAGACAGAGAGAGAGAGGGAGACAGAGAGAGAGAGGGAGACAGAGAGAGAGACAGAGAGAGAGGGAGACAGAGAGAGAGGGAGGGAGACAGAGAGAGGGAATCGGAGGTAGGGAGGCAGAGGGAGCGAGTCAGGGAGAGACAGAGGGAGAGGGAGGGAGACAGGGAGACAGACAGAGGGAGGGAGAAGGAGGGAGGGAGGGTGACGGACAGAGGGAGGAAGACGGACAGAGGGAGGGAGATAGAGGGAGGGAGATAGAGGGAGGGAGGGAGACAGAGGGAGACAGACAGAGGGAAACAGACAGAGGGAGGGAAAGGGAGACAGTGGGTGACAGAGGGAGGGGGAGGGAGACTGAGGGAGTCAGAGGGAGACTGAGAGGCAGACAGAGAGAGGGAGACAGAGAAAAACAGGCAGAGGGAGGGAAAGGGAGACAGTGGGTGACAGAGGGAGGGGGAGGGAGACCGAGGGAGACAGAGGGAGACAGAGAGAGAGGGAGACAGAGAGAGAGGGAGACAGAGCGAGGGAGAGAGGGAGACAGACAGAGGGAGACAGAGAGAGAGGGAGACAGAGAGAGAGGGAGACAGAGAGAGAGGGAGACAGAGGGAGACAGACAGAGGGAGGGAGAGAGGGGGAGAGAGAGAGAGAGAGAGAGAGAGAGAGAGAGAGAAAGAGAGAAAGAGAGAGATGTGTGTATGCCGGGTATGTTGGCTCAGTGAACTAAGGCGTACGCTGCAGGGGCCTGTGTTCAACCTCACGGTCACAGGTTTTTTTTCTCGAGCCCCTCCCCCACTGACCCCACCTCCACCAGTGAATCCCTCGGCCACAAACCACACTGTAAATTCGGCCCCCGAGAGAAAGTTGCCCTATACCGTTAGCTTTTCTTATTTATACTTGCTCTTCTGTTGGCATTGGCTGCCTAGTTGGTAGTAATTGCTGAGTATCTCCCATTGTTAGATCTGTGCATTTTGCGTCCTCTTGTTATGAATGACCAGTAAGTGGAATAGTTAACATCTCTAGGTCCGTTATTTGACCCCAATGGTTGACTTGGTCCTTAGTTGAATTTGACATTCGTTCGACTTCAGCTTCAGACTCAGGGTGGCCTGGTTCACTTACTCCTTGCTTAGGCAACATACTATTTGTTCTACTCAGTGGTTTAATTGCAAATTGAAGATCACATGGATTAGTTAGCATAGTACCAGTTGGATCTTTCATAAAATCAAACTTTGACAGCGACTTTCCCAGTTTCCCAAATGTATGGACCTTAGATGATTTAAAGGACTATATGTCACCTGTCATGTTTTATTGGGGGCCGCTCCTTTCCTGACCTCATAATACACCCTCTAAGGTGAAGAAGACTTGCTTCTTTCAGAGAATCAAACGGGCCAGTGACAAGACCAAAGGGTGCTTTGATAGGACAAAAACACCTCCAAACACCTCCAAGGGAAAACACCCCCAAAGCACACCTCAGTACTGAATCCGCCGGTACTAGTGGTTACTTATTTAATTAATTGATTAATTGATTGATTACTATCCGGGCTCCGGATAGGGCTGTAGTCTAGGAGTGCAGAGTAATTCAGGGGTCGAGGGGTGCTTCAACAGGGTCAAAGTCTATATCACTTTCCCCTTAGCATAATTTCTCAGATTTTGTATTACAGACTTATTACAGACTCCAGTGGCTCAGCTACTTACGGACCGATCAACCTTAACTACCCGCCACAAGCCACACATCTCTTGCCACTTGTCACTCACCACTCACTGTTCATTGCTTGTTCGTTGCTATTCATCGCTGTCAAGAGTACAAGGGAGAATACTGGCAAACGTTCAGGAGCAAGAGCGGGATCCAGAGCCAGTCCCACTACAGACGGCAGATGTAGGCACTTCTCTCCTCTCCTCGGCTCTGCTCTGCTCATTGCTTGGTATATACGTAAAATCAGGCGGCAGGCAATGCTCCTCTGTGCCCTCTGTGCTCCTCTGTGCCTCTGTGCCCTGCAGCAGCCGCCGCACCAGCAGCACCGCAGGCCAAGGCTCCTTTGACCCCTGCAGCGGCCGCCGCACCAGCAGCACCAGCAGCACCTTAGCACCGCGGTGCCGGCAGCGGCCATTCCTGCAGATCCGTAGAACTTAACGCGCCCGTATAACAGGACGCGGGTGAAGCGGGAGAAACCTTCGGGAGCGGGAACCGGTCACAAAACAAACCCGGGCAGTTGTCCCAGGCTCCGCTCTGCTCCGCTCCCCTTCCTCGTCAACTCCTCTTCGGCTCTACTCGATGCGCTCTGCACTCAACGCAGAATCACAGGCCGACGACAGTGAACACCAACAGAGGGAAGAATTTTGTGTTTCCCCAAGTTAGTAAAAAACAACAGCATAAGTCTTGGCTGCTTCTGCTGCACCCAGCGTCTTATGCGTCTTTTCAGTCTCATTTTTCTGTCTGGAAAAAAACTGTGTCTTGATTTTCTGCACCCAGTAAATCCAGGTGCAGAAAAACCTAACCACTGATAATCAGGTGGAATAAAATGAACACATGAAAGTACGCCTTAATTTCATTGCCCTTGATTCATACTCTGGACCATAGTTGAGGGATAGGTCTAGGCATAGCCCTCGCAGCACACAATAGATTTGGTTGAGGCAGAGGCCAAAACTCAAAAGTCAGGATACCAGATACAAGTAGGTGGTAACTCAGGGCAGGGGAAACGCCTGTTGTCCATGGAGGAGTCCTTCCCGTCCCAGAAATCTAGATTACAAATTAATCAATAGTATATATTTTTTTAATATCTGTTTGGTGCCAGTCCATATGATTTTAATATCTGCCTTTGGGATTCTATGTTACAACTCCATAGGGGACATGTATCCTTTGTGAGTTTAATAAAATGTTGAAAATTCTACAAATCCTCACTCCTACATCCAAGTACTCACATGCTACCATTCTATGGTCTGCTCTGTCTGAAAAACAGCTCAACATTTTCAAAATTCTGCATTGATTTGGCTTGTAAATTATATTTTTGGAAATGTACATGTATTAACTATTTAATTTTAATGCTATAGGTGATTGAAATCACGGACGAAGAAAGCAAGATTTAGCACTAAGCAACTGAATGTCAGTGCCATGAGAAGGATTATTTTGAAAAACTGAAGGACATCCAGCATTCGACGTTTAAACAATTTTCAAAAATCTAAGGGTGGCGAGGAAAGTACTATACCTGTAAGTGAAGTCTTTAATTTTGCATTTCATTAACCCAGAGCAAAGCCATATCTGTGCACACAGCATCAGAAATAGTGTAGAAAGACCACTTCAGCATCCTCATCTGAAATATTATCAGAAAGACAAATTGCCTCACCATGACAGAATAACGTTCATCTGAAGCATCTTGTAATTCTAGAGAGGAAGCACACACTGCATAAAAGAAAATTACAACAAAAGGTTCTTCTGGATACCATCAAAGAAAAGACACTGAAAGAAGAATCCGAAGCTGACATGTTAACAACCAAAAGATTGGAAAATCACCATTGTTCAACAACCGTTTTTAACCAGTTACGCAAGTTTGAGACTATCTGCCTCGGGATATAACACCTTGACCCACTCTGCTCACTCTTGCAAAAACCTTAAAAATTCACCACTTTATTGTGTTCATGAGCATCTCAGATTGTTTCCTTTTTATTGTGTGGTGTTCTGTAATTCTATGTAAATCACCTCAACATTATCTGTTGTGCTATGTAAAACTGTTAAATATAAAAATGGATTAAAGGAGCACCGTTGCGCTATAGCTAATGTAAATAAATCCTCGTCTTCAGAACTACAAACCTTAACCTTACACCAAACATAGAAAGGGTAAAAGGAACTGATGTTCTGCGACTAATGATCCACAATAGTACTGTGCCTTCTAACACCCTCAGTTACTGCCATTACGTCAGTGCAAAAAGGTACTTATCAGTTTAATCATTAAATATCAGACTAACACCTTATTACTGCATTGCTAAGAAACTATACAAATAGATTTGAGAAAAACTTCAGTCACAAAATAAGTTGCTGCCGGAGAGGCTATTACCTAAAGACTATTATCTGCTAGAAACATTTCGACAGGTGTTACAGGGCTGCTTCAGACATATTTTGCTCAATTGAAGTGTTAAGAAGATTACACACAATTTCTTTTAGAGATAAATGCTGAACATTATCTAAACAAGCCCGACTCTAAAATCAGGTTCACTCTTACCGTGGCATATAAGCAAGAGAAAACGATATATTAACTCTAGGAATACACCTTATAAAAACACGGACTGTGAGAACAAATTCATTGTTCAAACCCGCCTCAATCGAGGCAAAATAATCGAAGTTGGGGAAAAAAGTTACTTGTGCCAAAAAAGATATGCCATAAATCTTATTTCACAGAATTTGACAGAATGCCCACTGGGGGAATCCACTCTCAGTGCAATGTATGCCAAAAAAGTTTCAGGCGGAAATCTTATCTCACTGAGCATATGAGAATCCACACTGGGGAAAAACCTCATCAGTGCTCTGAATGCCAGAAAAGGTTTAGTATCAAACCGAGTCTATATCGACATGCATTAACCCACTCTGTGGAAAAACTTTACAAGTGCGTTGAATGCCAAAAAAGTTTAAACCGTAAATCTTATTTCACTGAACATATGAGAATTCACTCTGGGGAAAACCCTTATCAGTGCTCTGAATGCCAGGAAAGGTTTTGTAACAAACAAAGTCTTTCTCGACATTTAATAACCCACTCTGGCGAAAAACCTTACCAGTGCTTTGAATGCCAGAAATGTTTCATTTACAAAAACAGTCTCACTCGGCATAGAATAACCCACTCTGGGGATAAACCTTATCAATGCACGGATTGCCAGAAATGTTTCTTTGACAAAAACAGTTTCACTCAGCATAGAAGAGCCCACACTGGGGATAAACCTTTTCAGTGCTCTGAATGCCAGAAATGTTTCAGTTGCAAAAGCAAACTCACTGAACATGCAAGAATCCACTCTGGGGAAAACCCTTATCAGTGCTCTGAATGCCCAAAACATTTCAACCGTAAATCACTTCTAACTGCACATTTGAGATTCCACACTGGGGAAAAACCTTATCAGTGCTCTGAATGCCAGGAAAGGTTTTGTAACAAACAAAGTCTTTCTCGACATGCAATAACCCATTCTGTGGAACAACCTTATCAGTGCTCTGAATGCCAGAAATGTTTCAGTATAAAAAGTAGTCTCACACGGCATATAAAGATCCACACTGGGGAAAACCGTTATCAGTGCACTGAATGCGACAATTGTTTCAGTCAAAAAAGCTGTCTCACTCGGCATACAAGAACCCACACTGGGGAAAAACCTTATCAGTGCTCTGAATGCCAGAAATGTTTCAGTGAAAAAAGACATCTCACGCTGCATATAAAAACCCACACTGGGGAAAAACCTTATCAGTGCTCTGAATTCCAGAAATGTTTCAGTGAAAAAGACATCTCATGCTGCATATAAAAACCCATACTGGGGAAAAACCTTATCAGTGCTCTGAATGCCAGAAATGTTTCAGTGAAAAAAGACATCTCATGCTGCATATAGTAACCCACACTGGGGAAAAACCTTATCAGTGCTCTGAATGCCAGAAATATTTTCGAGACAAAATAAGTCTTTCTCAACATTCAATAACCCACACTGGGGAAAAACCTTATCAGTGCTCTGAATGCCAGAGATGTTTCAGTGACAAAATGAGACTCACTAAACATACAAGAACCCACACTTGGGTAAAACGTTATCAGTGCACTGAATGCGACAAATGTTTCAGTGAAAAAAGCAATCTCATTTATCATATAAGAACCCACACTGGGGAAAAACCTTATCAGTGCTCTGAATGCCACAGATGTTTCAGTCAAAAAAACAGTCTTATTCATCATATAAGAACCCACACTGGTGAAAAACCTTATCAGTGCTCTGAATGCCAGATATGTTTCATTCAAAAAAGAAGTCTCACTCAACATATAAGAACCCACACTGGGGAAAAACCTTATCAGTGCTCTGAATGCCACAAATGTTTCATTGGAAAAATAGTCTCACTCATCATTTAAGAACCCACACTGGGGAAAAACCTTATCAGTGCTCTGAATGCCAGAAATGTTTCAGTGAAAAAAGCAGTCTCACTTACCATATAAGAATCCACACTGGGGAAAAACCTTATCAGTGCTCTGAATGCCAAAAATGTTTCAGCCAAAAATCTCATCTCACTGAACATGTGAGAATCCACACTGGTGAATAAAATTATGAGTGCTCTAAAGGTCAGAAAAGATTCAGCGGTAGAGATGGTTACAAAAGCCATAAGAAAACACACCATCAAAATAATTCAATGTTCCAAATGCCAGAAAAGCATCAATTTTAAACTCAGTCTCACTCTACATGAGCAGACGCACACAGGGGAAAAACATTACCAATGCTGTGAATGCCAGAAATTCCTATTTGATAGGCACAGCCTCACTAACCATAAGCGACTCCATACTGCTGAAAACCTTATGAGTGCTCTGAATGCCAGAAAAGCTGCAGAGAAAAACGCTATTTCACGATGAGAAACTCCACACTGGAGAAAATCCTTATGCCATAAAAGCTTGAATCTGAAAGACAGTGTTATGCTTCATGAGAGATCCCACTCTGGGGAAAAACCTTATGAGTGCTCGAAATGCAAGCAAGGTTTTGGTTACAAATTACTTGTCACTTGACATGAGCGAACTCACACGGGGAAAAAAGCTGTGTGTTCTGAATATCAGATAAGGTTTCGTCTTGAATACTATGTCATTTCACATGAGATAATTCACACTTGACTAAATCCTTATACAGGAGGGGAAAGCCAGAAACGTTTTACTACGAAAGGAGATCTCACTAAACATGAGAACTGCATCCTCATGAGGTGAAGAGTAAGGCATATCTTGAGTTGCAAAAAATATTCTAACAATCTGACTTTACATGAGAGAGCACATATTGTAGTTGCAATAGGATTAATCAAGAAACTCTTGCAGGATAACTTAGGCTGCCAGCATGCAACCTCCAAAGAAATTTCAGGCCTGGAAATATTTTTAGTTGCAACAGAATCAACAATTTGAGTAGCTGAAAGTTACAAAACTCTCAAGGTCTTTACTTTACACAGACAAGTGTTAGTGCTTGCAAAAATCAGCTAGATGAGGCATTTTCATTTCCAAAAATTCTAATTGTATTCTCAGCAGCAAGGGTATATACAAATCGTTGAGTGATGACTGCGCAGTGCTCAAAATGAAAGTGATATGATGATAAAACAGTCCGATCCACATTTTGCACACAAAAACAGGGCTGTAAATTGCTTTTGTACAATACAAGTTAAGCAAATGCGATTCTTAAAAGACATAATTTATATGAAATAACCTCTGAATAGTTAATGTTTCAACCGTTCCAGTTAATTACCGTGGTCTCATCAGGATGGTAGATCTCCGTCTCTCCCATATTCTTCTCACACTATATTCAATACAGCCGAGTAAGGATTCTTCTGTATCTTGGGGCAGCGTACCTGGGAAGAAGTCAAATTCAACTAAGCAGTTCCAGCGCCCGTTTGTCAGACCAAACACCTGCAGCCAGTGAATCCTCGGCTCGCTGTCAAACAAGTTCAAGTGTGACACTTCCTAATGAGACCACCGTCATTGACTGTCTTGTCTGTGAGAAGCTGCACCAACCCTCCTGTGATGGTGGGCTGGAAGACCTTCACCACCAAGTGAAATGCTCCCAACTCCAACAGCTTGATGTGGAGTTGGGTCTCTGCCGGTGACGAGGGTTCCCTAATCTCTGTCTCCCATATGGCCTACCCATCCCAGACATGATACAGCTGTCGCCACTGTTACGTCTGGGTGGAATAGGGATAGGGGTCTGCCACTGGCACAATCTAATTCACTGGAGAAAATGTTGGATATTGCCTACAATAGGGTGAGTCAGCGTCTGGAAGGACACAAAGAGGTTTTGCAGCTGTGCCATATTGCCTTTGTGTGCCTTGGCCTTGAAAGAACTGGGAGACCTGCTGGGTTTGTAGCAGGGTCTTGCTCTGGCAGTATTGAAAAACCCTACTGTAGCCAAAAGGGGACGAGATTTATGATGAAATTGCGTGGCGGAGGCAGACAGACCCAAGGAATCTGTCTGGGGCCTAGTCCGCTTTCTTGCTTAAAAGGTGAGAGCCATCGAATAGCTTGTCCATTAACGATGCTCGGGTATCTTTAGAGAAGCATATAGACCTAATTCAGGCAATGCACCGAAGTTCCACACTCATATCAATCGCCTGACCAAAGCAATTGGCTGTGTCCAAGTCACAACATATTACAAACTTTGCTGCAACACATCAATCCTGAATAGCTTGTGTTCGCTGGCAGGGGTGATTATATTGGGGGGCATTGTAATTCAGACCCTCCAGGATTTGGTGATGTGCAAAAAAGAATTGTCAGTTTTATAAGAGGGAGAGGTGTGGCGCCACGGCCAGGGCGACTGACGCTGGAATCTGGGGATCAGGGTTCGATCCCCGGCTCCGGCAGCAGGTTAGCCCAGCACCATGTGACTCTGGGCAATAGCTCGCTTAATCTTCCCAACGGCCCCCAGCGCCTAGAGACCCTTACGGGTGATTGTGCGCTTTACCAATGTGGATTATTATTATATATTATTATATAACAAACCTGCACTTTTCATAAAAATGCCAGTGAATGCTACCTCTCCTTGCATTGATCCAGCGCTCGCCAATGGGCCAATAAAAGGAGGAGTCTCAGCAGCAGGCAGGTGATATGTTCTTTGTTTATTTACTCCTCACCGACCTGCCTGTTGTTTTGCATGCATCTGGAGGGCTTCGGACTCCACCACCTGCCGCCGGACCGGAGAACCTTCCTGGTTGCAGCCTTGACTATTCTGCAGCCAGAGGAGAGAACAGACTGTACGTCGGAGAACGGGGCACCAAATAGAAGATCAGGTAGGTTATAATTCCTACATGCTGAAGCAGTGTGCATCTATCTCCTCCACTCCTACAGCTTGCCCGTTTTTCCTTATCCTCGCCCAGGGCTGTGGGTGCCCTAGGCAAGGAATTGGAAGGGGGCATCGGCAAACCAGCATGGTGGCCCCTGAGAGGGGGCAGTATATTAATGCAGAGTTACACCTCCCATGGGGGATGTCGTGGGACCGGGGACTAGGCAAGATTTAAATGTAGTGGAACACCGGGCCCAGTGGGCTAATATTTTTCTAAAGGGGCCCACCAAACGTGCCAGTGCCCCGCTCACGGCTTTAAAAAAACCTGGTTGAGCCCTCTGGCTTTCTTTGGTGGCTCCCACTTACCCCTTCTCATCCAGCTCTCCCTCACTAGTGTTTTGGTGCTGGAGGTCCAATGTTTTCAGGATACAATGGTGAGTGTATAGGATAGTGTTAGGCAATAGGGACAATGGTAGGGTAGGGGTCAGTTTGGGTGGGGGTGGCAGGATAGAGGCCAGTGTTATGGGCGAAGCAGATAGTGTAGCCATGTAGTGTTTTGAGGGTAGGTTGCAGTGTGGGGGAGTAGCTTTAGGGCATGCAGAAAGGGCCAGTGTTTTGTGGGAACGGATGATGGCAGTGTTTTGGGGTAAGAGGCTATGGTTTTCAAGGTTATTGTGGTGGGGTTGGTGGCAGTGCTGTGGGGTAGGGTGACATGGAAAAGGGCTAGGCTATTCTGACTCCATTTTGTTCTTGTGTAGAGTCTTGGAGGGCAGATTCTGCTGGTTCTAGAGTTCTTGGGCTTTCTGGTAACTACAGTATACTCTTGCTGCTTCAAGGCTCCGGTCGGTCTGAGGTTCAGTACACTTCTGGGAAACTCATAACCTTGTGGGCTGGATCCATATTTTTGAACTCCCACTTGCAAAGCGTGGAAGTAACATGTATACCCATCTCCCTTTCACAATTTGCATCATGCCTGTCCTATCTATCCTAGACAATTATTGCAACTTGCCCAATGGAGAGTCTTTGTTTTGAAGAACATTTCTGTTGGTTTTTTTGGGCCTTTTTCAAGTAATTTGATTTTGGGGATATTAAGTGTTTACAACAGGGGTCTTCAACCTTTTCTGTAGTGAAAGCTACTTCTGATCAGCGATAATCTTGAACTACTTAAGGCTAAACATCTCGCGCATTGTTACCAGACAGTTTGTCAAGTAGGGCCTATTAGATTGAAGACTAACCATCTGTCTGCTCCTTTGGCGCCATGGTACTCCTATGATCTCGAGAAATGTAAAAGAAAATGTAGGCACCAATAACAATTTTGGAGAAAGAGTTACAGCCTATTGTTCATCACGGTTAAATCACTTTTATCCTTTGGCAATAAAAATGTAGCAACACGATACAAAAGGGGATGATGGACGGAGCGTTTGAGCAAATGAAAACACTCACCCCCAGTCAACTGATCTGGGTTTAATGCATGACCATTCTTTAGCTCACTCCGCCACCCCAGTTCAGACATGGCCATATGCAAATCAGTCTGACCCTGTGCCTCATGGCAACAGTCCAGCCCGAACTGTCAAGCCATGTCTTCCCTGGACCGGAAACAAGCATCCTGGGGCAGGTTTCGGGTTCACAACCCTCATCAGCCAGGCTATCTTGAATCCAGTGGCAAAGTGAGCAAGGGACTCACGTCTGAGCAAGCCCTGCCAACTTAGGGCGAACAAAGCGATACAAAAGGGGATGATGGACGGAGCGTTTGAGCAAATCAAACACTCACCCCCAGTCAACTGATCTGGGTTTAATCCCTCACCATTCTTTAGCTCACTCAGCCACCCCAGTTCAGACATAGCCATAGCAATATTCCTGGATTTTAAGATACACCAGATAATCTTTAGGGACAGATATAGTGGAGTAACATATGGTGAATAAACTAACTTACCATTTCCTGGTAATGAGTACATTCACCCCACTTTCTGAAGAGAAAGTCTCTAATCTTATCAACACTATGAAATGTGGAGCCCCTGCATAATCTTGCCCTCCATCCGGTTTCATCTACCATTTCTGCTGATCTCACTTTGTTATTACAATGGTGCTCAAGTCCGTCTTTTTTCCAGATGCTTGGGAAAAGGCATCTATTTTGGCACTTCTAAAGACTCTTTCCCTCGATTCCTCAGGTGTAAAGAACTGCCGATCCAAATCGGTCCTTCCTCTTCCTGCTAAAGTTTTAGAAAAGGCCGTGAATCAGGAGATCACCAACTTCTTTGAAAATACCGACTGTCTGGATCCTGTTCAACATTGGTTTAGACCCTACTACCGTACAGACTGAACCTTATTGGCAGCAACTGAAGAGATCAGATCCATTGTGGATAGAGGAGATTAATGCAGCCTTGATCTTATTAGATCTTTCGGCCATATTTGATACAGTTATTTTTGTCAAACAGAGGGCAATTGGTACCTTTGGAAGATTTTACCTTTGCCCCATTTTCACTTCCTTGTGGGGTCTCGGAGATCTTCAATAAGTCAGAATTTGCCTAATGCCTACAGCACTCCATTAATTGGAATAGTTCTATCCTGGTGGTTCTCTGCATTCTTTTATGCCAATGATACCCAAATAGTGGTATTGGTTACTGTAGAACCTGAAAAAGAGGCAAACGATTTTAGAACGAGTATGATGAGCATCGCTAATTGGATGCAGAAGAATTTCTTAAAATTGGATGCAAAAAAAACAGAGTTAGTGCTATTTCCTCCTTCTAGAACACAGTCTCGAGCCCCTTCCACTCCCAGTCCAGAAGGCTAGAAATGTGGGTATTCGTCTTTGACTCAAAACTCACTTTTATTGACCACTCCAATCAGGTAACCTCTTCCTGTTTCCTTATGTTAAAACATTCAAAGAAAATATTGGCCTTCCTTCCCATGAAGCTTAGGAAACGTGTTATCCTGGCTCTTGTCGTATCTAAAATGGATTATTGTATTGATCTTTATATGGGCTCCCAGTTGTCTTCTCAATAAGTTGCAAACAGTCCAAAATGTGGCAGTAAGAGTGCTGAAGAACCTCCCCAAGTTCTGCCCAGCCTTTGAAGCCATTTAAGAACTCCATTGGCTGCCTATTAGGGAAATAATTACATTCAAAGCCTTACCATAAGGCACTGCATCAGGTTGGCCCTCGCTTCCCACAAGATGTTCAAATGATATTCCCCTTCTCGTACTCTATGGTCCAGCAATACTAGGCATGTATGTGTACCCAGAATAAAAAGTGTCCATTCGGGAGGATGACGTTTCTCCTACTCCACCTCCAGATGGTGGAACTCTATCCAATCATTTGAGGTCAGCCTAAACTATTGAAGTTCAGGAAGGAACATAAGTCTTTTCTTTTCAGCCCATAGTTTAATGTTCTCATCTAACTGCTAGGCCAATGTTTAGGTATTTTATATCCCGTACTGTCAGGTTTCAACTAGTGCCAGGACGCCTTTTTGGTAATCGTGCGCTTGATTTAAAATTTATTTAAAATTGTTGATCTCCAAAAAGGACTAAATCAATAAATTGAATTGAAATTCATGTTTATCATTGTAATCCTGTTGTTGGAAAAGATGTGATTTTGAACCCCATGAGGCGGTTCCTTTCCAGAAAGCATTCAGGTTGTAATCATGCGTCAAATAATGCTGAGGAGGTTAAAATATTCAAATTGAATTCTAATTACACATGAAATGTTCAATGTTCAATATATTTCTCTTAGTATTTTAATGTGAGGACTTTATTGCTTAAGGAAAATAATTGGTATTTGTTTTTCTATACGTAGGAAGCATTACATTAATGAAACCACTGTATCCCACCTTCTTTCTTTCCTTTCCTGTTCTTTATGAACGTTTCTATTGGTAAACTTTAAAGTTTGCCCGAAATTAAGAATTGTGCTCTACATAACTTTGCTGTGTTACAGTACGTTGATTTTTAAGTACTACTTTTGTCTATTATGTGTATGGTAACTGATGTTTTGTTTTGCTTTAATAATCAGCTTATGTTTATTAGGTTTTATTATTCAATAAAATGTTTCAAACACAACAAATGGTAGTTGATATGTATTTACAACAGCAGCATTTTTATTGTATGGGCACTTTCAAAGTGGCCAAAAATATGGTCTGTGGGATGACGGAGGACCACATTGGTATCAGCAGGGAGAGCTTTGGGCAGGTGATTGGGGATACATGTTAAGTTGGAATTAGGGGGAACAACGCATTTACATTGTGTGGACTGTGACTCCTGGAGTTATTGTGAGGGATATCATGCTACCCTGTAAATGATTTCCCTAGTGATTATTATCACGGTGAAGATCCCTCAGAAATAAAATGATGTTACTGTCAATGCCAATGGAGGACATCAACTGCCACAGCTTGGACCTATTGACACAGTCGAATGCTGAGAACTGGTCCATGAAGGCTGGGTATATGGGGCTGGAACAAGCCACGGTGTATTTGTTCAGAACCATGTACAGGTTTAAACACTGTTCCACAGTGGAACGACCTGGTCGAAAGCCGTTTTGGATATCGGATAAAAAGTTGTTTTCCTCAACCCATGATACAAGTGTGTCAAGTACCATGCGGCCCACCATCTTCACCACAGAGTCCAGCAGAGAAAGGGGCCTATAACAATAGGTACTGTCCCGTTATCCTTTTTTAAATGCCGGGACTAGAATCGATCAAGCCCAAGAATTTGTGTGGCCAATCTGGACTGTAGTATTGATAACAGCTGTGAGGACAGGCAGCCAGGATTTTAAGTGGGCGATGTAGAGATCTGTTGGGATCCCATCTGGCGTGGGGGCTTGTTTTTAGATAGACCCAGAATACCGGCACTCACCTCTTGCATGGTGAAAATAAGTTCCGACTTGCCTTCCACCCTTTCCTGCCCCTCAATTGGAGGGGTATGCGATTGGAATATACCCTCGAAATTATGTACCCAATCGTCCTCTGTGATTTGGGCATCCAGTAAATTAGCATTATTTCCAGATAGAAGTGGGTTGTTAATAATGCCCCAGAACTTTGAGCTATTACGCAGTGAACTAGCCTCCACCAAATGAATCCAGGCCTCCTCCTTCAGGACAGACTCGCGAGTTGCAAGAGCAGCCTTATATGCTCTTCGTAGTCCATTGACCGCCACCCGGTCTCGGGGCTTAACACCCAAGGCCTGTCTCAGGTTCCTGGAAGCCTGGGAGCACGCAGAGTCAAACCATCTTGGACCTGGTTGCTAACAGGCCCGTAGAAAGTTCCTTATTACAGTAGACATGGATCCAAATGCACCCATGATGTCCGGAGCACTTGCCTCATCGTCGAGACAGGTGGCAAACTCGCTGCGACACCGAGTTAAAAGGGACTCACGGAGTAGCTCTGGGACAATACACCCCCACTTTACGCTCCTTCCCGCTTCCACCTCTTTAAGGGGGACATCAGCCCCCCGCCCACCTTGGTGTGTCCGAGTGTTCGGGTCCAGCCAGTTGAGACACAAATGGGGTTGTGGTCACTGCATTCACTCGCCTGCACAGAAAACTCGACAACCAGAGAGTAAAAGGGGGTATAAAGGTGAAATCAATAACGGTCTCACACCCTCTCCCAATAAATGTGGGAATAATGTCTGTTTTCCCCGGAGGCAGCTTATTTATTGCAGATGTTAGATCAAATTCAAGCAAGATGGAGTTAAGCTCAATACCCTTGGGAGTATGTTCCATGTGTAAGCCTGCTTGGCGTGCACAGCCCATAGCTTCCATTCCTCCTTGCATGATGTCCCTACACATGAGTGTTAAAATCCCCTGTTAAAAAAATGTAGTGATAACTCTGACCTTTCAAGATGTAATGCTGAAGTACATACCCCAGCAGAGTTATATTTCCCTCATCCGGGTGTGTAACTCCAGCTTTGAAAAAGTTACCAGAGCAGCTTGCTCCTTCCACTGGGCAACAACATCACATGTAAATTGGGAGAGACATAGAGTGAGGTATTGTAAGTAACTGGCTCTGTATACTGCACCAAAGGGAGGTGTAGTGTGTATTGAGTCCAAGGGTCTCCAGAGGTAGGAAGAGGTTAAAATTAGATAGAACCTTACTCTCTAAAGTGGTAGCTTGGTCGAGCAGTAAGGCAGTATCAGAGGACAGTGTTAAGCATTTGATGTACACACTCAGTCAGCAAATGAATTCACACACACAAGAACTGAACTCGAGGCCAATTGTTTTTGTATAACAATATATATTGTTGTTTTATTTCTAGAACCAAGCAAGCCTGATACAGGTAAGCATAAAAATACTTTGCGGTAATCATTTACTTGTATGAACACAGTTCAGTTATACAGTAGAAATTGTACTTTGTTTGATATAAAGGGGAGAAGTAGTATGCAACACTTAACAAATACAGTACATTGATATGAATAGGCTTTTTCACTAAATTGCAGGTAAGTTACTTTTTGCTTTACTTTTCTAACTCAGTGCTGGATACCTAGATTCAGCACTGGTACATTTCCTAGAAACAGCTAAGTAATTACGTGTTGGTTATTCGCATAATTTTTAAAGAATATTTTCAGTTTTCAAAACTCCACACTTGTAAACTTTTTGGCGCAGTACATAGAAATGAATGGGCTTCTACAATAAATTGCAGGTGCAATACAAAAAGAACAGGTGAATGAGTGTTAATTGCGCTGGGGTGTGACAATAGTTAGAATTCCCAGTCTATCAGAAGCTCCAAGGATAACGTTGCGGTCACCCACCATCAACCCAAATGGGTAATGTTTGCACAAAACCACATATAGAAGATAAACAAAATATATCCTGAGCTGGACAACAGTACGTCAATACAAGTAAAAAAATTCCAAAAGATGAGTGATCTTCATATCTTCCTTTATTAACGCTGTTTTTCTTCATAAAACACACTAGCCGCCAACACGTGTTTCGTCTTGGTGAAGTTAACCATAAACTTCATCAGGGCTAGAATATTATAATATACATAATCAAAATCACAATGTATTTCTCTTTAATGGACAATGGTATCGACAAATCTGTGGAGTGGCCATGGGTTCCAGATTTGCACCGTTGTTCGCCTGCCTCTTCATGGGGTGGATGGAGGCGGTGCACATCTGGGGCCCTGGCGGTGCCCGTTGGCACCCTTATATTAACTATTACGGGAGATGCATTGACGATCTGCTATTTATCTGGACGGGTGGCGAGATGGAATTACTTAATCTTTTTACATACATGAACAATAATAAACATAATATGACCTTTACTATCAACTATAGTCATAAGGAAATCACATTTCTAGATTTGGTACTATATGTACATGAAGGAAAGCTGTGCAGCAAGCTATTCAGGGAAGAAACATCCTGTAATTCTGTATTACATGTCAAGAGCTCCCACCCTAAATCTCAGGTGAATGCCAGCCCCTATGGGGAATTCTACAGGGCACGCCGTAACTGTAGTGAGGATTCAGAATTTAGGATATGTACATCGGATATTGAAAACAGATTCCTAACAAGGGGATATGGACATGGAATTGTGACTAGGGCCAAAACAAGAGCTTTAAAATTGGCAAGAAAAAACACACTACAGTCAAAAAGAAATGATAGAAAAGAACTGAAAAACCCAATAAGGTTAATTACAGGCTATAATCCATGGTCCTCGAAAATATACCAGATCCTTAACAGATCCTGTATTGAAACAACATATAGCCCCTCACCCCTCAATCACTTATCGAAGGGGTATAACTATCAGGAATATGATAAGCCCAAATTATCCCAAAATAAATATTGTACCGACATGGTTGCACTCATTAAACAAGGGGTCATTCCGCTGTGGGAATTGCAGCATGTGCAGACTGTCCTTACATGGAACACGACACTTTAGTTATAACGACTCTAAAACATTCTATATCAAAACACTTATAGATTGTAATACAATTTATGTGATATATGCAGTGTTGTGTAGGTGCAATAAATTATATATAGGAAGCACCATTAGGAAACTTAAGGATCGTGTTGCTGAGCACTTCAGGGCTCTGAAAAATAGGGATGCAAAATATCCAACAGCAGCGCACGCAATTGAATGTAAATCTCATTCTGAACATTTAACGCTATCCTTTCATGGAATTGAGATGATGCCTATGGACATCAGAGGTGGCAACCGTGAATTAAAGTTAAGACAACTGGAAGCACGCTGGATTATGAGAATGCATGCGGTAGAAAGGGGCTTGAATTTCGATAATGAATTACAGTACTTTCTAGATAGAAAGACCATTACAACTGGGCTCGTATCTACATGAAGCGATGATTGCACCCGTTGGGATACATCGATATAAGTGTTTATCTGAGATATATCAATAAAGAGGAGTGAGTCTAGTGAATTTCTGTAGGCTTATCTGAGATTAAGTCTAAGGCTGTTTACTTTAGAGATAATTTACATACTTGCTGTTATAAAACAACATGTGGGAGTATTATTGTGCTAATGTGACAGTATATTTGTAAAGAAAAAAAAGTTTTACGAAAATCAATGGAATTGCAGAATTTATATGTACTACGGCTTGCCATATTGTAATAATAACTAAATTGTTGTCAAATGTGTATTGGAGAAATGTGAGAGTTTATAAGGATAATCAGGAATGTTATCAACAAGGAGTCTGTAATAGGACGTTTAATGTCACAAGCTTGAATCACCGTTGCTTGTCCTCCTTTTGAAAGATACTTAATTAACTTTGGTTTTTTACTTTATTTTTATTATTTTTTCTATTTCTTTCCTTAACCTAAACACTTTTCCTAACCCCTAAACCCTTGGGTCTCAATACCAACTGTTACACGTGAGGTATCAAAACATGGAATTTCGGGGGCAGATTGAAGTACGTCCTTTCCATTTTTACTGACGTCGGCTTATTTGTAATAGTCATCTGTACCCATGACTATTTCAGAACAAGGCTTTGCCGGAATTCATATAGCGTTATTTAATATTATGACATGGAGAGATCAAATATATTCTAAAAGATACATGTTGAATTTACGCTACAATTAAGGAGTCTCATGTTGTAATTTATGTATGTTATATGTAACACTCTATTCCCAAATTAAGATGGCCGACATGGTTTTTTACTAACTGCTGACAGAATAACCATCGAAATTCATGCGGCAACCAACTAAGTCTATTACAATGATATAGTATTGGACTCTATATTGGCCCACCCTAGTGTCTATAAAATATTTCAAATTGGATCGTAGCTGCCGATTTGTAGTTATTTCTTATAAGCTCCTATATTGCATAACTATTTTTATTATAAGGGCACTAATACTTAAGGACTGCACAAATATGGCGCGGGTGCTACACGCCACGGCACATTTACTCTGCACGACTTCTCTTTATTTTTAAGGTAAGCATCAGTGGAATTGTGATATAGATTCCCTGGGTCTTTGGTTGGTCTTCGTGTTGGTCACGGCACTTGGTACATAAATAACATCGTTTTTTCCCTATATGATAGGATATCGGGGGCTGATTACAGTAGAATATACTTTTGAGATTTCGTTACTCATATTGAATTAGGAGCCTCCGAAATACAAGTGAGTGGCTCTCAGTATATCTAGTGACTATCAGATACATTTCTAAATTGGATATATCGATTGGTCTTTTTCTTACGTTATTCCTTTTGCTTATGTATGTATGTATGTATGTAAGGCATACAAAGGGTATCCTGGCGCTTTGACTCTGTATACATTCATGCATAGACCGGATTACACTGCCCTAGGAAAGAGATATGTGTTCAGCCCCCTTTTAAAAAGGGACAGTTCCTTCAGGCTCCTCAGGGAGAGTGGAAAGGAATTCCAGAGCTTGGCTGCTGTGAAGCCAAAGGAGCGGCCACCCATCCGCATCCTCTGGATGCGAGGAACAGCCACCAAATGAGCCGAGGTAGAGCGTAGAGGTCTGGCTGCTGAGTACCAAGAAAAGAGTTCTTAAAGTATAACAGGCCCCTGACCATGAAGTGCCCTCAATACTATGCAAGCAGCCTTAAAACAGATCCGCTAATGGATAGGCAGCCAATGGAGGTCTTTAAGTGCCAGAAAGAATGAAGCTGAGCGCACTCGAGATAGAGCCAATTTGGCTGCCATATTCTGAATCCGCTGCAATTTTTTGATCAAAGAACCAGGGGCACCTAGAAGCAACGCATTGCAGTAATCAAGTCTGCTAAGTATGATGCTGCGTACCACCTCAGGTCTAGCCGATGCCGGAAGCAAAGGAAGGGTCTTACGTAGTGTTCGAAGCAGCATCATACAGGTGCCAATGGTCTTATTTACAAAAGCATCCAGTTGTAAATGTGGATCAAACAAAACGCCCAAATTGCGAGCAGCAGCCGCCGCCTGGACAGTGCCCAGGGAGGAAGCTGGCTAAAAATCCACAGGCAGAAGGCGAGGAATTTTATCAAGAGAATTATTATTATTATTATTATTATTATGTGTTCTTATATAGCGCTCGATTACCCGTAGGCATCTCGGCGCTTGCCTTGGGAACCCGTCCTGGCTTTTCCCTGTGAGATACCCGTACTGTGCATCCCCAAGGTGAAAGCCAGGCATCCCGCCGCGGGGGGCCATAGTGGAGATTAAGCAGGCTAATGCCCAGAGCTGCAGAGTGTGAACCCGTGATTCGAGTAGGCACCGAAACGAGAATTATCGAGTCCGTGGATAATTGGGCTCAAGACCCTGCCGCGTCGGGAATTGAACCCTGGTCCCGGGTCTGACCTCTGCTTCAGGGTCTGCCTCCTCTAACCAGTGAGCCACACTTCTCCAAGAGAACAATGCAGCACCTCTGTCTTGGATCCATTGAACTGGAGGGAATTAAGTCGCAACCAGTCCGCAGTGGCTAACATACAGCAGTGAAAGATTTCTTTAGAGACAGCGTCTTTGCCTTCAAAAGAGAAGATAAGCTGCGTATCGTCGGCGTAGTTTATTACCGAAATACCAAAAGATTTTATCAGCTTAATCAAGGGACAAAGATACAGATTACATAAAATGGGGCTGATTGCCGACCCCTGCGGCACCCCTTGCCCCACCTTTCTGATACCCGATCTAAATGGGGGCAAGGCCACTACCTGATGCCGATCTTGAAGGTAGGAGATAAGCCAGTCCCAGACTGATCCGGCGACCCCATTCTCCTCCAGTCTGCTTATAAGAGTGAAATGGTTGACCGTATCGAACGCGGCCGACATGTCCAGCAACACCAGAAATGCTGCTCGACCAGTGTCGACACGCGCACGAAGATCGTCCAAAACAGCCACCAGTGCGGATTCCGTGCCATGGGCTGGCCGGAAGCCAAACTGGGCTGCATCTAAGCAGACATTCGTCTCTATAAAGCTGGACAAGGATCTAGTGACAAACTTCTCCAAAATCTTAATTGGGAAAGGTAATAATAAGATCGGCCTATAGTTTGCAGGACATAGGGGGTCAAGTGTAGCCTTTTTCAGCAGTGGAGAGACCACCGCCAATTTCCAGCTATCGGGAACAGTGGCCGTTCTAAGAGATTGGCAGTAGATGGAGTATAGAGGTGGAAAAAGTTCCTCTTGAAACAGCTTCCAGAACTTATGCGGCAACGGATCCAACGGGGAGCCAGATGAAACACAGTTGGCCAGTGCGCAGAAGTCTTCATAAGAAGGAAGTGTAAAGCTGGACAGTGTCGCATATACAGTGTTTTCCCTGGGGTCGACCGCCGTAGTTGTGGATAATAACTCCAAAGTAGATTGAGTGCTGGATGTATCAGGAGCAGACAGGCCGCTCAGAATGGCAGTGATCTTATCCTAAAAAGCAGAGGCCAAAGAATCACACAGTGACTGAGAGGCCGGGATGCTGTTCAATCAATCAATCAATCATGCCATTTGTATAGCGCACTACTCACCCGGGAGGGTCTCAGGGCGCTTGGGGGGAGGGGTATGCTACTGCTCGAACAGCCAGGTCTTGAGTTGTTTCCTGAAGGCGAGATGGTCCTGGGTCAGCCGAAGGTGGATGGGGAGGGATTAGAAAGACTATCAATGATTTAAAACAAAGTCTGTGACTTGTTAGCTGCCAGGGCCAACGTATCTTCAAGATACTTGGCTTTAGCACACTTAATCTGCGCTTTATATCCCAAAAGCGCTTGTTTATAAAGAGTTTTGTCAGCCTCAAGATAGTGCTTCCTCCAAGCTCTTTCAGCCTGCCTACATTATAGATTATAGATTACCTTTAAATGTTCTCAGGAATTATGGAGAGTTCTATTTGATTCTAGCTATAGGTGAGTTTATTATCTTATTAGGAGCATTTCTAAGAAATAAGACTCTCTGGGGTTACAATCTGTCTGCACATTTATCTCTGGGCTAATTGTTTCCTGCGACTTGTCGCAACACTTTTATTAATATGGCTATACACTTTGGCCTTATATGTGGTCTTTACAATTATCTTTTTATATTTTAATCACGTATGGTGTTTCCTGCATGGGTTTGAAACACAGAGCGGACTTTTTCAGGTTTGCTTTTCTCCTTCCTGGAACTAATGATTATCACGGAATTTAGTTTACTATGTTTTGATAAGCATGGTAAATTAGTGGTAATACTACGCATTGGTTATGTGTCTATTGCTTAAGCTTTTCTACTCTTTGTTTATATAAGAGGGGAGATTTTACTTGTGTTCCTGTAGGCTTTTGGCGTGTTATTAGACTGTTTGCTATAGTATGAAAAGACAATTTATTAGGCGGTTGCTGTATGTGCATTCAGCCACTATGAAATTAACACTAGTACTTAATGGAGGTGTGTATTAGCTGTTGTTAGTGATTATATTGTAGTTTTTGGTTATGTATATTATAATATTCTAGCCCTGAAGAAGTCTATGGTTAACTTCACCAAGACAAAACACGTGTTGCGGCTAATAAATTGCAGGTAAGTTACTTTTCGTGTTACTTTTCTAACTCAATGCTGGATACCTAGATTCCGTCCATCATCCCCTTTTGTATCGCTTTGTTCGCCCTAAGTTGGCAGGGTATGCTCAGACGTGAGTCCCTTGCTCACTTTGCCACTTGATTCAAGATAGCCTGGCTGATTAGGGTTATGAACCCGAAACCGGTCCCAAGATACTTGTTTCCGGTCCAGGGAAGATATGGCTTGGCAGTTCGGGCTGGACTGTTCCCATGAGGCACAGGGTCATACTGATTTGCATATGGCCATGTCTGAACTGGGGTGGTGGAGTGAGCTTAAGACGGTGATGGATTAAACCCAGATCAGTTGACTGGGGGTGAGTGTTTGATTTGCTCAAACGCTCCGTCCATCATCCCCTTTTGTATCGCTTTGGATGCCTAGATTCAGCACTGGGACATTCCCTTGAAACAGGTAAGTAAACACGTTTTGGTTATTTGTGCAATTTAAAAAAACATGTTTAGATTTCAAAACTCCACACTTCGAAACATTTTGGAGAAAAAGTGTCCATGTTATCCTATGGAGGGAAAACAGGTTAACGGTTATCAGGTAAGTAATTGACTGTGGGAGTTAAGGTTCTGGGGTTAGACTCAGGGGGTCTACCAGGGTCAGTGATGCACTGTTGTTGCACCCTCTGCAGCACTAGGACGGCCGGGTGCAGAGTGTTGAGGCCCAATGTTATCCTATGGAGGATAGGGGGCTTCGTTTGTTGGCGGCTGGCAAGCAGGCCACAGGATTGTGGGAGCAAAGCTCCTAGGTTTTAGCTCAGGGCAAGTTGGGGACCAAATGGGCACCCTCAGCGGCACTAGGGCGGCCGGGTGCAGGGGCTGTTTTGAGGTCGGGTGCCCTGTTGATTTCAATGGAGATTCTCCGGGACAAAGAAACACTGCAGGCTTGTGGATGAGGATCTTCCAGGAGCAACCACCACTTTGAGTGGTAAGTTGGGATCTTGTAGGTTGGTTAGGCACCGCTGGGTTGGGCACATAAGGCCGTGGGGCATCGGATGTAGGGGTGCCTTTGGACGTCAGATTTTATTACCCGCTCCGATTATGGTAGGGGGGTTCTCTGGATTGAGGCTACAGACGTCTTCTGGAGGCTTGAGGCAAGTCATGGGTCACCCGATCTCGGGTCAGGATCGCCGGTGGGACCTCCTTGGGGTGTTTTTCCACTCGAGTTTGGGTGGGGTTCAGTGGGTGTGGAGTGGGCTGGATTCTCGGTTTCTGGCTGGCACCAGAAGCTGCAGTTTAAACACGTCCGGTGTTCACAGGAGAAACAGTCTTGAAAGTGAAGGCAGGCATGTCATCTGGGGTTTGTGAGGGTGCTGGCTGTTGAAAAGGCCGGGGTTTCGCAGGAGCAGGTTCAAGGGGAGACAGGCCTGTAGGGCTGGGGCCAAGTCAGTGGGCGTCATCCTCTGTTTAGCTCTGCACGGCTTCTCATCCTTCTTCTCTTCTTTTCTTGTTGTTGCTGGATCTGAGGAAGGAAGGTTCAGGCTGCCACTAAATACTAAATTTAGGGGTGTTAGAGGTAGGTAAAGGGAAGGGACCAATGGTCCCTTCCCTAGGGTGGGTACACCCCCTATTCTGTCACTCTCCAGTGGGAGGGGAGCAGGAGCCTGTCCCTGGTTGGCTGGGTCCCCCATCCTCAAGATGGTGGGGACTCGATGTTGTGCTTCACCTTGCCTCCCCCACCTTAGGGGTGGAGTTGGCAGAGGTGGGCACTTGTTTTTCCAGCCCCAAAGTGTGGGGTAGAACCAGTGGGGACCCATTGCTGAAAGCGGCAAAGGGTCTGGAGAATCTCACAAAGGCGGCATGCCTTTGAAGCTTCCCCTTTGTGAACCCTGCCTATCCTGGGGGAGGAGGCTTGGCACCTCTTCCCAGAATGTGCATTGCTTCAGGCACCCGAGAGCAGCAGGTTCTCGACCCAGGGGTCCAGAAACATGTCTGGTGGTGGCAGCCTAAGCAGCCACTCAGTCAGGTCACTAGGAGTTGGTCGAGTTTCAGGGGGCATCTCTAAGATGCCCTCTGTTGTGCATTTTACATTAAATACCACACTGGCATCAGTGTGGGTGTAATGTGCTGAGAAGTTTGATACCAAACTTCCCAGTCTTCAGTGTAGCCATAATGGTGCTCTGGAGTTCGTAATGACAAGCTCCCAGCACCATATATTCTTAATGGCAGCACTGCACTTACAATGCGCAGAAATAGACTTGGGCACGGTAGGGATGTAGGGCTCATGCACCTGTACACTCACCACTGGCATAGGGCACCCAGCTAGAGGGGTGACTGATGTATGCCAGGGCAGTGGTTTGTGGGCATGGCACACAAGGATGTGTGCCATGTTGACTCTTCACTTTGTTCTGCACCAAGTTACTGCAACAGAAACCCACTGTTCGAGGCATATGAGCTGCAGAATTCACACTCTGTGCATAGATCGCCATCTGGTGTTGGATTTGGATGCTTGCACCTTGTTGTTGTCTTTGAAGAAGTCTTTTGTAGTCACGAGATAGGTGACTCCTCCCTTGGTCGAAAGTGTGCATGGGTATCGACTTCATCCTCGGATAGTTTTTTTCTGCCATCGGGTTCGGATGTAACTTCTGCGCTCTGGTTTGGCACCATATCTTTAAACCTTTTTGACGCACAAGCCATCATAAAATTCGACTGTATTGTTTCTCGATCGCGTGACCTTCGACGCGCTCCTCAAATATTTCATTCCGATCGTCGACACGGGCCGCTGGGCCTATTGACGCCATTCGGGCCTACGGCTCATGGAAAGGACTCCACACAGTGACCACCACAAGGTCTGTAATCTGGGTCTCTCGACAGAGCACGACGAGAATAATTGCCATGCCTGCGCCTCCTTTTGATCCAAAAAGACCATTCGTGATCGCCGGGCCCGATGACACATCATGGCACAGCAAGCAGCTCTGGTACCGGTGGACATCTTTGATGAAGGCCCGATGTCCCGGAGGAAGATTCTGAGGAACTGGAAATCATGTCGGAAGCAGACGACTCCGACTCAGACCACCCCATCCCTCCAGATCAACAAATGAGTACCACTGCCGCAACCCCAACCCCACCTGCAAAAAAGAAGGCCCTGGTCAAGACTATGCCAGTTGGCCCCAGCCGGACTGAAAACAATGTTCAGAAGCCCCGCCCCTTGGCTCGGCTCCAAAGTTAAAGGATAAGCCTTCAGGCAGCTTGTGACCAAGCAAGCCGCATGTTAGTGTCCCACAGGCTCCATCAGCACCGAAGTCGGGAGCACAGCCTACTCCCAGAAAGAAATCAGCATCGACCACCCCGGCGCCGAAAGAAGAGGCCTCTGATCCGAAACCAACACATTCGGAACAGAAAAAGTTTTCCGCCTCCAGATCGAAGCCGAAGGATCCAAAAACACCTTCCAAGGCTCCGGAGCAGAAATCCAAACCTCGCTTAGACCCGAAAAGATCGGCACCGAAAGCGTCTACCGAAGAGGAAGAACTTTTTCGACCGGACATGTGTCTACTGTTCCACACAAGAAGAGGAAACTGGATACACCAGGCATTCCTGCAGTGCCTGTTAAGAAAAAAAACGGTCCTACTAAACCTATACGACCCTCTTCTCCTGTTCTTCCTACCAATCCTATCTCTCCTCCACACTCTCCTATACTTCCACCAAACTCACCATTACCACAGGTCGATGATGACTTAGGGGATGGGGGAGGCAACAATGACCCTTTTACAGACCCTGATACCAACACAGACGTACCACAGGACGACTGGGACGATTATTATGGGTCGACCCTCCAGATATCCCCGATCTCCAGGCATACCCAACAAAGCCATCTCCCCCAGAAGACAATATTGGTTTTAGTCAGTTGGTAAATAGGGCAGCTATATACCATGGTGCTTCAATGCATTCAAACACTTTTGAGCAGTCAGTAAAGACTGCACAAACCCTGCCAATGTTAAAAGGTGTCATTAAACATGCCCCTGATATATTTAAAGACCCTGTTAGGGCTAGAATTCTCAATCTGAGAATTGACAAAAAATATAAACCTCCTCTCAATGATATTGCCTACATCAAAAGTCAACTCCCTTAAGATTCAATCAATCAATCAATGATAACTTTATTTCGGTCAAAGACCATAAAAGTGCTAATAAAATACATACACAATGGCACAGAAAGATAAAACAATAAATAGCGGTTCAGTCATATAATAGACCTAAAAAACTAATTAAACTAGATAGGTATCAAAGAGAGGAGTACAAAATATGTGATAACACAGATGTTATACAAAAGTTTTCCGTCTACGCCACATGCCAAATAAAAACCGTGATGCAGCGAAGACAATAGGGGGGTGGGTATCATACCTTAAGACTCCACACGCTTGGTCACACTGTCTAAAGCCTAGATTCCTACCTAGGGGTATCAACCAGCATTTCCTTATTTCAAGATAGGCAGGGCAGAAAAACAGGACGTGACGAACATCTTCTTGCTTATAATTGCATGCAGGGCACATAATATCTTCTGTGGTGGCCCATTTGGAGGTAAGTACCCTTAGTGGGAGGGAACCATGCCTAAACTGAATGTAGAGTTTCCTTGCAAGTGGAGGAGACATTACATCCAAGAATTCCTCCATTCTTGGTTCAGTCTTTACTAGAAGAAACTCTAGCGTCAGTCTACCCACTGTAGTGGATCGTTGTAGAGCAACCGAATTTAGGTACCTCAGGTGGTGCAAGAGCTGTGCTTTACTTATCCCTGAGCAACTTACTTCAGGGTTCTCCCACAGTTCTGCTAGACCAATCCTGTTACTGAGTGCCCTAATATGTGAGAGCCACGAAATGTTCTTACTTTTTAAAAGAGCCCAAACCTCTACAAATTCCTGTCTATAGAAAGCTAATTCGGGCACTGACCAAAGCCTCTTCCAATAAAGGATCGGCCGTGCGACTACTAGCTCCTCAATTTGTTCTAATCCAAGATCTAAGCATAAAGAGATGAGCGGCGTACTTACTGGTAAGCCCAGAGAGTTTCTCATGAAGCCATGTTCGACCCTCATAAGGTTAGATATACTTTGGTGACCCCATAGTTCAGCTCCATACACTGAAGTCATTCTAGCCTGCAGTCTATAGATTTCAACAACCGGGGATATGGGTTTGAAAACCGAAGTTCTTTGGACTTTACCAATACCCTCCGCTATTTGGGTTAGTCTAAGTGCGGCCTTTGCGATCTGAGAGACCCAATCAAAGCTTTCCGTGAGGTTGATGCCGAGGTAAACGAACGTCCTAACTCTTTCCAGCGGGATGCCATGCAGAAGAGGATTAGGGCGGGTCTGCTTCGGGGGATTAAAGATCATAAACTTGGTCTTATCCAAGTTTATCTCCAATCCGCGTGAAGCACAAAAGACAGCAAAACCATCACGGGTACGCTGTATGCCTGTAGATGTTCTAGACAACAACAGAGTGTCGTCTGCGAACATCAAAGCAGGCACGCGCCCCGTAGCCAACCTTGGAGTGTCATTGTCTTTTACACCAAGTAAATGATCTACCAAACCATTGATGTAAAGATAAAATAATGTGGGGGCCAGGACGCACCCCTGACGTACCCCCTTCAGCACGGGAAAGCGGGCCGATATATCACCATGTCTGCCACACCTCACTTGGGCATAGTTGTTTGTGTGGAGTTTGATTAAGATATTCAATAGATAAGTCGGCAGACCCAACTCTCTCAAAACTCTCCACAGCTTATCCCTCGGTACAAGATCAAAAGCTGCTCGCAAGTCGACAAAGATGAGGTAGAGGCTGCCACCCTCTAGTCTCACCGTTTTTCAGAATAAGACCTGGAGCCTAAATATTTGATCTATAGTGGAGATGCCCGTTCTAAACCCGGCCTGGAATATGGTCAAAATCTCCTTATCACCTATCCTCTCCTGAATTCTATCTAAGATACCCATCAGTTTTTGTGTGATATCAATCAAACTGATGGCCTATAATTAGATGGAGTTAACGGATAACCTTTTTTGTGGATAGGGACAATTTCCGCTCCAGGTCAGGTATCTGGTGGGACATTACCCTTCAAGATTGCATTAAATAAGACTGCCAGGTACGGTACCCACATTTTAGGTTCAGACCGGAATAGATCCCCAGGCATCTTATCAAGCCCTGGGGCCTTGTTGGGAAGTAGTTTAACTATCGCAGACTCTACCTCCTTGAGAGAAATGAGCTCTGGCCCGTACATTTGATGTTCGATCCCGGAGACCAGAGTTACCAAACCCAGCTCAACGTCCGGGGGCCCCGTAGGTTGATTCTCATCTCTGGCACCTATGGTAGCCTGCAAGGGGGTCTCTACAGCTTCCCCCAACACAGGTTCCAAGAGTCCCTCCGGACTGTGCTCATTTGGTGATTCAGGGATCGGGGACAAGATGGTTTCATCAAGAGGATTAGCATAAAGTGCTCCATAGTGAGCTTCCCAAGCCGCAGAGGCTATATTTATCATGGGCGCTGGTACACCCTCATTCGCACTAGAGCTAACAATGGCCCAAAAAGCCTTGGAGTCCTTGCGGGAAAGTGCTACTCTAAGTTCTTCCCATCTGTTCTCCTCCCAGTCTCTTTTCCCCCTAGTAATGGCCTGTTTATACCCAAGTTGGCATTGCTTTATACTAACTCTATCCTCTGTTTTTATGGCCGTTAACAAATCTGTTTTTGCTTTCCGACAGGAAGCAACATACCAGGGATGTGTTCTCAAGGGGGCAACATTGTTACTAACCAAAGGGTAAAACACACCATGAAATTTAGCAACCAACTGCTTATGAATTCCCTGAATCCTATCCTGGGCGTCTTTGTCTAAATTACTTGCACCCAATTCCCCCATTTCTATTAGCTGAGGTAATGCCAACTGATATATTTCCGCTAATTTAGTCGGCGAACCCTGGAAGTAAGACCATTTGATTCTCCGCCTATTATTTGAGAATAGGGGGGGCGGTGATACAACAATGAGCTCAGGGTCAGGGTTTGACAGCCCAAAACTTCCAGGCTTCAGCGTCAGAACCAATGCATTGTGATCGCTGTCGTTCCTAGGAAGCACCCTAAAATCCAGCACCTTATCCCAGTGTCTTACTTCGATCATTATATAATCAATGATGGAAGTATGACCTGGTCGGTTAAAGGTAAATGACCCCGGTATATCTGGCGCCATTCTCCCGTTACACGCCTGCAATAACGTTGTGAGGGCAAGTGATTTAATTTGAAGGACCAACGGAGTCCAAGCTCTAACAGGAGGGGTCTGGGGGTCAGGGACATGCCAGAACTGATCCACATCATCTAATACTCCTGAGCCTGTGCTCTCGAGGGGCTCGAACTGACAATTGAAGTCCCCTCCCAGTAGTTCTGGCTACAGAAGGATCTATGGATAGATCTAGAGATAGAATGAACTGCCTCAATGCTTGAATAGTGCCTGATTCTTGCCCGCACTGCGATGGCCTAGAGTAGATGTTAAGTAGGGAAACCTGGATCAAATCAGCGAGCGTCAGAAGTATGCACTGGACATCTGGTGAGTTGGTTGGAATAGAAACAGCCTGGACGCCCAGATGTGTGCTCACCCATATCGACAGCCCACCCGACGGTCTCCCCTTACCCCGGGTTGTTGCCGAGATGTTAAAAGTGACAAAACCAGCCCTCATACTCTTGTCCAACGCCCAGGTTTCCTGCATCATGCAGATATCATGTTTATCCTTAAAAGGTCCCCACTCTGGTAGGCATAATTTATTTTTCATACCAGCCAGGTTCCAAGACAGGACTTTGATACTGGCACTAGTCTCTACTGCACTCAGTGGGGATATATCCTTATTGTGGCTATGTTCATAGTTTTCATTACCACTAGAGCGCATCGGCCTCTCAGGGACTTGTATATTTTCCTTTACCTCACCCCTTGTTTGCTCAGTAAAAGGGCCACATGCTTCCACCTGTCTATTGTTAGCCTCACTATCCACCCTGCCCCCAATACTGGTACATAGGCGGAAATTTGGAGTTCCAAAAATCTTAGTATTACCATTTCTGACCACAATCTCTACTTGGGGGATCAATTTACTAATTACTGAAGGTGGGGGGCTATACCTCACAGGGCGTCAATCCACTAAGTCTAAGGTACTAAACCTATTTCTTTGTGGGAATAATGAGAGTAAGGGAGTAAGTGGTCGAGGGTCCTCCCAGTTTGTAATCCCCTGCTGGATTCTGTTGAATGGCGTAACCCAGGCCCCCCCAAACTGATCACCTCTATTATATCTAGGTCCCAACTGAGGGGGATATTAGAAGTAAGATAAGTGTAGGGGTCGGATTTGTGTTTTGGTCCAAGTAATAATCTCATTGCAAATGTATTCCACAGCACGAGTGTTCCTGAAATTGATTACCACACAGTTACCTGGGATAGTTTTGGTTCTCGGCCCCACCCAATCCACTCGTCTAACAAACAGTATTTCCCCAGAGACATTGGGGGGAAGCGGCCTGTTGGAACTAAGCCAATGGATGTATTTGTTTTTAAGTACAATGTGGTCCTCATATTTCCCCTCACTTAACTCTGGGACCCCGGCCAACACCACCACATATGGAAGGGACACAGGGGGAAGATCAATACGAGGGAGGGTTTTTCAGGCTTAACATCTATATTTTCCCTACAAACCTGAGGTTGTTTAACCACCTGCCCTAGCCTTCCCTCAGACCTCCCCCTTCTAAGTAGAGTGTTAATGTTATCTACATCACTATCCAACATTGCAGGTAAAACTTTATCAGGAGGGGGATTTTGACTTTCCCGAGGTCTAGTGCAGCAGGGGATTATTGCCTTCACCATGGCCATAAGGCTGCACCCCCTCGCCAGTACCATTACTCCCATTATCATGGTGGTCAACCTGCGCCAGGACAGGGTCAGGTCCCGACTCTAGACACAAGAGGCTATTTTCAATTAGAGCAAGTCTGTCATATATAGGGCGGCAAGTCTTTGTAAAAATGAGTTCTAGTTTCGCCCAGAATGCAATCCCCAAGTCTGCTGGATCCACATCACTAAAGTTCGTTGGAGTAGCATCCGATTGTGAAAACTGCGAGTTTGTGACTACAGTGCTGAATGGGCCGGTGGTTAAGCCCTCGCCGTTTTTATTCTTTTTATAGATTTTCAATGTTTTATTCGTTAGGGGGGCACCACCCCGTTTCCTTTTCACCACTGGATCTTTTGCAACTTCAAATTTTCGGTTATGTGTAGATCTTGTTTTAGGCCTCAAATTAAGGGTGCCAGAACCTTCCTGGTCAGGGTCATGCAAACTTATACTAACAGGTGCAGTGGTTATACTCTCTGAGATGGTGCTCAAGGCTACTCTGCCTGGTTGGAGATCGCCCACCTCAGTACTTGCGCTTAGTAGTCCAGAAGTGGTCCCAGGCTTATTATTAGGGGATATGGCATGCAGAAATGGCCACATAGATGAAATGAAATTGTTATTTGTAAAGCGCATGGCTGCCCTAGAGCGTCCCAGCGCTACCTAACTGATAACAGAAGACTCTGAGGATCTAGGGATTTTATGAGATTTTAGGGAAAAGAAAAGTTTTAAGTGATTTTCTGAATTTAAGATAAGAGGGTTCAATCCGGATATCCCTGGGGAGAGCATTCCAGTTTTTTGACGCATTTATAGAAAAACGTCAGCCTCCAGTACGGGCCTTCCTCACTCTCGCGACAATAGTAAGATTATCCCCATCGGATCGTAGGGCCCGAGCCGGTCTATAGAGACGGATCAGGTTTCTCATGGCCGGTGGGCCTTTGCCTTGCAGTGTCTTATGAGTGATACAAAGTGATTTAAAAGCATTTCGTTCCTGAATTGGAAGCCAGTGGAGGGCTCTCAGCAATGGTTTGGCCGAGGCTCTTCTTGACGCCCCCATAAGCAGCCTGGCTGCTGCGTTCTGCACCGCTGCAGGATATTAATTGTGGCCTTTGGTGCTGCCAGGAGAAGAGCATTGCCATAATCCAGTCTGGATAAAATTAGACCCTGGATCAGTAGCTTCCTGGACTGGAAAGGCAGGAGGGGAAGAACTTTGCGTACTGCACGAGGCAGGCCAAAGCATCCTCCTGCGACTTTCTGGGCATGCGTCCTGAAAGTTAATTGGGGTTCGAACCACACCCCCAGGCTTTTAATTTTCTCCTTTGGTAAGGGCAATTCACCCATACAAGGCGGCCAATACTCTGTGGGCAAGGATGTAAATTGATGGCCCAGAAACATGATCTTGGTTTTAGCTCCGTTCAATTTGAGGTTTGATCCGGTCATCCAGGAGAAAATTGCGGTTAGGCAGCCCGAGAGATTGTCTGAACATCCCACCTGTTGTGTCAGCGAGACGACTAGTTGTGTGTCATCTGCGTAGCTGATAGATTTAATCCCAAAAGGGGCTACTACCTCCTCCAGCGGGGCCATATAGACATTAAACAAAGTAGGGCTCAGGGAGGAACCCTGGGGGACCCCACACTGGAGGGGAGTAGACTTAGACATGACACCATTTTCCCAGATCCTAAAGGAACGTTTGTTCAAGAGGGATTTCAGCCATCTAAGGGCTGACCCTACAATACCCAGTTTGGCAAGACGGTGGACCAATATTTCATGGTCCACCGTATCAAATGCAGCGCTCAGATGCAGGAGGATCAGCGCCGCTGATCCCCCTGAATCTAAGATGCATCTTGCCTCCTCGGCCACTACTATGAGGGCTGTGTCAGTGCCCTGTCCTGGGCGGAAACCCGTTTGGGAGTCGCTCAGTAGGCCATTACTCTCCAAGAATCCTGAGAGCTGATGATTCACTAGCTTTTCAGCGATTTTGCCCAATCCAGGTAGCAAAGAGATCGGGCGAAAATTTGCTAGATCGGTGGTGTCTAGCCCCGGTTTCTTTAGGAGAGTTTTAATTCTGGCCTGTTTCCAGCTGGGGGGCACTACCCCATTGGTGAATGAGGAGTTTAGCAAATCTGTGGCAAGGGGGGCAATAGTGCTCACGATCTGCTTGAGGATGTGCATAGGCGCTGGGTCAGAGGGAGAGCCACTATTCATGGTGGATAGAGTCTTACAAAAGTCCTCCCTGGTAATGTTCTAAACACTTCCAACTGGGGACCGGTTGTCGGGAGAGGGGGGGTCTCAGCGCCTAAGATTATGGCAGACTGTGGAAGACTATCAAGAATTCTTTGTATTTTATCATCAAAGAACTCCGCTAGCTGGTCACACCTTTCTTTGGTTTCCTCTTGTGCGATTGTTGGGGCCGGGACTTTGAGAAGTTGATTGACAATCTTAAACGTTTCCTTAGAGGAATTAGCCAAAAGTTTAATTTTTTCCTCAAAGAAGGATGCATTCGTTTTCTGCCGTGCAGTTTTATAGAGTCTCAAGGCAGACTGGTAGGAGGCTTTGCTGTTAACTGCCCAGTCCCTCCTCCAGGTACGTTCAGACTTTTTGCAGGCTTTTCTGAGGTCTCTTAGTTCTGTGGTGTACCATGGGGATTTAAAAGTAATGCTTTTCTTTGTCACCATTTTGAGAGGCAGAACCGTATTCAGGGAGCCCTTGAGCCAGTTCTGAAAATTTATGTCTGCTAGAAGGACATCTGATTCTGCAGCAGGGGCCGATTTTTCTAAAGTTCGTTTCAGATCTTCCACCGATAACTTTGGCCAGGCTCTCTGTAATATGCGAGGGCGAGGGGCACTTCTCTCTTCTGAGCGAATATCCCAAGAAAATGGAACTAAAAAATGGTCTGACCATGGTAGGGACAATGGGGGTTTAACTAACAGCTGGTTAATGTTTGAGAAAACAGGATCCAGCAGATGTCCTCTGACATGAGTGGCTTCTTTATTTAAAAGTTTTAATTCAAAAGCTTTAAGATTTAGGATAAGATCTGAGGCCCCTTTATCGTTAGGATCATCGAAGTGCAAGTTCAGGTCTCCAAGAACCAGAAAGTTGGGAGCCCGGGCTGCTGCTGCCAAAGTAGCTTCCAGCAGAGAATCTATAAAATGTTTACTGCAGCCCGGCGGGCGGTAAATAAGAAATCCTGAGAGGGAGTAGGTGGGGGTTAACTGGATGCTAAAACAGGCACTTTCTGTATCTGAAATGCCACCCTCCTCAAATCTACAAGTCAAGGAGTCTTTGTGGATTATAGCAAGGCCGCCTCCTTTCCCTTTGTCCCTATGCTGACTCTGAATAAGAAATCCACTTGGAAGGGTGGAGATATCAAACTCTGCGTTAGGAGATAACCATGTCTCGGTTAAGAAGAGCAGGTCAAGGTTGCATTCTTGATGAACGCTTATCAAAAGCCGGGACCATTGACAATCTTTTCTCAGTTTGTTCTATTTCGCGAGACAGCGCGTTGGATGCCCTAGTGATGAAGCGGTCCATAGTACCTACAAAAGAGTCACCAATATTGGGCTGTCTACCCTGATCCTTACTAGACCCCATAAGTCAGTCTTTGGGAGGAGTGATATTCAAAAAAGAAAAATAGCCGATATGGGAGCCGTAATTGCGTGGGGCCGTATAATATATATGAGTGACCACTAACCTTAATTAACACTAACCTTAATTAATTGTACTGGTGAAAGAGGGTGGCCCCATCCCGTCCTCTTCTGTGCTCTAATGGGCTAAAACGGGCCCGCTCTTGGCCCGGGTTTAGCCCGACGCTGCCCACCCGCGTCCCTAGACGCGGGGGCTCTCCTGGATTTTTAAGCGCCTCCGGGGGCAGAACAGGAGTCTGCGGCTTCCTGCCGCTGGGGACACTGGGAAATGTAGTCCCCCCTCCCCGCGGCCGCGCCGAGATTCCAAAAGGCTGTGGCGGCGGGGGGAGACCAGCGTTGAGGGCAAGGAGCGTGGCGCTTTTCACGGGGAGCCAGGAGCTGCCAGGACCCACACAAAGAAACAGGTAAGTCCACGGATAAGTTTCGAGTAAGATTCCCTGGTGGCAGCTAACGCTAGAAAACAGGCTAATTCTCAGACCTCTGGTGAGGCACCACCTCCGGACAAGGAGTCTAAATTATTAGATGCTTCTGGCAAATGAGTTGCTGCTCAAGCAGCTAATCACTGGCGGATAGCCAACACACAAGCATTACTTGTTAGGTATGATAGGGCTCACTGACCTACTAGAAACCCTATTGCAACATTTACCAGATCAATACAAGACCAAGGCCAATGATCTCATCCAAGAGGGGAAATTAATAACCAATACACCACTCAAGTGTGCCCTTGATGCAGCAGACACCGCCTCTAGGGCCTTTAACACTAGCATGTTACTCAGACAACATGCTTGGTTGCACATTTCTGGCTTCAAACAGGAGGTACAAACAACTATCTTCAACCAGGTGTTCAATCAGCAACAATATTTGGACCGGCTGTAGACACCAAAAAATTAAAAAGGACACAGAGACTGCTAAATCCACTGGAGCATTACAGTCTCCAGCCACACGTGGTTCCTTTCGCCGCTCCTTCTACAGAGGATAATCCAAGAACATTGGTACAGACACTGCTTCCTCTTCATACAAAAACACCCCACAAACATCTCCCAGTAGGGGATATTTTAGAGGTGGATACAGGGAAAGTAACAACAAAGGGAGAGGTTGAGGTAACAACAACACTCGCACCTCCCCCGCTAGTAAGCAGTGACTTCCCTCCAGCCCATTCCACTCCGGTCGGAGGGAGACTATCACAGTTCCTACCTGTCTGGAATTCCATCACTATGGACAAGTGGGTAAGACATATTATCCAGTATGGTTACTGCCTGGAACTTTCTGCTACTCCCCTCAACTTACCACCCAAACTGCATCCAATGTCCGGGGAACATCTAACACTCCTCAAACAAGAAGTTCTTTCACTGCTTCAAAAGCACGCAATAGAACCATGTCCAACATCAATGAACAGGGGTTTACTCCCTGTATTTCCTAATCCCCAAAAAAGACGGGACTCTAAGACCAATACTGGACCTCAGACCTCTCAATTTTTATGTTCAATCAGATCATTTTCACATGATCACTCTTCAGCAGATCCTTCCACTGCTTCAAAGAGGCGACTTCCTTGCCACACTAGATCTCAAGGACTCCTACTTCCAAATTCCCATTCAGCCTGCTCACAGGAAATACCTAAGATTCACAGTGGACGGCCAGCATTATCAGTTCAAGGTCCATCCATTTGGGGTGACCACAGCACTCAGGGTGTTCACAAAGTGCCTTGCAGTAGTAGCAACGCACTTAAGAAGGCAGCAAATCCACACATTTCCATACCTGGACGACTGGCTCTTTAAAGCCAAGTCATACGTCAGTGTGTTCATCACACTTATCAAATGATCCAGCTATTACACGACTTAGGGATCACACTAAACTACACCAAGTCACACCTTCAACCCTCCTACGTACATCAGTATCTAGGAGCTACAGTAGACACTTGCAAAGCTCTAGCATACCCCAATCCAGCCAGGATAGCCAGCATGCAAACCCTCATCACCAAGTTTCAGCCTCAACACTCTCTCTAAGCGCAAGCGTTTATGCAGCTAATAGGGATGATGGCCTCTTGCTTTTTCATCGTACCTCACGCAAGACTTCAGATGCGCCCTTTACAAGCATGTTTGGCATGTCAGTGGAATCAGGCTCAGGGACAACTTACAGATCTGATGTTGGTAGACAGCCACACACATCGCTCTCTGAAGTGGTGGAACACACAAAACCTTTCCAAAGGACGGCCGTTCCTAGAGCCAGTTTCACAAATAGTGCTAACAACAGACGCACCACTCACCGGCTGGGGAGCCCATCTCCTAAATCACACAATTCAGGGCAAGTGGACCACTCAACAAAAAGCGCTCCACATCAATCACCTAGAACCACTGGCAATATTTCTAGTTCCAAGTACAACTTCTCAACAAGGCTGCCTTAGTCCGGATGGACAATATGACAGCAATGTACTACATACAAAAGCAAGGAGGAACACATTCTTTGCAGCTGTCACACCTAGCGCAAAGTATATGGAGGTGGGCCATTACACAAAACATATATCTCCTGACAGAACATCTTCCATGAGTAAACAATCAGATAGCGGATCAGTTAAGTCGTCAGACTCAACAAATACACGAATGGGAACTTCATCCACAAGTCCTTCAACCTTTCTTCCAAATGTGGGGCCAACCAGACATAGATCTGTTCGCCACACACTCAAACGCAAAATGCCACACCTTCGCTGCCAGGTTCCCAAACCCATTGTCCAAGGGCAATGCAATATGGATGAACTGGTCAGGGAGATTTGCGTACGCTTTTCCGCCACTCCCACTCATCCCACTAGTAGTACGCAAGCTCAAACAGCAGTCTCTCAAGATGATCCTGGTTTCTCCCACATGGGCACGGCAACCATGGTTCACAACACTCCTCAAACTCTCAATAGTTCCACACCAGAAACTACATCTGTCCCCAAAACTGCTGACGCAGAACCATGGAGAGATAAGGCACCCAGATTCAGCACAACTGAATCTAGCAATCTGGCTCCTGAAATCTTAGAGTTCGGTTACCTGAACCTACCACGGACTGTATGAATATTATTAAAGAAGCCAGACGCCCCACTACTAGAGCTTGCTATGCAGCTAAATGGAAAAGATTTGTCATTTACTACAATAACAACAAAATTGACCCATTAGATGCTTCAATTCAGAACATTATTTGCTATTTACTACATCTACAAAGATGAAATCCTGCATACTCATCAATCAGATTACATCTAGCTGCTCTTGCAGCCTACTTAAAAAACAGGCAACATTGGTCATTGTTTAGGGTACCTGCTATCAAAGCCTTCATGGAAGGCCTTAAAAGAATAATTCCAACCAGACTGCCACCATCTCCAGTGTGGAACCTAGACAATGTTCTTACTAAGCTCATGGGTCCCCCATTTGAGCCTAGCCTTTACACAAATGCGAATTACAATTCCTTACATGGAAAGTAGCTTTCCTTGTCGCAATCACCTCTCTCAGGAGAGTAAGTGAGATTCCGGCTTTAATCGTACAAGAACCATTTTTACAATTACATCGCAACAAAGTGGTTCTTTGCCGTTAACCAGAAGCGCGGAGAGAAGCCACAATAATTTATTAGTTCTTCAGAAATCTAACGTGGAGCATTGAAATTTCAAATGAATATACGAATCTTTTACTTATACTTTAAGTTCTTTGACTCTAAGTTCCCAGACTGATTGTAACAAAATGTAAATTTGAGCTAGGACAAGTAAATACTGTCCTTATAGAATCCCTTTGGGATCGTAAAGAAGTGTCACACTCAGCGCGACTTCTTTCAAATTTGTTTTTCTACTGCCCTGCACTGAAAAACTAGGAAAGATGACATCAAAGATGGCATTATGAACTTTGGCACTGTATCTTATATAGCAATCCTAATTTAACTGATTTTGCTAATTATGTTACTTTGCCCTGTGGACAAAACATCGATCCACAGTTTTCATCTCATCGCGGCTGGTAAGTGAGTCTTAACATGCTTTCTAGTGTTGCCAGTGTTGAGGTGAATACATCTAAGGTAGTTGGGATCTTTCCTGGTAGGAGGGTTGGCGGGCCGGATGCTGGTGAAGCTGCAGTTCCGGCAGGAGAAGGGTCCTTGGGTGCGTTTGGGGGCAGCCAGGCAGCCGATGCATGATCGTCCGGGGTTGAGTGCGTGGAGGGAGCTAAAGTAGTTGCGGAGACGGGCGTCGTGGCGTTCGCGGGGGCTAGGTGTTCTGGCTCTGGGCGCGGTCCAGGCGCGGATGCCATAAGAAGGGGAGGTAGAAGGGAGGAGCAGCTGGGTGGTGGGGGCAGGCGAAATGGCAAGCGGGGGAGCAGGGGCGCAGCAGCGGGAAAACTGGGGAGGAATGGCGCGGATACAGAAGGCAGAAAAGGCACAGAAATGGCACAAGGGGAAAAGGAGGAACGGGAAGACAATCAACTAACAATCCAACAAAATGCAATACAAAATACACTAAGGCGAAGTGTATCAAGAGGGGGGGCGGGCCGGAGGGGACGCAGCAACGGAGAAACCATGGGAGGAATGGCAAGAAGGCAGAAGGGCACTGGGCACAGAAGTAGCGCAAGAGGCAAAAGGGGAAATGAAACAAACAAAATAAACAATACAACAAGCAATACAATGACACATAGCAACCTACCACTGGTCACCAGGGATGGGGCGCAGGTGGTAGCCTGCAGGTGGAGGAGGGCCCGAACTCACGTCCAATGCAGCTGCAGTGAGCTGGGAGACACGAGCAGACAGGTGGTGCTGTTGCGGCGTGAGGAGCCACCTGCCTGTGAAAGGGTCAAAGGTCGTTCTCCTCACCGTGCAGCAGCCGCCATAAGAAGGGAAGATGGGAGGGAGGAGCATCTGGGAGGTGGGGGCGCATGAGTGGGCGAGTGGGGGGTTGGGGCCGCAGGGGGCGCAGCGGCGGGAAAACGGTGACCGGCGAGGGTACAGAAGGCAAAAAGGGCACAGAAATGGCACAAGAGGAAAAGGAGGAATGGAAAGGAAAACAACTAACAATCCAACAAAATGCAATACAAAATACACTAAGGTGAAGTGTAGCGAGCGGGGGGCAGGGCCGCAGGGGACACAGCGGCAGGGAAACCACAGGAGGAACGGCGAGAAGGCAGAAGGGCACAGGCCACAGAAGTAGAACAAGAGGTAACAGGGGGAATGAAGCAAACAAAATAAACAATACAACAAGCAATACAATTACACAAAGCAACCTACCCACTGGCCACCAGGGATGAGGCACAGGTGGTAGCCTGCAGGTGGAGGAGGGCCTTGAACTCGTGTCCGAGGCAACAGCAGCAAGCTGGGAGACACGGGCAGACAGGTGGTGCTGTTGTAGTCTGGGGAGCGACCTCCCTGTGACAGGAAATCTATTGTCCTACCTTCCCCTGCTCGGCCATGGCCCAGCAGCAGGAGGGCAGAATTGTGTCTGGCATCGGCAGCAGACCTAGGTTGCTGTTAGGCTCTGTAACGTCGGTCCCGGGAGCAGGGAGGGTTCCCCGGAAGAGCTCTCCTAAGACCAATTTCACGGACCAACTGATAGATCTAATTGCTATACATGTGCTCTCCTCAAATACATTTCTTTTGTTGGGGATTTTAATTTTCATGGTGAAAATCATACGAACCCTGAGGTTAATAAACTCCTCTCTACTCTTGACATGATTGAACTCACCCAAAGAGTTACAGGCCCAACTCATCCAGCTGGCCACTCGCTAGACCTAATCTTTTCTAATATTGATCATCTAACCTGTAACCTCCCAAATTCTCTCACTTGGACCGATCATTCAATGATTCGGTTCTCTAACCAGCAGCCATGCCCTAAGAGCTCAGACTTAAGTGCAGGGAAAAAACAAGTGGCGCAAGACCTTGGCGAAATCTTTCTGTAGAAGCCTCTAATGAGGATTTTCACCTGGAATCACCAAAGAAGGATAAGGATGCTCCTACGACGTTGAAAGAATTTAATACCGCCTTTGTGACAGTTTTGGATTCTCCCCAATGTCCACCATCAGCCCCCTGGTGCACTTCGGAGCTAAAGATTGAAAAATCCAAATGCAAGAGATTGGAGAGACTTTGGTGAGTTAGTAAAGACCCACAAAACAAACTACGGTTTAATCAATTCTTGTCTAGCTGTAATCTGAATTTAAAATCAGCCCGACGTCTATTTATTATTAACCAAATTGAACATGCCAGTATCCGTCCCAAAGGCCCTTTTTAATATAGTAAAAGACTTCGTATCTCTTCATGTCTGTAGACAATTGCCTATGGAAACACAAGATTTTTGTAATTCGTTAGCAATCTATTTTCAAGAAAAGATAATTGATATTTATGCTAACTTTTCATCGATCACCTCTCAAGACCATGAAGCCTCTACTAGAACAGAGGGCTTAGAAAAAAGGTCAGCTAGCACCTTAGATTGTTTCGAGTTAACCACGCTTGAGGAAGTTTTCAATGCTCTCTCCTTCTCAAAATCTGGCTCACCCCAAGATCTTTGTCCTCCAAAGATAATGGCCCTATCAGCCACTCGTTGCGTGCCATCAATTCTAAATATCAATAATTATTCAATACAATCAGGTACCATTCCAATAACATGGAAGGAAGCATTCAAACGTCCAATATTGAAGAAACCGACTGCGGATCCCCGAGAACTCAGCAACTACCACCCTATTTCTTTGCTACCCTTATTGGGCAAGCTGCTGGAAAGTATAATTAACAAGCAACTAAGTCTATGCCTGAGTCCAACGAAATTCTGGATCAATCACAACCCGGGTTTCAACCGGGCTTCAGTACCGAGACTGCCATGCTCGCTGTAACTGACTCGCTCAGACAGAAAATAGACATTGGAGGATACTGATGCTTCTAGATCTCTCCGTGGCTTTTGATACCATCTCACATTTAGTGCTCGCGGAGAGACTAGCTTCCTCTGGCATTCACGGGGCAGCCTTGAAGTGGTTGCAGAACTTTGTCAGACAGAACGCAAACTTTCATGCTAGGGCCATATCTGTTATAAAAATTTGTAGAACAGCTAGGTTTTGAGATAATTTCATATGCTGATGATACTCAGCTTACATTTACTATTGGCCCAAAGATAGAAGCAGAGAAATTGCGGTTCTCCAGCTGGATGACACAGAACTGCCTCCAGTTGAATCCTGGAAAATCCGAGGTCATGCTAACGGGGAAAGCCTCAGCTAGCTGGTCTGATGAATCGTGGCCCTCACAATTGGGACCAGCTCCTGTTCCTAAAAAATGTGTTAAAATTCTAGGCCTAAAATTAGATCAGTCATTAACCATGAAAGACCACATTGCTGCCACTACTAGCTCCTGCTACGCGTTTACTCTGAAAAATTCTGCCCTACTTGCCCACTAATCACCGCAGAACCTTAGTTCAAGCCGTGGTCATCAGCCAATTAGACTATGATAATGCTTTGTTGGCGGAAGTGGGAGAGACCCTGCTTACTAAATTACAAGTGATTCAGAACACGGCGGCCAGAATGTTACTGAACGGCCCTGCTGGCTCCCCTTCTGCTCCCTTGCTGAGAGAGCTGCATTGGTTACCTGTAAGGAAGAGATCCTTTTTCAAAATCTGTTGTCTCACTTACAATGCGCTGAATGGCAGAGGCCCTTACTATCTACAAAAGAAACTCACCTTTCATACACCGAACAGAAATCTCAGATCCAGTACTCTAGGCCTTCTACAGGTTCCTCGTATATGTTTGAGTCAGACTGGTGGAAAAGCTTTTTCGTATCTGACCCCAAGATACTGGAATAAACTACTGCTGTCCCTAAACTAAATTTCCATATACAGCACCTTCAGCAAACAACTAAAAGCATTCCTGTTCTAACTCTGTTCTGACTTTCAGTTCTCTGGCTAAATTTCTAGGCAAACGCTGAGATGCCCCCGGGTGAGTCATGCGCTACAGAAATTAATGTAACATAACAACATACATAACATGCCTGAATGTAGCTAAACCAGAACCCCTGAATGTGCGCTGCCAGCTTTGCTCAGTTTGACTTCTAATTATTATAGTAGCGCTCCAGCACTTGACAGCTCAGGAAGCTATAAAAATGTGTATCTTTGCATTTCAATACGGTGATGCGGACCACCACTTTGAAATGTGTTAGTCTAACCGCTGATGCGTGGTACTAGGCAGGCCTGTTCCCCTCAACGCAGGCACCCTTGCAGTATGGTGCAAGGCTGCCTGCATTGGCGCAAGGCAGCTAAATTCAGCACCAGCACAGGGAGAAATGCAGGGCTGCACCGTATTCTTGTAAATACGGTGTAGTCCTGCATTTCAGAAGTGGAGAGCGTGGCGGGCCAACGCCGTGCTCCACCACTTCCTTGTAAATATGCCCCTTAATGACAGCAACCTGGCCTATTTTATCAAGAGACAGAAAATCCTCTTATTTCAGAGGATGCACCGCCTTGATGCAGCATTGCTCCAGGAAACACACCTGTCACCTATTGAACATGATACATTCAGAAGGGATTGGATGGGTACTACATGCCAGCGGGATCGTGACTACCCTTACACAGCCATCTACTCCTTTGGAACATGGGGAGAGTGGGTTGGACATCTGTTTTCACAAATCCCTGGGGGTTTGCACACTGCAGACATGGTGGGACCACCCTGGGCAGATATATTTTTGCCAAGCTTCAGATTCTCAATGAGTCTTTGTGTGTGGGCTTTATCTATGCCCCGGCGGCTGACCAAACTCCTGCTCTCCTTTGGACAGCCAGGGAATTCATGAGGGGGGGTGCTGGAATATGGCACCTTGACAAGTCCATAAACCCTAAACCAGGCAGCCCCGAGACCGGTTCATCCTCTCTGACATTATTGATGATCATGCCTTGATGAATCCATGGTGATTGACGCACCCGAGGGACGCGGACTATACTTTCACCTCCTGCGTCCATTGCAAACGTTTACGCCTTGATCCTCCCAAACAGTACCTCTGGTCATGATCTTCTGCTACTCGACCATAAAATTTGATTGTTGCAAACCCCTCAGGCCCGTTGGTGTATGTATACAGCATGGTATAAAGCCCCTGAAAACAAACACAGACGGTTCCAATATCTGAGCCAGTACTTGGAGGAGAACGCTGGGTCCATCTCCTCTACACAGGTGCTGTGGGAGGGCAGGAAGGCCGATGAACGATTTGGCTGCCTATATGTGCCACTGTGAGGCATAACAACGTTGGTTGACTAACCTTGAGTTTCACCTGGCTCAGACGTATAACGCATTGCGGACCCCTGCTCTTCTCAAGGAGCTGCTCGGGGCCAAGTATGATCTGAACTCCCATTACACAGTGGAGGACCAGAGGGATACGATCTGTTGACGATATAGTAGGGGACGTTGAGTTGACCCCCTTTGCCACTCTCATGCGTGATTATGGGCTGCCACAATCGCATCACTGACAGTATCGACAGCCTATGCATAGCCTGCCACACATGCTGGGTGCTCCCCCTTATGATCTAGAGACTGACCCAATGTTGAGTTATACACTGATGTGGAAAGGATTCAAGGACACTATGGGCCCGATTCTGATGCGGTGTGGAAAGCTTCCCGACCAAATGGGTTTGGGAATGGTTTCCAGCTAATTCGGATCGGGAGACTCCAACCAACCGAGTATGATACATCTGGATGCTTCCAGATATGATTTGGTTGGACTCCCATTGACGTCAATGGGAGCCTACGTTCCTAACCTCATCTTAATCGGGCCCGAGGTGGGAATGCTTTCCTAATCGCATTTTAATAGGGCCCTCAATTGGTAAGACACGTTCCTGATCCAATTTGGATATAGCAAATGCCGTTAGGAGGCCTTCCTAACCACATCAGAATCAGGCACTAAGGTGGGATTGTATGTTACAGCTGTGGACAGCCTTTTTTAAAGCACTGCCGCCTACAATCTATGCTGTTTGCTGGAGCAGAGGTTGGGCCTCTCACTCTCTGAGCAGGACTCCCATGACCTTTGGAAAGATCATGGCAGTATACCTCAGGAGGTCAGGTTGAAATCAGTTATTTCAAGTTCCTACACCACTGGCACTGGACGCCGGAGTGGATCTATAAAGCACATATGGCAGACGATTCCAAGTGCTGGAGGGGCTGACGGTGTGGCGCACTCGCCTGTGACATTTTGCATTTCCTGCGGACTGTACAGTGCTTTGTGCTACTGGGGCTCCGTTTGGGATACCTTGATGACCAACCTAGGGGTGGCACCGCAATTGATGGCCCGTCTGACCTTGCTTCACAAAATGTCAGCATTCCAGGAATTAACACCCCATGGTAAGAGTACGCTGGCTACGGCCTTCATAGTGGGTATTGGCTTTTTGGGGGCGACCGTAGGGCTTGGCACCATGACATTTTTTTTCCTGTTCCAATGTCCCTTCCCCTCGTGTTCTCCCTCATCCTCCTTCCCTGATCATCTGGGGGATTTTCTGAGCCACATCACCTCTATCTAGAGGGGTTATTTCATTTATTGTTTTTCCTGTTTTCAATGTCTTCTCACAAGTTCTAATTTACACAATATCTTGGACTCTGCTGAATCGATAAACTTCCATCCCTGTAATATGCTCATTGTATATGAAAAATCAATAGAGAATTGAGGTATTTAAAAAAGACACAGGGAGTGGTGTCACTTAACATTTGACTTTCACAATTCCAAAGGAGGAGACATTATTGAATTTATAGACATGATCAGCACACATGTAAAGTGATAATATTGACAGAGGGTCTGCTCTGTGCCGAATAGTCATGTGTGAAGTTCTAGTTAATCCCCATAGTTTTGAAGCATGGGCCAGGTTTGTGTGAGACTTCAGCACGACCTCCAAATGTGTTAGTGTCACTTGTGATGAGTGACGCTTGAAGGCTCTGATATATGCATGTCCAAATTAATGTTGCTGTCGAGACATTCAAAACTACTTGCATGACAATGCTACAAAGAGTTGACTCACTCACTAATCATGGTGTATTGATGACGAGTGTACTGTGATATAGGGGCCTTTGTGAAGGAGTAGAATATTTTTGAGTAAAGAAATGTCCCTCCCCTGTTCTTCAGGCCGGTAACACCCACTCATTTTTATGATACAATGCAAACTGTGTGAGAAATTTCTGGTTCATACTTGGTTGCCCTATCTTAGGAATTAATTGTTTCAAAGATAAATTGCTTTATTTTTTGTCAGTGAATCTTTGTTGAGAGAGGATGGTGGTTACTGTAAACAAAACTACAAAGCCTGGAAGAGGCCGCTAGCTTAATATTTTAGGAGACAGTTGTGCTCTTAAACCAGAAACTCAAAACCTTATTAGAACCTACAATTCAGTCTTGTTCGAGGATATAAAACCGAATTAAATATAAGGAATAAGCCATAGACACAGGAAGATTATAAATAAGCAGTTCCGACACATGACCTATGCCGCATTGTCACTGATATGGTGTTTAAAACTCCATGGTATTTACCTCTGTTTACTTTGCTATCTAGCATGTTGTGGATTTGAAAAACTGCAAATAAATTGTTTCAAAGAATAAATAAGCTGTCCAGTTTAATTGGTAAACTGACTGATATTCTGATATATTCTTTGAAATACAGATATATTCATTAAATTACAGACTGCCACTTCCAGTTGTCACCTTTCTGTAAATACTCTTAAGTCCTTTACGTCAGTGTTTGGAAGATGCAATCTGAAGAGAAGCTATAATCTTTGATTTCAGAACCGTACCGTGAATAACTTCGAAGCGGAGTTCTGGGGCTGGATGGGCTGTGGTACTCTTATAAAAAACAAATCGATCCTTTTACTTGCACTGTGCGCTGATTACTATCGCGCGGTGTTCTTTTTAACTACCTATTTGTTGCACGGCGCGTTGACTACAATCGCGCTGTGTTTCGTTTTAACTACCTGTTTGTTTATTTTAATTACTTGCTTGTGTTGCGTGCTAGTGCGGGCTTCTGTTCTGCCCTAGTGCTATTCGTGGAATCATTACGCTGATTGAAAGCGCTAGCAGCGCTGACTGCGGAGTGCTTTAGCATTTGCGGATAGGTTTGTGCCGTCTGCCTCTCTGACCTTTTATTTCCCACTAATACTTTTCAGTTTCTGTACCTGAGGCGGAAAGCCAGGTGCATTTTCTCCGCTTTTCTTTTTGCTTTGTTTCTGGTCTTTCCCTGCTTGTGCTGTGTGGCAACAGCACAGTGGGGGTGGACCTGTCTTTTCTCCCATTCTTACCGCAGTCCGGCATTCGAGGTGCCGCTGGGTATTGTGGGATAGAGCAGTGGCCATCTTGGGAGGACTTTAGCACGCCGGTCGGTGGACCAGCGGTGTGGCTCTCCTTCCACTCCCCCTGCGCGGCTATAAGTTTAGAGGCGTTTCACTCCGCGCAGCGGACGTGCTTGGCGGACGCGCCCATCCCGCGCCAAAGGAGCGCCTAAGGTAAGCCCGTCTGCGCCCGTCAGCCTCCCGGATGCGGACAGGTGCGGACGTGGCTCTGTCTGCGGCTGTCTTCTTCTTTTCCACTACTATGCGTTGCTATACCTCTGCGGAGCTCCTCTCCTTGCGGGAGGAGGTTACTACTTGCCGCTGCATTTTTCCGGGTAAGCGGGTTCTGAGAAAGGGTTGTCCTGGTTGCGGATGGCGTCTTGCCGGCTCCCGTGTCCTATCCCCCGCAACTCTGCCCAACTACAACCATTGCTCTCTGCTAAATACCAGGTCTCTTAGTAGGCATTCGCTGGATATTTACAATTTGCTGACGGAGTATAAGCCGTTATGCCTTTTTCTAACTGAGACCTGGCTGGGGGAAAGCTCGGGCCCTGACTTAATGACTGCCATTCCTACTGACTATGTCATCGTCAGAAAGGATAGGGTCACAGGCAGAGGCGGTGGGGTCACTCTGGTAGTCGACAAGCGCTTTTCCTGCGCCATTCTCCCTACTGAAAACATTTCAGGATGTGAATCCTTGGGTTTTAACCTCTCCCTTTCTACTCATCAAGCTTGTGTTGGGCTCTTAATATACAGGCCACCGGGACCCACAGGCCTCTTTTTTGAGGAACTGCAGGCTGTTCTCTCGGTATTATGTTTAAAATCAGAACACTGTATACTGCTGGGAGATTTTAATTTGCACATGGATGGAGTGATACTGATGTGAATAAAATGTGGGACTTTACAGCTCCTTTTGGGCTACTACCCCATATTTCTGCTCCCTTGCACAATAACGGGCACACTCTCGATCAAGTCTTTTCTACAAATTCGATCAACACATCCCCTCCGATTCCTGTCCTATGGTCTGATCATTATTTAATAAATTTTTTCATCCCCCCTGTCATATCCACCTCTTCAAGGCCGTTGGAAGGCTCTAGAAGGACTGCTCGGGCATTTCATCGGGTGTCCTCTGAAATGTTGGTATCTGCACTCTCTGTACACCCTTGTCTATTGTCAGGTATTCTAGAGGAGGATCTGGATGTGTTACATAGGTGGCATGTCGACAGATTTGAGGAGCTGGCTCCCGAGGTTATTTCCAGCAAAACTAATAGGCGCGCCTCTGCCCCGTGGTTTACTCCCTCTCTCTGTGAGTTGCGCAGAGAGTGCAAAAAAGTTGAAAGGGCTTGGCGTCATCGGTATGACCCCTGTGACAAATATAAATATAGGGAATCCACTAGGCTTTATCACCGCCATATCATGGCTGAGAAAAAATCCTATTATGACAAAAGGATAGAGGATGCGGCGAATACGAGTATGGAAATATTCCGCATTGTGAAAGATTTCATCTCTCCCACCGCGATCTTGCCGTCTCACTCCCACACTGAAACCTGGATCTGTCATTTTGCACTCTTTTTTGCCACCAAAATTAAAACCATTCAAGACACTTTTTATCCCCTTAGTTCACTACCTACACCTACGGTGGGTCTTCTTAAATCTCCATCTTTGATATTGGAAGGCCCCTCCTTGTTTGACTTTCCACCTATGTCTCTTTCTGCTTCACTAGACTCTCTTGTCAAGCTCAAGTCCGGCTCTCCGCAGGATCCTTGCCCCGCAAAGTGTCTGGGTAGTGTAGCCCCCGCCATAAATTCTTTGCTCAACCCGGTGCTCAATATGTCTTTGAGCACGGGAGTGGTCCCCCGGGCTTGGAAACATGCCCTGATCTTGCCGCTCATTAAGAAGCCCAATCTGGACCCATTAGTTCATGCTAACTACAGGCCGATTTCCCTTCTCCCAGCCTTGGCCAAGGTAGTGGAGAAGCATGTGCATACCTCCCTTTCTAACTTCATCGAGAGTAATAATATTCTTCACGATACTCAGTCGGGTTTTCGGACCAACATGAGTACGGAGACTGCTCTTCTTGAGGTTACTGATGCCATCAGGCAGGTATTAGACACTGGAGGAAAGGCCATTTTAGTTATGCTGGATTTGTCGGCAGCTTTCGACACCGTTCCCCATGACGGTCTCCTTTTAAGACTCGGGGAGATCGGAGTATGTGGAACGGTGTTGAAATGGTTTGAGTCATTTCTGGCCGGCCGCCGACAAACGGTCTGGGCGCCACCTTTCTCCGTCATTATGCCGCCGCTGGAGGTGGGGGTGCCTCAGGGCTCTATTCTAAGCACCACCCTTTTTAATATCTATAGGGCCCCTCTGGCGGCGGTGGCGGAATCGTTCGGTGCCCAGATCGTATCCTACGCTGATGATACCCATCTTCTCTTTACATGCTCGAAGGGCTCTGACTTTGATGGTACACAGATCAGAAGCTGTCTGGGGGCGGTCTTCGACTGGTTTGGGCGGCACAGCCTTAAGTGTAATTCCGATAAATCGGAGTTGCTATTTGTCCGCCTGATCCTAGATGGAAGGCCTGGTGGCCTCTGGACATGTACCCTCCGGCAGATGTCTCTTCCAAAGCAAAACATTTGGGATTTCAGATAGATGATGGTCTTTCTTTTGGGCCTCAGATCCGGGAGCTTTCAGGGAAATGTTTTGGCATCCTTAAAATGTTAAGGAAATTCCTCCCTATCCTGTCCCTTGACCATAGAAAGACTACTGTGCAGGCATTGATTGGCTCACGCCTAGATTATGCTAATGTGCTCTACTTGGGATTGCCAAAATTTCTGGTGTCACGCCTCCAGATGGTGCAAAACTCCGCCGCAAGGGCCATTCATGGCCTTCAGCGAAGGGTGAGCGCATCAGAGTTGCTTAAAAAAACTCCACTGGCTATCTGTTGAAAGAAGGATCACTTTTAAGGCTCTCACCCTTGCTTTTAAAGCGCTTCACCAGATTGGGGCCAGATATATAGGGAGGCGTCTGACATTCTATGTCCCTTCTAGAAGTCTGAGATCGTCATCCTTGGCTATGGCTTCTGTTCCTTCCATCAGGCGGGCGAGAATTGGAGGACGCTCCTTTCGATGCTTGGCACCGCGATGTTGGAACTCTCTGCCTGTCTCGCTTAGGAAAATCAGCAATTTGTTGGTTTTCAGGAAGGAGCTGAAGACATGGCTTTTCACCCAGTAAATCCTTCTGTTTCTTGCCCTGCATTTTGACCTGGTCTCTTTTTCGGGTTTGTGTCAAAGCGCCGGGACACTCCCCGGAGTAGCCGTGCGCTATAAAAGACCCGTTTTAACATAACATAACATAACATATAATACTTTTTTACAGCAGCAAAGTGTAAGGCCCTGTACTTGAACTGTCTGACCCTTAAAAACATTCACATCTGTGACATCTGAAATCCCAGGTCTTTACAGACACCAATGCTTGTTTCCCTGCTGGAGCCTGGAGGCGGCGGTTCTGTCAGCGGCCACCAGAGGGCGCTCCTCGCCTGCTGATGAAACCCACAGAGCTGCACATGGGATGAAAGAGAGAAGGGTTTCCTCTTCCGGGTCAGCGGCGGCAGAGACAGCACCAGCAGCGTTGGTAACATCACTTCCTGTCTCTCCTCGTGTTCAGCCTGCTGCAGAGGAGGAAGGAGCCCTGTCTTTCTGTGCAGTTACCTCCATCTTCAGACCCTCACAGACCCCATATCTGCCCCCCCTCAGATCCCAGATCTGCCCCTGCCCCCCCTCACCCCAGATCTGCCCCCCCAGGAGGAGGAGAGAGCCTGGACAGGCTTCTGCTCAGGTAGGAGAGCTGCCAACTCACTTGGATGCAATTTATTAATACATGGATCTTCCTCCTGCTGAGCCTGAGTGGGGTGCAGAGGAGGTGAAGCCTGTCCAGGGGTGCGGGGGGGATTGAGGCCTGTTCAGGGGTACAGAGGAGGTGAGGCTTGTCCAGGGGTATAGAGCAGGTGAGGCCTGTCCCGGGGTATAGAGCAGGTGAGGCCTGTCCAGGGGTGCAGAGGAGGTGAGGCCTGTCCAGGGGAGCAGTGGAGGTGAGGCCTGTCCAGGGGTGAAGCAGAGGGGAGGCCTGTCCCGGGGAGCGGAGGAGGTGAGACCTGTCCAGGGGAGCAGAGGGGGTGAGACCTGTCCAGGGGTGCAGAGGAGGAGAGGCCTGTCCAGGGGTGCAGAGGAGGTGAGGCCTGTCCAGGGGAGCAGAGGAGGAGAGGCCTGTCCAGGGGTGCAGAGGAGGAGAGGCCTGTCCAGGGGAGCAGTGGAGGTGAGGCCTGTCCAGGGGAGCAGTGGAGGTGAGGCCTGTCCAGGGGTGAAGCAGAGGGGAGGCCTGTCCCGGGGAGCGGAGGAGGTGAGACCTGTCCAGGGGAGCAGAGGGGGTGAGACCTGTCCAGGGGTGCAGAGGAGGAGAGGCCTGTCCAGGGGTGCAGAGGAGGTGAGGCCTGTCCAGGGGAGCAGAGGAGGAGAGGCCTGTCCAGGGGTGCAGAGGAGGAGAGGCCTGTCCAGGGGTACAGAGGATGGGAGGCCTGTCCAGGGGTATAGAGGAGGTGATGCCTGTCCAGGGGAGCAGAGGGGGTGAGACCTGTCCAGGGGTGCAGAGGAGGAGAGGCCTGTCCAGGGGTGCAGAGGAGGTGAAGCCTGCCCAGGGGTGCAGAGGAGTAGAGGCCTTCCAGAGGGGTACAGAGGAGGAGGTGAGGCTTGTCCAAAGGGTGCAGGGGAGGTGAGGCCTGTCCAGGGGGTGCAGAGGAGAGGCCTGTCCAGGGGTGCAGAGAAGGTGAGGCCTGTCCCAGGGCGTGCAGAGGAGGTGAGGCCTGTCCCAGGGCATGCAGAGGAGGTGAGGCCTGTCCCGGGGTGCAGAGGAGGGGAGGCCTGTCCCGGGGAGCGGAGGAGGTGAGGCCTGTCCAGGGGTGCAGAGGAGGAGAGGCCTGTCCAGGGGTGCAGAGGAGGTGAGGCCTGTCCAGGGGAGCAGAGGAGGAGAGGCCTGTCCAGGGGAGCAGAGGAGGAGAGGCCTGTCCAGGGGTACAGAGGATGGGAGGCCTGTCCAGGGGTATAGAGGAGGTGATGCCTGTCCAGGGGAGCAGAGGGGGTGAGACCTGTCCAGGGGTGCAGAGGAGGAGAGGCCTGTCCAGGGGTGCAGAGGAGGTGAAGCCTGTCCAGGGGTGCAAAGGAGTAGAGACCTTCCAGGGGGGTACAGAGGAGGTGAGGCTTGTCCAAAGGGTGCAAAGGAGGTGAGGCCTGTCCAGGGGGTGCAGGGGAGGTGAGGCCTGTCCAGGGGGCGCAGAGGAGAGGCCTGTCCAGGGGTGCAGAGAAGGTGAGGCCTGTCCCAGGGCGTGCAGAGGAGGTGAGGCCTGTCCCAGGGCTTGCAGAGGAGGTGAGGCCTGTCCCGGGGTGCAGAGGAGGTGAGGCCTGTCCTGAGGGGTGCAGAGGAGATGCCTGTACAGGGGAGCAGAGGAGGCGAGTCCTGTCCGGGGTGCAGAGGAGGTAAGGCCTTTCCCTGGGTGCAGAGGAGGTGATGCCTCCCCAGGGGGAGGGGAGGAGGTGAGGCCTTTCCATGTGTGCAAAGGTGATTTGGCCTGCGAAGCAGGTGCAGAAGAGTTGAGGCCTGTTCCGTGGGGGTGCAGAGGAGGTGTGGCCTGTCCAGGGGTACAGAGGAAGTGATGCCTGTCATGAGGGGTGCAGAGGAGATGCCTGTCCAGGGGGAGCAGAAGAGGTGATGCCTGCCCTGAGGGGTGCAGAGGAGAGGCCTGTCCAGGGGTGCAGAGAAGATGAGGCCTGTCCCGGGGTGTGCAGATGAGGTGAGGCCTGTCCAGGGGTGAAGAGGAGGTGAGGCCTGTCCAGGGGTGCAGAGGAGGTGAGGTCTGTCCAGGGGTGCAGAGGAGGTGAGGCCTGTCCAGGGGTGCAGAGAAAGAGTGGCCTGTCCAGGGGTGCAGAGGAGGCGACGCCTGTCCAGGGGTGCAGAGGAGGTGAGACCTGTCCAGGGGTATAGAGGAGGTGAGGCCTGTCCAGGAGAGCAGAGGAGGTGAGGCCTGTCCAGGGGTGCAGAGGAGGAGAGGCCTGTCTAGGGGTGCAGAGGAGGTGAGGCCTATCCAGGGGTGCAGAGTAGGAGAGGCCTGTCCAGGGGTGCAGAGGAGGTGAGGCCTGTCCTGTCCATGGGGTTAGGTGCAGGTGAGGCCAGTCCAGGAGTGTAGAAGAGGTGAGCCCGTCCAGAGGTGCAGAGGAGGAGAGGCCTGTCCAGGGGTGCAGAGGAGGAGAGGTCTGTTCAGGGGTGCAGGGGAGGTGAAGCCTGTCCTGGGGTGCAGAGGAGGTGAGGCCTGTCCTGAGGGGTGCAGGGGAGATGCCTGTCTAGGGGGAGCAGAGGAGACGAGGCCTGTCCGGGGTGCAGAGGAGGTGAAGCATGTCCTGTTAAATCTGGTAGTAAATATTTGGCACATTCCGAGATGCAAGTAACGCTGAATGGCCAGTCCCACATGAAATACTGGCTGCGCACGGATTTTGCACCGCGTGGGACGGGATCGTCCACTCGTAAAATCGATATATAGCAAGGATTTTGACTTCAGCGTGTAATTATAGCTCCCGGGAATTCTGTGCTACATGTACATGCGTGCAGTGGGTGGTGACAGGGCTTGTGAAAAGATATTACACCCATTGAATAATTTGTTAAAAACTTAAGTGCCAGGGATCTCGTCAGGAGGCATGTTAAGTACAGCACATACCAACATTATGATTAAAACAAGAAGTGCGAGCAACAAGCCTTGGAGTTGTGCGTGCACACGTGCAAAAAAAACACGCGAGTGGTGCGCACGTAAGAAGGAGAGGCCAGGGCGCTGAAAGCTGGTGGCTGCGCTCGTGAACGCAATCGCTAGGCCGTGTGGCAGCACTTTTAAAAGCCCTAACAAAATGTATCGCGGAGTAGCGCATGCGCTGGCTCAGGCGAGACCTAAAAGGGGAAAGCTAACTAATGGCAAGCGGGGAGAAATTATCCCGCAATAGGCGGAGTATCCCCAAGGACATAGATTATTAGATGTCTTGGAGAGACAGCGCATGCACGCTGCCTAGGCGAGACCTAAAAATCACCAACTGAAACAAATGAAAATGATGAGACACCAACAATCAGCCTAATTATTCGAGTGAAAAAACATCACATTTCATTTTTAGGTCGAGCCTAGAACAGCGCATGCGCTGTTTGCTCGACTTATAGTAAAGGGCATCTCGAAAGTGCTACCCAGGATTTCATGGCTGGCCACAAACTTGAGTGCACGTGCGCGTGCACACGCAGAACAGCCATCTGTCTCCTCCGTCACGGGTCATTAAATTGCTTTCCTCTCTGCCTCTGTCCGATCACTTTAACTTTCGCTTTCGTGGCTTGGCTTGTTTATACTGGTGGGGTGATGCAAAGCTCCTTATTTGTGTCCTTTGAAAAGCTTGCAATGTCCTTGTTTCCCTTCCCTTGGCAAAGTTTGTTTACATTTTGAAATAACTGTTATTTTATTGCGAAATAATTTCCCCCTCAGCCAAACTTTCGTCCCCTTTTCCCCTCTTTTTTGTAAGGAAAAATAGCTGCCAGGTCCAGCCTCTGTCCCTTGTTGCTAGTGCCAAAGTGAGGTGGCCAATCGTGTCAATCGTGCCACATCCACCAAATGTGCCGCGTCTACCACCACCACGTCCACCACCACCACATCCACCACCACGTCCACCACCACCACCACCACTGTAAACCAGAACCACCATGTCCACCTCCACCCCACATCTACCACTAGCATGTCCACCACCACCACATCCACCACCACCACGTTCACCACCACGTCCACCAACACTACCACGTCCACCACCACATCCACCACCACGTCCACCACCACATCCACCACCACCACCATGTCCACCACCACCACCTCCACCACCACCCCCACCAGGTCCACCACTAGCATGTCCACCACCACCACCACAACATCCACCACCACCACCATGTCCACCACCACGTCGACTGCCACCACCACATCCACCAACACCACATCCACTACCACTACCACCACCACCACTACCACCACAAATTCTACCACCACCACATCCACCACCACCACATCCACCACCACCACGTCCACCAGCACCCCCACCACCACCATGTCCACCACATCCACCACCATGTCCACCACCATCACCACGTCCACCACCACCACCACCACCACCATGTCCATCACCACCATGTCCACGTCCACCATGTCCACCACCGCGTCCACCACCGCGTCCACCACCACCACCCTCCACCGCCACCACCACCACGTCCACCACCCCCACATCCACCACATCCACCACGTCCACCACCGCATTCACCACCACCGCATCCACCACCACCGCATCCAACACCACCGCGTCCATCACCACCACGTCCACCACCACCACAATGTCTACCACATCCACCACCACGTCCACCACCACCATGTCCACCACCTCCTCCACCACCACCACATCCTCCTCTACCACATCCACCACCACTACGTCAACCACCACCATTTCCACCACATCCACCACCATCACCACCACCACCACGTCCACCACCACATCTACCACCACTACGTCCACCACCACCATGTCCACCACCACCACGTCCACCACCCCCACCCTCCACCACCACCATGTCCACCACCCCCACACCCACCACCACCACCACTACCAAGTTCACCACCGCCATGTCCACCACGTCCACCACCACCACGTCCACCATCACGTTTACCAACACCACGTCCACCACCACCACATCCATGTCCTCCACCACTACATCCACCACTACCATGTCCACCACCAACACCACCACATCCACCACTATATCCACCACCACCACATCTACCACCACCACCACGTCCACCACCACGTCCACCACCACCATGTCCGCCACCACCACATCCACCACCACGTCCGCCACCACCACATCCACCACCACGTCCACCACCACGTCCACCACTACCACATCCACCACCACCCCGTCCACCACCACCACCATGTCCACCACCACCACGTCCACCACCACATTCACCACCACCTTCAAATCCACCACCACCATGTCCACCACCACCACCATGTGCACCCCCACCACATCCACCACGTTCACCACCACCATGTCCACCAACACCACACCCACCTCCACCACCACCACGTCACCACCACCACACCCACCACCACCACATCCACCACCACTACGTCCACCACCATCTCATCCCCTACCACCACCACGTCCACCACCACATCCACCACCACCATGTCCACTACTGCCATATCCACCACCACCACGTCCACCACCATCACGTCCACCACTACCACGTCCACCACCACCATGTCCACCACCACCACCACGTCCACCACCACTATGTCCACCACCACTGCTTCCACCACGTCCAACACCACCGCGTCCACCTACACCATCACATCTACCACCACCACATACACCACCACCATGTCCACCAAATCCACCAACACCATGTCCACCACTACCACCATGTCCACCACCACCACGTCCACCACCACCATGTCCACCACAACCACATCCACTAACAACATCACGTCCACCACCACATCCACCACAACATCCACCACCCCCACCACCACCATATCCACCACCACCACGTCCACCACCACCACCATGTCCACCACCACCATGTACACCACCACCATCACCATGTCCACCACCACTGCATCCACCACCACCATGTCCACCACCATAATTTCCTATGCAATGAATAACGTTAACAGATTTTTCAGTGGCGCGTCTGCAGAAAAATCCTCTTCCTGTTGGAAATTAAGAGAAACTTAACCCCTCACCCAAACAATACATTTACGAAAAAAATGGACTGAATGAGAGCCGTGGCCTGCGGCCTTAGTGCTCCAGTAATATTACACCTGGCGGGCAAGAAACCAAGCACGTAGAAGTCCTGCACGCACGGCCGCGGCGCCGCAGATGCACACACCACGGCGGCCATCTGTGGGTTCTGCCCCGGTAGCTTGCGTCGTTTAATGTAACAGGCGATTGGCTTTGAATAGATCCCACGGGCTTCCCAGGGACGGGATACACTTACAGGGACAGATTTAATCTTCCATGAAAAATCCGTGGGATGCCAGTGAAGCATGGGACAAAAAGGCGCAAGCGATTTATAGTCGCTGCCAAAGCTACCACTGGACATGACTTCTCCAAACAGTATCTGTCCATCTTCACCTTTGACCCAGTAATGCACAGCAGAACCGGAGTCCTCAAGGACACCTGTGGCAATCACACCACACACACAGGTATCTGGGGTGGGGTGGGAAGGGGGAATTCCATAAATCTAATGCCATTTGAATATAATTAAATTGGGGACATTACTATAAGGACAATAGTACTTCAAAGGAGTAAGCAGGCACTGAGGCATTTATGCCACACACATGTTTATTTGTTGACAGGAAAATACACTATGCAAAATGTTTCAGTAACAGATAGCTTTTGGTTAAACCTGGACAGAATCATTCAAATTCAAACTTTGTTGACAACGAATTAGAAATGTATGGTTGTGTGTACAGCGCCCTTGGTCATAAGGGCCCACACAAATGCTTCAAATTTAAGTTTTCTAATGTTACTAAAAAGACCATGAGACGGAAGATAACAAGCATTTGCAAAGTAACACGTCGCGCATTTACACGAGTTTAAGCTATTGGGATTGTAAATGACAAAGCATTTTATTTATGTTTTGAAAACCAAAACATAAATAAAAGGCATTGTCATTTACAATGCCAATAGCTCAAACTTGCGTAAATGCGAGGCAAATTGCTTTGCAAATGCTTGTTCCAGTTTGTTTTGTGTCCAAACACCCATTTGGTAGCAAGTAGCAGGTATACCCCAACTGCCTGGTATTTAGTGAATATCAAATGAATCGCTAGTGGGCTGCCAACTATCAGAGTCGCACTGAGATAAAGAATATTTACCGGCACCAAAATAAAAATGCTCACCATTAGTGAATTAAACATAAGCTAACTGTAATACACGCTATCATGCAAAAGGAAATTAATAATAGACTACTGCGTAGAATATCTGTGCAATGCAGTAAAAAAAAAAGTACATAGATATGCAAGTCAGATTCAGAGAGGACTATATTCATTCTATATCATGCATTACAATATTTTAGCTTTCTCCCACTGGAAACTTGCTCTGCCCAATAAAAGTTAATGTTAACATGTTTCTCCACGTTTCATTAAAACTCTCCCACATTGTTGTACCAAAATCCATTTAAGCCTTCTTTATTTATGTACATGAGAGCATACACTGCTCATGTGCGTGCTTATAATATGTGAATCATGGTTCATTACCATTAAAGAGAGGTATAATAAACTTGCAATGTCCCTCTCTGTGACATTACTGCACACTGCTTATGCTACTTTGCAAACCCTGCCCCTCTAAAACCTATTTTTTGTTTTGTTTAGGGCTCGTGCCCCCTGTACTCTGCATTTTCGTACTTGTGGTTTGCTGTTTTCAGTATCTGTATAGACTTAAATATACAAAAGTGATGTTATTACAAGCCTTAAAATAGCAAATGTGTCACAAATTGTGGCTTAAGTGAGGACGGAGGTACAGGAGACTGATTAGTTAAGTAGTGAATTAATAAACCAGCCTCGTCACACTCACACTTCCTTGAAGACTTGACAAGCCTGTCTGCTCTGACACTTCTGGAAAGTTAGGGAAGGATTAGCAGAATGAGCAGCTTTTACTCCCATGGGACCACCGAGAGCAAAGGAGATACAGCGGCCCCGGCTCAACCCGACCCCTTTTTGAAGAACATGGAAATACACATGTAGCTGGGGCGGTCGCCCGGAGGATCTAGATCAGTGATACTCAAAGTACGGCCCGGGGGCCGCATAAGGCCCTTCATGGCCTTTACATGCGGACTCCTGGGCAGCAGCAGCACTGGGCTGCCGTTTACTTGATTCAGAACTAACATGAAAAAGAAACGGACATATACAGCAAACACTTATTTACAGGTTAATTGCAGTTATGAAAAGGAGGTAACTAGGTCTTTAACTTTAGGAACACCTTCATTCTTAAAGGCAGCCACTAGATATACATGCTTTGTTTCCCTCCCCCTACTTTACACCCCGCTGGCTCAGTGCGGCCCTTGGTCACACCACAGACCAAACTTTGCGGCCCCAGAGAAAATGTGTATGAGTACCCGTGACCTAGATCAACAAAAGGTGGAAGTAGTTTGACACGAGGACGAAACAGAAACATGCATCTCTAAAAGGCACGAACAGGAACCAATGATAACAAGCATTGGCATAGCCAATAGGTCTTGCCTTTGGGACCTTATAAGTGTTTAGCCATGCAACAGTTGATGTTGTTGCACCAAGGATATTGTGCTGGATAACTAAACACTTATAAGGTCCCAAAGGAGAGACCTACTGGCTATGCCAATGCTTGTTTACCTGATGGGCATTGGCTGACCGCTACCTGGTTACTGAGGCCCTAGTGAGGTTGAGACATATTTGGGAGAGTTTTAGCCTCATCAGATGATGCTGTGCACGCCCAGCCTAGGTGCAATGAGGCACAGTCGGTGCTGACTGGTAGTGTGTTCTTTCACTTTCAATTGACGGGGTTGCCCACCTTTACTCTGGTGAAAGCCAAAAATGGAATTCAAGTCGATCTTCTCATCACACAGATTTTTCAGGTGAAAAAAATGTCAACGTTTGCTGAGGCCTTCAAAAGAGTGACCCAACTCCATCAGTGAGGGCCAATGAGCATTGTTGAGACAAAATAATCATGTCTAAGGATCGATGCAACAACAACAACAACAACAGATGAATCCAGTGTCAGCAAGCTCGAGACCCTCCAGCACCAGACAGTCTTTGTATCTGTGGGCCTCACCTGGGGTTTCATGTGGTGCTGTGGGCCCTGCTGGGGGTCTGGCCTCACCTGGGGTTTAATATGGGTGCTGTGGTCCCTGCTGGGGGTCGTGACCTCACCTTGGGTTTCATGTGGGTGCTGTGCTCCTGGCTGTGGGTCGTGACCTCACCTGGGGTTTCATGTGGGTGCTGTGGTCCCTGTTGTGGGTTGTGACCTCACCTGGGGTTTCATGTGGGTGCTGTGGTCCCTGCTGTGGGTATTGACCTCACCTGGGGTTTCATGTGGGTGCTGTGGTCCCTGCTGTAGGTTGTGACCTCACCTGGGGGTCATGTGGGTGCTGTGCTCCCTGCTGTGGGTCGTGACCTCCCCTGGGGTTTCATGTGGGTGCTGTCGTCCCTGCTGTGGTCGTGGCCTCACCTGGGGTTTAATATGGGTGCTGTTGTCCCTGCTGTGGTCTGGCCTCACCTGGGGTTTAATGTGGGTGCTGTGGTCCCTGCTGTGGGTCGTGACCTCACCTGGGACCTCACCTGGGGTTTCATGTGGGTGCGGTGGTCCCTGCTGTGGGTGGTGACCTCACCTGGGGTTTCATGTGGATGCTGTGGGCCCTGCTGTGGGTCGTGACCTCACCTGGGGTTTAATATGGGTACTGTGGTCCCTGCTGTGGCCGGGCGTCACCTGGGGTTTAATATGGGTGCTGTGGTCCCTGCTGTGGGTCTGTCCTCACCTGGGGTTTAATATGGGTGCTGTGGTCCCTGCTGTGGGTCTGGCTTCACCTGGGGTTTAATATGGGTGCTGTGGTCCCTGCTATGGGTCTGGCCTCACCTGGGGTTTCATGTGGGTGCTGTGCTCCCGGCTGTGGGTCGTGAACTCACCTGGGGTTTCATGTGGGTGCTGTGCTCGCGGCTGTGGGTCATGACCTCACCTGGGGTTTCATGTGGGTGCTGTGGTCCCTGCTGTGGGTATTGAAACTCACCTGGGGTTTCATGTGGGTGCTGTGGTCCCTGCTGTGGGTTGTGACCTCACCTGGGGTTTCATGTGGGTGCTTTGCTCCCTGCTGTGGGTCGTGACCTCACCTGGGGTTTCATGTGGGTGCTGTGGGCCCTGCTGTGGGTCATGGCCTCACCTGGGGTTTCATGTGGGTGCTGTGCTCCCTGCTGAGGTCTGGCCTCACCTGGGGTTTCATGTGGGTGCTGTGCTCCCTGCTGTGGGTCATGACCTCACCTGAGGTTTCATGTGGGTGCTGTGTTCCCTGCTGTGGGTCGTGACCTCACCTGGGGTTTCATGTGGGTGCTGTGCTCCCGGCTGTGGGTCGTGACCTCACCTGGGGTTTCATGTGGGTGCTGTGGTCCCTGTTGTGGGTTGTGACCTCACCTGGGGTTTCATGTGGGTGCTGTGGTCCCTGCTGTGGGTATTGACCTCACCTGGGGTTTCATGTGGGTGCTGTGGTCCCTGCTGTGGGTTGTGACCTCACCTGGGGTTTCATGTGGGTGCTGTGCTCCCTGCTGTGGGTTGTGACCTCCACTGGGGTTTCATGTGGGTGCTGTGGTCCCTGCTGTGGTCTGGCCTCACCTGGGGTTTAATATGGGTGCTGTAGTCCCTGCTGTGGGTCGTGACCTCACCTGGGGTTTCATGTGGGTGCTGTGGGCCCTGCTGTGGGTCGTGGCCTCACCTGGGGTTTCATGTGGATGCTGGGGTCCCTGCTGTGGTCTGGCCTCACCTGGGGTTTAATGTGGGTGCTGTGGTCCCTGCTGTGGGTCGTGACCTCACCTTGGACCTCACCTGGGGTTTCATGTGGGTGCGGTGGTCCCTGCTGTGGGTGGTGACCTCACCTGGGGTTTCATGTGGGTGCGGTGGGCCCTGCTGTGGGTCGTGACCTCACCTGGGGTTTAATATGGGTGCTGTGGTCCCTGCTGTGGCCAGGCGTCACCTGGGGTTTAATATGGGTGCTGTGGTCCCTGCTGTGGGTCTGTCCTCACCTGGGGTTTAATATGGGTGCTGTGGTCCCTGCTGTGGGTCTGGCTTCATCTGGGGTTTAATATGGGTCCTGTGGTCCCTGCTATGGGTCTGGCCTCACCTGGGGTTTAATATGGGTGCTGGGGTCCCTGCTGTGGGTCTGGCCTCACCTGGAGTTTCATGTGGTGCTGTGGGCCCTGCTGTGGGTCTGGCCTCACCTGGGGTTTCATGAGGTGCTGTGGGTCTTGCTGTGGGTCGGGCTGAGCTTTCTGAGGTCTTTGTGTAACCCCAGGACTGAACTGTGAGCGCGGGTTAGAGAGGACCGAAGCTGGACAACTGCGCATGCGCTGAGGACAGACACTGCCTCCCGCGCGGAGCACGAGCTAAGGAAGGCCTTGGATTAACTGCGCATGCGCGGAGAACGGAAGCGCTGTTAAACTCCAGAAGTCGGTACAAGAAAGATTTCTTTGTTTAGTTCACAGCACAGGCTCCGACAGCTCAGAGCCAGCACAGGTGGGACGGGGGCCGCGCAGGGAACAAGAATGAGTGAGAAGCAACAACCGCCTCCCGCCGCGGAGCACGAGGCGCCTCGCGCCACAGCATAGGGTGAGATGTATTTCAGTGCAGAGCTTCTCTATGGGGGGTGTCTTTGCTCTGCGCATGCGCAGTGAGGCTGCGCGCCCTCTGTCCAGGGCAGTTCACAGGCTGCACTCCGAGCAAGGCCCTAACTCAGCGATAGGAAGTCGTGTGCTCGCTCCGCACATGCGCAGCCGTGACGCGCGGTCCTGCGCGTGTGCAGCCGTGAGACGCCATGTTTTGTCCGAGCGCTTGTGGCTGGTGCGGTGGCGTGAGCGCGCGCGTCACTCGGAGGGGAAATAACACCGGGACACACTCCTCACTGGCAGCCGGGCCCCCAGCGTGCCCCCACCTCTCCCCAGGCCCTGCAGCCCCCACTGAGCGGTGCACAAGGAGAGGTGAGGATCTCAAATTCCAGTTTCCAAGCTCCACTGGTACGTTACTCTTTGCGTATGCGCAGTTGTTAATACTAGACCCGTTTTATTCCGCGCTACGCTGCAGGAGACAGTGTCTGTTTTCTGCGCATGCGCAGTTACACGGCGCGTGAGACTGACTATTCTAAGCCTAGCTGCAGCGTCATCCCCGTCCTTGAGCGCATGCGCAGTTGTTAATCCCATGCGGGTGGGGCCGGGGCCTGTGATGTGAATGCTCCTCCTCTTCCGGGTCCGGCTGGGCCCAGCTGCGCTCTCACTGGCGGCGGCATTCTTACCACCCACCACAGATTATGTTGGGAACTGCAAGGGGGCGGAGCCTGGGGTATGGGGCGGGGCCTGTCAGTGTGGGGGCGGGGTCTGTGGGAGTGGGCCCTGTGGTTGTGGAGTCTGTGGGGGCGGAGTCTGTGGATGTGGGGTGGGCGGGGTCTGTGGGGGTGTGGGCGGGGTCTGGGAAAGTGGGGTCAGGGTCAGTGGATGTGTGGTCTGTGGGGGTGAGGGCAGGGTCAGTGAATGTGAGGGCGGGGTCAAACCAGCAAACATGCCCAGACTGGAGGCCGTGCATTATATAGGGAGCGGGCGTCATATGTTTCTGAGTTTTATTTCCTGCGTGCACCGACGCCTGTGCGACCAGAATTTGGAACTCGCTCCCTCTGTACCTCCGCACCGCCACCTCTTTCCGCATCTTCCAAAAGGACCTTAAACCCTCATGTGCTCATGACGAGCTGAGCTCGTCATGAGCCACGGCGCTCCGTGGCTCATGACGAGCTGAGCTCGTTATGCCCGTTGGAACGCTCGCACGCTGGGCTGATTCCCCTGCTGTGCTGAGCATTCCATTAAACGGGTGCGACCGGAGCGCCGTGGCTCATGGCGAGCTGAGCTCGTCATGAGCACTGGGGGGGTTAAGGTCCTTTTGGAAGATGCGGAAAGAGGTGGCAGTGCTGAGGTATGGAGGAAGCGAGTTCCAAATTCAGGACGCACAGGCGAAACAGCCCGCAGTGAAGGGGTTAAAACTCTTCTCTTTCAAAGACACGGCTCCCAATACCTCTGACTGTTTCATGTTCCACACTGGAGAACTAGTTTGTCCTTACTCTTCAACTGTGGAATATGTACTTTTGGCACCCTAATCGGTCCAACTTTAGTTTGCATTGTGTAATTTGTAGCGAATGTATACTCTTGTAAACTTGGCGGAAGGAAGGGGCAGGATACAACTCTTAGTTACTGGTGGTTTTATTTTAGTTAACAGAAAGTCGGTGCAAGTAGGGCGACCAGACACACGTCTTGGGGATCGGCTTCTGTCTGTTCGACGTCTTCCCGAGGTCTCCTCTGCCTTGGGGGATCGGGTGGGACTTCTGCGGTGTTTCGTCCTCCGTGACTCCGTGACGCCCACAGCACGCTCGAGGCGGGGAGACTAAAAGTGAGAGGGCAAATATCAGTCAGCTGGCCAATAGCTGTCGTGCAAGGGAAGGGAGTGAGGGCACACCAAAAGTGAACAAACGGCTACGAGTGTTAGTGAAGGGCAGGGCAGTTGGATTACAATACCGCGATTACCACCCAGAGCCTCAGTCACGTCCCCGTGCCTCCCTTGCCTTTAACCCAGCCCGCGATTCGGCTACGTACCTCGCGGAGCCACACGCCTCCTCCTAGCGTGCGGCTGGGCGGCTCGTGTTGTCGTTGGCCTCCTGGCTCTCTGGGCTCCGGTGGCGCCTCTCCTACGGTCCGGTTCCCCGATATGTCTGTTAGCTCCTCCGATCCGTCTACTTCTCTCTCGGATCCTTCGTTCTCGCGTCCTCCGGTGAACAAGCACACCTGGTCTGCATAAGTCTCGGCTTTTGATGAGGTGATAGCCTCCGCCCATTCTCCGGCCGCCTTCCAGTTAAAGGAACCACGCTCTTTGTCCTCAGAGTCTGGCTCCTGTATGTCGGGTCGCCACCATTCTTGTAGCTGCTCGTGGGACTGTGGAGACAAGAGGTGCGTGTCATTGCTGTTACTCTCGAGCTGAGGACCAGGGGTCGATAAGGAAGGGGGTGACCGACTCCCCCGGTTACTCACCATCCCCCCAGGACGCTTCCGTTCGGGAAGGGGTTGTCTAGAAAGAAAGTCTGCCCCTGTATTGTCAGAACCATTCTGGAGACATACAGAAAAAGCAAAGGGCTGAAGGGCAAGGAACCAACGCATGACTCGAGCATTGTTAGATTTGGCTCGGGACATCCACAACAAGGGGACGTGGTCGGTGTAAAGCAAAAAGTGTCGACCCTCCAGATAATATGCCAACTTTTCTACAGCCCACTTAATATCCAGGCACTCTTTCTCAATGGTGGGGTTCTTGAGTTCCCTGGGGAAGAGTTTGTGACTGATGTATAGGATGGGATGTTGAAGGCCGTCGTCTCCTTCTTGGGACAATACGGCGCCTATTCCGTAATCTGAAGCGTCGGTGTGTAAGACAAACTGTCTCCTGAAATCCGGTGATGATAGGACTGGGGTTGAAGTGATGAGGCGTTTCAATTGGTGAAAAGCGTCCTGCATTTCAGGGGTTGGTTTCTCCAATACTGCTTGCTTTATTGATTGTTTGAGGGTGTCAGTGAGAGGTGCAGCCAGTTGGGCAAACTGAGGAATGAAACGGCGGTAATATCCGATGAGCCCCAAATAGGCCCTCATCTTCCGCTTGGTTGAAGGAAACGGGGTGTCCACGATAGCTCTTACTTTCTTAATTTGAGGTTCTATAAGGCCATGTCCCAGGACGTATCCCAGATACTTCACCTTCTGGTAGGCGATTCTGGATTTCTTGGCGTTCATCTTCAATCCTGCCTTGTCGAGAGTCATGAATACCTGGTGCAGATGTTGTAGGTGGGTATCCCAGTCCGGACTAAAGATGACTATATCGTCCAAATACGCCGAGGTGAATTGGGTCATGTCTTTCAATATGGTATTCATTAACCTCTGGAAGGTCGCTGGGGCTCCATGCAACCCAAAGGGCAGGACAGTAAACTCATAGTGTCCTTCCGCTGTGGAGAAAGCGGTTTTGTGGCGATCCTCTTCCCGTAGCGGCACCTGCCAATATCCTTTGGTAAGGTTGAGCGTTGATATGTACTTCGCTTCCCCCAACTTCTCTATCAGCTCGTCAATCCGAGGAATAGGATAGGCGTCAAATTGGGATATATCATTGAGTGCGCGAAAATCCATACAAAACCTCCGTGACCCATCCGGTTTTGGTATCATCACAATGGGACTGGACCAGTTACTCGTGGAGGGTCTGATGACACCTATCTTCAACATCTCTTGAACTTCTTTTTGTATGTCTTGTCTCCTGGCTTCCGGAATCCGATAGGGTTTGAGCCGCACTATCTTGCCCGCAGGTGTCTCTATCTTGTGCTCCGTGAGGGTGGTTTTTCCCGGTAAGTCCGAGAACAAACCCGAGTGTTCCCGTAACGTGGCTTTCAACTCTTTTAGTTCTTGTTGGCTCAGTTCGTCATTAACTGCCAGACTGTCAATGGTGGAAGGTGGACCATCAGTAGGGGGAAAATCGGATGTCAGATGCACTCCAGCAGGTGGGGGACCCAACCATTTTTTTAACATGTTAATGTGATACGTTTTTTTTTTTCGGAGTCACTTGTAGTAAGTAGCTGGTGTTGCCTACGGTAGAGACAACCCGATAAGGACCTACCCATTCGGCCTCAAACTTCTGTGTAGAGGATGGAAGAAGAACAAGGGCCCAGTCGTTCACGGCTAACTTTCTCCATCGTTTTCCTTTGTCATATATGACCTTCTGTTTTTGCTGATTCTTCTCCAGGTTGGTGAATGCTAGATCTCTTAGTTTCCCGATTTTCGTCTTCAGCTTTTGGGCATATTCGAGAGTCATCCTTGTTTCCTCTGGTTCTTCCCGCTCCCAAGCCTCCTTGGTCATGTCCAACAGTGAGCGTGGCTGGCGTCCATACAGTAGCTCAAATGACGAACACCCTAGGCTGCTTTGTTTCTGACCCCTTATCACGTAAAGGGCCAGCGGTAATAATTGATCCCACTCTGCTCCGCTGACTTCTAACATTTTCCGTAGGGTGGCCTTGAGTGTTCGGTTATAATGCTCCACCAAGCCGTCTGTCTGAGGGTGGTAGACAGAGGTGCGAATTTGTTGGATGTCCAAGGATTTACAAACGTCCTTCATCAGACGGGAGACAAACGGGGTTCCCTGGTCCGTTAAAATCTCCTTGGGAAACCCCACTCTTGAAAATAACTCCACCATCTTATCCGCTATTTGCTTGGTTGTGGTTGCCGTCAAAGGAAACGCCTCAGGAAATCGCGTGGCGTAGTCGACATCCACCAATACATGTTGAAATCCTTTGCGGGTCTTTGGCAATGGTCCTATAAGGTCCATACCTACACGCTCAAAGGGAGTGCCAATGATAGGGAGGGGTTGCAGGGGGACCGCCGGGGGCCTGGTCATATTCTTCTTTTGGCAGAGCTCACATTCCTGGCAGTATGTCATTGTGTCTTTGTAGATGCCTGGCCAGTAGAAGTGGCGTAGAATGTTCTGGGTTGTCTTCTCTGCTCCGGTATGTCCTGCGACTAAGTGGGCATGCGAAAAGAACAGGACTTGATTCCTGAAAGAAGTGGGTACCAGCAATTGTTCGGGATCATTTTTCTGTCCTTGTCGATACAACAGTTCGTTCTTGATAAAGAACCTTGGATACTGAAAGGGTTCGCAACCTGGGTCCCTATGAGCGCTCTCCCAGGCATTGAACAAAGTGGGGTCATTGATCTGTGCAAAGCGAAAACTGCGGTCCAGTACCCAAGGGTCTGGAGACACAAAGGCAGGGAAGGGTCGCTCACTGGTTGTACCACCTAAACCCCTGCTTGCTCTTACGGGTGAAAGGCTTTGTTGGAACATGCGGAGGAAATCAGGATTGTCAGTCCCTATAATCAAGTCCTCCGGTAATGTAGCCAGAAATCCTACTCTAACGGTGTGGGGGTGTCCCTGTAGAGGTTCCAATGGCAAGTTGGCTACAGGATACTGTTTCACATCCCCATGAACCCAACGGATATTGACCCTCTCCTTGTGGATATATTGGGATTCTTTCACGAGTTGGGACTGTACCACGGATTGTCTGCAGCCAGAATCTAACAATGCTTGTATAAGGGACCCGTTTACCCGTACACTCACTCTGAAGCAATTCCCCATCTCTGCTGAGAAGAGTACCGCCTTTGGAAGGTAGCCGACCTCCATGGGTTCTTCGGACGACCTCCGACGAGGGCATAACCTTGCGATGTGACCCCAGTTTCCACAGTCGAAGCATTGGGGCCCCGTACTCCCTGCGGGTTCGGGTTTCCACATACGTGGTCTTGGTGGTTCTATGATTTGGGGGGGGGTCTGTTCTCAGTTTTCGGGGCAGGTCTGGACGGTTTTTCTAACTCCCAGGATGGTGCACGAGGCTGAGCTCGGGTAAATGTAGCCACCATTTCCACCGCCTGGACAGTCGTAAGATTATGATTTTGACGCAACCATTTCTGCGTCGCGTAAGGCAATGCTTCCAGAAATTGTTCAAGGTACACCTTATCCATTATTTCTTCTTTGGTGCTCGTATTCGGGGTGAGCCACTTGTCTGCGGCCATTTTCAGTCGGACAAATAAGGTTTTTGGGTTTTCCCCGGGAGCGCCCCTCTTCTTCCGAAAACGGAGGCGGTACGCCTCAGCATCCATCCCTAAATGATCTAGGACGATTCTTTTGATGTCTGCGTTAGTGGAATCACCATTGGGATTTGCAACCTGGTACGCCGCCTGGGCCTCTCCTACAAGGAGGGGAGCTAGAAAGAACGGCCATTTAGCGACGGGCCAACCACAGGCCCTAGCAGCTCTCTCGAAGTTCAACATGAAAGAATCGGGGTCTTCTCCCACTTGGTATTTTTGCAACGAGACCCCGCCTCCACTGTGAGGAATGACTCTTTCTTCGCCTACTCCCATTGTCGTCCAACTCTTCGGGGCTTCTCCTGTGCGTGCTGTCATCGCGGCTTTCATTAGTTCTCGATCATCTTGCGCTAATTGGAGTTGCTTCTTCACTGCCCATTCCAAACGCTCCTGGCCTTTAATCAGCTCCTGTACTACGGCTTCCATCTCGGTTAGACAGATGGGAGGTTTGCCCACATTCTCCACCACTGTAAACTTGGCGGAAGGAAGGGGCATAATACGAGTCTTAGTTACTGGTGGTTTTATTTTAGTTAACAGAAAGTCGGTGCAAGTAGGGTGACCAGACACACATCTTGGGGATCGGCTTCTGTCTGTTCGACGTCTTCCCGAGGTCTCCTCTGCCTTGGGGGATCGGGTGGGACTTCTGCGGTGTTTTGTCCTCCGTGACTCCGTGACGCCCACAGCACGCTTGAGGCAGGGAGACAAAAAGTGAGAGGGAAAATATCAGTCAGCTGGCCAATAGCAGTCGTGCAAGGGAAGGGAGTGAGGGCACACCAAAAGTGAACAAACAGCTATGAGTGTTAGTGAAGGGCAGGGCAGTTGGATTACGATACCGCGATTACCACCCAGAGCCTCAGTCACGTCGCCGTGCCCCCCTTGCCTCTAACCCAGCCCGCGATTCGGCTGCGTACCTCGCGGAGCCACACGCCTCCTCCTAGCATGCGGCTCGTGTTGTCGTTGGCCTCCTGGCTCTCCAGGCTCCGGTGGCGCCTCTCCTCCGGTCCGGTTCCCCGATATGTCCGTTAGCTCCTCCGATCCGTCTACTTCTCTCCCGGCTCCTTTGTTCTCGCGTCCTCCAGTGAACAAGCACACCTGGTCTGCATAAGTCTCGGTTTTTGATGAGGTGATAGGCTCTGCCCATTCTCCGTCCGCCTTCCAGTTAAAGGAACCACGCTCTTCGTCCTCAGAGTCTGGCTCCTGTATGTCGGGTCGCCACCATTATTGTAGCTGCTCGTGGGACTGTGGAGACAAGAGGTGTGTGTCATTGCTGTTACTCTCGAGCTGAGGACCAGGGGTCGATAAGGAAGAGGGTGACCGACTCCCCCGGTTACAACTCTGTAAATATGTTACCATAATATCTAAACCTATATACTACACTCTATTGTAAAGCGCTCTGACACCTCTGGGTAAAGTATGCGCTATAAAAAAAATTCTAAATAAATGCAATGCCCTGCGACCAGGCTGTTGGAGACTCCTCATCGCCGCGGGCCTGGACTCACTGGGTCTGTAGACTAAAGACTGTTAATAATTTAATTTTAGCAGCCAGGAACTCAGAACTGTTCAATTCCTCGGGCTCCGGCGGGCTGCTTTTGGAGGCTTCATACGATAAAAGACAACAAAATCTCAAAATGTAACACTAGGGGAGTCAGATATACTGGTATGTAAAATGCATTACAAGATAGGCAAAAACGGGAGACTCGTGTAAAATTTGTGTTTGGAGTATTCAGGCATGATTCTGAATGCCGTCGTAGTCGGCGTATCTCAAGTTGCACATTCTTACCTTTCTCCTGGGCCACCGCACCCACAGACTTTACCCATTGCTGCCCGCATCTATAAATGATGTTTTTGACACAAGAGTGTCCACATGAGCATCTTTTTTTTTTGCTGATCTGGGACTTGCAGCAAATATTTTTTTTAAAGCCATGCTCTTGTATTTACAATCAACAGAGGTTGGTGCAGTGAGGGCTGGTGCTGTTCCTGACCTCCCATTCAGTTTGTGGAAGGGCCCCTTTGTGGATACAGATCACGCCCACTCTCTTATCGTGCTTCAGTGCACTGGCCCGATGTAGCTGCCTTCACAGTTTTATCCCACACACACGCTTCTACTTGCACACCCTGCAGCCCTTTACAATCACTTCTTCTCAAGCACCAAAAGACAGACATGTTTACCGTCTCTTTCGCTAACTCTTGTTTTAAAAGGAACAATTCTGTCCTTCTCTACTTGGTACTTCTAAATTCATACAATGCTAAAAATATCAGATCAAAATTTCATTTTCATCATACACAATCTATGTAAAGCATTTTAAGTGACATGTTTTTGTTTTGGACAAATATATAACTTTTAATCGTAAGTCACTTGTATTATAAAAGCTATAGTTAAAACTGGCTTGAGTAAAGCCACAGCAATTACAGCCTATTTCATTGAGACCATTGTTATTACAAAAGCTGATAACTAGAGCAAATACGAGTCTTCTGTGGTAATATGTGAGATTGTGATAACAAATAACTCTCTGCTGGATTTAATGCAGTGTAATAGCAATTCTCCTATATTACACCGCTAGGCACTTTTAACATATGCTTTTAACAATAAATAAATCCCACCATATGTTTTTTCCATAGCTTTTATTAATAAACAGATTAGGCATATTGCCTACAATAAAATTGATTTAAATTATTTCAGGGAGCTAGCAGCTAAGCTGAAGCCTTTTGAGAAATGTACATCCTGTTTGCCTCAGCTTCTCACTCTCCTGAGGTTTGCCCAGTGCTGCAGCGGGCTAGGCAGCGCTCCAAGTTAGCAGACTGTAGTTACTTTTAGTAGTTATGGTAATTTATTAGCAGGCAGCTGAGATTATCCGCGTTGGGGCCTCTCACATCCTGGTTGGTACAGTCAGATCCCAAACAGGCCTCGAAAAATCCGAAAAATGTTAGAAGACTTGTAGGACTAGTTACTTAAATAATCTACTCAACCTAATTATAATGCTCTTGACACCTACATTGATTTCAAATGATGTGATCCCGGGCAAGTGTTTTAATTTCCGCAGGATAAGACTTGAAACCTTTTTTCAAGAATAAACCTTAGCTTGTACTTTAGTCAAGGGCACACAGATTTGAAATTGGAATTATCTTTTAATTCCCAACCACGTTGTATCCCGCCTGAGGTTTTGGCCTCAAGATGCTGAAGAGGGGCTCTTTGGCAGAGATCTTTTGTTCCTTGCCGTTTGGTGCAGTGGAGGTAAGGGATCTAAAAAGTGTAGATGTGGTGTAATGGAAGTGATTAAAACAGGTTGGGTAGTCCAAATAATTACTTTTATTCAGGTTGGCTCCTCCCCTGGTTAAAAGGAAGAGTGGCGACTATCTGAAGTAATGGTTTGGGATAACTGCGCTCTACAAGGGGTCGACAGGTTTGATGCCTCATAGTCTGGAGGATCAGTGGCGATTCATCAGGACCTAGTGAAAAACTATCAGTATGAATGTTACATGCATATTGTGCTGTATGTTATGTACAGACCCCCCAGGATCTAGCGACATGGGTTAGTAAATTTAGCGGCACAAATATGGCAATTTAGCGACATGTTTGCGACACTTTATTTTACTCGTAATCATTAATTTTCAGCCTTATATCAATGGAAACTGTTTTAGCAGAGTATTCCGCTTTGAAATAGGCAACCTGGGATATGGAACAGAGGTAGCAGCCCACAGGTGAAGGCTGTTATTCCTTGGAATGCAATCCTCAATTTGATTTAGTATAGGTTCTGAGAAGCTCCTCAAAGATGGCCTGGTAGCAGAGCATCCCATAGGAAATGGCATTCCAGAACCTACCTTAGTGAAATTTAATATTTGCCTAAAATCACACGATTTCAGCATGGAAGCCACAATTTTATCCACATTTTCTGGTTTCACTCTCTACAAAATAGCAAGTAACTGGGTATCAATTTGTCTTTCCTTATGTTAAGACTTTGTTTTTCGTTTTAACCTCCTAGTGCATTCTTTTGTAGTTTTTTAAATTATAGATCCAACTTGACCCGAAGGTATTGAAGCTCTTCACATGTGCACCAGTGACACTACACAATTACAACACAAACACATGCATTGTTCATAGGGAGATTAAGTGACGTGCCCAGAATCACAGGATGACGAGCCACAATTTCGTAGTGTATTAAAGCAAATCTAACTCAGCAACTTTCTAAATTGGTTAACATCCTGGAAGATATGCTCTCTGCCCTGTCTGCCACACAGGGAGGTCTAATACCTCCTCTGACACAAGTGCTTCCAGAAAACCTGCCCCTATTCCTCCTTGTACATCCATTCCAACCTATGACCTCATTCCGCCACCTGACCCCACTCAAAGCACTCACACTGTCCAAAGTCCACCCAATGTCTTCTGGTGACCCAATTCTCCACTTCCTTCAACTATTCCGCATCTCCCTAAATTATCCCATACCCCTAAACCTCACCATTTCCATAAACATTCCTACCCAGTAGACTCAGGCTATGCCCCCATAAAAATCTTAAAATCCCCAACCAGACCCAAAATGTAGGAATTTCATATGGTCTAAGTGTATATAATGCCCTAAGAGGGGGACATTAATACAAAGGTAAATTTTGAAAGTTTTTTTAATAGGTAAATCCGTGGTAAGTTAAAACAAGCATTTACAATGCAATGGTCTCGGCATTATTAAAGGTAGAGCTATTGGCATTGCTCATGACATTTTTTTTTTAAATCATAAATAAATGGCATTGTCATTTACATTGCCAATAGCTTAATCGTTAAATAAATGGCATTGTCATTTACAATAGCTTAATCGCTCGCAAATGAATGGCCTATTGCATTTACACCCACACAGAGCCACACACAGAGTCATTCACATAGAGCCACCTACACAGAGCCACCCTCACACAGACAGAGCCACCCACACATAGAGCCACCTACAAAAAAAGCTATCCACACAGAGCCACACACACACACACACACAGAGCCACATACACACAGAGCCACACACACACAGCCACACACACATAGCCACACACACACACACAGAGCCACACACACAGAGCCACACACACACACAGAGACACACACACACACAGAGCCACACACACACACACACATCCACCCCACACACACACAGAGCCCCCCACACACACACAGAGCCCCACACACACACACACAGCCACACACACACATTCCCCCCCACATGCACACACACACACAGAGCCCCCCACACAAAGAGTCCCCCCACACACAGAGCCCCCCACACACACAGAGTCCCCCCCACACACAGAGCCCCACACACACAGAGCCCCATGCACACACACAGAGCCCCACACACACACACAGAGCCCCCCCCACACACAGAGCCCACACACACACACACACACACCCAGAGCCCCCCCACACACAGAGCCCGTAACACACAGAGCCACACACACACAGAGCCACACACACATACACAGAACCCCAGAGCATATGGGGTGACCTCCATGGAAGCACTTCCTTTTAGCCCATCAGGCTCAGCAATGGGTAGTACAAACAACAGCTTGTTCAAGTAAGAAAGGTAAAGAAAAAAACGACTCCATTAACCTTAAACATGCCTATTTCAAACCTAATACTTTTTCTCGAATAGCTTCCATTTTTAAAGGCTGAAAACAAACAATTTTAAAGTAATGAAATACAATTGTGTGCTGCAAAGTTTTATTTTTGATGCTGCAAAATTTGCTAATCTATGATGCAATGTCTTTGGGGGTGGTGAGAGTCTATCTAGAGTCTTCTCGCCAGAGATGTGCAACAGGTAAGATAATCTCCAAGCTGTCAGTTACATTTTAGGAGAATAGATAGTTAAGTGGCAAATATCAGCAAATATTAGCAAAACCAATAGATCCACGATAAGAATTTGTTGCGAAAGGAACTACATATTTAGAAGCTGAATAGCCTTGGCTAAATGGCTGAAAGTAGTATATAGATACTGCCATAGACATCCAATGTGACCGTGTTCTAGTACCGTTCAGAGTCCCAGGCCTATCTTCACGTGTCCCAGAAGGCTCCGTGTGCATGAACCAGGCATTGCCCCGGACCCTGGGCAGAACTAGGGGCTGCAATCCGGGGCAGGTCTGAAGGAAGCGAGAGAGGACTGGGGGCGCACAAAGGGGCTTGTGAAAATCTGAATCCTGGGCACGGAGGGCCTCTGAGGGTCTGGGGCCACCAGAAGGTAAGACGGGGGTGGGGAGTGAAAGCTACAGTGAGAGCTACGCCGACCGGTAAAAACAGGAAGCCACAGAGTGGATGGAGGGGCAGAGAAAAGAAGAGTCGCCAGAGCAGTCGAGCTGGAGGGAGGGGAGAGCAGCTCTAAGGTCAAGACAAGGAGAGCGAGTTGGTGCGATGAGGACTCGGAGAGGTGCATGTGACTCCGCCCAACCCCGGCCCGCCGTTCAGAGTCCCAGGCCTATCTTCATGTCTCCCAGAAGGCTCCGTGTGCATCAACCAGGCATTGCCCCGGAGCCTGGGCAGAACTGGGGGCTGCAATCCGGGGCAGGTCTGAAGGAAGCGAGAGAGGACTGGGGGCGCACAAAGGGGCTTGTGAAAATCAGACTCCTAGGCACGGAGGGCCCCTGCGGGTCTGGGGCCATCAGATAGTTTTATCAGAGACGGGCGGGAGGCAACTGCCAGCGTGTGAAAGGCGGTCTGGGTGTGGTGCCCAGGGCACGGGCACAGATAGGACCCGGGCTGACCACACATTACCGCCCCCTCCCCGCCTCCCTCCCCCGTGAACCGCGGAAGGTGTTTTATGCCACCCAAACTCCGCTTCGCAGCACTGCGAGGGAGGAGGTGGAGCTGCGGGGTCTAAAGAAAGAAGAGGGGGCAAGAAATTAGGCGGAAACAAGGCCGAAATTAACCCAGTCATACACACGCCTTGCAGCGGTGCAAACTTCAAGCAAATGCTCCTTTGCGCTATTTTCTGTCTCCTTCATAGGAACAGGAAAGGATTTGCTCCACTCCAAAACGATTTTGCACCCTGGCAAAAGATAGATTAAAGCGATCTGCTCTACTTTTGCTGAAGTAACATGTTAAGGAGAGGTGTAGACAGCGTTTTTCCCGCCTATAAAATGTGAAAGATTAAACTAGATTTCGTGAAAAGTCAGCCCGCTCCGCTTCCAAAGCAAAACAGTGAAAAATCAACCGGTTTCATTTTCACATTATTTTTTAGCACTGCATTACTAATTAAAGAAGAGGTGGGAAGAGATGGGGAAGGAGGAGGAAACCAGGGGAGGGATCGTGAAAGAACCCCGTCCTTTTCAGACTGGGGGGCGTGTTTTTTCATGATGACGTCACAGCGAGAAAGAAACGAAAAAACACGCCCCCCAATCCACAAAAGACGGGGCTTAAACAAAGTGACGCCCCTCTCCTCCAATGGCTGTCCAGCATTTTCGAGGCCAGCCAATGAAGAAGAGGGGCGGGTTCAAGCCCCCTAACTAAAAATCATTAAATCTTCGGACCGAACTGCGCAAGCGCAGCCTACGGTCCTCAACCTTAAAAAATCACATTACACAACAAACTACAGAATGCAACAGACCATGTTATTAGTTAGAACAGCACCGCCTGAGTCTTCTGTAATTCTAAAGACCAAAATACATTTTTCTTTCATATTAGGCAATATCCAACATTCTGAAATATGGTCATGGCCATTTTTCACTTGTCTATTAAGAGTCTGTTGAACTTACGCCAAGACAGAGGGCTGGAACCCGATTAGAAAAGGAGGTCTTAGAGCATTATAATCTTCAGGTATGGCCTTAAAACTATCAGTCAGAGTTGAGTGAATCAATCTGAAGCTGATGATTTAATTGTATGCCTAATTAGGGAATCAATCAATTCAGACATCAGAACACCTTTACAATATTTAATTTCAGAAAAGTTCACAATTTCAGACATTAGCTTCAAATTAAAATTTTCCAACCAGGTACTTGGTTTAACAATTCATTATTTTATTTTTCACTTTGACTTTTTCATAATTCCGAATTTTAATTCTCATATCTTTAATGTGTCTGTAGAGATAAATTAACTGTAGCATTTTAATTAAAGGGGCACTGCTTCCGTGACATAGAATGAAACATGTAAACCTTGAGCAACCTAGGATATGGCCTAATTTTAATTTGTACAAAAAGGGGGAGGTTACATAACATAATATATATTTATATTGCCAGATACCAAGCTGGCTACTCTTGATTTCACTCCATGCCGTTTTCTTCTACCTATCTACACTTCCTAGCTCTTTTATCACACTTGTGCAGAATGTTCTTAATTCCCACGGTCTCCTTTTGCCACTGTTTTACCCCGTTGAAGTCCCTGCATTCCTGGGTACTTTGTAAAAATTGCGGCATTTTTACAAAAGTGCAGATTTTGCGGTTTGCTGTGAAATCCTGGAGGGTTTGTATGTAGTTGGCTTCTCATATGCAATGCATTACTTCTCTCTTCTCGTTGAGTCCATTGTCGGTTGTGCCCAGACGTAGGATCGTTTTTGCTTCGAAGCGCGATAGTATGGAATTAGTGCAACTTCCTTTTACGTGTTTTAGGATTGTCCATTTTATGTCTTGTGTCCCATGTCTTTTTTCTTCGCAATGTTGTACCATGGATGCATTCTGGACTTTGCATTTAATTATTGATCTGTGTTGAGTGATCCTCTTTTTTCCTGCCTGAGTTGTTTCACCTACGTATGCAAGCTGGCATGGCCATATTACACAATATATTACTTTGGTACTATTGCAATTTGTGAATTTTTCATGGATGATACTTTTGCCTCTGTATTCAAATTTATCTCCTTCGATGGTACTCAAGCGTGAGATGCAATTTCCACATCGGTGATGTCCTTTTATGGGAGGTAGTGCTAGCACGGTCAATATGGAAACCTGTGGTCTATTCATCTGTGTATTGGCACGTACCCGTTTGTTTGTGATGTTTTTGTCAGCTGACCGCTGTCAGGGGCCTCTGTTGGTTGCTGTCTTAATTCACAGAGTTTACCTTGGGTTGGGGACAAAAGTCTGATCCAAGGGGTGTAACGAACCAGATCACATGGTGGTACTGTCTGCCAACTGGGATGTATCTGTGAACAAGTTAGTGTTAGGTGCTGCACAGATGATGAGAAGAGCTCCCAGTGGGTCAGTTCCGTGGCTCAGGAGAGTATAGATAGAGGTATCCAACTGAGTTCAAAGGGGCATAGAACTGATGAGTGCCTCTGAAGTAGAGGGCCACTGTCCACGTTCTATCACCTAAGCAGGAAAGTCTATCAAGGTATTGATTAAACTCCCCTGTCGTTAGGCTGGAGGGGGTAGTGTTAGAACTGCCCTTTTTGCAGGTTCATCCCCACACTTTATACCTTCCTCCTACTACTTTTTGATAAATTTGTTTTGTTGGCCTTGGGACTCTGTGCACTTTACCAGTGCTAATCCGTGCTAAAGTGCGTGTGTTCTCTTCTTAAAACATGGCCACATATACTTCTGCCCATGTAGCATATTTAATCTACTTGTTAGGTCCTAGTTAGGTAGCCCTACATGTGCCCATGGCCTGTAAAATAAATGCCACTAGTGGGCTGCAGCACTGCTTGTGCCACCCACTTAAGGAGCCCTTCGAACGTGTCTCAAGCCTGCCACTGCACGAGACATCACTGGCAGGATACGAGGGAGGGCCTGAATAGGCTCTGTAGTGTCTCAACACAAAGAACGTAACAACCGCTGATATGGATGATATCAGTCCCAGGATGCATCACGACTTGTAGGATAATAACCAATTGCCTTTAATACAGCGTTACTTCACACTTTTGGAGGGAAAGAGTTGTTTATGGGACAATTTACATGGCTGACATATAAGGTGTTTAATGTTGCTCGTGTTAATGAGTTTATAGCATTCTAATGGCAATTCTTTCGATTAACATTTTTTAGAACAGAACCCCTGACGAAGGACCGGTACGGCCCGAAATGCATTGGTCAAGCTTTTCATCATTGTTAAAGGAACTGGGAATTTCGACATGCTGTATTAAAGGCAATTGGGCATTATGCTCGCATTTCAAAATTGGAATAACCTCGTTCTACAACCTCATTTTTCAAACAATAAAATTATGGGACATTCATTAAATTTGGTTTACGATGATTTTTTCATCCTACAACACGTGATGCATCCTGGGACTGATATCATCCATATCAGCGGTTGTTACATTGTTTACTTGGTGCCGCAGGACGCAGCGCAAGCCAGGATTGCTCCCCTTAAGACTACCATTGGATTAAAGAGAATAGAAACAAGGAGTGCAGGCCACAGACTCTTCCATACAATCAACACAAAGAACTACACACCCCCTGTAGTTAGTCTGGAACATGGGCAGGGAATGGAGGGCATCTGTACACTTCAAAGGTATGCCTCTAGACGTTTCTGCCCACTTCAAAGGCACCACTGTGTATGAAAGAAGGACATTGGACACCACCACTTTGACTTGGGGACACTGCCAGGAAGAAGGACTACTGTGCCGCTACAAGGAGTGCCACTTTGCTGGACTGCTGCTCTATAAGGAACTGCGCCCTGCTTTATTGGCCTGCTGAACTCTTGTCTGGGGAAGAATATCTAGGCCTGCAACTCTGTCTTGAACCCGAGATCCCCGAGTGACTCAGAGGGTTTGTCTGTTGGCTCCCTGATCTTACTGACTGACTGACTGATGGTATTTCTAAAGCGCACTAATGCCGAGGCGTCTTGGCGCTCAGTAAAGTAATCAACCAGGTACTGACCGATGCATCATTGAGTGAAAAGCCATGCCTTAATTTCCTTCCAGAACAGTCTACGGTTAGTGATCTGTCTGAGCCTCTGGCACAAAACAAGCTCCCAAGCAGCTCCTGGTCCAGTCTTCAGTGCGTTCCTTGCTCCCAAATGGTGCTTCTCAGGCCCTAGACTCTTGCTGTGGTTCAGTGGGCTCCTAAATCAAGCTTTTGAACTCTTCATGAGTGCAAATGAGCCCGTTCGCACCGGAATCCCACTGCTCGCACAGAACTTCAGCACGAGCCCCTGCCGCCTATCTCCTTGAACAGCAAGGATCAATCGATGTGGAAGACCATCAACGCGAAGCTCCAGCCCGACCGTAAGCGATACCCGGCCTGCTCTTCGTGCCATGTCCACCACCGCCATCGACACTCTCCTTACTCCCTGCGACCCTGTCCAATGCGAACGGGGCTCTTGGCTTAAAACTTGAGAGGGTAAAACCTTCAGCTGAACTAATCTGGGGCTCTATCTAATTTGTGCTCCATCGTGATCAGCTTGAACTTTTGACTTTGACCTGGTTCAGCATGACCAGATTGCCTAGGTTGGTGCTTTATGTTTTTAGGTGCTGTATAGAAGTGTATTCTTTAAATATTCATATCTCTGGTTCTACTCATTGGATTGTTGTCGTTTGGGTTTCGATTTGTTGATTAAACTGAGCTCTATTTTTCTAACCTGGTGTTGATTTTGTGTGCTGTTTACGCTGTTTTACTGTTTGAAGTGTTGCACAAATATTTACACATTTCCTGTAAATTAAGCCTGACTGCTCTGTGCCAAGCTACCACGGGGGTTGACCACAGTTCAATTTGGGGTTTGCTTGTGCCTTATCCTGACTAGGATTGTCAAATTCTGAAAAGGAGCATACAGTTATAACTAGATTCTTTCATCAATTATACTCAAGCATGTAATTAAACCTCATTTCATTTGCAAACTATACAAAATATTGCTCCCGGTTTTCCGTTTAAATGGATTTTTACATATAAATACAGACGGAATACTTTTATTCCTTTGTCACTATTTATAAATAGAAACGGAAAAATACTTACTAACCGGCTTTATGGTGTCTATTGTCTCCTCTGAAAAATCAGTGTCTGGGGCGCACAGGGGCCAAGGAAAGAAATCTGAAGCTGCTACTGCGATGTCCTGTAGATTATTCTCCCCTCTAAATCACCCCGCCCTCCAGAGTCTGAACTAAGCACTCTGCTGCCAAGGGAGACTGATCTGTGAATGACCGAGCCTCTCTACCTCCGAGGCAGCAGCAGGCCGAGAGCGCTTATCGGCCTTTATCAATGCATCATTCACACACTATTGACAATGCCACGGGGTTAATTGCCCCCCTAGACATCCTGTCAGAAACTGCCTGTCCAGAGGCATAGTTTAAAGCGCAAAGAAATGGGCAAGCAGCAGGACAGTGATGTTCTCTTCGAATTAGTGGTGTGGAAGAGTCGGTGTAGCTTAATTTCTTTGTTGATCAACAAGAAAAATGAAAGGTCCATCAAGAGAACTCGTTTAAGGAGGGCCTGGCACCACAGCGAGGTTATGGCTTCATTTACCCCCACAAAGTCTGGGGAGCAAAATCTTTGAATATTTTCACTGGCAGGGTCCTAGCTGTCAATGGCAGCAGAGGCAGTGGGCATCCTAAAATGAGTTCGAAACCAGCGTATTGGGGGTCGGTGTGAGGAGGGGGGTTTGTTTTCTTTAGTGTTCGTGGCACCTTTGCTAAGCCATTCTTCACCGTAAAGCAGTTTTAAAAAAGACAGATATATCGGGCGGTGTTTGCCACTTGACCTTGGAGCACTGTAGATTTGAAGCCCGAGGAAGGCAGCCATGCATCTGAAAGTGCACGTGAACATCTGCACGTCTAAGGTGCTGCAGCGCCTGGTTCTCAGCTACAGCCCAGAGCCAAGCACAGCACCAAGGTTAGTTACAGGGTGGCAAAGGCAAGCATGCAGTTCAGGTTCATTGGCACACCGGTGGATCGAGGTGCAGGACACCGGAATGCAGCCTCTCCCTGGAGAGCAATGCTCGCTCCCAGGCAAGCACAGAGCCGTCAAATGGAAATTTAGGCATGCAAATGAGTGAGTAGATATCGCCACATCTGAAACCTAACCCTAGCGACTGTCACCAAGTGCCGTCTCGAGCAATGCTTGAATGCTAGCCCTCGTGATTATTCGTCGATGCCCTGAACGTAGTTCTTTCTATTCAAATTAATGGACAATCTTAAGTCACTGTACTTTACAGACCGTGCAGGTAGTCTGACTTGCTGCTAACTGTAGCATTTTTAGTACACAGGTATAACCACGCGAATACTGTAGGGGTGAGGAGGACACAAGGGTGACTTGTTGAGTAGCTCTCAGCATGTAAAAGCTATATAGATGTCTAATCGTTGACGTTCCACATTTCTGTAGCCCAATCTCTAATTGTATTGAGAAAGCCCATTACAAGTGCATTAATCTTGGTGGCCTAAAGTGTCAACCTGTGGGCTCTGTCTTTACATTTATTCTATTAATTATATGGCAATGGGTGTATACATCAACCAAAAAGGTGGTGGGTGGAGGAAATGGGAGTAGTAGATTTGGAGGGACTTGAACGCTGTGGTAAGTTAGCGTTATTGAGGAGTACAGATAGTGAACCACCCGACTTGCCTGGTCATCACGGCTGTGGGAAAAACAGGAAGAAATCAGGAATCTAATAGCCCTGATTACGTTCCTTGATTTTCACTCAGCTTTATTTTCTTAGCCGCACAGCAGGAATTAAGTGACTTCTGTGGGGCTAAGAGTGGATGTAACCCTGCAATGGCAAAGGGATTGTGATGTCACCTTCACTACCCATAGCACTGGGGTGAATTAACTACCATGGATGTGAACATATAGGCTCAAGTCTCGGTTTGCCTCACCATCCCATGATTCTGACCAAGTCCCTTAATTTCCCAGTGTCTGTAAAAATGAAAAGGACCTTGTGTAATCAAACTGTTGCTCATGTTAAGCACTTCAGTACCTCTGGGGCAAAGTCACACTATACAAAAACGGCAAAAAGTGTGCATTGTCTATTTAAATAAATGTGAAAAAATACTAGCTGCATCGTCTTCTTTTGCTTGCCACAGAAATGAAAGCGGATAAATACAGATAAAATGATAAAAAAAAGAAATATGGATAAATACAGACGGAAATGTGTAAAAAATAAATACCATAAAACCGGGAGCACTATTTATAATATAAGGTAGCAGGGCTCTATATTGTTTACAAATGTGTACGTATGTTGTTATCAGTCGCATCCATGTTCAATTCCCAACCATCTAACATGGCACAAGATGGGCAATATTGTCAGCAATCCAGACGAGAAGGGTGTAACTTTGGACACAAGGGTGGAGGGAGGGAGTCAGGACCGCCTTTTAGAAGGTTCACACTTACTGTGCTCATGTTGTAAGTATTCCCGCGTGGAGGCAGCATCATCACTACCTGCTGTGAGCAGCAATCACCCTGCACAAAGTCCTGGTTTGTGCTGCAGAAGAAAATGGATGATGAAATGAAACCAGGGAAACTGGTAAACCCAGACAGGGAATAAGCATTCAGGGTCTGAAAATACCACAGAAAAGTGGGTCACAAACATATGGGCTTTGTTGTAACTCAAGTTGCTTTACTGCCCGACACGAAGAGCCGCTGTTTCAAGATAAGTATCACTGATAGTGAATCCCCCGTAGGCGAGGGCACATTGCCTGGTTTCTGCAAGTCTTCCGGGATGACACTATTGCCCCGGGCAGTGGCCCTGTGAGCTGCCTGTCCGATGAGAGGGAAGAGGAGAGAGCCTTGTCTGGCAGAAGTCTGCCTGCCCTTTGAGGAGGACCAGCAGCAGAGCCCGTTGTGAGGAACGGCCCAGAAGGAACAGAGGAAATGTGGCAGAGTGCCGAGAAGCCCTGTGAAGAGCCCAGGGTCCCCCAGTCTCCCTGACTGAGCAAGTCTGTATAGAGTTCTTCCAAGCACTCAAAAGTTTATAATAGTAATAAGTTCTCCAAACGTTATTTATCAGTTGAGTTGTCCAATTTTATTCCTCCAAAGAAACAGTGATCAAGCTCAGTTCAATAAACAAGCATTGCCAAGCACAGCCAACACGTGTTTCGTCTAGCCAATATACAGCACTTGACTTCTTCAGGGCTGCAACCCAAATAACAGGTATGAGACAAATAAAAATATAACAATATAATAATACATAGTGTAGAGTACCATTGTACCTCTAAGTTATTCTAAAGTCTATAGGGGATAAACCCTCAAACCACACCATGTATCGGTGCAATAGTATGGAAAGAAGAATAGAGCCACACAAATTTCCAAAAACGGGTACACCAACATATGTGCAAAACAATAGTAACTGCTAGAAGGAAGACATCGACAGGTTCAAGAGAAGAAGTATAGTATAAGTAAATAATTAGATAAAGTACGATACATGCTAAGAGACAACTAACAACTACCAACCTTAATAAACTACAGTTGAAGTCAAAGTAGATATCATGTTCAAGTAGACTGATCCTTCATCGTCAAATCTATAAAATATATGCACAAAACCTAAGTTATAAGCACCACTCTAAACAGCAGTAACAATTACTCCATTCAATACATCTAAACACATTCTCTATGGCCTGTAACCCTTCCATAATTTCCATAACCCTCGTTATAGCGATTACGAGTGAGCCCAGTAAGCCAGCGTGCCATGTCAAGTTACACCAGTAAGTCAGCGGAATTCCCAATTAGGTTGCAGCCCTGAAGAAGTCAATTGCCGTATATTGGCTAGGCGAAACACGTGTTGGCTGTGCTTGGCAATGCTTGTTTATTGAACTGAGCTGGATCACTGTTTCTTTGGAGGAATAAACTTGGACAACTCAACTGATAAATAACGTTTGGAGGACTTATTACTATTATAAACGTTTGAGTGCTTGGAAGAACTCTTTATATTGGTTAACTCACCTCTGTGGGTTAAGTTAGGGGTTGTGGTAACCGATCCCTACCTTCTTGGAGCACCTCTTTTTACTTTCGCAAAATTGACTACCTTGATTTGCTGTGCGCTCTTTGTTTATCAACTGTTACCATTTTGTTAAAGTCTGTGTAGAGGTTGTGTCTCACTGGCCAGTGTCAACTGCTAAATAAAAAAAGCTGATTCGGAGACCGCAGAGGGGAAGATGCAGACAACCACTGCTGACTCTACTGTTGTTGCACTTCTGCGATAACACCAGCACCTCAGACCCAAGAAGGTGATCCTTCCACCGCGACTACTCAACCTTCCACCATGACTTCTGGGGCAGACATCTCAACGTGTCTTCATGGAGACACTGTCACACCAGCGAGCTGCCCATGGAGAGGAAATCAAAGGGACAGCGATGGTCTGTCCCTTTGCCCTAGAGCTGGCCGTTTTATTCATGGCCAAGTTTTAAGAGAAATTTTCCTATGAAAGCAATCCATTTGTGCATCATATTCACAAATGGTTTCGGTTTATTGATGACATTTTTTGCATTTGGGATGGACAAGATGATATCTTAAATGTGTTTATTGAATGGTTGAATGCCAGATCAGTAGATATACAATTCTGTCTGTCCAGTAGCCAGTCATCTATCACATTTTTGGATGTAGCAGTCTTTGGCCACAATGGCAGATTATGAACTACCATCAACGAGCCTTCTCTGGCGCTGCACCAGATATTTGGAACTCTCTTCCACAGGAAATTCATATAATCTCCTCCAAGGATGCTTTCAAATTGGAAGCAAAAAGATTCCTCATGAATAATTCTTACCTTAACACGACGGACCCTAATCGCTCTGTAAATACTACAGCATTGGTTAATAATTCTGTTTGTTATAATTGTATTCGCCCCGCTTACATCATTATGTATCATCACTTCCAACGATGTCATTTTATCATTGACTAGCCCACTCTACGTTAACCCTGAATTAGATAGGATCTGTTATGTTTGCACTATATGATTTTATGCATATTAGTTTCACCATTTTAGTCTTGTTGTGATCTTTTCCTTCCTCTCCCTCTAACTGTAAAGCGCTCTGATATCCTTCGGGATCAAGTTCGCACTATATAAAACTTTATGAATAAATACATTGTTTACCAAATCAAGGGTTAGGAACAATGCCCTGCATTATACAAGTCATCATCCACACAGTTTACATGACAATTTGCCTTCAGGCCAATTTCTCCGAATAAGACGGAATTGCTCAGGTAAAAGTGATTATTTCATGAATGCAGAAATTCTTCTGCACAAATTAAAGGAACGCGGATACCCAAACAAGTTGCTGAAAATACGATGAAACGTGCTTGGTGGACTCCAAGAGAGACCCTTCTGGAAAATAGACCAGCAAATGACAAGTTAGAACGCATGGTATGCATCTTCACATTTTGTTCAAAGACTACCTGTAGGAAAGTGGGTTTCTGTTATAGCAACCCCCCCACTTTTTGCCAGACCACTGATGCAATTTGACTTGATGTGCCCTGGTACCCTGCCAATCAGGTTCCCAGGGCCTGTGTTCTTTCCCCAAAACTAAATTAATTTGCCTATTTATTTATTTATTTATTCAAGAGTTTTATATAGCGCTGGCTAGACCCGGAGGTATCAGAGCGCTTTACATGAGGTACCACAAAAATTACATTACAAGATTACGTCAGTTCAATTTACATCAGTTGCTAGACAAATAAATGCAAGAGCATAGAAGACGGGATGATTGAAGTGTAGAGGGGAAGGGGGTAAGGGTAAAGGGATAGTAGGGAGATAACGGCAGAGAGACGAAAGGAAAGTCTGTCTAAAGTCCAGCTGGGTAGGTGACGGTCGAGGGGAAGTCCCAAAACCCATCTCCTCTATAGCTATCAGGTGGCTCCACCAGGCGTTGTCAAATAGCTTGGTCTCGATTTGAGAAAAAAAAACCAAAAAAAAAAGCATGGATGGCAAGATAAATGGAGCGTAGCGGGTAGGGGGCATGGAAGGAGAAAAAGGGGGGGATAGGGGAGGAGACAACAGGGATAGACGAAATGAAGTCTGTCTAACGGCCGACTGGGTAGGTGACGACCAAGGAGAGAGTCTACGGCCCATCTCCCCTATAGCTAAACCTGGTAGCTTCTTCGGGCATTCAACAAAATAGTTCAGTCTCAATACATTGAGAGAGTAGAGAGGGAGAGACAAAGATAGAGGGAACACGCGGGAAGAGACGACAGGAGAGACGAAAGTAAGTCTGGCTGACGACCGACTGGGTAGGTGACGTCCAAGGAGGGAATCACTGACCTGTCTCCCCTATAGCTAAACCAGGTAGCTCCATCGGGCATCAGACAAAATAGCTAGATCTCACATGACCACAGGTCAGCCCCTGGTAAATGGTACCACAGGTACCCAGGGCACAGTGACCAGAGAAGGCCTCTAAGGGCTGCAGCACTTATTGTGCCACCCTTAGAGGCCCGGTACCTCTACACACACATACTGCCTTTGCAGGCTGCGTGTTTTGATGCAGAACAAAGTGAAGAGTCAACATGGCACACATCCTTGTGAGCCATGCCTACAACCCACTGCCCTGGCCTAGATCAGCCACCCCTCCAGCTAGGTGTACTATACCAGTGGTGAGGGTACAGGTGAATGAGCCCTGTACCCATACAGTGCCCAAGTCCATTCTTGGGCATTGTAAGTACAGTCCTGCCATTAAGAGTATATGGTGCTGGGAGTTTGTCATTACGAACTCCACAACACCATAATGGCTACACTGAAACCTGGGAAGTTTGGTATCAAACTTCTCAGCACATTAAACCCACACTGATGCGCCAGTGCCTCATGTATTTTTATCTGAAGTGTTTTAGTGCGCCAAATTATATTTTGTACCTGGGGATTAAAATTAGAACTGTTTATAGGGAGTCACATACATAATCTCCTTTTTACGTACAAAGGAAATAACATGAGTTGTATTTTTCTATATTAAAGCTACTATGTGGAATTTCTTTCTTGGTGGTATATATGTATAATTAACAGATCTTGTGTAGATGTGATTGAGTAGAGTGGATTGAATGGTGGCTATAACTACTTGGTGATACTTTTGATTCCAAGAGGATATTTTAATTTCTACTCTTCAATAAAGACCAGATCTCCAGAGGACAGCGGACCTGTCCAGAAAACCTCTAACTTCAAGGATTTCGAACAATTGAACTCTGAAGTTCTGTCGTCTGCCCTTCTCAACTCTCAACGCACCTCCAGGCCTGGCCACTGTGACTATAAACCTGTCAATTTACAAAGATGTGTTTTCTTCTTGGTTTCAGTGTCTAAAAGGTGTCAGCCAAGTATGGTTATGGTATGCCACTCCTGGAGTTCACAGACCTAAGGGTTCGTTCCTGGTATATAGAATGGATGACAGAGGGCGTCCCTGCCCAGTTCCCCAGGTGATATGAATGGCGTTTGAGTTGAGCCCATTTACGTAAACTCAGGCCATAGGCTGTGTGTCCAGCAGCTTCCTACGTGATCTCAAATTCCCTGACATACCAAGGCGCCTAAACGTCTCGATCATAAAAGACTGTTCCAGGGAGTCAAACGCCTTATCGGCATTATCAGCCTTCATGTGTGTGCTTTCCCGATGCAGCACTGCGAATACAGTGCGTAGATGAACCGCTGTGGGTTTATGTGGGACAAATCCCAACTGTAACGGGGAGACAATTCTCTTTCGTAGGAGGGATAGCCGAGTCGCATCGCCTCAGGCAGGAATTTATTTCTAAGCTTTGTAAAACTCTACACCTGACTTTCAGATCCCGGAGCCTTTCCTCCTCCTAGGGCGTGTTGGACTTGGCCTTTCTGGCAGGTTCATCCCTAAACTTTTTGCTTTTACTTGTGACATGGTGTTAGTGATTTTTGGCTTCTGCGCACTTTACCACGGTGCCCCAGGGTAAAGTGCGTGCGTGTAGTAAGGTTGGCCTGCCCTCCCATAGGAATGCATGGGGAATGTTGTGTCCCTGGTAGTTCCTGATGCGTGGGGAGTGCAGGTGCGAATTTGGTATGTGTGGACTCGATGGATTAAATGCTGCGCAATTATGTGTGCGGCGTTATTGTGTCTAGTGTGGAAGTGCCACTTCTATAAGTTGGCCTGTCTGTGTAATTTATGTGAATTGGCTGTCTGGCTTGTGATTGGCTGGAGCTGGCTGGTGAGCCTGGCTCCATGAGTCATGATGGGTCTGCCCCGGTGGTGAGTGGAGAGATCTGCATGAGTGATGTGAGGGAGGAGTGCGCCTGGGACCTGAATAGGGCTGGGCTTTCCCCACACAATGCTGGCTCCGCCCCCTGTGGTGCGTCTAATTTCCCTAGCCTGGCCAGTGAATGAGAAGAGGGGGTGAGCACATCAGAGTGCTCCAAAACCAGCTGCGACTGGTTTTTCCCCCACCCTGCAGCCTAGACAAAGGATTTCTGGGTATAAGAAGGGCTGTGACCCCATACCAATGTTCTCTGTTCCTGATCCTAATCTGAGGGGGGCCTGCTGCTGCTGGGCGCCAGGAGGACCGCCACTGGGACTGCCTTCCTGCCTGGAGGGCCCTGTGAGCTGGCCTCTGAACCCAGCCTTTGCCCCCCCCTACCTTTCTCTTCTTCCTCGGAACTTTGCTGGACTTTGGCTAGGACTCTGCCTCTGGAGGCGCCAGGGGAGCGCTGTTTCCTGAGTGCTGGGAGCACTCCTACTTTTGTCTGCAGTCCAGAGCTGCTTTCACCTCTAAAGAGGGATTCCCCAGCGTGGGGATCCCCCTGCCTTTGTTTGTTGGCACAGGTGCCCACCCTGCATTTCGCCTGCATTTTGCCCTAATCTGCGGCGCGGGTGCCTACCCCGCTCATTGCCGTATTTCTGCCGATTTTCGGGAGCCCGTTGTTGCCGCGGCCCGCGAAGAATTACCTCCGGGCCGCTGCCTAGTGCGACCCGGAAGTACTGTTCCGACACCGGAAGCCACCGGGAGCCCACCCCGCGCTCCGGCATCCTAGGGCGAGGTGTGCAGTTCGGGACACCAGCAGAGTGTGCCGGTGTCCCGGGAAGTGTAGCCCTAAGCGATCCCAGGCGGGAGCCTACCCCGCGCTGGGAGTGAGCAAGACCCGGGGTGCGGGTCGAGGAGCAGCCGGAAGACAACGGAGACTCCGCTCCGGGGATTAGAGGAGCATCGGCCGCCGTAAAGAAGCCCCGCGGAGACGCCTCCTCCAAGCAGCTGGTGAGTGCGGGCGTCTCGGTGGGAGTTCCCAATTTAATGAGGAGCGGTCCCAGTTGGCAGCGGGTCGCTCCCCTGCTAAAGTACTGCATTTTTCAGGTGTTTCCCGAGTCCCCAGAAGGGGGACTCCAACGAAGGGGCCATAATTGTTCGAGGGGGCGTCGGGGCACATTGCCGGTGCCCGCCCCACTACTGCTAAAGTGCTTGCTTCATTTTATTTTAGAGCCTGCGAGGCTCCACGGACTTCACGGGCCATTATTTCCAGAGTCCCTAGAGGAGGGACTCCAACGAAGGGGCCATCGTTGTTTAGAGCCCGAGAGGATCCCACACCCGCATTGTTAGGGGCATTTTGGAGGGTAGAGCGGCCCCGGTTGGCAACGAACCGCTCACCCCGTGAGGTGGCATTTGTTTCTTGAGCCCACGAGGCTCCCATGTGTCCTTGGGCCCCATTGTTGTTCAGAGCCCCACGGGAGAGCCAGGAGGCACGCTGGTGCCAGGCTCCCTGCTATAGCTGAGAGAAAGAAGAACAGGACAACCTGACCAAGGTTAAGCACAACCAAAACAATAGTAAAAAAGTGGATGTTGGTGCTGCACACTTCAAGTGCCTGTTGTCCTAGGGCACAGGTCCCAAATGGGTGAAGTTATAAACGAAAGTAGGAGGCGCACTCAAATAGATTAAGGAGACGCTGTTAATGCTCCAAATAACTCTTCTTTATTTCGGTCAATTAAACCAGGTAAAAACAGCCAACGCGTTTCGTTACAATATGTAACTTCGTCAGGGCAAATGTTTAGGCGCGACATATAGTAAGCCAATGTGTGGATTTCAATATGCAGTTGGGCGTGTGATATGACGATGGGTCAAGAACAAAGTACTTATCTCTTCAAATTCAAAATTCAGGAGGCATCAATTTCACAGAATATCTCTGAGGTAATTGGCACAGCGAGAGCAGCCTTAAGAAGAACAGAGATCCGATGAAAGCTAGAGTGTACTCATGAAAATATATATCAAATCCAGAGTGGGGCGCGTATTTCAAGACGCTCTTTTCTATAAACTATTATGAGCCTGGTGCCCCAAAGTATTATAGAGCACCTCCTAGGTGTGACTGGTAGCGAAATCGGTCGAGGGCATCTGCGTCCCAGCCTGATAACCGGGATGAACCTGCTACAGCTGCCCAGCACTTAGTGGGCAGCGGCTACGTTTAGGCCCTGGTGCATCTCCTTTGGCTGCCCACGCAGCTTGCCCTGACATTTTGGACACAGGGCGTTTCAGCCCCTGAGAGGCCAGTTGGCCTGGGGACAGTTCATGTGTTGTGCCCTTGCGTGGGGTACATGTTTTTGGCCCTATGTGATCTTTGCGCAATGTGTAATGACCTGCCTAGTGTGATTTCTGCATCATGTATAATGTCTTTGTGCCTATTCCTCTGAATGTGTTTTATCATACTTAGGTGGTTGTTTTTCCTAGTATTGTTATACTAGTGAGTTCATGATTCCCTGCGTGATACATGCCTAAGGTGGTTAGGGTTGCGTAGGTGGTACTTACCTGTTACTAGTGGCTACTGGTTGTGTGCTACATTTGCTATTTGGTGCTACAGTTATTATCAGGCACATGCATCAAGCGATTTTGGAATCGCAAACGGTGCGATTCACAAAAATCGGCCGTTTGCGATTCCAAAATCACTTATTGGGATGCATCATTTATTTTTCATGTATTGCAATTTAAGAATTCACAATTTTTTTGCGATTTCTTAAATGCTATGCAAGATTAATTTTATTTTGCGAATTCGCAATTTTGTAGGGAAAAATTACCATGAAGTACACCTTCATGGTAATTTTGCGAAAAGTGTAAAAAATTCAAATAAATGCATATTTGACACTTACATGTTACACACACACATGCCCTTGGGACATGTGTGTGAGTAAAATGTACTTATGTGACATTCCAGGGGTGCAGGGGGGGGTCCTTTGGACCCCCCCCCTGCACCAGTGAAATTGCAATCTCATTTTGCAATTCCTTAATTGCGAATTCGCAAAATGAAAATGCCTTCCGATTGATTCCTATGGGCCACTAGGCCCATAGGAATCAATGTTAAGCGATTCCTTATTTGCGATTCGCAATTAAGGAATCGCAAATAAGGAATATTAAGAAATCGCTAAAACCTTTGCGATTTCTTGATGCATTGCCGTTTGCGATTCCTTAATTGCGATTCCTTAATTTTCGCAATTAAGGAATCGCAAACGGCACCAATGATGCATCTACCTGTATATGTGCTAAGTGCTATTCCTAAAAGTATTCTATGTTCTACAAAGTGCTAATTCTACCAAGTGCTAGTTGTAAAAGTGCTCATTCCTGACAGTGGCCCACGTAGCCCTGTCCCATGTACATAATCCCCTGTAAATTCTGCCCGTGCCTATGGCACATTGTAAAGTGTGTGTTTATCATCTAATGTGTTTGGTATAATACAAAGGCTATTTTTATATATAACCTTGTGTGGTGTTTCCTTTGTGGTGGGCTTTGGGTGTTGTTGCTGGGTGCGTGCGCAAATACTTAACCTACATTGCCTCCGGGATAAGCCTTACTGCATGCGTCACGTTACCTAGAGGGTGAGCAGGGGTTATCTTTGGCGTGTAGCTCCCTTGCCCTGACTAGAGTGGTGGTTTCTGCCTGACTTTGGCGCAAGCCTTAGCCAACCGGAAATCCCATTTCTAACAGGCGTCTATAGCTGCAACGATCTGTTGCCCAGAGATCGTTGGCTTATGACTGGATGTGAAAGCAAATTAATATAGCACCGAATAACTAGTTCGGGAAAGAAGTGTCCTGGCGCTAGTATAAGCACATACGTATCAAAATCCCACAGCCGCTGAACATGAACAGAAAGGTTTTGATTTGTTTCCTGAAAGAACTCATGTTTTCTTGGGCGCACAGGGCAGGTGGGAGGGCATTCCATTCCAGGTACCTGCAGTCACCGCAGGCAGAGAGAAGCCATCTATTCTGATTTTTATAAACTTAGAGACTTTACGCCGCAAAGCATGATGGGTTCTTCTTACCACTTGGCCAGCTGATACCAGGCAAAAGGCGAGGACATATAAGAATGAACCCCCTGATTGTAGAGCATTTATGACATGAAGTGCTTTATATTGACATCTTTTCAGGACAGGAAGCGGTTGCAATTTGACCAGTTTGTTGGAGATCGACCTTGATTTTATTAACCTCAGAACAAGCCCAACTGCTGTCTTTGTAGCAGCAACAATCTATGTAGGCGATATTCAATTATGCCTATGTATAGTGATGTAGGAATTCATTCTCGATAGAATCAGAACCTGTACCAGATCCCTCCTAGATAAAGCAGGGATTAATGGAAGTATTTTTCTGATAACTTTCAGCAGTCAGAAGCCTATAGAGCAGGTGATTTTAATGTATCCTTTTAGGAACAGATGCAAGTCCACCCAAACTTCCAGTTTGCTGACCTGAGGGAATGAGGTGAGCAGAGCTCCCAAAGACACCGGCCGCCACCCTTGTGCCATGAGGCTCCGGTCCCGAATACCACTATTTCCGTTTTTCCACTGTTTAGCGCCAGGGAGTTTGAGCTCATCCAATCAGCTACTTCCTGGCAGCAGCTCCTGAAATTAGTGAGCATTTTATCTGTATTTGATTCTAAACCAATGATTTGTGTATATTAGAGTAGAGGTGATATTGAATGGCTCCATCAGGCGTATTTTCTTCTAATCTAATGATTTGTGTATCATCGAGTAGATGTGATATCGATTATCAAATGACTCGATCAGGTGTATTTTCTTCTATCTAATGATCTGTGTATCATCGAGTAGAGGTGATATCGAATGACTCGATCAGGCTGGCCAAATGGGCCATGTAAATATTGAAAAGATTGTGGCTCAAAATCAGCCGTGTAAAATATGAAAAATTAGTTGGCCCTTTGTTGAATGAATACATTAAAGTGAACCGTAGTTTATATTAATTTCTGTCTTTCACCTGCTTACAAATAATATGAGCTCACTAATCATAATGAAAGGTTGCTCCATGGTGCACAGCTGGTGCACAGAGGGTTAAACTGAATTGTCTGAAATTCAGTTAAAACCAAATGGATTGCAAACAAACGAGTACGTGTCCCTTCTGATGCAACTCAAACATGTGTAACAGTTCTCTGGCCTTCACCTGTTTACAGAAGCCGGTTCAGAGAGTTAATTCCTAGAATTGGCTCTCTGAACTGGGACGTGTCAATCTGCTCGGCCTCTGCTTGGGTAAAAGTGTTTGCTTAGGACAAATATCGTGTGTGGAAATTGTGCATCTGCTGACCACCTCAAACAGTGCATGTTTGACAAAAACAAGATAACAGACTCAGGCTCTAGGTCAGAAGGCAGTAGCGTAAGAGATTGGCTAAATATTAACATGGTCATGTGCGTCATGTATAAGGTAAATGTACACGTGGACTATTTCTGAAATGATCACCCCATGATGTCATTGTTAATAATTAATGTGTCCATGTACACGTGGACTATTTGTGAAGTGCTCACACCATGATGTTGATGTTAATGATTAATGTATCCAGGTTCTGAAAAATGTATATAAGGACTGATTTCCTTTCTGTAAAACCAGATCACTTTGCAGTCCTGCAAATTGTCTCAGCTGCAGCTTATTGGCAATAAAGCCATTTTCTTTGAAACCTTGTATGTGCCCTTCTTGTCCCTATTCACAAATTTTGTGCTTTTACAGATGGTGCCCGTGACTCGCTAGGGACTGCTGGTTCCTGCAGGGGTTGATGAACTGCGGTCTCAGGACTCTACGGGGGCCTTCAACATCTCGGTGTTTGCTGCGCAGCTCCAGAGAGGACTTGTTTCCTGACACGCCCAGAAAACAAGGCTCCCATTGATAAGCCTTTGACACAAGACACCTGCAGCTCCCTTCGAGCCATCAGGAGGTTTTCTGCCACAAAAAGAAGGACGCATACAAAGGCATTACTGATCAGATGATCAGGTAGGCAGTGCATAATGCACTGAACTGACTTTTATAAATAGAATGTTGTTCTACTGACACCTCAAAGGGTAGACACTGGAATTCATTAGGAATTCCTAGGGGAGGTCTGAGGGCACCTTTAACATAAGTGCCTGAGGAGGACTGTCCAATCTGTGAAAGATCATAAGGATCACAAGGACAGAGGAGGGACCGTTGGAGGTTGCCTCAGAGGGACCGTGGGTGGTTGACTCAAGACAGAGCATGCTTCTGAAAGACGTCTAAAAAATATGCATATTGTTGAAATAGGGTGTACAACAGTGTATTTCTAGAAAAGAAATAAAAAGTGATAAAGGAAGAAAAATAATTAAATTAGTAACTAAATAAAATTAAAAATGCTTAGCAAATTATTTCTGAGCACAGCTTAAGGCCGCAGGGCAGCGTTAGATGTCACTCAACCTACAGCCCCTCGCGGTACCCCAGCGTGGTACGTATCAAAGAAAAAGGGATACTCTGCAATTCTCCATCTAGATCAATGGACTCATTACACCAGGAAAAATAATGAATTGCAATGGCCAGAATATGGCACATTTGATAAAGCTAAAATGCTTTATTTAGAAGATTGTTTAAGGAAACGTGAAAAGAAAGGGAAGAAGGTACGTTTGTTGCAGTGGGATGCTTTTCATGCGTGGCGATCATATGTAGCTTCAAGGTTCTCAAGTAAACCTAAAACTATGAGAGGAAAAGCTATGGTCCATGATAGGGAGAAAGGAGAAGAAAGACATGTAAGTCATTGTAGGGAAAAGGAAATGGAAGTAGACAAATGCTTCACAGTTCACAAGCCAATACCAGATATTTACCCAACTCTACCTAATGCTCCCTTAGAACAGGAAGATTCCGAAGACCCTGTAATAGAAGGTTTATTGACAACTCCACCACCATACAGCCCGCAAACAATGCAAGCTTCATCAGCACCACACACATCCACACCACAAGTTACATCACAAATTAGTAAGACAATACCTATACAACTTCAAGATACGCCTCTTTCTGGCTCAGGTAGACAAGGGTTACGGACAAAAATATCAGACAAAGAACAGAAAGTGGTACACGAGTGGGTAATAGAGTTTATGAAAAGTGGTACTTCTACATGGCGTAATGCAAAAAGCCGCTTCCCAACTGATTTCACGCCTGCACTTCAACGCAGCGCTTTGGAAAAGTTGGACAAAAAAAGTTACAGCTGGTTTAAAGACTGGGACAAATATTGGCCTGAGGAAGACGGCTACCCCCAACCTGACAGGTTGTCCCGTGTTCATAACGGCACAATATCAGCAGTAATGGACGATGTAGGGGCAACAAGCACAGAAATATTAGATGCTGTCCAGATATTAGCTGAATGGATAGATACACTACTGATACTAGAACAAAAATGTACAAAACTTTAAAAAAGTAAAGAGGAGGAAGCTAGTACTCTTTCCCCTACTCACACCATGCCATTAAGAGAAGTACCAGGAAGTCAGGAAGGGCAGACCACTATTAAAGTTCACACACCATGGTCAAATGTTGAATTACATAGATTTGCACTTCAGTTTCCAGACATTAGACAAGAAAGAGAGGAATGGTATAGACAGACGGAAATAATATAAAGAGTGGGCACTCTAACACTAGATGACATAGAACAGATGTTTTCCATAATATTGCCACCAGACCTTTGGGGAAAGATAAGAAGAGAAGATGATGAATGCTTAAAAATAAAATGGGAAAAAATAACTACAGAAAAGAGGGAACAAGGAGAAGATATTTCAGAGGAAATTAAAAATTTGCCGGCTAAAATAATGGGCAAAATAAATATACTAGTGCCAAGAAAACAAATTGACTGGTCAAAATTAAATGCATGCATTCAAGATACTGAAGAAACAGTATCCGGGTTTTTCTCTAGAATACAGAAGGTCTTCACAGCTTCAAGTGGTTTAGATACTGAAAAAGAAGCAACACAAAGCGCACTTGTCTCCTGTTTTGTAAATTGAATTTAAAACCTGCAATTAAAAGAGGGATTCTAGAGTACAACCCTACTTGGTCATGCAAACCTCTAACAGAGGTTTTACAATTATCACAGTATTACGAAATGCTAGGGAAAAAGGATTTGGAAAATTAAAATAACAAAATAAAAGAATTAAAAACGTCTTGATTCAGCAGGCTCACCAGTATAGCAGCCGTGTTCCAAGAAGCAGGGGGAGAGGAAGAGGCCGTGGGGGCCCACAAAGGTCATTCTCTGCACCCCCAACACAGCATACAACCACAAATGAACTAACACGCACACAGGGATGCTTTAATTGTGGGGACCATGATCATTGGAGAGCGCAATGCCCACACCCCGTAAAGCAGTCACAGAGAGGTGGTGGGATAGGGAGATCAAGAGGCCGGGGAAGGAGCATGGGAAAAGCTGGATATCAACAGCAAGGACGTGACTCACAACCTGGCCCAACAGGGTATCCCCCCAACACAAATTTGATAATGAAGAAATACCAAAAATGCAGGTGCATCACCCTTATGATCAGGATCCATCAGGAAGGGCCCCAAGGGGAATGGGTTTACTATGCTCGTTAGGGAGGCCCGAGAGAGTTAATACAGAGGATGGTAATCCCTGTAGATCCCACTGAACCATATGTGAGGGGTAAGATTGAAGGTACACCTGTGGAATTACTAATAGATACAGGGGCCACCAATTCCTCCTTAACAAAGAAAAAGTTTCCAGATGTTCCTCTCTCGTGAAAAATAAATAAGTCAGTGGGATTCACCAACATACTTGTAACAAGCCCAATTTCAGCACCCTTGAAATACAGTATAGGCCCAATTCAGGACACGCATTCATTCCTTATATCAGACAAATGTGCATTTAATTTGTTGGGATTGGACTTGCTAAAAAAGATGAATGCCACAATTAAGTGCACTGCAGACGGAGTTTTCTTGGAAGTAGATGGACCAATGACAGAGGAAATGGGCAACTGTTTCCTATCAATAGGAATACAAAATATTACAGCACAAATAATGGATCAGATAGATTCAAGGATATGGGCAAAACACAAAAATGACACTGGGAAAATCAACATCACACCTGTAACAATTACAGTCAAACAGAATGTGAAATTACCAAGAATACCACAGTACAAAATAGCTCCAGAGATTCTAAAGGGATTGCAGGTTATAGTAGCTGACTTACTAAAAGAAGGGATTGTTAAAGAAATATCAGGCAGTCCTTGTGACAGCCCTATTCTTCCGGTCTTAAAGAAAGGCGATGGAAATACTGATGAAAAAAGTTACAGATTCATAGTTGATCTCAGAGAAATTAATAAAATGTTGGTGCCACAGTTCCCGGTTGTCCCAAATGTAGTATCAATATTGTCAACATTGTCACCAGAAATGACATATTTTTCAGTAGTGGATTTAAAAAATGCCTTCTTCTCAATTCCAGTAGATGAGGGTAGCATGTACCTCTTTTCATTCTCTGTAAGCGGGAGAACCTTCTGTTTCTGTCGTATCCCTCAAGGGTTCACAGAGAGCCCGAGCATTTACAACCAGTCCTTGAAAAGAGAACTAGACACATTCAATTTATCACCTAATTCTGTGCTAATACAATATATTGATGACCTGCTGCTTGGTAGCATCTCTGAGACAAAATGTACAACTGACACCATTAATTTGTTAAATTTCTTAGCTGAACGTGGTCACAAAGTTTCACCAGAGAAAATACAATTTGTTCAACAGGAAGTATCCTACCTAGGACACATCCTGTCGAAAGGGCAGAGAAGATTGGATGATAAGCGCATGAAATTGATTCTACAGACACCAGTGCCACGCACCCAAAAACAGGTGCGAGCCTTTTTAGGTATGGCCAGTTATTGTCGACATTAGATTGCTAACTTCTCCTTGATTTCAAAACCCTTATTGGCCCTGACCCACAAGGACACGCCCGAACCCCTTCAGTGGTTGCCAGAACATGTTGTTGGAGCCGCCTCCCTGCATCTCTTCGTGGGGGCACTTCCGGTCGCCCTGCTGGAAGAGCGGTTAGCGCTCTAGTGCTCTACTTCCTGCAGGCTACTTAGGCAGAGCAGGGGCTGCAGCGCGCTGCGGGAAGGAGACAGTGGCAGTGTCTCCAACCCGTTTAGCGTTTGGACTTTGGCAGTAAGATTGAGACAGCGCTCGTCTGTTTTAAAACTCTGTGCTTAAAATAAATTGTAAATTGTAAATAGTGTATTTGGATTAGCGCCTTGCAAATTGCTGTGCTTTTTTGTAAAATTCACCTTCCCCTGCACCACACGCCTTACTGATTATTGTTGGAGCCGCCTCCCTGCATCTCTTCGTGGGGGCACTTCCGGTCGCCCTGCTGGAAGAGCGGTTAGCGCTCTAGTGCTCTACTTCCTGCAGGCTACTTAGGCAGAGCAGGGGCTGCAGCGCGCTGCGGGAAGGAGACAGTGGCAGTGTCTCCAACCCGTTTAGCGTTTGGACTTTGGCAGTAAGATTGAGACAGCGCTCGTCTGTTTTAAAACTCTGTGCTTAAAATAAATTGTAAATTGTAAATAGTGTATTTGGATTAGCGCCTTGCAAATTGCTGTGCTTTTTTGTAAAATTCACCTTCCCCTGCACCACACGCCTTACTGATTATTGTTGGAGCCGCCTCCCTGCATCTCTTCGTGGGGGCACTTCCGGTCGCCCTGCTGGAAGAGCGGTTAGCGCTCTAGTGCTCTACTTCCTGCAGGCTACTTAGCCCTCGCAGACACACGGGCGCGTAGCGTTCGCGCGCAGCCCCGCCGAAGACCCGCCAAAGAGCTGCCCGTCTGCGCCCGTCCGCGCTAAGGCAGCGCCAGGCGCCAGTCCCCCTGGTTTTTACATTCTAGCGTTCTATCGTTACCCGGTAAGATGTGTTACTCTAAAGCGGAACTGCTTGATCTTCAGCACTCCACCTGTACCTGTGCGAGACGCAACCCAGCCCACATACGACATCCTTTACTACATCCCTCTCAACTTTGCTCTACTATAAAAACCACACCCAAACCCCCCAAGACCCACACTCTCAGGATAGGTCATCTTAATGTGAGATCTGTGCATAAACACCACTCTGAAATTTCTGACCTCCTAACTGACCACTCTCTCGATGCCCTGTTCATGACTGAGACGTGGCTTCTCGATGAAATGGACTCGGTCTGCAACTTGGCGACTCCCACAGGTTATACCATTCACACTGTGAATAGGAGCACGAGAGGGGGGGGCTTGGCCCTAATAATCAAATCCCACCTTGACTGTCAATTCAGCAAAATAGATATTAAGGGCTGTGAAAGCGCGCGTTTCTCGATCAAAGCTAACCCTCAGTTCTGCGCGACGGGGCTCTTAATCTACAGACCCCCTGGTGCAGATACCCCTTTCATTAGCTCACTCTTACAATTTTTAGACACCAACATCCTTAAATCTGCTAACTTTACAATCATGGGTGACCTTAATCTTCATCTTGATAAGGACTCCGAACCCAAAGTGGCCACCTTTCTTGCTGATCTTGCGGCTTTCCAACTTACTCAATTTGTGAGGAGCTCCACTCACAGAGCGGGTCACCTTCTTGACCCCATTTTCTCCAATATTACTAGCTGTTCCGCAGGCACGCCAATCCCTATGACCTGGACCGATCATCATTTAGTAACTCTGTCTATCCCGTGCATCTTGAGATCTGTAGCGGTACCTACTCCTTCAGTCCAGAAACGGCCATGGAGAAAGCTTCATCTTGAAGACCTACACAATCTTCTGGTATTAAATCCTCCACCCCCTACCGAAGATTTAGACGTAAGCTATGACCAGTTCTGCCTTTGGATCACTCAGGCACTTGATACCTTGATCCCGGCCAGATGCACCAAGGTTCGCACCCACACAGCTAGCCCTTGGTATAACTCCGAATTAGCAAGCCTGAAAAAGGAATGCAAAAAGGCAGAGAGGGGTTGGAGGAAAAACTACGATGCCAATCTAAAACTAGAATATGTCATGCTTCAAAAAACCTACCATCGTAAGATCTGCAAAATAAGGGCGGCATATTATGCCAATGAAATCAATAACAGCTCTAACACCTCGAAAGCTGTATTTAAAATTTTGAAAGATCTTACCGCAAAGAAAACTGTCAACACCACTATCACTTCCCCTGACCTCTGTAATAATATGGCCAACTTCTTCACCAACAAGATCATGAAAATCTACGACACCTTTCCTAAAGGCCCGCAGCCATTGGCCATCTTTGATCCCATTAGGCCCTCTCTCTCCTCTTTACCCACGCTTGAGCGAGAGAGTTTCCAAAAAATCTGCAAAAAGATTAAATCAGGCTCTCCGGCAGATCCCCTTAAACCGGATACCTTCTGTGAAGCCCATGAATCTATCACTGAGCACATCCGAGAAATCATTAACCGGTCCCTTCTGACCGCTAAAGTTCCCTCCAAGTGGAAGCAGGCCTGGGTTTCTCCCATTCTAAAAAAACCCACTCTAGACCCCTCGCTTCCTGAGAACTTTAGACCTATCTCTCTGCTTCCCTGGCCTGCCAAAATTATCGAGGCACATGTCAACAACATTCTGACAGATTTCCTCCTCACCAATAACATCTTGGATGACTCTCAACACGGGTTTAGAGCTGGTCATAGCACCGAGACCGCCTTGCTCAGTGTCTCAGAGGACCTCCGTACCATCCTTGACACTGGAGGCACGGCAGCACTGGTCCTGTTGGACCTTAGTGCTGCCTTCGACACGGTGTCACACGAGGTCCTCTTGTCGAGATTGGAGGAAATTGGAATCACAGGGTCAGCTCTGGGTTGGTTTAGAGACTTCCTTTTCAACAGGTCTTTTAGAGTCTCTACCCCTCCTTACATCTCTGAGGAACATAACATTGGACAGGGAGTGCCGCAAGGCTCTTCCCTGAGCCCTACCCTGTTCAATGTATATGTCCGCCCCCTGGCAGAGGTAGCTAGAAGAAATGGACTTGCCCTGGTATCTTATGCAGACGATACCCAGTTGGTGGTGGCACTTAATGACAACAGTGGTCTGGAGGCACAACACTTTAAACAGACACTCACTGACATCACCAACTGGATGACGGCGAATTTTCTTCAATTAAACGCCGGGAAAACGGAGATTCTCCTCCTGGGCAAAAACACTTCGTCCTGGGGTGACAGCTGGTGGCCGGATGCGCTAGGCCCACCCCCTACGCCTAAGGAATGTGTCAAAAACCTGGGAGTTTGGGTGGATTCTGCTCTAAAGTTCACGCACCACACAAAAAAAGTTGCCGCCACATGTTTTGGCGTCCTGCGTAACATCAGGCCCATTCTGAAGTTCTTTGACTGCCGCACTCGCCAACTAATCGTCCAGGCGACCATCCTTTCCAGACTGGACTATGCCAGCTCCCTTTTATTGGGGCTAATCTAGCTGAAATTACTAGATTGCAAAGAGTTCAGAATGCGGCTGCCAGGGCTCTGGTTGGTCTCCCGCGCCATTCCTCGGTATCTGGAACCTTGAAGAAATTGTACTGGCTCCCGGTGGGCAAAAGGGTCCAGTTCAAAGCATTGTGCCTCGCTTTCAAAATTCTTAAAACCTCCTCCCCCCCAATGCTTCGCCCACTTCTGTCAGAGTACATCCCCAGGAGATCGCTCCGGTCAGAGGGGCAGCATCTTGCGATCATCCCCCGCATCAGACTGGCCAGAATGGGCGGCCGCTCTTTCAGCTTCCTAGCGGCCAAGTTATGGAATAGTCTTCCTGAAGCTATCCGTGGGATACAAGATCTCCTAGCCTTCAGAAAGGCTGTCAAAACACACCTCTTTCAACAATAGCTTCATCCTTAGCGTCTCCACCTCACTGTAATCTGTCCTTCTGCAGCGCCGGGACGCCCCTTCGCTGGGGCAGCCGTGCGCTATACAAGTCACCATAGCATAGCATAGCATGAACAAAGCTTCCTTGCCATTCGGCAAGCTCTCTGCTCTGCTCCTGCTTTAGGCCTACCAGACTATTCTAAGTCTTTCCAACTCTATGTTCATGAGTCTGACGGGAGTGCTCTTGAGGTTCTATGCCAGCAGTTCAGTGACCACAAAAGACCATGCGCATATTTCTCTGCCACCTTGGATACTGTAGCCAAGGCTTTACCTTCCTGTATACGTTCTGTTGCAGCAACTGCCTTATCACTACAACGTGCAGAATGCATAATAATGGGACATGAAGTTGATGTCTATGTGCCACATGCAGTGGAGCTGATATTAAATAAGACACGTACTCAACACCTCACAAATGTCAGACTTACGCAATATGAGATCTGTTTATTTGCAGCACATGTAACACTTCACAAGTGTAATGTTCTTAACCCTGCCACTCTGTTACCTGTTCCCACTGATGATCTAGTGGACTCAGACCATGATTGTATTTTGTTAACTGAGGAGCAAACAAACGGTAGAATAGATATGACTGATACACCCTATGCAGATGCTGAAGGAGAATTGTGGGTGGATGGTTCCTGCCTTAGAACAGAGGATGGAAATACATCAGCAGCTTATGCAGCTGTGACAAATAAAACTGTAGTTGAGTCCTGTAAGATACCTGAGTTGTCTGCACAAGCAGCCGAACTTGTGGCACTCACACAAGCTTGTGAGTTATCTGAAGGGAGGTGTGTTAACATATACACAGACAGCCAATATGCTTTTAATGTGGCACATTCCTTTGGAAGACTCTGGAAAGAAAGAGGTTTTATTACCTCACAAGGCACAAAGATACAGCACGGAGTGCTGATCACTAAATTACTTAACTCCTTGGCACTTCCAAAGAAATTGGCCATAATTAAATGCAGTGCTCACAAGAAAGTTACTGACAAGGTAGGCCAGGGAAATGCATTTGCTGACATAACAGCAAAACAGACAGTAAGAAATAATTCAGCACTAGTACTAACGGCCCAAGAATTACCTGATGAAGTGAAGTCACTAGATCTAACAACTGAAGGTATAAGACTAATGCAACAAGGAGCAACAGCAGAAGAACAGATGGGTTGGTCAAAGGACGGGTCATTTGTTCAAGGATGTTGGATGAATGACACCAAGGAGAAATATATGTTACCAGACAGGATGGTCTACTCCATGTGTTTGGCCATGCATGGCCCGGCACACATATGCAGGGATGCCATAGTAAACTGTATGGACAAGTTCTGGGTGAACAAGAATATAAGGAAAACAGCACAGGAAATATGTCAAAGATGTATGGTATGTGCACAGTACAATGTGGGTAAGACTGCTCCAGTACCCAAAGGCCACTTTCAAAAACCAACAATGCCATTTGAAGCCCTGCAAATAGACTATGTAGAGATGCCACCTACAAATAAGTATAGGTATATCCTGGTGGTGGTGTACATGTATTCAAAATGGATAGAGGCATACCCGGTAAAACACAATGATGTCATCTCAACAGCCAAGTGCTTGATAAAGGAATTGATCCCACGTTTTGGGGTCCCAAAAACCATATTTTCAGACAATGGCAGCCACTTCTGTAATGAAATAATAAAATTGACATGCAAAGCCTTGGGAATACAACAGAAGCTACCCTGCGCCTATCATACAGAGGCAGCTGGTGCAGTAGAAAGAAAAAATGGCGTGCTCAAGAGCAAAATAGCAAAAATATGTGCCGACACAAAATTGACCTGGATGGATGCCTTGCCTATTGCCCTAATGAGCATGAGGAGCACACCAGATGCCAAGACCAAACTCAGTGCACACGAAATAGTCACTGGGTTGCCAATGGTAGCTTGGGGAGTTCCAGACAAAAATGCTCTGCCTATGATGACGAATGAATTGTTGAATGATTACTGCATGTCACTTACACGCACTCTTGCTTCTATCAACCAGCATGTGAAGGGGGCCCTTCCAGAGCCACTGCAAGTTGAAGGACACAAGTTTAAACCTGGGGACTGGGTGCTCATCAAGGCATTCCAGAGGTCCAACTGTCTCCAAGCTCGCTGGAAGGGTCCACAGCAAGTCCTGCTCGCCACGAAGACTGAGGTAAAGTGCACCAACAACAAATCCTGGATCCACGCCAGCAACATCAAGAGGGCACCTCCTGACACCACATCCAGCCAAGATCCAGGTCAGCAGCACATGCCAACACCGGAATTGATCAAAGAGGAGAAGAGGTACAATTTACGGTCAACAAAGAAGACAGAGATGAAATGTCAATAATACCTATAATTGATCCTCTTCAGGAAATAGATGAAGTATTACTGCTAGATATCATCCTAACAGATATTTTAACAAATATCTTTGACTTTGGGAATAACGGTGAAGAAAACAACGAAAGCGCACTACTGTACATCCAGGAATCATTTGATCAGCTAGAATATGAGCTAATGCAAGACTTAAACAGTATAGCATTACGAGAAGCTTTAGATAGAGTACTTTCTGACTAAGAAAATTCAACTAGGGTATATTGCACGCTACCACCAGGAGTAATAGCTCAGTTGCAGAACAAGAAAAGTTTAGCAAACTTCATCAGGGAGTTCTTAGTAAAAAGTGGGCCAGTACAACATTGAGTAGATGAACTGATCCAGGAGGTATTTGCGAGTCCTCCTGTAACTGCAAAGTGCCCGTGCCACTGCAGCAATTAGTAGATGAACTGATCCGGGAGGTATTTGCGAGTCCTCCTGTCACTGCGAGCACCCGTGCTGCTGCAGCAACCAGCAAATAACTTTTCATAGGTTGGCAAGACAGCCTGCTTTAAAAAGCTACCTTTAGGGTGAGGTACAGTGGACAATATTGTAAAAATGAAGTAAGGCTGCACTAAAGGTTGATATACGTGACCTTGCATTACAAGAATTACATGCATATCTTTGGGAGGCGAGAAGTACCAAGAAATTCTCAGAGACCATCTGAAATATTAACGAATAGCTGTTCGCAATATATTCTATACTACAGCCTCACCTTATATGTGTTCATGCTTTTTGTGTGTTTAGCTTATATTATAGTAAAGATTCACAGTGATAATTCACAACATAGTGTCATCAATAGCACTACATCCAATTAAAGAAAGTATAAGAATAGATAGGTATGAATAGAAAATATACAGCTCAAACAATGAAGAAAAAATGGTACAAGTCTAAAATGTGCATACCTGGGGTGATATTCTGTCTTTTATTGCTAGCATTAATTACTGTATACTTATTGGACGTGTTCTATCCCATGGAACAATTGATACCAACACCAACACCCCCTGTTATCATACCTGCATACACTTTGTCACCTGAAGAAATAGCCCACAGAGAAGATATGCGCCACAAATCCTTTGTGACTTTGTTGCATCATACCAATAAGATATTAACAAGGGGAGATTGCTGGATATGTTTGCAATTCCTAGCTTCGGTGGACCAAAGTTTGCCCCTGGTTCAAGTCCCACTGCCTTTTGAAGCATCCTGTTATGCCATTTACATAACAATAGTAAAAATAGAGCTAATAGCTGTTTTGCAGAATTTAACCCCTTCCATGCTCATGACGAGCTGAGCTCGTCATGATGCACGGGTGAGCTGTGCTGATGACGAGCTGAGCTCGTCATGAAACAATGGGAATAAAGCAAAGCCAGCACAGGACGGGAAAACACCTAGCAGCCAAGGTGTTAAAGAAAAGTACTGCTGGTGCAGGGACAACAATGGCTCCACCTGCAGGAACATTATATAACAAATATATGGCAGATATTCTGACTCTGGGGAACTGCACGGAAGTAATAGAACAGAATGCAACATTCCCCCTGTCTGACATCTTTACTCCGCTCTTTCAAACTAAAAATACAAGCACTGGGATAGCAGGCCCATCAAAAGAGGCAAATAAGAATATACCATTTTTGAAGTTAAAATTAAAAAAACACAACGCAATAGGGAGTATTTGTATTAAGAGTAATGGGACCTATCAGGTGGGCAATAGTACAAATTGTAACATGACATTTGAAATGACGGCCGGAAATATTAGCATTCCACTTTATGTAGGTGACTCAATTTATTTCATTTGTGGAGAAAGGGCTTATACATGGCTTCCAACAAGTTGGAGTGGTTGGTGTCACCTAGGTTTTGTATTACCTGCTATAGCAATAAAAGACACAAAGGAAGTACGAAGGGACATGCAAAGACATGCACCACGGCGAGGCAGGAGAAGTGTGGATCAAAGAGATACAGCATCACAGATAGCGGGTGATATATTTAAAGGGGTGATACCATGGATTGGTCCATCTATCAACTCAGGGGATATACGTAGATTGTCCAGACTACTAGAAGCAACAATAAATGAAACGACAAGTATACTTGAAAATATTACAGTAGAGCTTCAAGCTGTGAGATTAGTTTCGTTACAAAATAGAATGATTCTTGACATGATGCTAGCAGAAAGGGGTGGAGTCTGTGCAATTATAGGGGCGTCCTGTTGCACCTATGTCCCTGACTCCTCTGTTACTGTCAGGGAGGCAATAAAAAGATTGCATCATATAGGTGTAGAAGCACATCAGGATTCTGGTACATGGGATATAGAAGGTTCACTTTGGAGTTGGTTGAGCACATGGGGTTGGAAGATAGGAATGGTGTTCATAACAATTTTCCTACTAATAGTAGGCTGTTGTCTATTAATAAATTGCCTGCCAATGTGCTGGCAACTATTGGGACAGCTGACAAAATGCCAAGGGAGGAGATTAGAGGAAAAAGAAAGAATGCTGATGCAAACAGTCACTACTGAGTTGATGAACATAGACATTTCTGACAATGATAAGAATGGACAATATAATTATTAAATTATGACATGCTTCGTGATGAAATTATTTTAAACTAAGGTTCAAAGGGTCGTTTTGTAAAAGATGAAAAATTAGTTGGCCCTTTGTTGAATGAATACATTAAAGTGAACCGTAGTTTATATTAATTTCTGTCTTTCACCTGCTTACAAATAATATGAGCCCACTAATCATAATGAAAGGTTGCTCCATGGTGCACAGCTGGTGCACAGAGGGTTAAACTGAATTGTCTGAAATTCAGTTAAAACCAAATGGATTGCAAACGAACGAGTACGTGTCCCTTCTGATGCAACTCAAACATGTGTAACAGTTCTCTGGCCTTCACCTGTTTACAGAAGCCGGTTCAGAGAGTTAATTCCTAGAATTGGCTCTCTGAACTGGGACGTGTCAATCTGCTCTGCCTCTGCTTGGGTAAAAGTGTTTGCTTAGGACAAATATTGTGTGTGGAAATTGTGCATCTGCTGACCACCTCAAACAGTGCATGTTTGACAAAAACAAGATAACAGACTCAGGCTCTAGGTCAGAAGGCAGTAGCGTAAGAGATTGGCTAAATATTAACATGGTCATGTGCGTCATGTATAAGGTAAATGTACACGTGGACTATTTCTGAAATGATCACCCCATGATGTCATTGTTAATAATTAATGTGTCCATGTACACGTGGACTATTTGTGAAGTGCTCTCACCATGATGTTGATGTTAATGATTAATGTATCCAGGCTCTGAAAAATGTATATAAAGACTGATTTCCTTTCTGTAAAACCAGATCAATTTGCAGTCCTGAAATTGTCTCAGCTGCAGCTTATTGGCAATAAAGCCATTTTCTTTGAAACCTTGTATGTGCCCTTCTTATCCCTATTCACAAATGTTGTGCTTTTACAGCCGGGTGAGGGAGAATTGTCTTAGGGGTTGATCTGAAGTTAGCTGAGGCCACCGCTTGGGTCGGATCTTTCAAAAAGGATAAAAACCAAGCAGGCACTTTCCCCAAAGACCCACCATCTGCAATCTCTGTAGTAATGTCGAGTGGGAGATGGTGTCAAAGGCTCCAGATAGATCTAATCAGATCAGAGCCCCACCTCCCCACCCCCATACATAATTTCTCTAATATCCCACGTGGCTTTAGCTCTTTTGGAGCCCTGGATGGACTTTGTGCAGAAGTTGGTAGGACTCAAGGTATTTGGTGAGCTGCGTGTTCACCGTGGCCTCAGTTAGTTTGATAAACATCAGGAACAGAGAGACAGGCCGATCCTTAGAGTTAGAACTGCTGTGACTACTGGAGCAGACCTCTGGAAGTAATGTTGTCTAAAACTCTCTGATTGGCTGCAGGCTGGGGTGCAACGGAGGGCGAGAACAAGAAGGTTGGGCTTGGATGTGTCCCAGAGTAATTACCAGAGCCTGGGATGAACTCAACCATCCCACCCATCATTTTACTTATTCATAAATACGCCAGGTGTGCCCAGATGTGGGACCCGTGCTCGCTGCACCACTGGAATCAAGTCGCACCCTAGAGTCAGAGCCCAGATGTGGGTTCCGTGCTCGCTGCACCACTGGAATGAAGCCGCACCCTACAGTCAAGGCCCAGATAGGCTGAAACCGGTCTTGGGCTGATTGTGTTCTGGTTCAGAAAGGATCTGCATTGGCTCTTCAGGCTGGACTGGCCTATTGGAAGAAGTCTAAAGCTGATTTGCCTATGTCTGCTTCCTGTTTGAGGTGGCATTGCGGGCCAACAACCAATTGATCTCCCTCTCCGGCTTGGCCCGGTGAGGACCTGGACGTGAGCCGGAGTCTAGTGAGGAATAGGATGTGATCAGGGCCTGTTGAGGACCAGGACGTGAGCCAAGGCCTTGTGAGGACCAGGACATGTGTCGGAGCCTGGTATGGACCAGGACGTGAGCCGGAGCCTGGAGAGGACCAGAACATGAGCCGGAGCCTGGTGAGGACCAGGACGTGAGCCCGAGCCTGGTAGGGACCTGGATGTGAGCCAGAGTCTAGTGAGTACAAGGATGTGAGCCAGAGTCTAGTGAGGACCAGGATGTGATCAGGGCCTGGTGAGGCCTGAGATGTGAGCCTGGGCCTTGTGAGGAACAGGACGTGAGCCAGGGCCTTGTGAGGACCAGGGCATGAGCTGGGGCCTTGTGAGGATGAGGACATGAGCCAGGGCCTTGTGAGGACCAGGACGTGAGCCATGGCCTTGTCAGGACCAGGATGTGAGCCATTGCCTTGTGAAGACCAGGACTTGAGAGCCAGGGCCTTGTGATGACCAGGATGTGTGCCGAGGCCTGGCAGACCAGGATGTGAGCCAGCACCTTGTGAAGATCAGGACGTGAGCTGGGGCCTTGTGAGGATCTAGGACATGAGCTGGGGCCTTGTGAGGACCAGGAAGTGAGCTGGGGCCTTGTGAGGACTAGGATGCGAGCTGGGACCTTGTGAGGACCAGGACGTGAGCTGGTGCATTGTGAGGATCAGGACATGAGCCAGGGCCTTGTGAGGACCAGGACGTGAGCCATGGCCTTGTGAGGACCAGGATGTGAGCCATTGCCTTGTGAAGACCAGGACTAGAGCCAGGGCCTTGTGAGGACCAGGATGTGACCCGGGGCCTGAAGGACCAGGATGTGAGCCAGCACCTTGTGAAGACCAGGACGTGAGCTGGGCCCTTGTGAGGATCTAGGACATGAGCTGGGGCCTTGTGAGGACCAGGAAGTGAGCTGGGGCCTTGTGAGGACCAGGATGCGAGCAGGGACCTTGTGAGGACCAGGACGTGAGCTGGTGCGTTATGAGGACCAGGACGTGAGCCAGTGCCTTGTGAGGACCAGGATGTGAGACAGGGCCTTGTGAGGACCAGGTCATGAGCCAGGGCCTTGTGTGGACCAGGACATGGGCCGGGCCTGTTGGAACAGGATGTAAGCTGGAGCCTGGTGGACCAGGACGCGAGCCGGGCCTTGTGAGGACCAGGACGTAAGCATGGGCCTGGTAGACCGGGATGTGAGCCAGGGTCTGGTGGACCACGACATGACCCAGGGCCTTGTGGGGACCAGGGCGCGAGCCAGGGCCTTGTGATAACCAGGACGTGAGCTGGAGATTGGTAAACCCCGACGTGAGCTGGGGCCTGTTGGACCGGGATGTGAGCCAGGGCCTTGTGAGGACCAGGATGTGAGCCAAGGCCTGGTGGACCAGGACATGAGCCGGGGCCTTGTGAGGACCAGGACGTGAGCGTGGGCCTTGTGGACCTTGTGAGGACCAGGACGTGAGCATGGGCCTGGTAGACCATGAACTGAGCTTGGGTCTGGTGGACCAGGACGTGACCCAGGACCTTGTGAGGACCAGGACATGAGCCAGGGCCTTGTGAGGACCAGGACATGAGCTGGGGCCTTGTGAGGACCAGGACGTGAGCCGGGGCCTTGTGAGGACCAGGACGTGAGCCGGGGCCTTATGAGGATCAGGACATGAGCCAGGGCCTTGTGAGGACCAGGATGTGAGCCATGGCCTTGTGAGGACCAGGACGTGAGCCAGGGCCTTGTGAGGATTAGGACGTGAGCTGGGGCCTTGTTAGGACCAGGATGGGAGACGGGACCTGGTGGACCAGGATCCTGAGCCAGCTCTCACTCCCTTGAAGAGGCCAGACTAAACACATGGTTTGTCCTCTCTTGCAGGACCAGGGAAGGGTCAGTCCAGAGATCCAAGGATACCAGAGACTGGGGCGCCCCCTGTTTTTCCTTGTATTTCTCCCTGAAATAGATAAAACTGTGTGAAATCTCCTTGAGAGAGATTCATATTATCACAGATCTCACTGGACTCACAATCAGCAGAAAGAGGCTGAGAATGAACGTCCTTGCACATGAACTGTTCTACTCTTATCTGCCCCGATGCCCTGGGAAGTACCAAATATTTCCGAAGCGTGATCCCCTGAATATTCATGCCTGTACTTTCATGTAATACGTAAGTGCATTCTGGGGGTTGTAGTCTTGGTTACTTTACTAAAGACAGTGGTTTAAAAAATAAACTCCATGCTTGGAGGAGATGTGTGCCTTTGTCAGGAGCCATCTAAGGCTCTGTGGTAACTCCGGATACTTTTCAAAAACGCGGATTATGAGCTCTTAAAATAAAATGATATGTCTGGAAAGGAGCATCTCTGGGCGGTGAGAGCAGCGGCTGAGGCGGTCCACATTCTTCATACCAAGAGAACAGGACAGGCCTCACCTCCTACCCCTACAGGGCAGGTTTCATCCCAGCAGACGACACGCCTCCACTCCTCTGCATCTCCCTGGACAGGCCTCAACCACTCTGCACCCCTCCCGGATACGCCTCAGCTCCTCTGCACCCCCAGCCCAGGACAGGTACAACCTCCTCTGCACCCCTGGACAGGCATCACCTGCGCTTCACCCCCTGAACAGGACATGCTTCACCTCCCCTGCACCGCGGACAGGCCTCGCCTCCTCTGCTCCCCCTGGACAGGCATCTCCCCTGAACCCCTCAGGACAGGCCTCACCTCCTCTTCACCCCGGAACAGGCCTCACCTCCTCTGCACGCACCGGGACAGGCCTCACCTCCTCTGCACGCTCGGGACAGGCCTCAACTCTTCTGCTCCCCCTGGACAGGCATCTCCTCTGCACCCCAGAGGACAAGCATCACCTCCTCTGCACCCTTGGACAGGCCACACCTCCTCTGCACCCCCATGGAACAGGCCTCAACTCTGCTGCATCAGATTTGCAGGCCTCATCACCTCTGCACCCCTGGACAGGCCTCACCTCCTCTACACCCCTGGACAGGCCACTTCCTCTCCTCCCCTGGGGAGGCTTCACCTCCTCTGCGCCTCTTGGACAGGCGTCACCTTCTTTGCAACCCCCTTAAAAGGACATACCTCCCCTCCTTTGCACCCTTTGGACAAACCTCACCTCCGCTGTACCCCCCAGACAGGCCTCACCTCCTCTGCACCCCGGACAGGTCTCACCTCCTCTTCACCCCTGAACAGGCCTCACATCCTCTGCACCCCTGGACAGGCCTCACCTCCTCTACACCCCCGGACTGGCCTCGCCTCCTCTGCTCCCCCTGGAGAGGCATCTCCCCTGCACCCCTCAGGACAGGCCTCACCTCCTCTTCACGCCGGAACAGGCCTCACCTCCTCTGCACACACCGGGACAGGCCTCACCTCCTCTGCACGCTCGGGACAGGCCTCACCTCTTCTGCTCCTCCTGGACAGGCATCTCCTCTACACCCCAGAGGACAGGCATCACCTCCTCTGCACCCCTGGACAGGCCACACCTCCTCTGCACCCCCGTGGAACAGGCCTCAACTCTTCTTTATCAGCTTCGCAGGCCTCATCACCTCTGCACCCCTGGACAGGCCTCACCTCCTCTACACCCCCTGGACAGGTCACTTCCTCTCCTCCCCTTGGGGAGGCTTCACCTCCTCTGCACCTCTTGGACAGGCGTCACCTTCTTTGCAACCCCCTGAAAAGGACATACCTCACCTCCTTTGCATCCTTTGGACAAGCCTCACCTCCGCTGTACCCCCCAGGACAGGCCTCACCTCCTCTGCACCCCGGACAGGCCTCGCCTCCTCTGCACCCCTGGACGGGCCTCACATCCTCTGCACCCCTGGACAGGCCTCACCTCCTCTACACCCCTGGACTGGCCTCGCCTCCTCTGCACTCCTCTGGACAGGCCTCTCCTCCTCTGCACCCCCTGGACAGGCCTCACCTCTGCTGTACCCCCAGGACAGGCCTCACCTCCTCTGCACCCCTGGACAGGCCTTTCCTCCTCTGCCCCCTGGACAGGCCTCACCTCCTCTGTACCCCTGGACTGGCCTCGGTGCTTCTCCCAGGAGCTCTCGATGAAGGATTCTCATTAAGGACAGAGGAGCCCAGACTTCATTCCACCCCATACAGCACCTCTCAGTCCGCCCTGAGCCTCGCGGCGCTATGCACAGTCCCCCGAAGAGAGACACTGCTCCCCTGGATAGGCCTCACTTCCTTTGCACCACTGGACAGGCCTCACCTCCTCTGCACCCCGAACAGGCATCTCCTCCTCTGCCCCTTGGACAAGCCTTTCCTCCTATGTATCCCTGGACAGGCCTCGCCTCCTCTGCACCCCTGGACAGGTCTCACATCCTCTGCAACCCTGGACAGGCCTCACATCCTCTGCAACCCTGGACAGGCCTCACCTCCTCTGCACTCCTCTGGACAGGCCTCTCCCGCTCTGCACCCCCTGGACAGGCCTCACCTCCTCTGCACCCCTGGACAGGCCTCACTTCCTCTGCACCCCTGGACTGGCATTGCCTCCTCTGCACTCCCCTGGACAGGCCTCTCCTGCTCTGCACCCCCTGGACAGGCCTCACCTCCTCTGCACCCCTGGACAGGCCTCATCGCCTCTGCTCCTCTGGACAGGCCTCTCCTCCTCCGCTCCCCTGGACAGGCCTCACTGCCTCCGCTCTCCTGGACAGGCCTCTCCTCCTCTGCACCCCCTGGACAGGCCTCTCCTCCTCCGCTCCCCTGGACAGGCCTCAACTCCTCTGTACCCCTGGTCAGGCCTCTCCTCCTCTGCACCCCTGAACAGGCCTCACCTCCTCTGCACCCCTGGACAGGCCTCTCCTCCTCTGCACCCCTGGACAGGCCTCTCCTACTCTGCCCCTGGACAGGCATCTCCTCCTCTGCACCCCTGAACAGGCCTCACCTCTTCTATACCTGTGAACAGGCCCCTCCTCCTCCACACTCCTGGACAGGCCTCACATCCTCTGCACCCCTGGACAGGCCTCACCTCTTCTATACCTCTAAACAGGCCTCTCCTCCTCCGCACTCCTGGACAGGCCTCACCTCCTCTGCACCCCTGGACAGGCCTCACCACCTCTGCTCCTCTGGACAGGCCTCACCTCTTCTGTACCCCTGGTCAGGCCTCTCCTCCTCTGCACCCCTGGACAGGCCTCCCCTCCTCTGCACCCCTGGACAGGCCTCACCTCCTCTGCACCCCTGGACAGGCCTCAGCTCCTCTGCACACCTGGACAGGCCTCACCTCCTCTGGACAGGCCTCACCTCCTCCGCTCCCCTGGACAGGTCTCCCCTCCTCTGCACCTTGGACAGGCCTAACCTCCTCTGCACCCCTGGACAGGCCTCACCTCCTCCGCTCCCCTGGACAGGCCTCACCTCCTCTGCGCCTCTGGACAGGTCTCCCCTCCTCTGCACCCCTGGACAGGCCTCTCCTCCTCTGCTCCCCTGGACAGGTCTCACCTCCTCCGCTCTCCTGGACAGGCCTCTCCTCCTCTGCACCCCCTGGACAGGCCTCTCCTCCTCCGCTCCCCTGGACAGGCCTCAACTCCTCTGCACCCCTGGACAGGCCTCGCCTCCTCTGCACCCCTGGAGAGGCCTCAACTCCTCTGCACCCCTGGACAGGCCTCTCCTCCTCTGCTCCCCTGGACAGGCCTCACCTCCTCTGCGCCCCTGGACAGGCATCTCCTCCTCTGCTCCCCTGGACAGGCCTCTCCTCCTCTGTACCCCTGGACAGGCCTTTCCTCCTCTGCACCCCTGGACAGGCCTCTCCTCCTCTGTACCCCTGGATAGGCCTCGCCTTCTCTGCACCCCTGGACAGGCCTCTCCTCCTCTGTACCCCTGGACAGGCCTCCCCTCCTCTGCACCCCTGGACATGCATCTCCTCCTCTGCCCCCCTGGACAGGCCTCACCTCCTCTGCTCCCCACTCAGCATCAGCAGCAGGAATAGCTGAGCTCTCCTGACAACACCATTAATGGGGGGAGGGGAATCTGATCCAGTGATTAATAAATTGCAGCCAAGTGAGTTAGCAGCTGTCCTACCTGAGCAGAAACCTGTCCAGACTCTCTCCTCCTCCTGGGGGCAGATCTGGGGTCTGAGGGGGGATATGTGAGGGTCTGAAGATGGCGGTAACTGCAGTGCAAACACAGACAGACAGGGCTCCTTCCTCCTCTGCAGCAGGCTGGGCACAGAACACAGGGAGGAAGTGATGTCACCACTGCTGCTGGTGCTGTCTCTGCCACCGCTGACCCGGAACAGGAAACCCTTCTCACTTTCACCCAATGTGCAGCTCAGGCAAGGATCGCCCTCTGGTGGCCGCTGATGAAACAGCTGCCTCCAGGCTCCAGCAGTGAATACATTTCACACAAACAAATGCAGGGCCTCACACTTGGTTGCTGCTGTGAGAAAGTATTTATAGCTTCACTTCAGACAAGCATCTTCCAATCACTGATGTAGAGGACTAAAAAGTATTTACAGAAAGGTGACAACTGGAAGTGTCAGTCTGTATTTCAATGAATATATCTGTATTTAAATGAATATATCTGTATTTAAATGAATATATGAGTATTTCGGTGAGTTTTGCAATTAAACTGGACAACTTTTTTTTTTTTTTTAATAATTTATTTGCAGGTTTTTCAAATCCACAGCGTGGTACATAGGAAAGTAAACAAAGGAAAATGCCAGGGAGTTTTAAACACCAGATCAAATAAAATTTGACATAGGTCATGTGTCAAAGCGACAATTAAAGGAACAGTTTATTTCCAATTTTTCGGTGTCTGTCGCTTATTCCTTATATTTGATACAGTTTTATATCCTCGAACAAGACTGAAATGTAGGCCCTAATTAGGTCTTGAGTTTCTTATTTAAGAGCACAACTGTCTCCTAAATTATTAAGATACCGGCCTCTTGCAGACTTTGTTGTTTTCTTTACAGTAACCACCTCCCTCTCTCAACAAAGATTCACTGACAAAAAAAAGCAATTTTTCTTTGAAACAATTCATTCCTAAGATAGAGATATCAAGTATGAACCAGAAATGTCTCACATAGTTTGCAATGTATCATATAAATGAGTGGGTGTTTCTGCTCTGAGGAACAGGGGAGGGGTATTTCACTACTCAAAAATATTGTTCTCCTTCACAGAGGCCCCTATATCACAGTACGCTCGTCATCAATACACCATTGATTAGTGAGTGCGTCAACTCTTTGTAGCATTGTCATGCAAGCAGGCTTGAGTGCCTCGACAGCGACATTATTTCGGACATGCATACATCAGAGCCCTCAAGCGTCACCCATCACGAGTGACACCAACACATTTGGAGGTCGGTCTGAAGTCTCACTCAAACCTGGCTCATTCTTCCAAAATATGGGGATAAACTAGAACTTCACACATGACTATTCGGCACAGAGCAGACCCTCTGTCCCACATTTTGTTGGCAAAACCTCTCTCATATTTCACCATGAGTACTGCACACAGTTCAGTAGAATTTTAAATTGAATATCTATTTTAGTGAGACTTGGTTGTTAATTTTATCACTTTACAGGTGTTCTGATCATGTCTATAAATTCAGTAATGTCTCTTACTTTGGAATTGTCAAAGTCAAATGTTAAGTGACTCCACTCCCTGTCTCTTTTTTTAATACCTCAATTCTCTATTGATTTTTCATATACAATGAGCATATTACAGGGATCGAAGTTTATCGACTCAGCAGAATCCAAGATACTGTGTAAACTAGAACTTGTGAGAATACATTGAAAACAGGAAAAACAATAAGATAACCCGTCCAGATAGAGGTGAGATGTGACCCAGAAGATCCTGCAGATTATCAGGTAAGGATGACGAGGGGAACACAAGGGAAAGGGATGTGGGAACAGGAGAGAATAGTCAGTGTGCCAGGCCCATCGTCACCACCATATGTGCTTTATAGACCCCCTCCGGCATCCAGTGCCAGCGGTGTAGGAACTTGAAATAACTGAATTTCAACCTGACCACCTTGAGGAAACTGCCTTGGTCTTTCCAAAGGTCATGCCAGTGCTGCTCAGAGAGTGAGAGGCCCAGCCTCTGCTCCACAAACAGCGTAAAGTGTGGGCAGTGGTGCTCGAAAAAAGGCTGTTCATAGCTGTAACATACAATCCCACCATAGTGTCCTTGTATCCTTTCCGCATCAGGATATAATGTAACATTGGGTCAGTGTTAGACCTGGCACCTTTGTCGTGAGTCGTCCTTCCATTTTTCTCTTTTGTCTCCTCTGTGTTTGCTGGTGTTAGATGCTCTAGGCGCTGTGCCACTGCCATAAAGTGCCACAGCGCGAATGCTCCCTATTGTAAATTGACTGTATGAATTAGTACAATCCTAATTGACCCAAGGAACATGATAGAAAATTCGAATTTAGTATGCCTGAGCTCCGAATATTAAAGTGCATGTTTTAGTGATGATTATTTTTATATTCTGTCAATCAATCAATCATTTCCATTTATAGAGTGCGCTACTCACCCGTGAGGGTCTCAAGGTCCAGAGGGGGGGGGGGGGGGGTGCTGCTACTGCTCGAAGAGCCAGGTCTTGCTTGAGGTGCTTCCCTTCCTGAAGCTGAGATGGTCCTGAGTCAGTCGTAGGTAAATAGGGAGGGAGTTCCAGGTCTTCGCTGCCAGGTAGGAGAATGATCTTCCCCCGGTGGTGGTTCTGCGAATCCGTGGGACGATGGCGAGGGCGAGGCTGGTGGAGAAAAGCTGGCGGGTGGGGGTGTAGAACGAGAGGCGGCCGTTGAGGTTTTCGGGGCCCATGTTGTGGAGCGCTTTGTGTGCATGGGTGAGCAGTCTGAACGTGAATCTTTTGTTGACGGGCAGCCAGTGGAGGTTCCTCAGGTGGGTGGATATGTGGCTGTGGCAAGGGATGTTGAGGATGAGTCGTGCGGAGGCGTTCTGTATGCGCTGGAGGCGATTCTGAAGTTTGGCGGTGGTTCCTGCGAATAGGGCATTTCCGTAGTCCAGCCGGCTTCTGACGAGGGACTGGGTGACTGCTCTACTGGTTTCTGTGGGGATCCATCGGAAGATCTTTCGAAGCATGCGCAGGGTGTTGAAACATGAGGATGAGACGGCGTTGACTTGTTTGGTCATTGTGAGGGAGGAGTCCAAGATGAATCCCAGGTTGCGTGCGTGGTTCCGTGGGTGTCGGTGCGGTGCCCAGCGCCGAGGGCGACCAGGAGTCATCCCAGGCAGATGGGGATTGTCCAAGGATGAGGACCTCCGTCTTGTCCGAGTTGAGCTTAAGACGACTGAGCTTCATCCATTCTGCTACCTTTTTCATACCTTCCTGAAGCTGGGTGTCGTCGGCGTAGGAAATGATGTTGATGTTGTGTTTTCATGCGATGGTGGCGAGGGGGGTCATGTAGAGGTTGAAGAACGTTGGACTGAGTGAGGATCCTTGAGGCACGCCGCAGATGATCTCGGTGGCCGCGGAACAGAAGGAGGCCTTTGCTTGGATTCCAGTGTCGTCGATTAGGGTGCGGTGGCAGACGGTGTCAAAGGCAGCTGAGAGGTCTAGGAGGATGAGGGCGGCTGTTTCTCCGTTGTCCATCAGGGTTCTGATGTCGTCAGTGGCTGCGATTAGGGCGGTCTCGGTGCTGTGGTTGGGTCGAAATTCAGACTGGGTGGGGTCGAGCGAGTTGTTTGCCTCGAGGAAAGCAGTCAGCTGTTTGTTGACGGTCTTCTCGATGACTTTAGCCAGAAAGGGGAGAAGAGAGAGGGGGCGAAGTTCTTGAGGTTCTTGGGGTCCGCTGTGGGTTTCTTCAGGAGGGCGTTGATCTCTGCGTGTTTCCAGCTCTCAGGTAAGGTTGCTGACTTGAAGGAGCTGTTTATGACGTTCCGCAGGTGGGGTGCGATGGTGGTGTCGGCTTTGTTGAAGATGTGATGGGGGCATGGGTCGGAGGGGAAGCCGGAGTGGATGATATTCATGACGTGGATGGTGTCTTCACTGCTGATCGGGGTCCAAGAGCTGATGGTGGTGGTGGGGGTCGCTGGTTTGGTGTCCGAAGGTGGAGTTTGGGGTCCGAAGCTGTTATATCTGCGATCTTGCAGTGGAAGAACGTGGCGAGGGAGTTGCAGAGGTCTTGCGAAGGGGTGATATTGTTGTAGCTGGCGTTGGGGTTGGAGAGCTCTTTGACGATGCTGAAGAGTTCCTTGCTGTTATGGGTGTTGTTGTCCAGTCGCTCTTTGAACGTTGTCCTCTTGGTGGCCCTGATCTGCTGATGGCATTTGCGGGTGGCGTTTTTGAGGGCTGTCATGTTTTCTGTTGTTCGTTTGTGGCGCCAGGTCTTTACGAGTGTACGGCAGGATCTCTTTGCGGTTTTGAGGGCGTCTGTGATCCATGAGAGTTTTCTGGTGGTGGTATTGCTGTGGGGGTTCTTCAGTGGGGCGAGGTCGTTGGCGCAGCTGGTGATCCACTGTGCGAGGTTGTGGGCAGCGTTGTTTGTGTCGGGTATGTTGGTGTCGGGTGGTGGATTCTGGCTCAGTGAAGTAGTAAGCTGGTCTGTGGTGATTTTGCTCCAGCATCTGCGGGGAATCTGATGCATGAGGTGGTGAGATGTAGTCTTCTTGAATGTGAAGTGTATGCAGCTGTGGTCGGTCCAGTGTAGTCCGGTTGAGTGGCTGAAGGTGACGTGGTTACTGGCGGAGAAGATGGCGTCAAGAGTGTGGCCAGCGAGGTGGGTGGGGGTGTCCACCAGTTGCTTGAGTCCGAGGTTGTCGAGGTTGTCGAGCAGGGTGGTGGTGGTGCTGTTGTTGTTTTTCTTCAGGTGAAAGTTCAGGTCTCCTAGGAGGATGTATTCTGGTGAGGCTAGGGCATGCGGGCTGATGAGGTTGGCGATGGTTTCGCTGAATTGTCTACGCGGGCCGGGGGGGTCTGTAGATGAGCGTTCCTCTGAGGGTGGTCTGGGGGTCGGTGTGGATCTGGAAGTGTAGGTGTTCGTGGTGGAGAGTGTGTCTTCGGTGTTGGTCGTGACGCTGATGGTGTTTCTGTAGATGATGGCGATCCCTCCTCCTGTTTTGTTGACGCAGTCCTTCCGGGTGATTTTGTAGCCGTCCGGGATGGCTATAGCGATGTCGGGGGCTGAGTAGGCATTCATCCAGGTTTCCGCGAGGAAGGCGACGTCAGGTGCTGTTGTGTCGAGGAGGTCCCAGAGTTCGATGGCGTGCTTGTGAACGGAGCGGGTGTTGAGGAGGATGCACTTGAGGTGGTTGTTGTTATGGTTTGGTTTGGCGGGTGGGGTGCGGGGTCGGAGGCAGGTGAATTTGCAGGCTTGACAGGTGAAGGGTCCGTGGGTGCGCCTTGGGGTGGCTTGATAGCAGGCGAGTGGTCGTCCGGTGTTGAGTGCGTTGAGGGCGGCGATGTCGTACTTCAGTCGGATGTCCAGGTTCCTGTGGGGGCCAGGGGTTCTGGCACTGGGCGCAGTCCAGGCATGGACGGGCACAGACGGGCTTGCCTTTGGTGCGCCTTGGCGTGCCAGCGGCGCTTCCGCGTGGTCTCCTCCATAAATGGCGAAGTGGGAGGGAGGAGTAGCTGGGAGGCGGGAGCGGGGTGGCGAATGGGTGTCGGGGAGCGGGTACAGAAGAGAAAAAGGGGCGGGTCTGCCGGGGAGCAGCGGTGGGAGCTGGTGGCACAGAGCAGGAGAAATACAGTCACGGGGAGTGCAGAAAACAGAAAAGAGCTAAACACAGGGCACAAAGCAAATACAATAATGGGCACAGTAAAAACACAAAATACTCAGAGCAGACGGAGCACAGGAGCAGCGGCAAACTCACGGCAGCAGCGGTGAAGGTCCTGGTCACACACGGGGAGCCGTGCGGTGCATGGAGCGACCGGCCCTGCGAGCAGGGTCAAGGATCACAGCTCACCACCATGCGGTCTCCTCCATAAATGGCCAAGTGGGAGGGAGGAGCAGCTGGGAGTGGGAGCGGGGCGGCGAATGTGCATCGGGGAGCGGGTACAGAAGGGGCCGCCGGGGAGCAGTGGCGGGAGCGGGGAGCGGTGGGGCACAGAGCAGTAGAAATACAGTCACGGGGAGTGCAGAAAACAGAAAAGAGCTAAACACAGGGACAGAAAAGAGCTAAGCACAGGGATGTGATTGAAAATATCACTTTTAGGAAGAAGGTAATTTCTTGCCTAAACCTTCCAGTGTGCGCTGCTGTTATGTGTATTGGCTATCTGGTTTTGGAGGGTCAGGGCAGGCTGATCCCGACCAATATTGAATAGAGATATATGCAGTTGGAGTATGGGGAGGGGTGACCCTTTGATCTGAGCAGGGCTGTGCCTGGCAAGGTCAATGATGGCTCCACCTCCCACTGTGTGTCTGATAACAGACCCCCTCTTCCTAAAAGGCAGGATGTTATGTTATTTTATATGTAATAGAAAGCTTGTATCGCGCACTAATACTCTACAGTGTCCTGGCACGGAAGTGAACTGGGGCGGAACAGATGGAAACCAATTAAGTCTTGAGTAAGCTGAAGATTCGCAGGGAGCGAATTCCAAGCCACTGCTGTTTTAACAGAAAGAGACTGGCCTCCCAAGCGAGCTCTGTGGAAACGCGGCATTACCATCCGGCGTAAAGAGGCAGCCCGCAGAGATCGATTGGGTACATACAGGGCAAAGCGCCACCTTAGATACAAAGGACCAAGACCATGAAGGGCCCTGTGCGCAAGAGTGAGAGCTTTGAATTGTACTCGCTGGGCCACAGGCAGGCAGTGCAGATCCCGCAAATGCTGTCGAACACTAGATCTCCTGGAGATGTTAAAAAGGAGTCTAGCTACGGCATTCTGTATGGTTTGCAGTTTTTTCAGCAAATACCCGGGAATGCCAATGAACAAGGCATTGGCATAATCAAGACGGGAAAGAATCAAAGCACGGGCTACTGTCTCTTTGGCCTCTCTAGGGAGCAGGGGAAATAACTTTCTAAGTGCCTGGAGGGTGCCAAAGAAGACAACAGTCAGTTTTTTAGGTCGAGGACCAAAGGCCGCGCTTGCGCAGTCTCCGGGAGGAGATTTAATGATTTTGAGTCATTTTCAGTTTGGGGGCTTGAACCCGCCTCTCTCCTCCAGTGGCTGGCTTCCTAAACGGAGCCCAGCCATTGGAGGAGACAGGCGTCACTCCAATAAAGCCCCGTCTCTTTCGGATTCGGGGGCGTGTTTTTTTGCGTTCTTTCGACTGTGACGTCACCCGTCACTCAGAACGCCAAAACACGCCCCTGAATCCGAAATTTGCAGACGTTTGCGGCCGCCATTTCTATCTGCTCTCTTGCAGCGTGCTCCTTTTTCTGCAGGAATAGCTGGTGGCAAGAGCGCTTTATCAAGCGTGGATCGACCTGCACTGCTTCCCAGAGACACTCTTATCACCCGGGAGAGGATGGGCGACTAAACTGGTCCTTCCTCGGGTCAATCCTGACGTCATTAGGCACTGAGGGTGCGCGTGGAGGCAGCGGAGGTGCCGCTTGCACAAAGCCACTTCAGTGCTGCTCGCCACACCTCAATCCGCTCTCATATTGTGCTCTCTAAGCGTTTTACCCTCGTCTTTCAGCATCTGTGACGTGTGCGCCTGGAGATATCTCACGTCCCTTATCGCTGCCATCTCCAGCCCCGCGCATTTCGCAGGCAGTTTATCAGCCTGGCCAGGGCCCAGGGTGCTGATGTGTCACGCAGATTGCCATTGCGGGCCCTGTGAGAGGCGCACGGATCCACTGTCCGGCAGTATCCCCTCGCAGGACAGCTGGGGGCGATGCTATCGCGGCCTCCATTTGCGGCAGTCGATTTCAGAGTCTGGGATATCCTTTCTGATGACAGGCGCAGGCCTCGCAGGCCTTCGGCTGTGCGCCCGCCCGCAGCCAAAGGCAGCCGCGCAGTGCCCTCTAGGCGCGGATGTGCGCGTGTTCGGACCCCTTGGTGTGTGTTTAAGCCCATAAACTGGGTCCCTAGCATTGGCAGCATGTATGACTAAAGCGCATGAAACAGGGAAGGTCTATGTCGCGATACTCATGCAGGTGGGTGCCCTGTTGTGGCCGCTGTATGATGAATGCATGTCGTGACTTGTCGGGAAGTAATACTTGAGTTCTTTAACCTTTGACTGGAATTCCATTCCCAAGTCTTGGTTGTTGTTCGCCTCTCGGATTGTGGCATCGTCTGTGAACTGGGTGCAACAAGTACCTTACAGTTGAAGTGGGTTCGATGTTCTCTTCGGAACTGTTCTGTGGAGAAGTGTAATTGTGTAATTCTAATAACTGAAATGGCAACGTTCGTATTACCCCGGAGTTAGCATGCCCCTGGTTGTCTGCGTTCGCGTCCCACCTCCCTTCCTATGTCGTCTTGTTGTGTTTTATTTCACACTGTGCTCGGGAGTCTGTCATTGGAGCTATGGGGGGAGACTGAGTCTGGAGAACAAGTAGGCGCCTAGCTGCCATTGGTGCAGCTGGTACAGTAGCACCGGACCTCAAAGGCTCCCCTGAAACGTGATAATATATGTATATTATCATTGAAACAGCAGCCAGGGAGTCCATTTCCCTCCTTGCACCAGGGCCGACACTGGCTACGCCACTGGGCCCGTGTGGGAATTATCTCAAAAGACCCACTTTCAATGCAATTCACTCTCCTGCAACAATCTGGTGAGAAGAGGACTCCTCAGTGGAGGCAGGAAGAGAGCAGCCTTGCTGAGGAGGGTGGACGTTCACTTGTGTTTGCCAATCTCCGTCCTTTCCACGTCCTCACAGCATTTTTCAGGTTTTCACCTCTGTATCTATGATAAATTAAACACGTACTGTGAGTACCGATTGCCACGAGGTTAGCCACCATGCCCTTGCCAATTAGTTCGTATTTACTCTAGTCTGTGTCTATACCGTACGCGATGACGTCATCTAACTCTTTACGGGCAGCGTTCCTGGAGCAGTCCTGTTCCATTGGGTGTACAGCCAGCATCGGCTAGATTTGTTTTCACCTGGATGTAGCTGCCAAACGTGTATCCTTGTGACGGTGCAGTGTTTGTTATAACTCTCCTCATCCTTTTGCCAATCAATGCTGTTGTTTACTCTAATTTCATAGGTATGTTTCAGTTTTGTATCTTAAGTGACATCAAGGCACAGATGCCAGCTCGCAGGTCTTGCATGCAGCAGCCCAACTAGTCCTTCAGCAATCATGATAAATATCCGTGCAGTTCTTTAGTCCCCATAATACTGAGGGGAATCAAGATGCTAGTTAGTTGCTAGCTAGGGATGGGAGAAATTCGCGTTACTTGATTTTGCATACTTGCACGAAATTACACGTAATTACATAAAATGCAAAAGTGGCATTTGGCGATGTATTTTAGTACGAAATGCATTTGGACGTGAGGATACATTTCACTCTACCAAACCGTGCAAAAAACAGAACCCACCACAAACAACAGCAGCTTCTGTTCCGTTGTTCGCGTCGCGTAGTTCCTGTGTGTTGACAGAATACAGAGCATAATTTTGCCGTGTGGCATAATGGTATAATTTCAGGAATTTTGTGAAACAAGAGTGACTCAAAATTATGCTAATGGAGGTTTTGTCTGGCTGATTGGGTCACTGTGCCACAGGTCAGCTGCAACTTGTATCTGAGTGTGGCCTTCCTTAGAAGGAATACTAGTAGATGGCAGGGCATTAGTACAGTGCCCTACAGTAGAAGAGTTATCATAGAAAGCCGGGTCCACCATGGTATCAGAAACAACACTGGTGGTTTAATGCACACAGCATCAAATCAGTAGGAAAACAGCAACACTATGTGCATGGGAAAGTATTCTGACACAAGTGAACTAAGCTGGCACAGCTCTATGCCAGCTCAGATATAAACCATTAGGGCAGTATGCATTAAGGACTTCAATCATGAGCCCCTGCTTCAGAAAAAAGTGCATAAGTAAGTCTCATCTGTGGGTTGGGGAAGACGCCCCGCCTCCAGAAGAGTTTACCCTTCAGTAAACTGAAACTGGAATCAATGTACATGGGGTAGTTTCACACCTCCTTGGAAGAGTCTGCCTTTTGAATGATCTCGGGCGCAATAGTCCGGCTAACCTCAAGCAAGAAAACATAGCACTTAGGATAAGTGTTAGGAGTTTTAGAATCACTTGTTCTATAGTAGAACGGGAGAGAGGGATTTTTCTTGCCTCTGCTCCCCTGATTGTGCCATTTTTCTTGCCTCTGCTCCCCTGATTGTACTCGTTTTTCTTGCCTCTGCCCCCCTGATTGTGCTTGTTTTCTTGCCTTCTGCCCCCTGATTGCACTCGTTTTTCTTGCCTCTGCCCCCCTGATTGTGCTTGTTTTCTTGCCTTCTGCCCCCTGATTGCACTCGTTTTTCTTGCCTCAGCCCCCCTGATTGTGCTTGTTTTCTTGCCTTCTGCCCCCTGATTGCACTCGTTTTTCTGGCCTTCTGCCCCCTGATTGCACTCGTTTTTCTGGCCTTCTGTCCCCTGATTGCACTCGTTTTTCTTGCCTCTGCCCCCCTGATTGTGCTTGTTTTCTTGCCTTCTGCCCCCTGATTGCACTCGTTTTTCTGGCCTTCTGCCCCCTGATTGCACTCGTTTTTCTGGCCTTCTGTCCCCTGATTGCACTCGTTTTTCTTGCCTCTGCCCCCCTGATTGTGCTTGTTTTCTTGCCTTCTGTCCCCTGATTGCACTCGTTTTTCTTGCCTCTGCCCCCTGATTGTGCTTGTTTTCTTGCCTTCTGCCCCCTGATTGCACTCGTTTTTCTGGCCTTCTGTCCCCTGATTGCACTCGTTTTTCTTGCCTCTGCTCCCCTGATTGTGCCATTTTTCTTGCCTCTGCCCCTCTGATTGTGCCATTTTTCTTGCCTCTGCCCCCCTGATCGTGCCATGTTTCTTGCCTCTGCCCCCCGGATCGTGCCATGTTTCTTGCCTCTGCCCCCCGGATTGTGCCATTTTTCTGGCCTCTGCCCCCCGGATTGTGCCACCCCTGCCCCATGACATGCAAGTATTGAATAGTTAAGTGTGTTGGGGCTCTCTTGACATGTCACCCCAATGTTAGTTCAATGCTGATATTATAGTGTGGTGTATGAGGACTGCCCTGGCTGAAGTCCATTACTCTCTAGGGAGGCAAACAACATGAGACTGCCTTCATGGTATAAATCACCTGTGTCATGAATCCCGGGCTCCTTCAAGTGTCTCAGTTCATGGTTCGTGATAGTCGTGGGTCCTCTGGATATACCCAGCAATGGTAGTGCAGGGGCATATGGTTTTGTATCTCATGTAATCCACACGCTTCTGCTATAGCATCTGTATGCTACATTAAGCAGTAATTGCGCTGGAGATCTCTGCCTGGTACATGGGTGGAATAGTGTGAGAAGAGCTTGATGAGATGAAGGTTGCGAGTGTGTTGCCGTGTCCAATAGGTAGCGCTCGGAGAACCACAGAGCCACCCATTGCAGTTGTGCTGTGTGGGTGGCTTTGTGTGTGTGGCTCTGTGTGGGTGTACATGCAATAGGTCATGCATTGTACAATGACAATGCCATTTATTTATAATTAAAAAAAAAAAAATCATGAGCAATGCCAATAGCTCTACCTTTAATAATGCTGAGACCATTGCATTGTAAATGCTTGTTTAACATGTCAGCGAACCGAAGATCCTCACTAAATCATACCCCTAAGTTCTTTGCTGGGGCTCCCACAGAGTTAGGAGACGGGAAATCAGGGGGCCACAGAGATTGTCTAAAGGCCAGAGGGAACTGGCCGTACAAGAGGACCTCAGATTGGTCCTCATTGCACTTCACAGAGACATGGCCAAGCCAGCGAAATACGGACGTTAGGCACGTCTGGGCGATGTTGGTGTCCAGATCCGAGCCCCTCCAGGTAAATAACAATTGGGTGTCGTCTGCAAACACTATGATTTTTGCCCCAACCTCCTCTGCCAGATAAATCAAAGGGGTCCGATAAACATTGAAAAGCAGAGGGCTCAGAGTAGAGCCCTGTGGCACCCCCATAGCGAATTTCCTGACAGAGGATAGACAGGGAACCATGCAGACCTGCTGCTTGCGAGCATCCAAAAAAGATTTAATCCACTCCCAAGCCAGGCCCGTGATGCCAATGGAAGAGAGCCGGGCAAGAAGCATCTGGTGAGGCACCGTATCGAAGGCGGCAGAGATGTCAAGTAAAATCGGGGCCTAGCCAGACATGGATCAGTGGATGAGCCAGACTTCAGAGATCTAAGGATGGCCAAAATGTCAGACTCGGCGGCAGGCAAGAATGATGTGAACCGAGGGTTAGGGAAACAAAGTGCCTCAGGACGACACCAAACTGGTTCTGGCTGGGTTCAGTGATATGTGACTTTTTGAGAACAAAGACTTTTGGGGTATAAAGATCTGTGCAAAAACCCCTATACAGTGTGCTACTTCTGGATGTCAAGACGAACCTGTCCAAGTAACTAGAGGGAATAGGGAAGAGGAGTTGGCCTAACGGCTAGGGCGCTCGACCTCGGACCTCGGACCTGGAGGAACTGGGTTCGAGTATCGGTAACGGCGCCAAACTTCCTGTGATTCTGGGCAAATCACTTAATCTCCCCGTGCCTAACAAAATGAATGTGTGTCCTAAATGTAACATAACTGGTGCTATGTAAAGCGCTCTGATACCCGATTCGGTTTGGGTCTAATTCGCGCTATATAAAACTCTGCCAAAAAAAATTGACTTTGAAACTTTCACTCATCTTGCTGAAGCAACTACCCAAAGGCCTGATCTGAGCTTGCCTCCTGCCGAAGTCTCAAGGACATTAGACTTCACACATCAGCAGTCCGGATTCCTATTTGAGAGGGATTCTACTCGCATGTGAGGCCTCTGTTGGGAATTCCGGAGCCTCTGGTTCTACTGCGGGGAATGCGGGCTGAAAGTCATTGCATCGCTTTTGTGGGCCTCCACAGCTGAGGAGCTGTTGCCGCTGAAAACCCGCATTTGCCTGTGTTACCAAAGTCATTGTGATCGCTATTGTGGGCCGCCGCAGCTGAGGAGCTGTTGCCGCTGAGAGCCCGCATTTGCCTGTGTTACCAAAGTCATTGTGATCGCTATTGTGGGCCGCTGCAGCTGAGGAGCTGTTGCCGCTGAGAGTCCGCATTTGACTGTGTTAACAAAATCATCGCTATCGCTATTGTGCAGCTGAGGAGCTCTGCCGCTAAGTGCCCGCATTTGCCATCCTACAAGAATCATCACTATCGCTATTGAGGGCCGCTGCAGCTGAGGAGCTGTGCCGCTGAGTGCCCGCATTTGCCGACCTAAGAGAATCATCGAAATCGCTAATGCGGCAAGCTGCAACTGAGGAGCTGTGCTGCCGAGTGCCCGCACTAGTCCCCACTTCTTGGGTCTTGTTACCACCTGCGCGTGCCGCTGGGTGCCCGCCTTTAAGCCCCGTCCCGCGGACCGCTACAGCTGGGAGCTGTGGCCGCTGCGAGTCCGCCTGTCATCACCGCAACTTCCTTGTGAGATTGCGTGCTGTGCCCCTTTAAATCTCAGGGACAATGTGCACCACCGGGTCGCGTGGACCCCGGCCTCGCACTAAGTTCGTTCCACATGCTTTTTGAGTGCCTTTATTGCATTTGAATTGAATCTGTAATTATGTGCATTGTGGCTCCTTGAGCTCTTTTACGCCTCGTGTTCAATCTATATAAAGATAACTATTTTTCTATAACTGCTTGTGGTGTCGTTTGTAGTGTCTTCCCTGCGTTATTGTGTATGGTCATCAATGCTTCACACACTGCCTCTGAGATAGGCCTGTCTGCTTGTGCTATGTTACCACAGGGTTGAGCAGGGGTTATCAAAGGGTGTAGCCCCCTTACTCTGGCTTAGGAAGAGGGTCCCGATTTGGACCTCTGCGGCGGCCGCTGCCAACTAGAGATCGCCATTTTTAACCGTCAGTCTCTAGATCGTAAGGAGGAGCACCCAGCATGTGTCGCAGGCTATGCATAGGCTGTCGGAACTGTCAGTGATGCGATTGTGGCATCCCATAATCACGCATGAGAGTAGTAAAGGGGGCCAACGCACCTTCCTCTACTATATCGTCCACAGAGCGTATCCCTCTGGCCCTCCACTGTGTATTCAGAGTTAAGATCATACTTGGCCCCAAGCAGCTCCTTGAGAAGAGCAGGGATCAGCAATGCGTTATACGTCTGAGTCAGATGAGGCGTGAGGTCACTCAACCAACACTGTTATGCCTCACAGCGGCACTTATAGGCAGCCAAATCATTCATCAAATTGCCTCTCAGAGGCAATCCTGCCCTCTCACAGCACCTGTGCAAAGGAGATGGAGCCAATGTTCTCCTCCAAGTACTGGCTCAGATATTGGCACCGTCTGTGCTTGTCTTCAGGGGCTTTATACCCTGCTGTATACATACGCCAACGGACCTGAGGGGTTTGCAACAATCGAACATTATGGTCGGTTTGGCAGGATCAAGGCATAAACGTTTGCAATGGGTGCAGGAGGTGAAAGTATAGTCCACGTCCCTCAGGTGCGTCAACCACTACGGATCCATCAAGGCTTGATCATCAATAATGTCAGAGAGGATGAACCGGTCTCAGGGCTGCCTGGTCGTATGGTTTCTGGACTATCAAGGTGCCATATTCCAGCACCCCCCTCATGAATACCCTGGCTGTCCCAAAGGAGAGCAGGAGTTTGGTCAGCCGCCGGGGCATAGATAGAGCCCACATACAAAGACTCATTGAGTATCTGAACCTTGGCAAAAATATATCTGCCCAGGGGGTCCCGCCATGTCCAATGTGTGCAAACCTCCAGGAAGTTGTAAAATAAGATGTCCAACCCACTCTCCCCATGTTCCAAAGGAGTAGATGGGTGTGTAAGGGTAGTAAGGATCCTGCTGGCATGTAGTACCGTACTCATCCAATCCCTTCTGAGTTTATCATGTTCACTAGGTGACAGGTGTGTGTCCTGGAGCAATGCTACAGCAAGGTGGTGCATCTTCTGAAATGAGAGGATTTTCTGTCTCTTGATAAAATAGGTCAGGCTGTTGACATTAAGGGGCATATTTACAAGGAAGTGGTGGAGCACGGTGTTGGCCTCCTTGGCTTAACGCCACGCTCTCCACTTCTGAAATGCAGGGCTACACCGTATTTACAAGAATACGGTGCAGCCTTACATTTCACCCTATGCTGGTGCTGAATTTAGCTGTCTAGCGTAAATGCAGGCAGCCTTGTACCATAGTGCAAGGTTGCCTGAGTTGATGGGAACAGGCCTGCCAAGTACCACGCAAAACACACAAGATGATGGATGGAATGTTGCACAAAGAGAAGTGTGGCTCACTGGTTAGAGGAGGCAGACCCGGACGCTGAGATCAGACCCGGGACCAGGGTTCAATTTCCGACGTGGCAGGGTCTTGAGCCCAAAATGTCCACGGACTCGGTAATTCTCGCTACGGTGCCTGCTCGAATCACAGGTTCACACTCTGCAACTCTGGGCAATAGCTTGCTTAATCTCCCCTACGGCCCCCGCGGTGGGATGCCTGGCTTTCACCTTGGGGATACCCAGTAGGGGCTATCTCACAGGGAAAAACCAGGACGGGATCCCAATGCAAAGCGCTTTGAGACCTGGCGGTGATATTGCGTTATATAAAAACCTATCCATCCATCCATCCATCCACAATGGCAAAACATTCACCCCCAGTCCCAGATCTGGGTTTAATCCATCGTTATTTTGCTCACCAAGCCACCCCAGTTCAGACATGGCCAATTTTGAGGCATATGTAGTGTCAGGGGAGAGTGCCTTAAGGTGAACGACATGACAGTAGAGTCAGGAGGTGTGAAGAGATACCCGGTTGTAGAGGCTTATCACAGAGAGCGGGGGGTTAAGATAGCTGGTGCCGCTCGTAGGTCTTGGCGCGATAGTCAGATCTTTGAGGTGAGCCGGCCTAGCGTGATTGAGGTGAATCAGGGCGGTTTGTGAGAACTAAGATATGAGTCGAGAGTGTCCCACATGTGTCTGGTAGAAGATTTCCATGGCGAGTTCTGGAGGGATATATTGTCGGCGCTTCTTAGATTGATGACCCAGTTTAACCAGCAATTAAAGGAGTGCTTTGTGTGTGTCTTTCCAATTGTTGAGGATAATCTTAATCGCCGCAGTTAGAAGTAAGTCTAGGAGTGTCCTGTCCATTTCAGTCAGTGCTTTTGCTCTAAGGAAACCAAAAACTAGTGACGAGATATCTCTACTAGGGGAGTAAGAGAAAAGGTTAGATATGAAGTCGAAGATCTTATCCCAGAATGGTGTCACACAAACGCACTGGAGTGTGAGATGATCAAGGTCACCAACTTTGTCCTTGTTTCTCAGCGTTGAGGCCCAAGTTTTGGACCAATCGAGCTCTGAGATCGGGGAGCAGGACTGCGATTCCCAAAAGGTTACCAACTTCTTATTAAGGGAAGTATGTTGAGGGTGAATTAGCTTATACATCCAGGAGACCTGATGACCTAGTCTATTTACTTTCAAGAGATAGTGCGGGAGTGAAGGAGAGAGGAGAGGTAACTTTGCTTTATTTAATGCTGATTTTATTTTTAGGAAGTTATAGAACTCGATTGATTCCGGGTTATAAGTAGCTTGTATTTCTTTGAACGAGAGGGGGTAAGCGCTGTTGAGGAGTTGGTGTGGAAAAAAGATGGCTTCGTTAACCCAGGAGTCATTGTATAGAGGGCTTCCCTTGTAGAGTATTTTATGATTGTTCCAAAGTGATTCAAGGTTGGAGAGCTTAATACTGTAGTCTCGAAATGTATCGATCTTCAGTAGGGCCCATTTTGTGTTCTTAAACAAGGACTTTCAGAATGTAACCGCCTTGAGATTCGTGGTCAGCAGGGACGCAGGGGAGAGATTCATGAGGATTGATTTCTCAATGTCCAGACAAACTGGGGTGTAGTCCTCTGATTTAACGAGCCAATAGGAGCCTTGTTTTGCTAAAAAAGCCGTCTGGAGCGTTTGAAACCTGCAAGATTGATCCCACCCAGTGAATTATCCAATCTAAGTTTCTTCAAGCTAATTCTTGCTTTCTTCCCTTTCCACAGGAATTTGGAGAGCAGGCTGTCTAATTTATGGTGGAAGTCCTCATTTAAAAGGAGGGGGAGCATAGTGATTATATAGTTCTCAAGGGGCGAGATCATCATTTTGATGGTCTCAATCCTATCCCACCATGTTATGAATCTTGGCGACCATGCATCAAGGAGACCTTTAATTTTCTCTAGGGTGTTAGCCTTGTTGCAAAGGAGTGTCTCGAGGATCGTACTGCCAAATTCAATCCCTAAATATTTTATGTAACCAGGTTGCCAAGCAAGCCCAGAGTCCCCTAACATATCTCGGGTACCAAGGATGTTCAAGGGTTTGACTTCGGACTTGTCGCGGTTTCATTTAATCCAGAGTGACTACAGTATCTTTCTATGGTGGACATAAGTGCTTTAATGGAATCACTCGGATTCTCTGTAACCACTAGGATATCATCCGCGTAAGCGGCCAACTTCACTATGGTATCTCCGAATGACACACCCTTTATATCGCTATTACGTTTGATATCCGTGATCAGTGGTTCCAAGGCCAAAAGAAATAATGCAGGAGAGAGGGGACAGCCCAGTCTGGTTCTCTGTTCTAAGCGGAAGGGTTCTGACAAGGTGCCAACAATAGCTATTCGGGCAGTAGGGCAAGAGTACAGGGCGAGGACCATATTGATATATGCCTCACCTAGATTAAAAGATGACATGCATTGTGTCAAAAAAGACCATGATACTCTATCAAATGCTTTTTCTGCATCTAAGGTAATGGCGATGGAAGGGACGGGCGTTATCTTAGCTTTTTCCAGGATGTGGCACAGTGAACTTGTATTATCATTAGACAAGCAATGCTTGAGAAACCCCACCTGCGAATTACTTATCAGCTTTGGCAGAATCGCCTTTAGTCCATTGGCTAGGATTTTTTTAAAGAGCTTGCAATTAAGATTGATAAGCGAGATTGGCCTGTAATTTTTGTTTAAAAGGGAGTCCTTACCGTCTTTGGGAACAACGATGATGTTGGCTTCACCCATTGATTTGGTTACACAGCCATTCTTAGCAATGGAGTGGAACAGTTTTAGTAAGGTGGGTTTTAGTGACTTATCAAATTCTTTGTAAAATGAGGCCGTGATGCCGTCTGGGCCTAGGGCTTTATTGCTTTTAAGGGATTTAATGGATATAGAGAGTTCCTTTTCAGAAATGGTGTTCCCTAGCGCTGAGCTCTCAGTTTCACTTAATTTTGGTAGGCTCAATGTCTCTAGATATTTAGTGCAGCTCTCTAGATCTATTGTTTGATTATTTTTGTAAAGGTCCTCATCGAAGTTTTGGAATGCCTTTAGTATCTCGTTTTGTTTTGTTTGGACAATGTTCTTGGAATCTCTAGTCGATTGGATGGTGAATTGTTTCTGTTTGTGCATGAGATACAAAGCTAACAATTTGCCTGCCTTATTTCCCTCACATAATTTTAGTGCTTTAAATGTATTAATCCACACACCCACACGCTTACTCATTATCTTGTTGTTTTCATATTTCTTCTTGATCAAAAGGTTAAAGATGTCTTTATTATCTATATTCGCAGAGTGTTTTACCTTGAGTGATTTGATTTCTTTCTCTAGCGACTCCAGTTCTTGATTTCGTTTTTTATTAATTTGCGTCTTAATACTGATAATGACACCTCTAATAGTCGCTTTGAGAGCATCCCATAAAGTGGATGAGCTCGTTTCAGGACGGTCATTTAGTTCAATGTATTCTTTAATTGCGGATTGATCTTTGTTTTGTTTGCTGGGTCAGAGAGGATGTCATCGTTGAACCGCCATCTCTTTGGGGGAAGAATGGAGTGTGTACCTGTGAGTTTGGCACTAATGCAAGAGTGATCGGAGACTAGTTTTGGGGCTATATCTGTTTCATCTATGAGGTGTGTGAAAGCACTTGAGAGTAGAATGTAGTCAATCCTAGAGTAGGAGTTATGAGGGGCCGAATAAAATGTATAGTCTCTTACGTCTGGGTGTTGGAGATGCCACAAATCCCTTAGGCTATATTTAGAGCATATTTTTTTGAGGATTTCATGTGAGCGGGAGGTCCGGTATTTGCACTTAGATTCGCGGTCTATGTGTGGGTCTAGCGAGAAATTAAAGACCCCTCTGACTATGATGAGCTCATCCTGCGGAAGGCTCTCAAGATTACTGGAGACCTTCTCCCAGAACTCCGGTAAGTTGGTGTTAGGGCCATATATGTTGACTACAAGGATGGGGTCATCACCTCTCTGGAGGTGTGTGATTAAAAAGTCTACCCGATAGGAGCTCGATACAGTTGTGATGTTGGACTTTTTCGCAATGAGGGTAATCACTCCTTTTTATGTCGAGCCTAGTGCAGCGCATGCGCAGCACTAGAAAAACGACCTCTTGCCATCAGCACAGCTTTCCTAAAAGCTCATGCATGTGGGGCTCACACGCCATTGGCCTCTGCTTCTGGCTTTAGCACACAATTGGCCAAAGGTGTGTGGAAGTCCCAGCTTCTTTTAAAAGGTTTACTCCCAGAGCGATTTGCTCTTGGGAGCCAGCAGAGGCGTGCAGGGCCATCTGGATTTAATTAGCCGTGGCACGCTTGTCAAGTTTGCTAGAGGGTTTTCGAACAGTTTTAGGGGTCTCATCCAAGCGTCCTCGATGCTGTGCACGAGTCTGGAACACTTTGGTACATTTTGCGAACGCTCGTGCTGCTCCCACAAACAGGCTCGCAAACTTTTCCTTCAGTCATGCACTCGTACACTTTAAAGTTAAAGAAAAAAGAGTAGAGAGGCGCACTCAATGAAGTCAGTAACACAAGGAGTCCATTAAATATGTAGATCTTCTGTTGTTTTCTTAGATATATTCTTTATTTTCTTTCACATATAACGGCACAGCCAACGCGTTTCATTCCCATTTGTGCCTAGGGAATTTCATCAGGGCATATACTGAACAGTCAGGTTAATACGGTAGTCCTAGATGAAGTTGCTCTTAGGAAGCTGTTGTGAAGAATAATCGCAGTAGGTCACAGCGTATTCCTGGGAAACGCTTGCCGCTCAGGTCCGAGTGGAAAGGTAGTTCGTGTCCCCCGAGTTGACCGGAAAGTACAGCTTGGGAAGGTCAAGGTGTCAGTTGATCCTAGACCCCTTAGGGGAACTGCAAGGCGAAGGACGTTCTGCGGGCTCCGGGTAATAACCGGCGTGTGTAGTTCCTTGTCTTCGCGTTATAATGGAAGGTACCTCTGATATGGTGCCCGTACTCCGCCGCTCCTCCTCATGGAATAGTGGAAGCCTTTAAAGTTAAACACTGGCATGGGATATTTTTCTATAGCTCAGGGAATTGAATCAATCCGATTTCGCAGGAAGTATTCTCTTCCGTTTGGCCGCTTTTCCTCTACATCGATCCCCTAAGAACTGCAATGGCTGTGTGGATACTCAGTTCTGGGAAAAGATCTGTTTTAACAGTGGTAAGCCAAGGGTAGAAGCTCGTGCCAATCAGAGAACAGGCTTGTGACATTCTAACATTTAGAAAAAAAGTTTTACGCCCCAGAATCTAGATCAAACTAAGAGGCCCCAGACAGACTAAATCCTTCCCTGTAGCTAATGGGACACTGGGAAAATGTAAAATAATGTATTTGGGCTTTATTGTAAATCGTTTTACTCACAATTTGTAGAATGTGAACTATTTATTATTATTTCACTGGGTTTGATTACATGCTTCTTTTGTTTTCTTCCCAAGTTGCAGTAAATTGTTCACACATTTGTTGCTTGACAAGGAGGGTACTATTCGCTTTCTCACATATTTTTGATTTAGCAAGGTCAGAGAAGGAAAGTTGGAAGGCCAAGGAGGCCATGTTGGCATAAGAGTACATGAAACAAGGTTACAGCAGGGCTTAATTTGAGCCGGTGATTTCCGGTGGCGGCCACCTGTACCTATCTATAACGCATCTGATTTTTACCGAGCTGAAGAGAGGAAAACACACAGATCAGAAAGATGAAAGAACCATAACAGAGGGAGAAAGCAGGAAACTTCTAGAGTTAGAGAAAGGGGCGAGTAGGAGGGAGGGGGGTGAGGGTGTCTGGTAGGGTATTTAAGACTACCGGCCTTGGCACTTGGCACCTCCACTTTTTATTAAACCGGACGCTGAGCTTCGGGCACCGGCATACTTTATTTTACAAATTAAGCACTAGCTTTCAAGTTGTTGCGTTTAACCCAGGCAGTAATTTTCTTCCTTGTTTCCTGGTAGATGATCAGTTGCTTTTTGACAAATACTCGCTGAATATCACATGAATTCACTGAAGGCATCTGTGTATGTTTAAAGTGTTACTGTAGCAAGGGACCAGGGTTAAACTGAGACCAAAAGTAGGCCCGGACACCCCAAAAAAGTGTCCCACATTTGTAGATCGCAATTTTTCGCGAACTGTGGCTTTATTAGAGCTGGGGGCTAATTTGTGGCAACATATTTGATAAATGACAAGCGTTCTTCCCTTAGCTCTGCTCGGCCCTACTAATTTCATAACCTACCCTCATGCAACTCAGTTCTTCACCTACCCTCTTGTAACTCTCATTCTTCTACCTTCTGTCCTGCACTCTAGCTCTTCATCCCTCTTTTTGCATCGTCTCACCCCACCAGTATTCTCCATTCAACTTGTGTGTCTTTCCTCCCACGTTGTCTGTTCTCCTTTCCTTTTTTCTACCCCCTTCCTGCCCTGTCATTCCCTTCTTGTATTTGTTCTGAGCGGGAAAAAGCTCGCCCTGTTGCTACCTGGTTTTTCATCGTCCATGTACATGACAGTACCTTTTGCCCACACCAGAGCCCCTGATGCTCTTGCCTCCTGACTTCTAACTATTCTTTGTGGTGGGGAAGCTAATTACACTATTGGTGAAGGCTGAAATATATATTTTCGTTCCACAAACGCCAAAATGAGTGGGATTGCCAATAATCAAAGCATGATGCCAAAGAATGAACTTTATATCATACAAGGGGGTGGTGATATGCACTCCTTCTTTATCCAAAGTTAATCCATTATTTGTCTTTTATCCTCTTTGCGTGCAAACTAGGAAGTGCTATGCCCAAATGCACTACATTTAACGTACAAAGATGGGGAGCACAGATTCCACGCTCCACTCCTAGTTGCACTGCTTTCTTTGAAACTCCATCCAACCAACTCATCAGTACTAAGCATTATTCAAAGTTCATTCCATTCGCTTCAAGAATCATGCCAATCCTTTTATCCACTTCTCCACATTAGTAACGTCTTGTATTTTGGTAGCTTTTCATATTTGCGCGTGCCCATCCGGACTTCATCGAAAATATAATCCAAAAACAACAGGTGGGTCAGAGCAGCATCTCTTTTATTTTAGACCCAATGCATTTCGGGTTTTAAACCCTTTGTCGGGGGTCACTGTGAAGTCAACAGTTTCAAGGAAAAAGCATCAGTATTCATTTTGCATGATTTTCGCTGAGTATACACTTTTTATATACATTATGTAAATCATTTATATGTTTAAACTAACATTCCAAATCCCCGTGTTCACTCCAAATACCATCTTTCACAACCAATTTATTGGTTTGTCAGAGGCTGATGAAAGTTAAGGGAGAAACTACCAGTAAAAAGCTGGCGATGGGAAATTGTGTGAGCCCCACTAAATGTCCTTTTTAGGTCTCGCATACGCAGCACGCATGCGCTACATTGGGAAAAGACCTTTACCCATCAATTCAGTTTGGCTGGCAAAAACGTACATGCATTGCAGCAAAAATATTTTTTAGACTCCCCCCGCCATGGGAGAAGCCTCCCATAGCGAGGGGAGCATTACGTTTTTTTATTTACATAAATAAAATCTAATTTTGGGATTTTCTTTTTGAAAAAAAAAATTAATACTATTTGTTACAGGGCTCCATCGAAACAAACAGTAAAATTCATTGAAAAGAACTGCCTGCTGGGTGGTATTTATAAATTTAGCGGGTATAGTAGTCTTGTCTTGCCTGAAGTAAAGTCCTTTATTATGCCAATGGTGATTGCTCTGTTGGCCAATGATTGAATCGGACCCCTAACTAATCAATCTTTTTACTATAGGCACAGTTTCACCTCTGGAAATCTGATTAAAAGGAGGTACTTTTCTCTCTCTCTGGATTTGCCTTCCCTCAGTACCATGTAAATGAGTAACTGGTTGGGATGATTCTGCCCATTGAATAATTCATAATACACATGACCAAAGATTTGAAGCCCTTTCTGCAATGCAATATTTAAATATGGGCTGTTCCTGCTCATGAATATAATAATTGCAGGTTACTTTAGCTTTAAAAAAAGTTAAAGCTCCAAATTTCTATAAATTTTGCAGCCTATTAGCCTGTAATTTGAACAAGATGAGTCGTCTAAGGGGTTGTATAGAACGTTCAGAGAGGATTCTCCTTCTTGTTAACAGGACAGCATGTGCGCCATACCTCTCATGACTGATAAAGCCTGAGTATGTCTTGCCGATTCAGAAAAGGGGGTGGTGATGAACAGAGTGTCTGAATTAAGCAGACCACTCTTACCCAGTCCAAAGATCAGGGCTTGATCCATCACCGTTATTTAGCTCACTGCCCCATCCTATATGCAAATTAGTCTGTCCCTGGCCCAGTGCATCATGGGAACAGGGCAGACCAAACTACCAAGCCAATTCTTCACCAGAAAGGAGACAAGCTTCCGGGGACCGGTTTCTGGCATTACAGCCGTCGTCGGCCCGGCTTGCTTGAATCCTGATGGAGCAGTGAGCAAGGGACTCATGTCTGAGTATACCCTGCCACACCTATAGTGGCCAAAAACGATTCAGAAAAGGGGTGGTGATGAACAGAGTGTCTGAATTAAGCAGACCACTCTTACCCAGTCCAACGATCAGGGCTTGATCCATCACCGTTATTTAGCTCACTGCCCCATCCCAGCTCAGAACCTGGCTATATGCAAATTAGTCTGTCCCTGGCCCAGTGCATTATGGGAACAGGGCAGACCAAACTACCAAGCCAATTCTTCACCAGAAAGGAGACAAGCTTCCGGGGACCGGTTTCTGGCATTACAGCCGTCGTCGGCCCGGCTTGCTTGAATCCTGATGGAGCAGTGAGCAAGGGACTCATGTCTGAGTATACCCTGCCACACCTATAGTGGCCAAAAACGATTCAGAAAAGGGGGTGGTGATGATGAACAGAGTGTCTGAATTAAGCAGACCACTCTTACCCAGTCCAAAGATCAGGGCTTGATCCATCACCGTTATTTAGCTCACTGCCCCATCCCAGCTCAGAACCTGGCTATATGCAAATTAGTCTGTCCCTGGCCCAGTGCATCATGGGAACAGGGCAGACCAAACTACCAAGCCAATTCTTCACCAGAAAGGAGACAAGCTTCCGGGGACCGGTTTCTGGCATTACAGCCGTCGTCGGCCCGGCTTGCTTGAATCCTGATGGAGCAGTGAGCAAGGGACTCATGTCTGAGTATACCCTGCCACACCTATAGTGGCCAAAAACGATTCAGAAAAGGGGGTGGTGATGAACAGAGTGTCTGAATTAAGCAGACCACTCTTACCCAGTCCAAAGATCAGTGCTTGATCCATCACCGTTATTTAGCTCACTGCCCCATCCCAGCTCAGAACCTGGCTATATGCAAATTAGTCTGTCCCTGGCCCAGTGCATCATGGGAACAGGGCAGACCAAACTACCAAGCCAATTCTTTACCAGAAAGGAGACAAGCTTCCGGGGACCAGTTTCTGGCATTACAGCCGTCGTCGGCCCGGCTTGCTTGAATCCTGATGGAGCAGTGAGCAAGGGACTCATGTCTGAGTATACCCTGCCACACCTATAGTGGCCAAAAACGATTCAGAAAAGGGGGTGGTGATGAACAGAGTGTCTGAATTAAGCAGACCACTCTTACCCAGTCCAAAGATCTGCCTGCTGGTTGGTATTTATAAATTTAGCGGGTATAGTAGTCTTGTCTTGCCTGAAGTAAAGTCCTTTATTATGCCAATGGTGATTGCTCTGTTGGCCAATGATTGAATCGGACCCCTAACTAATCAATCTTTTTACTATAGGCACAGTTTCACCTCTGGAAATCTGGTTAAAAGGAGTTACTTTTCTCTCTCTCTGGATTTGCCTTCCCTCAGTACCATGTAAATGAGTAACTGGTTGGGATGATTCTGCCCATTGAATAATTCATAATACACATGACCAAAGATTTGAAGCCCTTTCTGCAATGCAATATTTAAATATGGGCTGTTCCTGCTCATGAATATAATAATTGCAGGTTACTTTAGCTTTAAAAAAAAGTTAAAGCTCCAAATTTCTATAAATTTTGCAGCCTATTAGCCTGTAATTTGAACAAGATGTGTCGTCTAAGGGGTTGTATAGAACGTTCAGAGAGGATTCTCCTTCTTGTTAACAGGACAGCATGTGCGCCATACCTCTCATGACTGATAAAGCCTGAGAATGTCTTGCCTGCATTATTGATCAATATGTGAATCAACAATAGTCCAGTATATCATGCACCAGCCCCAGACAGGTGACCTGCCTTCCAGCCTCAATTTACTGAAAGCATTGTCATCCATAGCCCTCACAAGAAGCATCAGAGTGTAAGTTGTCTTTTGGTAGGAACCAGAAAATGAGAAAGCACTAACCCCACTCCCCGCACGATCTTATAACATACATTTTAGGCAGTCACCTAGCCTTGTGAAATTGCACACTTACTTTGTCTAGGCTAACTTTACCGTATGACCTGCCTGGGTAGGACCTGGCATCGGTAATGCACATGTTCCTCCTGCAAAAAGCTGCCTCTTGGACCCCAAATCATCAAGCTGATTGCATTCTTTCAAACTCTCACCTTCCCAGTGGCGCTTGCATGCTGTCCTTTGGTAACAGCTTGGCTCCATCCTCAAGTTCTCTGTCCCATGGCACAGCTGTTCAAGTCCCCTCTTGGTCTTGGCCCCAACTATGGTGCCAGCCTTTTTACCATTGTTCCTGTAAAACACCGGAGTTCCTCCCATCCCCAACAAGCATTGGAATAGCCAATAGGTCTCGCCTTTGGGACCTTATAAGTGTTTAGCCATGCAACAGTTGATGTTGTTGCACCAAGGATATTGTGCTGGATAACAAAACACTTATAAGGTCCCGAATGCGAGACCTATTAGCTATGCCAGTGCTTGTTTCTTATGGTCTGCTGGAGAGCATAAGACATGAGAGATCCAGTTATGTTTTATGAAGCCTATGTCTTTTTCTGAGAGTTTGGTTTCTTGTAGGAGGATGATGTCCCCTTTGGTTTTCGCTAGGTATTTCCTGCGCTTCACTGGATGATTGAGGCCCTTAACGTTCAGAGATACAATATTAAGGTTCTCTGCTAAGGCTCTATTCTGTCTCATGTAGGTGTTTGCTGTCGCTAATTACTGGGCGCAAGTATAGGGGCAAGCCTCTCCTGATGGTGACCTAACTCCATTGCCAGCTAAGTCTGTCTGCCTTACAATTCCTATCATTCAGGAGCGACAAAATGTTATAAAGCCTTCACAGGTGGTATACAGTCAGAATCAAGGTTGCAGCTTCCTCTGACCCATTGGCTTGGATGTTAAATTTTCCAATTGGACTTTAACATTATCTGCATTACTGTGCCTGTGCTGACTACTTGTCCCAATTGTTCCTACTGCTGATATCATAGGCACACTCATCATCCTACTCATGATCATGCTTTACTGTATTTCTGCCTTGTGATTTTTGTTATTTGTTTATTTGATTGTTTCAATAAAAATTTTATTAAAAAAAAAAAAGAGAAAAACATGAAGACAAACATTGGAACGTTGGAGCTCCGGACTTATACCAGAAATTAAAAGCCATTTAAGGGCTTTAATACAGTGAACATGTATCTCAATACATAAATGATGGCAAATTGCTGCTTTGGTATCATTTTATCCTCCCCTCCGGAGTCAGCAACTAGGTGTTTCAGAAATGTATGACCTTTTTATTCTGTACACTGCAGTAAAAGCTAGGGACAGCTGTCTTGTTCAGTAACCAAACTACCTTTTAAATTAGTTTGAGCATCCCGAGTGCCCCCGCCTAGCTTGAGAAGTCAGTTCTCAGTGAACACCCACCATGTCATACAGGACAGGTAGCCAAGTCGATAAGGAGTCATCTTTCTTTACATGAATATCATTGGTTCACAAAGCCTTCCATACCAAAAGAGCCATGGTGGACGGAACTCTGGCGCTGTAGATGTGCTATGCTCTTTCTAGCATTTTACGGTAACTAAAGGTTTAATTTTCAAGTTCTGACAGTGACCTTGTCCTAGTCTACCGGACATTGACCTAGTGTGCTAGCCTGTATCTCAAACCAACTTTATAGGTATATCAGCTAGCACCTGTTTTAAAGTGAACCAGGGTCAGAAAAAGGTTTACGCAATCAAAAGAACCAAATACAATAATTTTCATATCACAATTGTGTGAAATTTTTTGGTTCGCTAAAATTTCCAATTGACTCAACCTCACTCTAGTAATTATATTCAATTGAATACATTTTTAGATATTGGTGTCCTGGATTTAGAAGTACTGGAGTGAAAATGTACACAAAATGAGGCCCTTTTAACACATTTCCATACACAGATGTGAGCTGGATCAACTGTGTGATGACAGTGATCCTTGTGCCAATCATCTGCACTCGAGCTCATCAGGCAACAACGACAATCATCAGTACAGACTACTTACTTATCCCTATCTTGGCTCAATCCAGGAGGGCTTTCAGTTCCATTATAGTCAATTATACATTTAAAGTTAAGCTTTCATAAGACTATGGAATGATTGTTCCCCAGAGGAACCCACAGAATTATCTTTTACAAGTTACAGACAACAACAGCTCAAGCAGGTCGTACTCAGTAACACCAGCAGAGGGCTCCATAGATTGCTTTTGCTCAAACTTTAGCACTGTATGTTCTTACAGGGGCTTTAAGGAACAGCCTTCCTTCCATACTAAGAAAAAGCTTAAAACACTCGGTTAGTCCTGGACATAGGAAGACCGACGTTCTGGATATGATTATGGCATAAAGATTTTGACAAAAAGTCAACACTTAAATAAGCTTAGCTTTATAACCGTTCACCCTTCCAAGGTGCTCACAGCTTTCTGAGAAACTCTTTGTACTCAACTCCTTTGTCTACATCCCTCTTGTAGCACAATACATACAAGTACTGAACATTTTATGGCATTTTTATGAATTATTAACAAGGGCAGTGCCAAGCCACAGACATATTTTTAACTTTCCTAAGAAATTATACATTGGTTTGACAAAAATGACTGAATTAAAAGACATGAAGCCCAGGTCTTTGTATCAAAAGTAGCACTTCTCTCTCCATCAACACAAGAGAGCTAGTCCCATCTCAAAGAAACCTTGTCAGTCATGTGAACGCCAAAAGCAGAGCCATTCTGAGAACCGTCACACTGTCGAGACAGGACCCCCTTCTAATGCCACCTCTATCAGACTCCCTGTTGACAGCAGTCACACTGTCGAGACAGGACCCCCTTCTATTGCCACCTCTGCTATACTCCCTGCTGACAGCAAAAATTAAGTTGAGTTTAGGGGCGCAATCTAATTTCTTTACAATCAGCAGTCAAATGCCAAAATCTAAGTAATTTTTAGGTCTTGTCCTATTCTATTCCGCAAAGAATGAATAGGACGAGACTATTGGGGCTAAACTAAGAACTAAACTAAGCTCTGAAAAATGCTGATTTCCAGAAGTGCATGTGGTCTCGTGAACGCACTTCTATCCGCCTGCCTGGATTCACCACATGAAAGCCATTTGTTGCCACACCACCATGAAAGGCTTCTGCTCCCCCTCACTCCCTTTCCTCCCCCCCACTCGCTGGCCATGTCAAACGTGAGAGCTTTAAAGGGGCTTGCTTAAAGCTTGAAGGCAATCTGCTTCCCAGCCACCCTGGTGTTTCTGGCTTTTCTCGCTCGCTAATCAGTTTTTTTCCCCTCCCACCCTTCCTTTGATGTCCACCGCGCGTGGCCTCTGCCTGTCGCCTAACACGGTCATTGGTGCTACCACCTCTCACAAAGCTGCATTTACAATTCTTGTTTTTTGTTGCTTCCAGCCTGAGCCCGTATCCCGCGCATGATTTTGGAAGGTTCCTATTTGTAATTTTATTTTCAGGCTACAGTGGCCCTACATCCCCCAGAAAGGTTTTCCTGTGTTCTCATGTTTGTAATTGATATGCCTATTTTTTCACGCTACCACGGCCGCTCCCCCCTCCCCCACCCCCCCATCCGCAAAGCTTTCCTGTATTCATGTATTTGTACATTTTGTGCTTTAAAGAAGAATTTTTTTTCCCACATAGTGCGAACTTTAACCCAAGGTGTCGGTATCAGTTCCATTACGCATAGGGACACAAGCATGGAGAATTAACAGAGAGATTTACCCAGAAATCGAGGATGTTTAGCCTCCCGCTGATACTCAAACCACTCTAGCCCTCACGCCATATCCTCTTCCCTCTTGATCAGCATTTGAGATGGTTGGCACTACTTTGGACTGCGCGATTATTACGCGATCCAAAGCAGCGCCGCCCATCTTGTCTCCTAATGCTGCAGCCGAGTTTATTTTAATGTCCTGCTTCTTAATGAAATGAATTATTTTGCTCCGTTGCCAATTTACAAAACAAAAGGTAACCCACCGATCCCCATGTGGAGATTCCCGTTCAGTAGTTGTACATATGTTTCTGCTATACCTGGATGTGGTGCCATATTTTTTATTCCGCCTTCCCTATTCCCGGCAGAAAAAAAGAAGGATTTGTACTGGTTAAATACACAGGTCAGCTCACACCAAATCTACACCATGAGATAGAAATGGATGTAACTTGTGCCGACTGAAATGTTGCCTACAACAATGTATTATTGTTGAAAACCCATACTCTTCTAGAAGATTCAGGGGAAACTAGTGCTGACTGGTCAAAAATAATTCATACTAGTGTCGGCAGTGCGTGACGCGTAATTTAAATGTTAATGCTTTTGTCAGCGCGTTTGTGTAATGCGAATTTATCGTGCTACAAGATTTTTACCATTTTAACTGGTTTCACTATTTAATAACCATTTTGCAGCACTCTGTACTACAAATAGAATGCCCTTCCAAAAGGCTTGTTTTTGTTATTGGCATTTTTATATGCGTGTCTGTGGTGTTAAAAATGTCAGCATAGCATCCCCCATAGCTCCCCGTGACCCCCTCCCTCCCTCTTCTCTCCTCGCTCCTTGTGCTCCCTCCTTCCACTCAGCATTGAACATGTGCCCCGGTGCCTTCAGAGGAAACCACGACTCTTCAATCTTTTTAGAACAAAGTCCGCTCATCTCATTCTACCTCCTCTCCCCAAACCCCGTGTTTGTCCGTCACCTCTTGCTTTCAGAGACAGTTATATGGCTGCAGCAATGCACCATTCTCAGCTCTTCGCAGCGCACTCTTTAGCTGTGCTGTGACAAAAGGAGATGGAAGGGCCCTCAGCCCAACCCCAGGGGGCAGCCACTTATCCTGTTAGCGGGGCACTTACTGGGCAATAGTATCTGCGTCCCAAGGGGATTTACAGAAAGGAGGATTTAATGGCAGATAAGCACATGCAGCCTGCCCATATCCGGTCCAATTGGACATCAAGGACCCATATAGGCACAAAGCTTTAGCGCACAAAGCTAGAAACTACTGCACAGGCCAACTAGATATGACAGGGGCCACATTTTTATTCGTTCAACCTTTCCGTTCGCTTCCTGCCCTACCTGTTACGAAAACATAGCCTCCCTGCCCGTGAGAGTGTGTGAACATAATGTGATTCTCTTGTAAAGCGCTCTAATGCCCTTGAAGGAAGTTGGCGCTACATAAAGCAGCAATATATATATATATATAATTGTATTATTAAAAAGCAAAACGACAATAACCAGTTTGTAGCTGGAATGCCAGAATTGGAACACCTCACATCTACAAATGGGACAGTAGCACAATTCCGCTATATGGTTGACTGGTAATGCGTGACAAGGTCAGCCTGGCTTTAAGCCAGCAGCAAGTTGAGGTCTATGACTTGTAGTTTTACTTTTAAAATAAACAGTTTGCTAAAATATTGAAAGGTCTGACTGAAAGTGCCATTTACAGCTTTTCGGCTATCAGCGGGCCAAGCGTGTTCCTGAATTAAAGGGTGTGCTCCTTTAATTCTAGACACATCTTCAGCGCCTGGATACCCTACTGGGTGATTAGCCGCTATGCAAGTCTTGATTCATTGATTGTAAATAGCTTCTCTTTAATCCCTCCTCCTTAAGCTACATGCTTATTACTTGATGGCTAGAGGGAATATTAACTTTTCACTAAGTATAACCTGAAACCGGTCAGCCGGTCCGTCCCAGAGTCTTTCATTTTTTCTTTTTTATTTATATAGAACCTACTACCTCCCTGACGAGGTGATACATTTGGAAACTAAACACTGTATTTTCGTCTCCATATTTCTACAGCATATGGCCCGGGCAGACCAAACCTCGCAACAGGGGAAGCATGCATGGCTTGGAACTGGATTAAAAATGCTAATACTCCCAAATTAGAACGATAGTTCAGTAGGAGAATGTACCAGCAGCAGAGAGCTGCGTGCCATCTTCAGCCACGCACTTTACCGCCCTCACTCTACCACCCTCACTCTACCACTCTACCACCCTCACTCTACCACTCGACCTCCCTCACTCTACCACTCTATCGCCCTCACTCTACCGCCCTCGCTCTACCACCCTACCTCCCTCACTCTACCTCCCTCACTCTACCACTCTACCGCCTTCACTCTACCACTCTACCGCCCTTACTCTACCACTCAACCGCCCTCACTCTACCACTCTACCACCCTCACTCTACCACTCTACCGCCTTCACTCTACCACTCTACCGCCCTCACTCTACCACTCTACCGCCCTCACTCTAAAAGGCTCACTTTGCTGATCTACCGCCCTCACTCTACCGCCCTCACTCTACCGCTCAACCACCTCACTCTACCACTCTACCACCCTCACTCTACCACCCTCGCTCTACCACTCTACCGCCGTCACTCTACCGCCCTCACTCTACCACTCTACCACCCTCACTCTACCACTCTACCGCCCTCACTCTACCACTCTACCGCCCTCGCTCTACCACCCTACCTCCCTCACTCTACCTCCCTCACTCTACCACTCTACCGCCTTCACTCTACCACTCTACCGCCCTCACTCTACCACTCTACCGCCCTCACTCTAAAAGGCTCACTTTGCTGATCTACCGCCCTCACTCTACCGCCCTCACTCTACCGCTCAACCACCTCACTCTACCACTCTACCACCCTCACTCTACCACCCTCGCTCTACCACTCTACCGCCGTCACTCTACCGCCCTCACTCTACCACTCTACCACCCTCACTCTACCACTCTACCGCCCTCACTCTAAAAGGCTCACTTTGCTGATCTACCGCCCTCACTCTACCGCCCTCACTCTACCACTCTACCACCCTCACTCTACCGCCCTCACTCTACCACTCTACCGCCCTCACTCTACCGCCCTCACTCTACCACTCTACTGCCCTCACTCTATCTATCGCCCTGCCCATCTCTAGGCTCATTTAGAAAAGCAGTGAAAACTTGGCTTTTTACTGCGGTCTGTTAGGTGGCCCGTTTCAGAGAGGACTGCTGTCTGTCATAAGCGCCAAGACGCCTTCGGGCATGCGCGCGCTATATAAGTTGACAAATCAAATCAAATCAAATCCTCCCTCTATCTATCTATCGCCCTCCCTCACTCCATCTATCGCCCTCCCTCCCTCTATCTATCGCCCTCCCTCCCTCTATCTATCGCCCTCCCTCTATCTATCGCACTCCCTCTATTGCCCTACCTCTATCTATCTATCGCCCTACCTCTATCTATCGCCCTCCCTCTATCTATCACCCTGCCTCTATCGATCATCCTCCCTCTATCTATCCCCCTCCCTCTATCTATCACCCTCCCTCTATCGATCACCCTCCCTCTATCTATCACCCTCCCTCTATCTATCACCCTCCCTCTATCTATCTATCGCACTCACTCTATCTATCGATCGCCCTCCTTCTATCGCCCACCCTCTATCTATCGCCCTCCCTCTATCTATCTATCGCACTCACTCTATCTATCACATCACCACAGCATCACTCAGGGGCACAACAACATCACTATGTGCTACCACAGCATCACTGAACGCCACAGCATCACTCGTCGCCACCACAACATCACTCATTGCCACCACAGCATCATTCTGTGCAACTATTCAACAACAACTGGTTCAAATATGTTCTCTCAATGTTTCAAGCTTTATTACAAATGTCACAAAAATATGTTAATATTAACTTCTGTTCTTGGATTTTCGTCAGAATAAAATACACTTAACATAATCGTCACAAAAGTTATTTACAAAAGTTTAAGCTATTGCCATTATAAATTACAAGAACTTTTATTTACGTATTAATTATTAAGAAAAATGAAAAGCCATTATTATTTGTAATATCAATACATCTAAGTCACGTAAATACAACACATATTGCATTACAAATGCTATAGGTGTCACATTTGCGAAAGTTAAAACTATTGGAATTTTAAATGACAAAGCTATTAATTTAGCTATTTTCAAAACCAACACATAAATACAAAATTTGTCATTAACAATACCAATAACTCAAACTTTCCTAATGCGAGACCTATTACATTGCAAATGCTTGTTTTATTCTATTACATATCTAAAAACATGCCTTTCTTTTTAATATGTAAAACGTACTCATTATTGTGTACATTTTATAGCATCGTGATTGGTTCTAGCTAGATATTATTTTGGTGCAATCAATCTTTTTTTTCCATTTCTTTTGTGGAACAATCATGTCAAATTTCAGCTCCATTAGCCATCTAGAAATTGTCGTCCAAGAATATATAATGGTGATTTTGCCTATCACACAACATGTGGCTCAGTGACTTTTATAAATGATTCCTCACTCTCTTGTAGAGAAGCGGCGTGCTCACCCTGTTCATCACACAGCATGCAGGTTGGAGACTTTCATTGATAATCCGTATCTGGTGAACAGACACCATGTGCTCGGCCTGGCTATCACACAGCTGCAGCTCTGTGACCTTCATTATTGATCCTGCACGCTTCTGAAGTGAAGCTGCGTGCTCGGCCTGGTTATCACACAGCTGCAGCTCTGTGAACGTCATTATTGAACCTACACTCTTTAGTAGTGATATCTTGTGCTCGGCCTGGCTATCACACTGCTGCAGCCCTGTGACGTTCATTATTGATCCAGCACTCTTCTGAAGTGTGCTCGGCCTGGCTATCACACAGCTGGAGCTCTGCGACCGTCATTATTGATCCAGCATTCTTCTGAAGTGTGCTCGGCCTGGCTATCACACAGCTGCAGCTCTGCGACCTTCATTATTGATACTGCACTCTTCTGAAGTGTAGTACCCGGCCTGGCTATCGCACAGCTGCAGCTCTGTGATCTTCATTATTGATCCTGCACTCTTCTGAAGTAATGCCCTGGGCTCGGCCTGGGTATCACACAGCTGCAGCTCTGCGATCTTCATTATTGATCCAGCACTCTTCTGAAGTGTGCTCGGCCGGGCTATCACACAGCTGCAGCTCGGTACCTTTATTATTGATCCTGCACTCTTCGGGGGTGAAGTACTCAGTATGTCTGTCACACAGCTGCAGCACTGTGACCTTCATTATTGATCCTGCTCTCTTCTGAAGTGTGCTCGGCCTGGCTATCAAACAGCTGCAGCTCTGTGACCTTCATCATTGATCCTGCACTCTTCTGAAGTGTGCTCAGCCTGGCTATCACACAGCTGCAGCTCTGTGACCTTCATTGTTGATCCTGCACTCTTCTGAAGGGATGCCTTGTGCTCGGCCTGACTAACGCACAGCTGCAGCTCTGTGACCTTCATTGTTGATCCTGCACTCTTCTGAAGGGATGCCTTGTGCTCGGCCTGGCTATCACACAGCTGCAGCTCTGTGACCTTCATTACGGATCCTGCACTCTTCTGAAGTGTGCTCGGCCTGGCTATCATACAGCTGCAGCTCTGTGACCTTCATTATTGATCCTGCACTCTTCTGAAGTGTGCTCGGCCTGGCTATCACACAGCTGCAGCTCTGTGACCTTCATTATTGATCCTGCACTCTTCTGAAGTGTGCTCGGCCTGGATATCTCACAGCTGCAGCTCTGCGATCTTCATTATTGATCCAGCACTCTTCTGAAGTGTGCTCGGCCTGGCTATCACACAGCTGCAGCTCGGTACCTTTATTATTGATCCTGCACTCTTCGGGGGTGAAGTACTCAGTATGTCTGTCACACAGCTGCAGCACTGTGACCTTCATTACTGATCCTGCTCTCTTCTGAAGTGTGCTTGGCCTGGCTATCACACAGCTGCAGCTCTGTGACCTTCATTGTTGATCCTGCACTCTCCTGAAGTGTGCTCGGCCTGGCTATCACACAGCTGCAGCTCTGTGACCTTCATTGTTGATCCTGCACTCTTCTGAACTGTGCTCGGCCTGCCTATCACACAGCTGCAGCTCTGTGACATTCATTATTGATCCTGCACTCTCCTGAAGTGTGCTCGGCCTGGCTATCACACAGCTGCAGCTCTGCGACCTTCATTATTGATCCTGCACTCTTCTGAAGTATGCTCGGCCTGGCTATCACACAGCTGCAGCACTGTGACCTTCATTATTGATCCTGCTCTCTTCTGAAGTGTGCTCAGCCTGGCTATCACACAGCTGCAGCTCTGCGACCTTCATTATTGATCCTGCTCTCTTCTGAAGTGTGCTCTGCCTGGCTATCACACAGCTGCAGCTCTGCGACCTTCATTATTGATCCTGCACTCTCCTGAAGTGTGCTCGGCCTGGCTATCACACATCTGCAGCTCTGCGACCTTCATTATTGATCCTGCACTCTTCTGAAGTATGCTCGGCCTGGCTATCACACAGCTGCAGCACTGTGACCTTCATTATTGATCCTGCTATCTTCTGAAGTGTGCTCGGCCTGGCTATCAAACAGCTGCAGCTCTGTGACCTTCATTATTGATCCTGCACTCTTCTGAAGTGTGCTCAGCCCGGCTATCACTTAGCTGCAGCTCTGTGACCTTCATTATTGATCCTGCACTCTTCTGAAGTGTGCTCGGCCTGGCTATCACACAGCTGCAGCTCTGTGACCTTCATTATTGATCCTGCACTCTTCTGAAGTGAAGTACTCGACCTGGCTGTCACACAGCTGCAGCTCTGTGACCTTCATTATTGATCCTGCACTCTTCTGAAGTGTGCTCGGCATGGCTATCACACAGCTGGAGCTCTGCGACCGTCATTATTGATCCTGCACTCTTCTGAAGTGTGCTCGGCCTGGCTATCACACAGCTGCAGCTCTGCGACCTTCATTATTGATCCTGCACTCTTCTGAAGTGAAGTACCCGGCCTGGCTATCGCACAGCTGCAGCTCTGTGATCTTCATTATTGATTCTGCAGTCTTCTGAAGTGATGCCTTGTGCTCGGCCTGGCTATCTCACAACTGCAGCTCTAGCTTTCAGAAACTTGTAATAACCAAGGGCCTGATTTAGATATTAGTCCCATAGGAAATAATGGAATATCTGTCACCATTGTGATGGAGTAACCCGTCCGCCGAGATCTAAATTAGGCCTCAAATGTTTCAACTTCTCTGTCTCCTCGGATTTGATTGATTGATGATGGAAACGATCATCATTTGTTCTACATCAGAGCTTCAGAGGCAAATGTCATGCACTGCAAGGGTTAACCCAGAGAGCTGCAGCTCACATTCTCCTGCTTCTGAGGTAAATGTCAGCACTGTGAGGGTTAACCCAGGAGCTGCAGCTCACATTCTCCTGCTTCAGAGGTAAATGTCATGTACTGCGAGGGTTAACCCAGAGAGCTGCAGCTCACATTCTCCTACTTCAGAGGTAAATGTCAGCACTGAAGGGTTAACCCAGAGAGCTGCAGCTCACATTCTCCTGCTTCAGAGGTAAATGTCAGCACTGCGAGGGTTAACCCAGAGAGCTGCAGCTCACATTCTCCTGCTTCAGAAGTAAATGTCAGCACTGCGAGGGTTAACCCAGAGAGCTGCAGCTCACATTCTCCTGCTTCAGAGGTAAATGTCAGCACTGCGAGGGTTAACCCAGAGAGCTGCAGCTCACATTCTCCTGCTTCAGTGGTAAATGTCAGCACTGCGAGGGTTAACCCAGAGAGCTGCAGCTCACATTCTCCTGCTTCAGAGGTAAATGTCAGCACTGTGAGGGTTAACCCAGAGACCTGCAGCTCACATTCTCCTGCTTCAGAGGTAAATGTCAGCACTGCAAGGGTTAACCGGGAGAGCTGCAGCTCACATTCTCCTGCTTCAGAGGTAAATGTCATGCACTGCGAGGGTTAACCCGGAGAGCTGCAGCTCACATTCTCCTGCTTCAGAGGTAAATGTCATGCACTGCAAGGGTTAACCCAGAGAGCTGCAGCTCACATTCTCCTGCTTCAGAGGTAAATGTCAGCACTGCAATGGTTAACCCAGAGAGCTGCAACACACATTCTCCTGCTTCAGTGGTAAATGTCAGCACTGCGAGGGTTAACCCAGCGAGCTGCAGCTCACATTCTCCTGCTTCAGAGGTAAATGCCAGCACTGCGAGGGTTAACCCAGAGAGCTGCAGCTCACATTCTCCTGCGTCAGAGGTAAATGTCAGCACTGCGAGGGTTAACCCAGAGACCTGCAGCTCACATTCTCCTGCTTCAGAGGTAAATGTCAGCACTGCAAGGGTTAACCGGGAGAGCTGCAGCTCACATTCTCCTGCTTCAGAGGTAAATGCCAGCACTGCGAGGGTTAACCCAGAGAGCTGCAGCTCACATTCTCCTGCTTCAGAGGTAAATGTCAGCACTGCGAGGGTTAACCCAGAGACCTGCAGCTCACATTCTCCTGCTTCAGAGGTAAATGTCAGCACTGCAAGGGTTAACCGGGAGAGCTGCAGCTCACATTCTCCTGCTTCAGAGGTAAATGTCATGCACTGCGAGGGTTAACCCAGAGAGCTGCAGCTCACATTCTCCTGCTTCAGAGGTAAATGTCAGCACTGCAAGGGTTAACCCAGAGAGCTGCAGCTCACATTCTCCTGCTTCAGAGGTAAATGTCAGCACTGCGAGGGTTAACCCAGAGACCTGCAGCTCACATTCTCCTGCTTCAGAGGTAAATGTCAGCACTGCAAGGGTTAACCGGGAGAGCTGCAGCTCACATTCTCCTGCTTCAGAGGTAAATGTCATGCACTGCGAGGGTTAACCCAGAGAGCTGCAGCTCACATTCTCCTGCTTCAGAGGTAAATGTCAGCACTGCAAGGGTTAACCCAGAGAGCTGCAGCTCACATTCTCCTGCTTCAGAGGTAAATGTCATGCACTGCGAGGGTTAACCCAGAGAGCTGCAGCTCACATTCTCCTGCTTCAGAGGTAAATGTCATGCACTGCGAGGGTTAACCCAGAGAGCTGCAGCTCACATTCTCCTGCTTCAGAGGTAAATGTCAGCACTGCGAGGGTTAACCCGGAGAGCTGCAGCTCACATTCTCCTGCTTCAGAGGTAAATGTCAGCACTGCGAGGGTTAACCCAGAGAGCTGCAGCTCACATTCTCCTGCTTTAGAGGTCAATGTCAGCACTGCGAGGGTTAACCCGGAGAGCTGCAGCTCACATTCTCCAGCTTCAGAGGTAAATGTCATGCACTGAAGGGTTAACCCAGAGAGCTGCAGCTCACATTCTCCTGCTTCAGAGGTAAATGTCATGCACTGAAGGGTTAACCCAGAGAGCTGCAGCTCACATTCTCCTGCTTCAGAGGTAAATGTCATGCACTGAAGGGTTAACCCAGAGAGCTGCAGCTCACATTCTCCTGCTTCAGAGGTAAATGTCATGCACTGCAAGGGTTAACCCAGAGAGCTGCAGATCACATTCTCCTGCTTCAGAGGTAAATGTCAGCACTGCGAGGGTTAACCCAGAGAGCTGCAGCTCACATTCTCCTGCTTTAGAGGTCAATGTCATGCACTGCGAGGGTTAACCCGGAGAGCTGCAGCTCACATTCTCCTGGTTCAGAGGTAAATGTCATGCACTGCAAGGGTTAACCCAGAGAGCTGCCGCTCACATTCTCCTGCTTCAGAGGTAAATGTCAGCACTGCAAGGGTTAACCCAGAGAGCTGCCGCTCACATTCTCCTGCTTCAGAGGTAAATGTCATGCACTGCAAGGGTTAACCCAGAGAGCTGCCGCTCACATTCTCCTGCTTCTGAGGTAAATGTCAGCACTGCGAGGGTTAACGCAGTGAGCTGCCGCTCACATTCTCCTGCTTCAGAGGTAAATGTCAGCACTGCGAGGGTTAACCCGGAGAGCTGCCGCTCACATTCTCCTGCTTCAGAGGTAAATGTCACGCACTGCAAGGGTTAACCCAGAGAGCTGCAGCTCACATTCTCCTGCTTCAGAGGTAAATGTCAGAACTGCGAGGGTTAACCCAGAGAGCTGCAGCTCACATTCTCCTGCTTCAGAGGTAAATGTCAGCACTGCGAGGGTTAACCCAGAGAGCTGCAGCTCACATTCTCCTGCTTCAGAGGTAAATGTCAGCACTGCGAGGGTTAACCCAGAGAGCTGCAGCTCACATTCTCCTGCTTCAGAGGTAAATGTCAGCACTGCGAGGGTTAACCCGGAGAGCTGCAGCTCACATTATCCTGCTTCAGAGGTAAATGTCATGCACTGCAAGGGTTAACCCAGAGAGCTGCAGCTCACATTCTCCTGCTTCAGAGGTAAATGTCATGCACTGCGAGGGTTAACCCAGAGAGCTGCAGCTCACATCTCCAGCTTCAGAGGTAAACGTCATGCACTGCGAGGGTTAACCCAGAGAGCTGCAGCTCACATTCTCCTGCTCCAGAGGTAAATGTCAGCACTGCAAGGGTTAACCCAGAGAGCTGCAGCTCACATTCTCCTGCTTCAGAGGTAAATGTCAGCACTGCGAGGGTTAACCCAGAGAGCTGCAGCTCACATTCTCCTGCTTCAGAGGTAAATGTCAGCACTGCAAGGGTTAACCCAGGGAGCTGCAGCTCACATTCTCCTGCTTCAGAGGTAAACGTCATGCACTGCGAGGGTTAACCCGAGAGCTGCAGCTCACATTCTCCTGCTTCAGAGGTAAATGCCATGCACTGCGAGGGTTAACCCAGAGAGCTGCCGCTCACATTCTCCTGCTTCAGAGGTAAATGTCAGCACTGCGAGGGTTAACCCAGAGAGCTGCAGCTCACATTCTCCTGCTTCAGAGGTAAATGTCAGGCACTGCAAGGGTTAACCCAGAGAGCTGCAGCTCACATTCTCCTGCTTCAGAGGTAAATGTCAGCACTGCAAGGGTTAACCCAGAGAGCTGCAGCTCACATTCTCCTGCTACAGAGGTAAATGCCATGCACTGCGAGGGTTAACCCGGAGAGCTGCAGCTCACATTCTCCTGCTTCAGAGGTAAATGTCAGGCACTGCAAGGGTTAACCCAGAGAGCTGCAGCTCACATTCTCCTGCTCCAGAGGTAAATGTCAGCACTGCAAGGGTTAACCCGGAGAGCTGCAGCTCACATTCTCCTGCTTCAGAGGTAAATGTCAGCACTGCAAGGGTTAACCCAGAGAGCTGCAGCTCACATTCTCCTGCTTCAGAGGTAAATGTCAGGCACTGCAAGGGTTAACCCAGAGAGCTGCAGCTCACATTCTCCTGCTTCAGAGGTAAATGTCAGCACTGCAAGGGTTAACCCAGAGAGCTGCAGCTCACATTCTCCTGCTTCAGAGGTAAATGTCAGCACTGCAAGGGTTAACCCAGAGAGCTTCAGCTCACATTCTCCTGCTTCAGAGGTAAATGTCAGCACTGCAAGGGTTAACCCAGAGAGCTGCAGCTCACATTCTCCTGCTTCAGAGGTAAATGTCAGCACTGCAAGGGTTAACCCAGAGAGCTTCAGCTCACATTCTCCTGCTTCAGAGGTAAATGTCAGCACTGCAAGGGTTAACCCAGAGAGCTGCACCTCACATTCTCCTGCTTCAGAGGTAAATGTCAGCACTGCAAGGGTTAACCCAGAGAGCTTCAGCTCACATTCTCCTGCTTCAGAGGTAAATGTCAGCACTGCAAGGGTTAACCCAGAGAGCTGCAGCTCACATTCTCCTGCTTCAGAGGTAAATGTCATGCGCTGCATGGGTTAACCCAGAGAGCTGCAGCTCACGTTCTCCTGCTTCAGATGTAAATGTCAGCACTGCGAGGGTTAACCCAGAGAGCTTCAGCTCACATTCTCCTGCTTCAGAGGTAAATGTCAGCACTGCAAGGGTTAACCCAGAGAGCTGCAGCTCACATTCTCCTGCTCCAGAGGTAAATGTCACGCGCTGCATGGGTTAACCCAGAGAGCTGCAGCTCACATTCTCCTGTTTCAGGGGTAAACGTCATGCACTGCGAGGGTTAACCCAGAGAGCTGCCGCTCACATTCTCCTGCTTCAGAGGTAAATGTCAGCACTGCAATGGTTAACCCGGAGAGCTGCAGCTCACATTCTCCTGCTTCAGAGGTAAATGTCATGCACTGCGAGGGTTAACCCAGAGAGCTGCAGCTCACATTCACCTGCTTTCACTTCTGCTTTTCTACACAGTTCTCTGGCCACTGTCCCAGAACCATTAATGATGCATAAAATGACCAAAACCACAGTCAGCTCTGATGAATCTTCATTTTGTGCTTGTTAAATTGTTTTGAGTGTGATGGGTTTATATGTGTTATCACTAATCTCCATAATTAGCTGAAAATACCCTTTTTAGTCCAAGAATTGTTCATGGTGTTGATTTTACAGGTAGCATGGTCAGGTGTGCTTGCATTTCTTTAGTTAAAACTCTCTCACAGAATAAAAACAAACAATATTTCTTTACTTTTAGTCCACTTTGTGCTGTTGTGGAGCATTTTAGGACCCTAGCGTAATTTTCCCGATTCATGCCCTTATATAGGTGTAAATCACCCTATCCTTATATAGGCATAGAAATACTAACCATATTTAGACATAGCTCATGCAGTCCAAATACGGCAGGGCTACTTCCACTAATTCTGAAAATCCACAACGATTTCCTGGAGAAACCCACCTTCAGCAGTCAGGGACTTCCCCTTGCTTGAATATTAATTTATCCTAGAAATCATGGAGTTTTCAAAGAACCGAGTCTTTGATGACGTTATTATGTCCAACCTTACGGCAAAGCTCAGCACCTTCAAGGTATAAATATGCCCACATTTGCCTTAGCAAACACACGGAGCAGTTCGACTATCTACTTGCCCGACGCAGCTCGCTACAGCAAGTGCCGAAGGAAATCGACCCTCCAGCGGGCGCACTGAGACACTCTGTCTTTTCTCCTGCCGAGAAATCCAGCCCCAGTGTTTCCAGGCTACTCTTGCGGGTTGCTGGTAAATCGAGTCCTGAGAGAGAGAGATACCCTGTCTCCTACATTCTAAACCAAGGTACGGAGCTGATTAGACCCTTAGAGAATTCTTGGATAGATTCTTTCCAGAGAATACTAAAACTTAGGCTACACCTTACTTACTTCTTCCCTTGTACTAGACCTAAGTTAGGTACACAGGGGTAGGCGTATTTTAGAAGCACCAGTTGAGAACATTTAGTCTTTATTTATTAATGTATGTATTTTATGGCTTAGAAACCATACCATGCTTCTACAGTATTATTTCATAATACTCTTCGTACTGTACGCATTGTACTTTGCAACCAGTCTTACGATTGTAGCAGTTCATTTCTTCTGCTTGAGAAAGAAGACTGTTCAATAAATACCTTTTTATTGAAAACGCCCGTCCCTCTATTTCTCTGCACCTCTGGTGAAACGAAGCATGCACGATTGACTGAGTGAAATAACTATCGATTGTTTCCGCAACTCTAGAGATACGTTTCTTATTCTTTGGAAACAAAGTTGTCATGTTTTAAGCGGTTGTCATAAACTAATCCCTTCTTGTTTGTTCGAGAAAGTTTCTAGTGACCTCTGAGCTAGCTGGCACTCACAATTAAGTTTAATATTTAATAGAGACCTAGTCGACCTCAGTCCTACGTCTAACCTATAGGATATATTATCCCAATGCGCAGAGCCTATTGGGAATATAGGAACTACACTACAGTGCTAGGCTCCCAATGGGTTTCCAGATATTTCATGTTTTTCCTAAATGTAGGGAAATAAACGATAGCAGAGAATAGACAATTTGATATTTTTCAAATATGTAGGTTTTTCTTCTTTCATACTAGGTTTGTCTTCTATCAACTGTTTTTTATGAGCTGGTATTTGAATGTCCCGCATTATTGTAATTTTATAATTTTCTGTAATTCCTTCATCTCACAATAACTGCACTTTTTTTCCTTCAGTGTACATCCACAGATGGGTCAGTTTTGTTGTTGATGTACTTAAATTAGTACCAAATTCACTGAAGCTCTATGTTTATTTCTTTGTGTGTTCAGTGATGGTGGAGTACTCGCTGATGTCTTTGTAGGTTTGAAGATTGACTGAAGCTCTTCACACATTCACTGCACTGGAATGGCTTTTCCCTTGTGTGTTCGCTGATGCAGTTTTAGGTGTGATAATTGATTAAACCTCTTCACACATTCACTGCACTGGAATGGTTTTTCCCCAGTGTGTGTTCTCTGATGCTGTTTTAGGTTTGATAATCGATTAAACCTCTTCACACATTCACTGCACTGGAATGGTTTTTCCCCAGTGTGTGTTCGCTGATGCAGTTTAAAGCTTGATAATTGAGTAAACCTCTTCACACATTCACTGCAATTATATATTTTTTCTCCTGTGTGTGTTCTCTGATGGAGTTTTAGGTCGGATAAATACATAAAGCTCTTCCCACATTCATTACACTTGAATGGTTTATCCCCTGTGTGTGTTCTCTGATGCTGTTTTAGGTTTGATAATTGACTAAACCTCTTCACACATTCACTGCAATGATATTGTTTTTCTCCTGTGTGTGTTCTCTGATGGAGTTTTAGGTTCCATAACTTCATAAAGCTCTTCCCACATTCATTGCACTTGAATGGTTTTTCCCCTGTGTGTGTTCTTTGATGCTGTTTTAGGTTTGATAATCGATTAAACCTCTTCACACATTCACTGCACTGGAATGGTTTTTCCCCAGTGTGTGTTCGCTGATGCAGTTTAAGGCTTGATAATTGACTAAACCTCTTCACACATTCACTGCAATGATATGGTTTTTCTCCTGTGTGTGTTCTCTGATGGAGTTTTAGGGCGGATAAATACATAAAGCTCTTCCCACATTCACTGCACTTGAATGGTTTTTCCCCTGTGTGTGTTCGCTGATGCACTTTTAAGCTTGATAAATGACCAAACCTCTTCACACATTCGCTGCAATTATATGGTTTTTCTCCCGTGTTTATTCTCTGATGGTGTTTTAGGGCTGATAAATATATAAAGCTCTTCCCACAATTGCTGCACTTGAACGGTTTTTCCCCTGTGTGTGTTTTCTGATGCTGTTTTAGGTGTGCAGATTGACTAAAGCTCTTCCCACATTCATTGCACTTAAATGGGTTTTCCCCTGTGTGCATTCGTTGATGATACATTAATCCTGAAGAGTAACTAAACCTACTTCCACATTCACTGCACTTGAATGGTTTTTCTCTAGTGTGTGTTCTCTGATGAATCCTCAATCTTGAAAATTCACTAAAACTACTTCCACATTCACTGCAATGGTGTGGTTTTTCCCCAGTGTGTGTTTTCTGATGCTGTTTGAGGTGTGTTAATCGACAAAAGCTCTTCACACATTCACTGCACTTGTATGGTTTTTCCCCTGTGTGATTTCTCTGATGGTATTTTAAGTCTGTTAATCGACTAAAGCTCTTCACACATTCACTGCACTTAAACATTTTTTCCCCTGTGTGTGTTTGCTGATGATACCTTAATGTTGACAAATTCCTAAAACTACTTCCACATTCCCTGCAATGGTATGGTTTTTCCCCTGTGTGTGTTCGCTGATGATTCCTTAATGTTGAGGAATTCCTAAAACGACTTCCACATTCACTGCAGTGATATGGTGTTTCTCCTGTGTGTGTTCTCTGATGCTTTTTTAGGTGTGATGATTGACTAAAGATCTTCAGACATTCACTGCAATGATATGGTTTATCCCCCGTGTGTGTTTGTTGATAATGCTTTAATCCTGAAGAGGAACTCAAACTACTTCCACATTCACTGCCATTATATGCTTTTTCCGCTGTGTGTGTTCTCAGATGCTTTTTAAGTTATGATAATTGACTACAGCTCTTTAGACATTCACTGCCATGATATTGTTTTTCTCCAGTGTGTGTTCGCTGATGCCTTTTTAGACTCTGTAAATATATAAAGCTCTTCCCACATTCACTCCACTTGAATGGCTTTTCCCCTGTGTGTGTTCGCTGATGACTCCTGAGTTTAGATGATTCCGTAAAACTACTTCCACATTCACTGCAAGTGTGTGTTTTTTCTTTCTTGGTTGGTGTCTCTGAGTCAGGTATGTATTTTTCTACATCTCTTGACTGTGCTTTCTGAGCAGCCAACATGACAGATAAAGCACTTGTGTTATTCTCACACTCCATGTATGTGTGTGGTATTTGCACGTTTGCTTTCCTAAAGTGCAAAGATCACAAAATACTTGCCACACTTATAACGTGTGTAAGGCTTCTTTGTGGGCACTTGTGTCTTTAGAATGGATAATGGTTCTGCAAGCTTGTGAGTAAAGATCCATTGTCCTTCCGGTCGGTGCACACTGGGACAGTACTCTGTATTTTATATCGCAGACCCCCATTTCTTTTAACTTTCAGTTAACTCTGATTTTCGCTGGTTGCTTTGGAATCGCTTGAAAGAGTTTACAATACACCTCTAGCACTGAATGGTTGTCTGATATCACGTTACGAAGCAGAGCTCTGCTGTAACCACCTCATGATCAAAGCTGGTACTGGACATGTTTACACAAGAAGTGGTTGATCAGTGTTGTCATAATTTTCTAGAGGTCATTTCTTCATCTTGAGACACGGAGGTGCACAGCTGAGACTCGTAGAATCACTGAATTGCCCTTGACGGTACTTCCAAGATCTGTCAGTTTATGTTCAGGGTCGGCTGCCTCTGTCGGCACTTATGTTTTCCTGAATACTGGAACTCAATGTTTCAGACTTTGCTTTGCAGATTTACAGTATTATCTTCATCATTCTTAAACATTTTGTGCAATCAAGGATTGTTTTCTGTCGGATGTAAAGAGTTTTAAATTACTTAAATGGAAAATAACGGAATGTGCATATACAATTTTTAATTGATTGTAAAAGCATCTCATTTATTACTATTGTTGAAACTTATGAAGACATTTTAAGACATATTTAACCATACAGAGATATTTACATAAAAGTTCCTTTGAACATGCCACAATCTTATTTATGTCAGCAAAGGTGTTCATAGAGTAACTTAGCAAAAAAAAGTGTGCTTGCATAGCAGTCATATACTAGTTAAAGCTTTGGGTAGATGCATATGGTCAAGGTTTTGTTAAAACAAGAACAGCTCTTGGAGTAAGCGATGGATCAGGAAGACGCAAGACAGCACGGTGGGCATCAGGATGTTGTGCCATACAGCAAATCATATTGTTCATGGAGGTGCTAACAAAAGGGGAGGCAACAAGGACAAAGGGCGCTCAGCTATAAGTAAGGCTAAATTGTAATCACAAAGTTATCCAACAGACTGCTACAAGACTGGAAGGAAGGTTACCAAACTTCCTTAAGTAATCTTGGAGACTCCAAGATAGAAACTAAATATAGATTCCTGTCGAGCAATCAAAATTCTATTGCTGTTTATCTCAGCAACAGCAAAACAAATATAAAAATCAGTAGATCAAGAGTATGAAAAATTGTGAACACTTCCTCAACTCGTAAAGTGTTAAAGCACCAGGATCAATGTCTGTACAGGGGCTTTCATGCACCAAATTCAAAGTACATCAATCCAAAGTCAAATAGAAAATGTCAATCCAAAGTTCTGTTCTGTCTCACGAGTTCTTTATTCACTCGAAGAATTCCAAAGTTCCACGTTAATAAATTTCAAAGCAAAATTTCAAGATTTCACAACTTCCAATGTGCATCAGCACCAGCCAACACGTGTTTCGTTGGGCATTTATCAATGCCAACCAACTTCATCAGGGCTGCAAGCCAAAATAATACAGTATGATAATCAAGTATATGCTCAAGATTATAGGTTCAATTTAAGAGAAGTTAATTCAGGTTACAAAAATTCACCACCTAGGTGAGAGCATAAACACAGCACCCTCTTAATAGTGACACATCTGATGTACATTAAGTGGATCCCAGTGAAAAAACATAACACACAGAAAAAACATTCTGTCCTTGTGCCAAATTCATTCCACCTAATTTAATTACCTTATTCCATTAATATTTGTCCTTAAATCTTTAGCAGTTTCGAGCTCTAATCTGGCTCTGCAAGCAACAATTCCTGGAATGACATAGGGAGGCTCTAAACAATGTCACCACAATCAGCAAGAACCATATTACTTAGGTCCATCTACATCTGTTAGGCCATGCACGACCAAGAAATTAAATAGTGAAACTAATCTCAATATCTCGAGTGAATATGTTCACAACTTAAAAAACGATAAATATCAAGGTATACCTCTCTCCGTTCTCACTCGCGTTAATATCTGATGCCACAAGTTATCTCACGTTAGTCAGTCTGTCAGAATAAATCAGAACATGCCTCTGTTATTTATCTTGCTATATATAAGAAACAATAGCGGTAATATTAGTTCGCCATACTCTGTCTTACCTAATCTTGCACCCGTTAAACATCCCGCACTCTCGTTCCGAGATGAGTCCGGTATACAGGGTCTATCAAAGAAGAGCCATTAATTATGAATCTCCTGTCAGTAAATATACTTAGTGTAAATAGCGGTACAGAGGATAACTCTTACCTATATCCCTCTGTCGTGATATATTTAGTAATGACTCCTCATGTATCAACAACCGGCGTGTGTGGTAGCCGCCATCTTTCTAAAGTAGTACCAGTGAGGTACTATCGGGCCAACTTAAATTGTCAAATGGCAGCCGCCATCTTGAAGCATGTTCGTTAAACACGTTAATCTATTTTAATATAATGTATTTGCCCCATTGTATTTAGGCATAAAAACCTATCAATATATCAAGAATAACGACATTATTGCTCCATATGTCGAATATCCCATTTGCTCAATGTCTATTATATTCGATTGCGGTAGCCAGTTTCTTACCGCCATCTTGTGACGGGTAGTATTTGTAAGAGGGAAGTATACGGTCGCTAGGCTACTGTTCTCCATCCACAAAATTCATATCAAACTACTTATTCAAAAGTATTGGTATTTATGTGAATAGACTAAATAGTTATTAAAACCATATGCCGAATTTATCACAACGCTATAATAAGGATCACATAGGTCAGATTTCCGCCGCCATCTTGGAATGGTTGGGATTATCACTAATCTATAGAACGAGATACCTATCACTAACTACTGTAATCCAATTCATAAAAAGGGGGGTCACGATTCCGTATATTTTGGAAGTATCATCAAATTCAGTTAATAGGTCATAAATTCTGCAAAGTGTACAAATAACTTGTTTGGTTATGTGGTGACAGAGTGTTGAGCGTCCCGCGTCACTCCTATGTTAAAACCTGATAGAATTCAAACATTATCAATCTAAAGGGGTCATGGCATAAACATTTGAAGTACCCGGGTTTCATTAGGTAATAAAATTTTCAGTTGTAACACTGTATTAATGCCATACGTAAACAAACAAGAGCCAAATCAAATACTGTTACACAATGAACTTGATTAATCTCCTAAGAAATATTGCAGTTCTGTGTCGATATTAAGTCCTTCTTCTACAGCCCGAAGGACCATAATCCAGCGTGCCTCTCTCCGTCTTAATTTCAGTGTTCTATCTCCTCCACGTTTATCAAGTACCACCTGTTCAATACCATGGAATGAGAATTTATGATTCTCCTTATCATTGCTGTTTTGTATAGAATGTGACGCTATCGGGTATCTCGTATCTCCATTCTTGAGTGCCCGATAGTGCTCCACCATCCTATCTTTAAGCCTCCTTACAGTACTCCCTACGTAAATTTTTCCGCAGGCACAGGCAATGACATAGATAACAAAATTAGAATCACAGTTAATAAAAGTATCAATGTGATGAGTACCTGTATCGTTGTATTCGAATGTCAAAACTTTCCTCCGTGCCCACCAACATGAACTACAGTTGCCACAGTAATGGAAGCCTTTGGGACGGGCACGTAACCATTCACTGTATCCTGGGTGAACACTGGGTTTAGGGTAACTCGGGCTGACAATATTAGCAATCGTCATTCCTTTTCTAAAAGTAATACTTGGGTTATCTTTAAGGTAAGGTTTAAGATCTTTATCAGCATAGAGCATATGCCAGTATTTTTTCATGATACCAAAAATCTTATTACTCCCCACACCAAAATTAGTTATCATCCTGATAGTCTGGTTATCAGTAACCGTATCCCTCTTAATTTTAGGTTTAAGAGTCACCGATCGTTCAAGTTTATGTACCCTATTCACAGCCTGATTAATGACCCTATTCGAGTAACCTCTGTTCTTAAACCTCATCTTCATATCCCTAATATTTTTGTCAAAATCAGTATCACTAGAGCAGTTTCGTCTAGCTCTAATCATTTCCCCATATGGGATTGAATTGATCTGGCTCTTAGGGTGGCAGCTGTCCGCTCGTAAAAGAGAGTTACAACTAGTCTCTTTACGAAACATGCGACTGTTAAGTTTCTTACCCTCCACAAATAATTCAATATCAAGGAAGGTTAGCTTCACTTTATCATACTGTGTGGTAAATGACATATTAAGGTCATTAGTATTTAAAAATTCCAGAAACATCTTCAATTCATCAGTAGTGCCTCTCCAAAATAATAAACAGTCGTCAATGAACCTTCCCCAGTAGTATATATGGTCTATCCATTGACTGCCCCTAGGGCCCCAAATCCACTCCGCCTCCAACCTCCCCATGAAGAGGTTCGCGAAGGACGGAGCAAATTTAGAACCCATCGCAGTCCCAGTCTTTTGCTTGTACCAGGAGGATTCAAAGAGAAAGTAGTTGTTTACTAGAACCATTCTGGTCATCTCTAATAACATAGAGGTGTGATCTAAATATTCGGCTGGTCTTTTATTCAGGAAACTCTCAATTGCTAGGATGCCCTGTTCGTGGTCTATATTTGAATATAAAGATACCACATCCAGAGTTACTAGAATCATATCATCATCCCACACTACATCACTCATAATGTTCAGGACATGTTTTGTGTCTTCAATGTGTGACGGTAAATTATAAACAAAAGGTCTTAAATATGAATCAACAAATTGGGATAATCTCTCCGTGGGCCCCCCAATACCCGAAATTATCGGTCTACCCGGTGGTTTCTGTCTGTCCTTATGTATTTTGGGTAAACAATACATACAAGGGGCCCTAGGGGATTGTATCTTAAGATACTGAAATTCATCGTTATCCAAAAGACCTTTATCATACCACTCTTTCAGTTTTGTATTGATTGTACCTTTAATCCTTTCCAATGGGTTAACAGCTACCTTCTCATAATATTTATCATTTCCAAGTTGGGACAAAACTTCATTGTTGTAGTCAATACGATTCATAACAACAATGTTGCCACCCTTATCAGCACTGCGTATTATTAATTCAGGGTGATCAGTAAGTTGACGTAGTGCCTCCCTTTCATCTGTTTTCAAATTGTCACGTTGAAATTTCTTATTTTGTTGTCCTTCTCTTTTAATTAAATTGTCTATATCCAGAGTAACTGCTTTGTAAAAGGCATCGATAACATTACCGGAAGACAGTTGTGGCGTCCATTTAGATTTATCTTTAAACCCACTAGGAGATGTTAAACCAGGATTAATCTCAAGATCTCTAAAAAGAGAGTTCATAGTTACAGGGTCATCTTCTGATTCAGTCAGGGACAATAATAGTTTCGTGTCACACAGGTCTTGAATAGTAATCTCAGTCAATAATGGTTTATTTGGTGTTTTTGTCCTTACGTTATCTTTCAAAGAAAAGAACTTTTTTAGTTTTAGTAAACGTACAAACTTATACACATCAATTTTAGTTGAATACCAATCAATATTCTTGGTAGGACAATACCCCAAACCTTTCTTTAATACATTACTCATACTGTCAGACAATTCAACAGATGAAAGGTTAATCACTTCAATTTCTTTAGAACTGGTATCTATTTCCTCCATGACCTCAGTCTCTCCCTCATCCCCGGGACCGCTTCTCCTGCGTTTGCCACGGCTCCCTCTCCTTGTCTTCCTGTTTGTGCATTGCCAAATCTCCCTCCTGTATCTCGGATTCCTCTTTTGAACCTCTGAACCTCTACTAAAAAATTGTTAGTATTTGTGGTATCCCCACAAGTTACAAGTTATTTGTACACTTTGCAGAATTTATGACCTATTAACTGAATTTGATGATACTTCCAAAATATACGGAATCGTGACCCCCCTTTTTATGAATTGGATTACAGTAGTTAGTGATAGGTATCTCGTTCTATAGATTAGTGATAATCCCAACCATTCCAAGATGGCGGCGGAAATCTGACCTATGTGATCCTTATTATAGCGTTGTGATAAATTCGGCATATGGTTTTAATAACTATTTAGTCTATTCACATAAATACCAATACTTTTGAATAAGTAGTTTGATATGAATTTTGTGGATGGAGAACAGTAGCCTAGCGACCGTATACTTCCCTCTTACAAATACTACCCGTCACAAGATGGCGGTAAGAAACTGGCTACCGCGATCGAATATAATAGACATTGAGCAAATGGGATATTCGACATATGGAGCAATAATGTCGTTATTCTTGATATATTGATAGGTTTTTATGCCTAAATACAATGGGGCAAATACATTATATTAAAATAGATTAACGTGTTTAACGAACATGCTTCAAGATGGCGGCTGCCATTTGACAATTTAAGTTGGCCCGATAGTACCTCACTGGTACTACTTTAGAAAGATGGCGGCTACCACACACGCCGGTTGTTGATACATGAGGAGTCATTACTAAATATATCACGACAGAGGGATATAGGTAAGAGTTATCCTCTGTACCGCTATTTACACTAAGTATATTTACTGACAGGAGATTCATAATTAATGGCTCTTCTTTGATAGACCCTGTATACCGGACTCATCTCGGAACGAGAGTGCGGGATGTTTAACGGGTGCAAGATTAGGTAAGACAGAGTATGGCGAACTAATATTACCGCTATTGTTTCTTATATATAGCAAGATAAATAACAGAGGCATGTTCTGATTTATTCTGACAGACTGACTAACGTGAGATAACTTGTGGCATCAGATATTAACGCGAGTGAGAACGGAGAGAGGTATACCTTGATATTTATCGTTTTTTAAGTTGTGAACATATTCACTCGAGATATTGAGATTAGTTTCACTATTTAATTTCTTGGTCGTGCATGGCCTAACAGATGTAGATGGACCTAAGTAATATGGTTCTTGCTGATTGTGGTGACATTGTTTAGAGCCTCCCTATGTCATTCCAGGAATTGTTGCTTGCAGAGCCAGATTAGAGCTCGAAACTGCTAAAGATTTAAGGACAAATATTAATGGAATAAGGTAATTAAATTAGGTGGAATGAATTTGGCACAAGGACAGAATGTTTTTTCTGTGTGTTATGTTTTTTCACTGGGATCCACTTAATGTACATCAGATGTGTCACTATTAAGAGGGTGCTGTGTTTATGCTCTCACCTAGGTGGTGAATTTTTGTAACCTGAATTAACTTCTCTTAAATTGAACCTATAATCTTGAGCATATACTTGATTATCATACTGTATTATTTTGGCTTGCAGCCCTGATGAAGTTGGTTGGCATTGATAAATGCCCAACGAAACACGTGTTGGCTGGTGCTGATGCACATTGGAAGTTGTGAAATCTTGAAATTTTGCTTTGAAATTTATTAACGTGGAACTTTGGAATTCTTCGAGTGAATAAAGAACTCGTGAGACAGAACAGAACTTTGGATTGACATTTTCTATTTGACTTTGGATTGATGTACTTTGAATTTGGTGCATGAAAGCCCCTGTACAGACATTGATCCTGGTGCTTTAACACTTTACGAGTTGAGGAAGTGTTCACAATTTTTCATACTCTTGATCTACTGATTTTTATATTTGTTTTGCTGTTGCTGAGATAAACAGCAATAGAATTTTGATTGCTCGACAGGAATCTATATTTTGTTCATGGAGGTGACTGGTTTCATTCACTACTAACTTTTTTTCAGGAGGATTCCCCTCGCTGTTTACTCGAGGCCTGATTAAGGGGGCCTTTTGTGCGCTGATTGTGTTTGGGCCCTTGTGGCGTAAAGGGGCTCTATCTGGCCCTTGTAGGCCCTGCATTTATTTATTTATTTATTTATTTTTAGTATTTATAGAGCGCTGCATTTACCCATGGGCGTCTTGGCGCTGATAAATCATTTGTTAAATGCAAGCTGTGAAGTTAGGGACCGGTTAATTAAACAGAGATAGTTATTGAGTAAACAGCCAAGTTTTCAGGAGTTTACGGAATTGGAGGAGCGTGGCACTTTGTCTGATGTTAGGAGGCAGGGTGTTCCAGAGTCTGGGGGCCGCCACAAGAAAGCGTCGGTCACCCCAGGTGACTGTTTTGGTGCGGGGAACAGTCAGTTGATTGAGAGTGGCTGATCGTAAGGCTCTGGTGGGTTTATAGCGTTGTAGTTGAGTTTTTAAGTAGTGGGGTCCTTGATTGTTCACTGCTTTGAACACAATGCAAAGTGATTTAAAGTGAATTCTTTTTTGTATCGTGAGCCAGTGAAAATCCTTGATATCTTTGGAGATAGATTCAAACTTAGTCTTGCCAGAGAGCAGACGGGCCGCCGCGTTTTGAGCCGATTGGAGTTTTGTGATGACTCTGGTTTGAGCATTTAGGAATAGCCCGTTACAATAGTCCAAAGATGAAAGGACAAGGGCAGTGACAAGAGTCTTAATGGCAGTGTCAGGGAGAAAAGGACGAATTTTCCTGATCATTTTTAGTTTCAGGTGTGCCATAGACACTGTTTTAATGGCGTGGTCCATAAAGATTAGACCATCGTCGAAGGTGACTCCGAGGTTCCTAACCTTCGTGGTGGGAGTGGGAGGGGTATTGAAGGTCTCTGGCCACCAACTAGTTGGCCAGGCTGGTTGGAGTGATCCAAATATGAGTACCTCGGTTTTTTCCGAATTTAACTTAAGGCAGTTGGTGGCCATCCATTCTCCTATAGCTAGGAGCCCTTTCTTAAATTTTTCGGCTACTTGCTCTCCATCCCCTTTAATTGCCAACACTAGTTGGGTGTCGTCGGCGTAGGAGGTTAGGCTCATCCCATGTGCTTTGATGGTCTTAGCAAGGTCCGACACATAAATGTTAAAAAGTGTCGGACTCAGGGATGAGCCTTGAGGAACTCCACAAGGGGCAGAGAGTTGGGCCGATTGAAAGGGTCCTAAAATGACAGCCTGCGTTCTTTTGGCAAGAAAGGACGCAATTAAGTCTTTGGCCGTGTGACAAATGCCAAATCCCTGGACACGATCGACCAAGGTGTTGTGGTCGACCGTGTCGAAGGCCGCCGATAAATCTAGCAGAACCAGGATGGCAGTGCCACCCTGGTCCCTGATTACCCTGATGTCATCGGCGGCTTTGATCAGGGCTGTCTCAGTCCCATGATGTTTTCTGAACCCAAACTGGGTGTTGTCCAGAAGCTGATGTTGTTCTATAAACTCGGATATCTGGGTGTTCATGATTTTTTCAGTCACCTTTGCCATGAAGGGGAGACTAGCGATGGGGCGGTAGTTTTTTAGCTCACTTTTATCCAAGGAGGGTTTTTTTAACAAGGGTTTTAATAAGGTGTTTTTGAGGGGATCCGGGTAATTGCCTGATAGAAGAATTGAGTTACAAACTTGCGTGAGTGCCGGTAGGATAGAATCCATGACCGGTCGGAGTACGGAGAGAGGGCAGGGATCCAGAAGTGATCCTGATTTAATAGTGGATAGTATATTTTTTATTTGGTATGGGGTGACCGGTTGGAAGCTAAGAAACATGTTGGCAGGACAAGAGGTAGTGGGTGTGATAGTATTTCGAGGTGATTTGGTGGAAAAAGCCTGATAGATATCGTCTACTTTAGTGAAAAAAAAGGAGGCGAGGGAGTCACACAAAGATTGCGACGGAGGAGGAGTGAGGTCAGGAGAATGACCTGATAGTGCTTTGGTGATTTGAAATAATTGTCTGCTAGAGTTCTTAGCTTTTTCAATTTGATCACTATAGTATTCGTTTTTTGCTTTCGCTATCATGGCTTTGTAAAGTGTTAGGGCTTCCTTATAAACTACTTTATTGGCTGTGTCATAGTCTTTTCGCCAAATTCTTTCCTTGCTACGATTAGTCTGTTTTTGTGCCCTTAATTTTTCATTGTACCAAGGGGCAGTGGGTTTGGATCTATTTCTGGAATGCTCCTTGGAAGGGGCTGACTGGTTTGTAGCTTGGCCCAGCCAATCGTGGAATTGCTGTACCGCTAAATTGGGATCTGAGGCGAACGTAGGACGAGTTTGTTCCAATATAAGTTGCAGATTCTCATGATTTATATTTTTCCAGTCTTTGAAAGATTGTTTGGGCATGGGACATGGATTGGTGCTGGAATGAATATTGATGACTAAATTTGCAAAAATTGCAAAGTGGTCAGTCCAAGGCATCGGCAGAATGTTGGTAATTTGCAGGCCTTCTAAGTTCGAGAAAATGGGGTCCAGGATGTGGCCTGCTTGATGAGTGGAGGACGTGACGAGTTGTTTTAGCCCTAGGGTTTCTAAATCAGAGATGAGGGCAGCAGTGTCGGTAAGGTGACCTAGGTCTAAATGAAAGTTTAGGTCCCCTAGGACAGTAAAGGTACTTTCCGTGGCTACAGATTCCATCATGGTATTAATGCTTGATAAAAAGGCCGTCTTAGATCCTGGAGGGCGATATATTAATATTCCCTTAAAATTAAACAGGGGAGAAACGTTGATGGCGAATTGCATGGCCTCACAGGAGGTAGATGGAATGGGGTTCGTTCTTACGGGATACGAATCTCTGGCAATTATGGCCAGCCCACCTCCTCTTTGTTTGGGCCTGTCCTGACAGTATGCCTTATATCCCTCTGGAACTGCAATGACTAGGTCTGGCTGTGACGAGTCATCAGTCCAGGTTTCGGTGATAAACAGTACATCTAATTTAAAATCAGTAATTAGATCAAAGATTTCCTGCCTATGCTTACCGAGTGATCGCGCATTTATAAGGGCTATGGAAATGACCGCTCCCAAGTCCTGCATCATGTATCGACCCTCTCCCCATATATCGTTCCTGCCCAATCTAAAATGGCGCTGCCTCTAGAAATCTAGATATTGACATAGGACTTAGCATGTCCTTCTTATGGACATGTAAGAAGGACTATCATGTTCTATAGCTTATAAATATTTCCAAGGTGGCGGCCATTATAGAATGATGTTGTTTACTAATTCTGCTGAGATTTCCAGACTGGCTCGGTCTATCGAATTTCTAGGTTCATCCTAGGCCACTGTTCACCTCATCCCCCCTATCCCGCTAATCAGGATTCTATCTTCCTAATTGCAAAATCTAGTTTGACCTAATATATTTCAACTTCCCTTTTTTATATTCGCATCTGGGCACTCTCTTCAGGATTTGCTGATTTCCACCTAGAAATTGCATGCATATAACGTTGGGAAGCCCAAAACAGAAAGAGTATCTTCTTCAGTCTTGACATCTTCTGTCTGATGCTGCTGTTTAATGGGCTGTCTTTGTAGAACAGTGACATGGAACTCTCCTCCAGCCACCCCATGATTTGCTCCATCCCTTCCTTCCTTCATCTGACCATACCCCCTTCTCCTCAACTCCCCTCGGCTTCCCCCCATGTGAGCATGTAGTACTCCGGTCCCTCCCCTCTTTCCACTCTGGAAATTTGGTGTCCTTAGCCACGGATTCCCTTTCTCGAAGATCACTAGTCTCCAAACTGGTTCCAGACGGCTGTAATTCCTACACTATCATATACCTCCCCTAAACTACCTAAAAGCGTTTTCAAGAACTTCAAACACAGGCTTCTCAAATTTCACCCAGAAACCCTTATTTCAAACCTCTATGTCTGCACGAATAAAGGAGCTACCATAAGTGACCTTATCTTTTACACTAAAAGACCAGCACAATGAAGGAAAGCCCTTTGCTATCTGCTCTGGATCACTGCATCCACTAAAGCCCCCCACGGTCTCAGACTCTCTCTAACTCCCTCTATCGTTTTCCGAACAGAGGCAACCGTCTACATTTATAATAATTGGATTATCCTCATCCAAGCATCTGAATGCAGCCTAGAATTACTTGATGAAATTTTCCTCTCAAACTCTCTGTGATAAAGTAGGTTTCCTCTCTGACCCAAGCTCATCCTATCCCTTTAGTCATCCCATGGGTACCTCATTGTGTATCCTCCCCTCTCCCCACTAATTGTATTGCTTCACCCCTTTCCCCTCCTCCCTATCCACCTTCATCAGATTACCCAACAGCATTCATTTACCATTACCCTTGCAGCTTGTTTCAACCAACATTTTTCGTCATAATAGCCTGAGCCCTCATCACACCCCCAGAGCAGCGACCACTGAAATACACTGACTCGATACTAACACCTTCACCTCATCTCTGCCCCTGACCTCTGAACATGCCCCCGCTGTCAGCACTGATGCATCTGTGATACCCTTTCTGGACCAAACCATGACACCTGCTGTGAGAAGTTGGCCTGGCATATGCTGTCCACTATTCTAGTGGGCACCTTGCACCAGTCCAAATGACCCTTATTGATGGTAGGTTTAAAGACAACCTATATAGAAAGCTATCCTAGTGGTAGCTGTGGCGAGCAGCCTTCAGGCTAAGTCTTGAAGGAATGTAAGGCAGCTTGTTTTACCAGTCTATAATCTCATGAATGGCCAAATGAAAGGAGAACCACACCAGGTATATATATAAAATATATGTATTTATTCTAAACACATCCCTCTAGTCTCTTTATGAGGCTAGAGGCAAAAGTAGATTCAGTAAACTTATTTAGCACACAGTAAATTAGCACAATATTCGTTGAGCCCTAGGGGCGTACCAAACCATATATTAAGAAAGTGGTATAAGAACCACGACTGACATAGATACAAGGCCTAGAGCCTTTAGAATCACTGAGGCCACCAGGAACCACCCAAGGTAGTGACACAGGGGTCCCACGGGGGAAGAGTGCAGTCTCTAAACACAGCCGCGAATCACCATTAGTTTCTATGGGGAAAGTCGCGGTTGGAAATTTAAAGGTTAAGGACACTTAGAAGAGGGCTTGGAGCAAACCCCTTTAGAACTAGGAGGTTCTAGAGTCAACACTCACGGGAGCACCGGAGTACTTGCGTTACCTCACCCAGGGAAGCCGGGTGCATAGGTGTCTTTTTGTGTCGGGTTTCGTTGTTGATTTCAATGGTGAGCTGCTTAAAAATGCTGCAGGCGACCAAGTACGAAGTGTCCGGGTGGATCCAAGGGTGGATCAGAGATGTGTAGAACCTGAAAGCAGAGAGGACAGAGTCTGGGACACTTGCCTATGACCAGGAAGGCGATGAGAAGATGCCAACCGATGTCTGCTGATTTCAGGTAAAGGAAGAGAAGCTTGACTCTTCAGCCATGAGGACCAGGAGGCATCGAGGACAACCAGGAGCTGGATTCGAGCTGTCCCACAAAGGATGTTGAGTACTGTGGTGTCGGTTTCCGAATTGGACCCAACAAGCCTTGGAAACAGAAACCCATGCAGAAAGTAGAGATTGGCTTTGGTGCAGACTTATTCTTTGGAGGGGAATCAGGGCAAGTCTGGAGCAATCAGGGAAGCCCAAGGAAAAGAAGAGTTACCTTCGTGGGGACCCACCAGTCGATGGACCAGGGATCGCTATGGGGCCTCGAGCAGAAATGCTAGCAGCGGGCTCACGGAACACTCGTGGAGTGTAGGCTCACAATCTTCGGTGCAAATGGTTCTCGGGGCTTGGACCACAAGTAGCCCGATGCACAACTTCGGGAAAGCTTGGGAAGTGGATGCACTAGCAAATGTGCACAGTGTCCAGGAGTTCCGGTCCCACGTCACTCGTGAGGGATGCAGGTCTCAGCTTTGCTGGGATCTCGTGTCGGCCTCTGAGAAGTCAGGAAGTCCATGTCCTGAGTTGCAAATACTTCAGGGTCCAGCGGGAGCCTCAGAAATGCAGACCAGCAAGTTGCTTCTTTGGTGCCTTCTTGAGCAGGGGAGTCACTCCTTGACCCCAAGGGAGATTCTTCCGTCTTCTAGTCGTGTAGAATGTCGAAGTCCAGGATATATGTTGCAGAGTTTCGTCCAGGTGTAATCTGTAGTCCTAAGGACTTGGCTCCTATATTTATACTAAGTTAGGGTGTTGGACATACTCTGGGGAACCATCTATGGGAGGATCCAGGGAGGGGGGTGGCTACACCCCTTTCCCTTTGTCCAGTTTCGTGCCACAGCAGGTGCTGAGTGCCCCTGCAACCGGTTTGAACTGGGATATGCACAGGGACACCAAGTGTGCCCCCATCACAGTCCGAAAAGCATTATATTAATGCACCCACCCAGCCCCAATATACTAAAGTCTGTCTGGGAGGTGGTTACACCTCCCTGTGACAGGAAACCTATAGTCCAGGCCTCCCATACCAGTGTTTCATCCAGCATCAGGAGGTCAGACCCGTGCCTGTAGCTGCAGCATCCATTTTGGGATGCTGGGGCTCTTTTAAACTATTACCGGTTAGGTTAGTGTGTACATGTCTCTCCTTCTATAAATGTGGAATTCAACCCCCACCACCAGGACTGGTGGAGGGAGGTAGGATTCCAAAGGGTTTGTATGGCTGTTTCCATGCAGCCATTCCAAAGTTAGCATTTCAAGCGAGGTTATAATGCATTCAAGAGTATATGGCCTGGCTGCATCACAGAACAGCTTCAAGGAAAACATTCCGAAAGCTGCGGGAGGGGTCCTGATCATGCATGGGCACCCTCTCACACAAAACCAAGCACTCTGTCTTTAGGATTGATAAGGCCTGCCATAGGAGTTTTATATGCGTCAGTGTTTAAAGGTAGAAATGGGTAACCTATATCTTAGTCATGGGTGCATGCACCACCTTACCCAGGCTGCAGTAGCAGACCTGTGGTACCATTTTGGAAGGCTCCCAGGGGTGGCATAATACATGCTTCAGCACCTGGTAGGCCTCTGGGGTACCTATGCCATTAGTACCTAAGGTACCATATACTAGGGACTCACAAGGGTAACCCAGTAACCAATCTAGAGTGTACCTAAAGTACATGCAATCATTGTAGAGAGGAAGCAGCTAGGCTGTGGTCCTGGTTAGCAGGGCCCCAGCCAGACTAAAGTCGAAAAACAGTGAAACACCAGCAAAAAGTAGGGGTAACCATAGTAAGCAGATCCTACTCTCCTACACTTGCTATCTCGGAACCCCCTAACATGATCAATAACATGGTGCCTATCTACTTATCAATCAGCTTATGAGTCCCACACCCCCACTCTTCAATCATGACTCCATCTCTATTCCACCCTCGCCGGGTTCTCTCAACTCAGCTTCTCCCTAACACCATAAACCGGAGCAGTCTCACCTGGCCTCCTGGCCCACATCAAGACCTCCTGTTCCCACATTACTAATGACACCAAACTCACAGATATCTCAGGAGCTTCATCAACTTAAGGCTGAGGTTTAAAGCCTAATATCCCTAACATCCGAGCTCGCTAATTGTTGGTGTCCCACCTGTCCGACAAGTAAGAATAGACACTCCCTTTAACAATCCATTACCAATCACGTTAGACGGATGTCACCCTGCACATCCAATGGGATCTCAGCAATCGCAACGTCTCCTCATTTGACCTGGAAGACGTTTCCCCACCCCCACACCTCCCCCCGACCCATCAGGATGAAAGATACCCAATCGGGCAACAATATTTACTCCCTCCTCCTTCAGTCGAATCGACATTGAGATGCTAGGCCCAATCTCAGAGCAGGTAACAATTCCAACTTCAAGCAAATTCCCATCACTCAGGCTGCCTCCGCTGTCGTCATACCCCACCTGAAACGTACGATACTCAATTGCAGATCGGCATCTAAACACGCAGTGGATATTGCTGACCTTATCCTTACTTATGATCTTAACCATATAGTCCTGACTGAAACTTGTCTAAATGACTCCTCCACATCAACGCTCAACATTCTAGCACCGCCCAGCTATGACATCATCAGATTAGATCGCCCAAACAGACCTGGTGGAGGTAACCCCTGTACTCACTGCAATAATCTCTCTGTGAAGCAAGCACAAACCGTTACTCTCATCTTCTGTGAATATCTAGGCATCGATATCCTGAGTAAAGATAGGCCTCGATACAAACTGCATGTGTTTTACCACCCTCCAGGAGATAACCTCCCATCCGATGAACAAATTATGGAAATCATCACAACCAACTCCGGTGTATACTGCGCCCAAATCTTCCTTGGTGACTTCAACCTCTACTGGAATGACCCGATGACCAATCAGTGATTGGCTTAAAAACCTTCCTAGCTGATCTAAACTTGATCCAAATATGCAAAAGTCCTACCCAGAACCATGGAGCGACCATGGATCTAATTATCTCTAAAGCTAATTCCATTCAACTTGAATCTATCATTCCATGTGATTGGACAGACCATCACTGCATCACTTTGCTCATCGCTGAATCGCTGTCCTAATAAAAGGTTAAAATAAAAGAAAACAGACACTGGAAAAAGAACCCTCGAAACATAAACCTGAATGAACTGACATCTATCCTTCCCCCTCCGACGACATGTCAGATGTCCAGGACCTTACTGATCATTACACTAATTCAATGACAAACATTCTAGACTCTATGGAACCCATCCAACCAAAAAGAGTATCCACCAAAGACTCCGAGCCTTGGTACAATGGTAGTCTCAACGCTGAAAGATGCAATCTAACATTGAGTGAAGGGTCATGGAGATTCTCCTCCTCGCTTGAACACCTCCAGCACCTGAGATCTCTAAGAATCATTTACAACAAACACACACATAGCTCAAAAGCAAACGACTTTAGGAAATAGCTAAACAATGCCAGGAATAGACCTAAAAAACAGTTTGAACTCGTTAAATTGCAGTCTAACAGGCAGCCTCAACCTGCTTTCTGGGTTTAATCATTGAGTCTTCGATAGTTCTCTGCCATCCATGCAGCTACGGCCTGCATGCAGCCTTTAAAATTTGCTGCTGAAGCTTCAACACTCTCAGTGATGCTAATCATGATCTGAGTGTCATCAGCATAGGACAACACTTCTAGACCAAAAGATCGTACAACCCTGGCAAGCGGGGCTACATAAAGGTTAAAAGGGTGGGACTCAATGAGGATCCCTGGGGAACTCCACAGAACAGCCGTTTAGGAGCAGAAAGGAATTGACCCATCGTAACTCTTTGAGCCTGTTCCGTAAGGAAAGATGTAAGCAAATTATGGGCGGAGCACTCAATCCCTATTTCCCAGAGCCTCCCAGCCAATCTAAGGGGAGAGATGGTATCGAAGGCTGCCGTTAGGTACAGAAGGGTCAGTAAGGTGGTGTGACCTGCATCGACCTGTTGTCGAATGTTGTTAAAAACAACGGTTAACGCTGTCTCGGTACTGTGCTCACTTCTGAACCCATGTTGTGAGCCATCGAGCAACTGATGGTCCTCCAGATAGGTGCTAAGATGGTGGTTCAGGTGTTTTTCCAAGATTTTAGCTGGGACAGGCAACAGGAAATTGAACTGTAGTCCTTTAGTTCTGCCGGATCCAGAGAGAGCTTCTTTAAGAGAGGTTTAACCACGGCCGTTTTCCAGGCAGTGAGATACTGGCCAGAAGTAATAATGGCATTAAGAACTACGGTCAAAGTAGGAACAATAGCCTCCATTCCTAGATTCAGGATCTTCAGGGGACAGGGCTCCATAGGGGAGCCAGATCTAATTCCCCTTACCATCCACTCCGTGTCTTCTTGAAGGATAGGGGGAAAGGCGCTCAAGCGGCAATCCTTTGGAGGAGCTACCAGAGAATCTGAAGGACGATCGGCCTTTGACCCTCCGACATTGGATATCTCCAGGGAGGAATATATGTCCTTGATTTTGTCAGTATAAAAACATGCCTTTTTATCACATAGCTCCTGGGAGACCTCGGTGTTGTCAGAGGCCGAGGGGGCTAGGAGCGAATTAATCACAGTGAAGAGTTCCCTCTGGGATTTGATGGATTCCGTCATCTTGGAATAGTAGATAACCTTTTTCTCATTAATAGCTAGCCTATATTCCTTCAATCTGAGTTTATGCAGGTCCCTTTCGGCTGGGATAAGCTCACAGCACCATTTTCTTTCCTGCTGTCGGCATTCCTGCCTAAGGTTTCTCAACCTTTCGGTGAACCAGGGCGCCGAAGGGCATTTTCTGGCCACATAATGCTCCTTAAGAGGGGCAAGAGAGTCCAGAGCCAGCAAGAGCCAGTTATAAAAATCATCATAGATTGAGTTAACATCCAGGTGGTGGAGACAGCAATAATTACTAAGCTTAATTAGAAGACCCTCCTTATTTATGCGGCTACGGTTTCTCAACATCTCCACCCTGTTCTTAAAATTGGGATCTGAGTGGGATTCTGCAATTCGCAGAAAAAATGGAATGGCGTAATGATGAGACCAAGAGAGTGGGATGGGATCATTCACCTCCATCCTCGGATCGTTAGAGAAGATCCCGTCCAGAATGTTTCCGCTGTATGAGAGGGGCTCCTCACCAGCTGAGGAAGGCCACAGGAGTCCATAGTTTCCAGGAAAACCTGCGTTTCAGAGCACATAGTTTTCTCCAAATGGAAGTTAAAATCACCCAAAAGAGTGACAGTGGATCTAGCTAAATAAGGCTCAATTCGATTGCTGAAGTCCTGATTAAACATTCCTCTGGGTCCGGGAGGCCGGTAGCTGACCACTCCCACAAAACTATCAGTGGGTAGGATCTTCAAGGAGAAATATAGGGCCTGATAGGGATATGAGGGAGTGGTGAGGGCCAACGTGAAGCACGAGAAGGTGTCTTTATAAAGTACTCCCAAACCCCCCCTATCAAGTCTGGACAGAGCATACCTGAGGGGATGGCCTCCACCAAGTCAGGCTCTGAGCAATCTCTAGCCCAGGTTTCAGTAATAAATACCCAATCAGACATACGGAAGGAGACAAAATCATTAAATTCTGCCCTATGTTTAATCAGAGATCAGGAGATACCCTGAAAAGGACTGTTTCATGGGTAAGGGTAGGGCTGACACGTTTCCCCTTGTTTTTTTTTAGCTACCCCCAATGGAATGACTGTCTTACAGTTAACACACTCATATAGCCCAATGCTCACAGTTCATCGACCTGCAGTGCACATCCTTCTATCCTTCTGTCATTGAAGCTCCAAGAGCTGCCCTCTCGGGTAAACAAGGGGCTTACCAGGGTCTACAATAAAAAGGCCAGCGTCCCTGGCACAAGGCGTAAACTTGACACAGACAGGCGTGCCTTTGGCGCGCCTGCTGCATGCGTTTGCTGCGCGTCCGGCCCGGCATTTAGAATAAATAGCTGGGCCAGTCAGGAACAACTAGAGCGCTGCCCATCGATCTGGGACAGGAAGTGGAGTAGAGCAGCAAGAGTGAAACACTCACTTCCCTCCATACAATGGGCGAGCAGTGGTGGACCGGGGAAGGAGCAAAAGACCCCCACAAGCCCCCCACCCCCCTCCCCGAGATGAAGAAAAAAGCGGAAGAGTGCCTGGAAAGAATGCAGTAACCCCACACAAGTAAGCAATTGAAATCGTTTTTAAAACGTTCCCCCTATTAGAACGCACACAATGATTCAATACAATTTTTAAATCACAGTTACTTTCTAAACGCAGAAGCAGCGCAACAGCGTGGCAACTCTAATCAGGGTGAACCACCATCAGGTGGTGTAGAGGAGGAGACAAATATGATAATATTAAGGAACTGCTGGGCAAAACTGACCTAAAAAGGAACTTGGCCTGCACTGCACCCCCCAACATGTTCCAAGAGTGGAATGTGGCTCCATCATATTATTATCAGAAGTTTGATAACAACAAGAATAGTGCACAGAGAGAGTCAAACGTTGAAGTAAAGAGAAAAAAAAACAGAGATCAAGAAAGGGAAGAGAGAAAGAAGAAACATGGGAAAAGGAAACATAGAGTTATAGGAATCCTTACCTGACAATTATTTTTTTTGTTCCCCCAAGGGTGGCAGCCACGCTGCACTGCCTGTCATCCCAGAATACCTTGAAAGGAAGTAAAGAAATTATTTTGCATCAGACGACAATCACACTTCATCACATTTTACAAATAACCGTCCTGGATTTACAAAACAACCGAGCCCAGGGAGAGCCAGAGTCTGACTTCAGCCTCCTTTAACAGCTATTGCTGTGAATGTTCAACAATTAACCGCCGTGGTCCCGCATGCGGCTGTTAACTGTTCAACATTCACAGCAACAGCTTTGAAACAAAGGTTTCGGAGTACTGGAGGTGTTGCAACCCCCTCGGTCTCTGGGACACCGTTGTTTTATTAATTAACACATTCTGCCCTCATGGGGCAAACAGTGTAATTACCCTATATTCAGCCATAAAAGGCAGTACAGCCCCTTAAAGGACCGCTCCCTCGGTAAAGGCCCTTGCCTTTGGAGCTACAACAAGCATCAAAGCTATATTAAAGATTTCAAATAATTACTGAAGACATAAACATGGTTACTCAGTCAGAGAAATATTCATCATAATATTTGCAGGAGGATCACATAAAGGTAACCTCTAAAGTATATGAAAAGCCAGAATCAGAAATAACTCTAGCTGTAAAGTCAATCGACAGAGCACCACAACAAATGTGTGCTGAGATATAAGAAAACATTTTTTTTATAATATCAAATAGCAAACTGATATAGAATCTGCTCAGTTAGGAATCAAGGAAAAGTTCTTAAGTTTTTAGACAGAGAGAACACATTATTGACATGGTTCACGATGAGGTAAAAATGACAGCAGTTAATGAATGTTCATGAAAACGGCACAACAAAATGTAATTTAATAAACCACACCTACAAAATGAATAATTAATTGTGACTCTTCCCCAAAAAGCCACAAGTCATTTTACAAGGTAATTCCCTAACATAATAAGTGGATCTTAATCACAGTATACGTTTCTGGCCATTCATCATTGACCCAATTTGTACGGGAACATTTGCTGACAGCTTACTAGTTGTTTATTAGAAATGCCTACAACTTGGACTCCTTTCCCAAGAGGGGTGGGTTGGGAGCTCCTGTCAGTCTGACTGGGGAACGGGAGGCATATTTATTGATTAAAAGTGATGCTGGATTCCCATTTACTTCTTCTACAAAAGAGCCACTCTGGGTGACCTCTAGGACTGCAACAAGCACGCAATCCTTCTCCCATCTCAGGCCCCGTCATTGTGTCTGATTCAGTCCAGTAGAAACTCCTAGTGTAGGAGGAAGTTGTGGAAAATCCTTATTAATCACTGAAGGATTTTGTTGAAATACTGAATTTGTTGAGAATTTGGAGTTCTATTCTGCACTGGGCTGTGGGACCATCGGGACTGAAGGCATGTTCAAATATATCTGCTTTTGATTCTGCATGCTCGGTACAGAGGTCAGTTGGGCTGGGACCATTGACTGTGACATCCCATTCTGGCCATTTGATTCATGTTCCAGTTTCCCAGGTCCCTGCAAACATCGCAAGGAGCGTGTCTTATTCTGCACACTATTGGTGTTTGAGGTACGTTAAATTGCCACTGTCAGTAAAAGATACACCCTGAGTAGAGCCAGATTGGCTGTAACGGGTTTCGGGTGTTTCCCCGGGGGGCTGGAAGAGTGGGGGCTGATTCTTCAGTGCTGGGAAACGTATTTGTTACTGGGGGCTGGTTTTGCTCTGGTGCTGCTATATCACCCCCAGCAACAAAAAAGGCAGGGGGCTGGTCCGGCAAAATTGTCAGGCCTGTTTTGGGTTCCCAGTCCGGCCCTGACCCAGAGGAACAACATTTCCTCCTTGCACATACTGAACATCATTACTCTGCACACCAACGCCGTGCATATCCAAATTCACACCAGCAACAAGCCCAGAATCAAAACGAGAATACAATCAGTGAGAACCACTTTCGTCACCCGTTTGGAACATTTTCGTCTGAGCGCTCATTATTTTTACTTTGATATTTTCCTGCTTAGTAACAAAATTCTCACTACAGAACTTTGTGTAAAACAAAATCTCTTCCGGAATTTTGGTCTGCAGCCCCTCACATTTTGCTGGATATGTGAACTAACCTCTGGATGTAACGCTAAAAGATGCACCCTCTTTTACCCGGTCTTTGCCTTTGCAATATTGTCTGTAACTCTGCATTAATCTCTTGTAATATAATAAAACATTTTGAGGCACTTCACTCTGTGGCTCTTCAATTGGCCAGTTTACAAGCAACTTACACTCATTCCACAAATCTCTTGGGACAACAATTAACAAACTTAAACTCCGCTCTCGACCACCCCGCCTGGACGAACAGGCCTCATCTCCACTGCATCCCTCCTGGAGAGGCCCCACCTCCTTTGAACCACCCAAACACAGGACAGGCCTCACCTCATCTGCACCACTGAACAGGACAGGCCGCACCTCCTCTACAACCTCCTGAAGAGGCCTCTCCCCCTCTGCATCCCTGTACAGGCCTCACCTCCTCTACACCCCCCTGGAAAGGCCTCATTCACCTCCTCTGAGCACCCTGGACAGGCCTTGCTTCCTCTGCACCCCCCCGACAGGTCTCGCCTCCTCTGAACCTAACTCCAAACAGGCCTCACCCCCTCTACATCCCATGGACAGTTCTCCCCTCCTCTGCACCTGCTGGACAGGCCTCACCTTCTTTGTGCCTCCCCCTGGACAGACTTCACCTCTTCTAACCTCCCCTGACAGGACAGGTCTCACCTCCTCTGCACAACTGGACAGGCCTCACCTCCTCTGCACCCCTGGACAGACATCCCCTCCACTGCACCCCCCTGGACAGGCCTCTCCTCCACTACACCCCCCTGGACAGGCCTCACCTACAATGCAGCTCCCTGGACAGGCCCCACCTCCTCCGCACCCCTGGACAGACATCCCCTCCACTGCACCCCCCTGGACAGGCCTCTCCTCCACTACACCCCCCTGGACAGGCCTCACCTACAATGCAGCTCCCTGGACAGGCCTCACCTCCTTTGCACCCCTTGGACATTCCTAATCTCCTCTGCACCCCACTAGACAGGCATCATTTCCTCTGCACCCCCTGGACAGGCCTCACCTATTCTGCACCCCCCAGCTCTGGACAGGCCTCACCTCATCTGCACTACCTTGGACAGGCCTCGCCTGCAGCACCCACTTCCCTGACAGGCCTCACCTCCTCTGGAGGGCACCACACCACAGAACAGGCCTCTTCTGCACCCCCCCCCCCACCCTCACCAGAAAAAGCATCACCTCCTCTGCACCCCTGGACAGGCCTCATCTCCCCTGCACCCCTGGACAGACCTCACCTCCTCTGCACCCCTGGACATGCCTCTCCTCCTCTGCACCCCTGGACAGGCCTTACCTCCTCTGAACCCCCTGGACAGACCTCACCTCCTCTGCACCCCTGGACAGACCTCACCTCCTCTCCACCCCTGGACAGGCCTCACCTCCTCTGCACCCCTGGACAGGCCTCACCTCCTCTTCCCCCTGGACAGGCCTCTCCTCCTCTTCCCCCTGGACAGGCCTCAGCTCCTCAGCACCCCTGGACAGGCCTCTCCTCCTCTGCACCTATGGACAGGCCTCTCATTCGCTGCACCCCTGGACAGACCTCACCTCCACTGCACCCCTGGACAGGTCTCACCTCCTCTGCACCCCTGGACAGGCCTCACCTCCTCTTCCCCCTGGACAGGCCTCTCCTCCTCTTCCCCCTGGACAGGCCTCAGCTCCTCAGCACCCCTGGACAGGCCTCTCCTCCTCTGCACCTATGGACAGGCCTCTCATTCGCTGCACCCCTGGACAGACCTCACCTCCACTGCACCCCTGGACAGGCCTCTCCTCCTCTGCACCCCTGAACAGGCCTCTCCTCCTCTGCACCCCTGGACAGGCCTCACCTCCTCTGCTCCCATGGACAGGCCACTCTTCCTATGCACCTCTGGACAGGCCTCTCCTCCTCTGCACCCCTGGACAGGCCTCACCTCCTGCACCCCTGGACAGGCCTCTCCTCCTCTGCACCCCTCTGGATATGCCTCACCTCCTCTGCACCCCTGGACAGGCCTCACCTCCTCTGCGCCCCTGGACAGGCCTCACCTCCTCTTCCCCCTGGACCGGCCTCTCCTCCTCTGCACCCTGGACAGGCCTCTCCTCCTCTGCACCCCTGGACAGGCCTCACCTCCTCTGCACCCCTGGACAGGCGTCACCTCCTCTGCACCCCTGGACAGGCCTCACCTCCTCTGTACCCCTGGACAGGCCTCGCCTCCTCTGCACCCCTGTACAGGCCTCTCCTCCTCTGCACCCCTGGACAGGCCTCTCCTCCTCTGCACCCTGGACAGGCCTCTCCTCCTCTGCTCCCCTGGACAGGCCTCACCTCCTCTGCACCCCTGGACAGGCATCACCTCCTCTGCACCCCTGGACAGGCCCCTCCTCCTATGCACCCCTGGACAGTCCTCACCTCCTCTGCACCCCTGGACAGGCCTCTCCTTCTCTGCCCCCCTGGACAGGCCTCACCTCCTGTGCATCCCTGGACAGGCCTCTCCTCCTCTTCCCCCTGGACAGGCCTCAGCTCCTCTGCACCCCTGGACAGGCCTCTCCTCCTCTGCACCTATGGACAGGCCTCTCATTCGCTGCACCCCTGGACAGACCTCACCTCCCCTGCACCCCTGGACAGACCTCACCTCCTCTGCACCCCTGGACAGGCCTCTCCTCCTCTGCACCCTTGGACAGGCCTCACCTCCTCTGAACCCCCTGGACAGACCTCACCTCCTCTGCACCCCTGGACAGACCTCACCTCCTCTGCACCCCTGGACAGGCCTCACCTCCTCTGCACCCCTGGACAGGCCTCACCTCCTCTTCCCCCTGGACAGGCCTCTCCTCCTCTTCCCCCTGGACAGGCCTCAGCTCCTCTGCACCCCTGGACAGGCCTCTCCTCCTCTGCACCTATGGACAGGCCTCTCATTCGCTGCACCCCTGGACAGACCTCACCTCCACTGCACTCCTGGACAGGTCTCACCTCCTCTGCACCCCTGGACAGGCCTCTCCTCCTCGGCACCCCTGGACAGGCCTCTCCTCCTCTGCACCCCTGGACAGGCCTCACCTCCTCTGCTCCCCTGGACAGGCCACTCTTCCTCTGCACCCCTGGACAGGCCTCTCCTCCTCTGCACCCCTGGACAGGCCTCACCTCCTGCACCCCTGGACAGGCCTCTCCTCCTCTGCACCCCTCTGGATATGCCTCACCTCCTCTGCACCCCTGGACAGGCCTCACCTCCTCTGCACCCCTGGACAGGCCTCACCTCCTCTTCCCCCTGGACCGGCCTAACCTCCTCTGCACCCTGGACAGACCTCTCCTCCTCTGCTCCCCTGGACAGGCCTCTCCTCCTCTGCTCCCCTGGACAGGCCTCACCTCCTCTGCACCCCTGGACAGGCGTCACCTCCTCTGCACCCCTGGACAGGCCTCACCTCCTCTGTACCCCTGGACAGGCCTCGCCTCCTCTGCACCCCTGGACAGGCCTCACCTCCTCTGCACCCCTGGACTGGCCTCACCTCCTCTGCACCCCTGGACAGGCCTCTCCTCCTCTGCACCCTGGACAGGCCTCTCCTCCTCTGCTCCCCTGGACAGGCCTCACCTCCTCTGCACCCCTGGACAGGCCCCTCCTCCTATGCACCCCTGGACAGTCCTCACCTCCTCTGCACCCCTGGACAGGCCTCTCCTCCTCTGCTCCCCTGGACAGGCCTCTCCTCCTTTGCACCCCTCTGGACAGGTGTCACCTCCTCTGCACCCCTGGACAGGTGTCACCTCCTCTGCACCCCTGGACAGGTGTCACCTCCTCTGCACCCCTGGACAGGCCTCACCTCCTCTGACATCACCATGAATTCCAGGATTAATAAATTGCAGCGGAGTGAGTTGGCAGCTCTCCTACCTGATCAGAAACCTGTCCAGGCTCGCTCCTCCTCCTGGGGCTGGGGGGGGGGGGGCAGATCTGGGGTCAGAGGGGGGCAGATCTGGGGCCTGAGGGGAGCAGGTCTGGGATATGTCTGGGTCTGAAGATGGAGGTAACTGCATACACAGACAGACAGGGCTCCTTCCTCCTCTGCAGCTGGCTGGACGCAGAGCACAGGGAGGAAGTGATGTCACTGCTACTTGTGCTGTCTCTGCCACCGCTGACCCGGAAGAGGAAACCCTTCTCCCTTTCATACAATGTGCAGCTTATTGGTTTCATCAGCAGCCCAGGAGCGCCCTCTGGTGGCCACTTACGGAACCGCCGCCTCCAGGCTCCAGGAGTGAATACATTTCACACAAACAAGCATTTATACCTGTAAAGACCTGGGATTTCAGATGTCACAGACGGGAATGGTTTTAAGGGTCAGACAGTTCAAGTACAGGGTCTCACACTTGGCTGCTGCTGTAAAAAAGTATTTATAGCTTCACTTCAGATGAGCATCTTCCAAACACTGATGTAAAGGACTAAAGAGTATTTACAGAAAGGTGACAACTGGAAGTGGCAGTCTGTATTTAAATGAATATATCTGTATTTCAATGAATATATCTGTATTTCAATGAATATACGAGTATTTCAGTCAGTTGGGCAATTAAACTGGGCAGTTTATTTATTTTTTATAATCATTTACTTGCAGGTTTTTCAAATCCACAGTGTGGCACACAGGAAAGTAAACAGAAGAAAATACCACGGACTTTTAAACACCGGCTCAAATAGAATGTGTCAACGCGACAATTAAACGAACCACTTATTTCTAATTTTCCTGCGTCTGTGGCTTATTCCTTATATTTGATACAGTTTTATATCCTCGAACAAGACTGAAATTTAGACCGTAATTAGGTTTTGAGTTTCTTATTTAAGAGCACAACTGTCTCCTAAATTATTAAGGCTTTGTTGTTTTGTTAACAGTAACCACCATCCTCTCTCAACAAAGATTCACTGACAAAAAATAAAGCAATTTATCTTTGTAACAATTAATTCCTAAGATAGTGATATCAAGTATGAACCAGAAATTTCTCACACAGTTCGCATTGTTTCATAAAAATGAGTGGGTGATACTGGTCTGAAGAACAGCGGAGGGGCATTTCATTACTCTAAAATATTGTACTCCTTCACATAGGCCCCTATATCACAGTACGCTCGTCATCAATACACCATTGATTAGTGAGTGCGTCAACTCTTTGTAGCATTGTCATGCAAGCAGCCTTAAATGCCTCGACAGCAACATTAGTTTGGACGTGCATACATCAGAGCCCTCAAGCCTCACTCATCACGAGTGACACTAACACATGTGGAGGTCGGTTTGAAGTCTCACTCACACCTGGCCCATTCTTCCAAACTATGGGGATTAACTAGAACTTCACACATGACTATTCGGCACAGAGCAGACCCTCTGTCCGAAATTTTGTTGTCAAAACCTTTCTCATATTTCACCACGAGTACTGCACACAGTTCAGTAGAATGTTACATTGAATGTCTGTTTTAGTGAGACTTGGGTGTTAATTTTATCACTTTACATTTGTTCTGATCGTATCTACAAATTCAGTAATGTCTCTTCCTTTGGTATTGTCAAAGTCAAATGTTAAGTGACACCACTCCCTGTTTCTTTTTTTAATACCTCAATTTTCTATTGATTTTTCATATACAATGAGCATATAACGTGTATGAAAGTTTAACGATTCAGCAGAGTCCAATATACTGTATAAACTAGAATTTGTGAGAAGACATTGATAACAGGAAAAACAATAAATAAGATAACCCGTCCAGATAGAGGTGATGTGGCCAGGAAGATCCTGCAGATTATCAAGGAAGGAGGACGAGGGGGAACACGAGGGAAAGGGACGTGGGAACAGGAGAGAAAAGTCACAGTGCCAGGCACCATGGTCTCCCCCCAAAAAGCCAACTCCCACTACGAAGGCCGTAGCCAGAAAACTCTTACAGTGGTGTGTTAAATCCTGGAATATTTACATTTTGTGAAGCAAGGTCAGACGGGCCATGAATTGCGGTGCCACCCCTAGGTTGGCAATAAAGGTATCCCAAATGGAGCCGTAGTAGCACAAAGTACTGTACAGTCCGCAAGAAATGCAAAATGTCACAGGTGACTGCGCCACACCGTCAGCACTTCCAGCTCTTGGAATCCTCCACCATATGTGCTTTATAGATCCACTCCAACGTCCAGTGCCAGTGGTGTAGGAACTTGAAATAATTGAATTTCAACCTGACCTCCTGGAGGAAACTTTCATGGTCTTTCCAAAGGTTGTGCCAGTCCTGCTCAGAGAGTGAGAGGCACAGCCTCTGCTCCCATAAACAGCATAAATTGTGGGCAGTGGTGCTTGAAAAAAGGCTGTCCGCAGCTGTAACATGCAATCCCACCATAGTGACCTTGTATCCTTTCCACATCAGGATATAATGCAACATTGGGACAGTCTCAAGATCATAAGGGTGAGCACCCAGCCTGCGTCGCAGGCTCTGCATGAGCTGTCGGTACTGTCAGTGATGCGACTGTGGCAGCTAATAATCACGCATGAGAGTAGCAAAGGGGGCCAACTCACCGTCCCCTACTATATCGTCCACAGAGCGTATCCCTCTGGTCCTCCACTGTGTAATGAGACGTCAAACCACACTTGGCTCCAGGCAGCTCCTTGAGAAGAGCAGTTTTCAGCAATGCGTTATACGTCTGAGCAGGTGAAGCGTGAGGTCAGTCAATCAACACTGTTATGCTTCACAGTGGCACTTATAGGCGGCAAATTGTTTATCGAATTACCTCTCAAAGGCCATCCTGCCCTCGCACCTGTGCATAGGAGATGGAGCCAACTTTCTCCTCCAAGTATTGGCTCAGATATTGGCACCATATGTGTTGTCTTCAGGGGCTTTATACCATGCTGTTTACATACGTCAAAGGACCTGAGGGGTTTGCAACAGTCGAAGATTATAGTGGATTAGCACGGAGCGTGGCCAACTGCCGAGCATGGAGGACGTGAGCTGAAAGAGCTCCGTGCCGAGCTCCAACACTTTGCCAAGAATCCTGTAAGATCGGGGGCTGTTGGAGTCACAAATCAATGCATTGTGCGGCGGAACACCTGAGGCACCGGCAGCTCTGACACAGAGGATCAGGACACCGATTTCCGGCATTCCTGCGCCGCTGCTCTTGAAAGCAGCGAGCTGGCGGAGTGAACTTGAATGGAGTGCTGGTGGGTGCTGGGAATATGGGAATGATTTGAAGACAGGGAGTGACCCCTGACCTGTTTGAGTTAACCGCTGGCTGGATTGAATGACCCACGTCGCCAGTGTACGCGCTACCCAGAACTCGGCAGGGCGATAAAACCTCGACCTCTCAGCGGCGTTCAACACAGTCTCTCCCCGCACCCTGAGACGTAGGGATCCAAGACAAGGCCCTTGACTGGATCCGCTCCTTCCTCTCCAGCAGAAAGCAGCGTGTCAGACTCCCCCCTTTCCTCTCGGACCCTACACCTACCACCTGAGGAGTCCCCCAGAGGTCCTCCCTCAGCCCTACGCTCTTCAACGTCTACGCTAGTCCCCATTGTCAGGACTTAACATTGTGTCATACGCAGAGGACATCCAACTCATCATCTCCCTATCCAATGAACTCAACACCGCCAGATAAAACGTTCGAGAAGGCATGGAAGCCGTCACCAAATGGATGAAAAACAGCTGCCTACAACTAAACACCAACAAAACAGAAGTACTCAACATGTGCCCAAATCCAGACGCCTGGAACGACACCTGCTGGCCCCCTGCCCTCGGATGCCCGCCCACTCCCACTGATCACGCATGCAACCTGGGAATCATCCTGTACTCAGAGCTCAAAATGGACCGCCAGATCAACTCCGTCTCATCCTCCTGCTTCCATACGCTCCACCTCCTACGTAAGACCTTCAAATGGATCCCCCTCGAACACAGAAAGACCGTCACTCACACCCTGGTCACCAGCAGGCTCGACCACTGCAACAAACTCTATGCCGCAATAAACAAAAACCTCACCCGCAAGCTACAGAACATTCAAAACACCGCGCAAGACTGGTCCTCAAACTGCCAAGACACTTCCACATCTCCGAGCACCTGCGCACACTCCACTGGCTCGCCAACGAAGCTGGAGTCACCTTCAAGATACTCACCCAAGCTCACAAGGCCCTCCATGACACGGACCAGCATATCTGAACAGCCCACTCAAATTCCACGCACCCCAAAGGACCCTTCAATCAGCCCAGCTCTCTATGCCGTGGTCCCCCGCATCAGAAAGACCAGATAGGGAGGTCGATCCTTCTCCTTCCGCACGGCCAGAGCCTGGAACGACCTTCTGCCCCACCTCAGACAGATAACATCGCTCCCCATCTTCGCAAGAAACCTCAAAATCTGGCTCTTCAACAGATCCCCTCCTTGATGGACTGGAACCTGTGAACCCCTCAACACTTCCCAGCACCTTGAGACCCTTACGGGTGAGTAGTTGCGCTTTAACAAACACTTGATTTGCTCAGGGTACCAGACAGGGCTGCCTGTTATCGCCCTTTCTATTCATCTTGGCTTTGGAGCCTCTCCTGCATAAACTGTGTAATATATCGGGTCATAAGGGGATTGAACTGGGGCCCAACTCACACATTTTCTCTGCCTATGCAGATGATTTAAATCTATATTTATATATTTCAAGAACCTAGATGAGGAATATGAACCTACACCTTCCACCTTGGATACGTTTCAGCGGCTTTACGGGCTCTCGATAAATGAAAGCAAGTCCTATGTCTATTTCTTTACTGACACGACAGTTAGTGGTCCGGGAAATGGACGGTTCAAATAGCACCTACTACTTTCAAATACCTAGGAATACACATATACAGGGAAACAACAGATCTTCTAGATGGCAACTTACGCCTTGCTATAACTGCCATCACGTCCCAAATCAAGTTCTGGACTTCCCTGCCTGTATCAATGGCGGGCAAGGTGCCAATCGCCAAAATGGTTATGCATCCGAGATTGTTATATTATTTCACTAATTAGCCCATTACGGTTCCGGCACAGGTATTTAAATTGTTGTCCTCCCTATTGATTGATTTAATCTGTGCAAGGGGTCGGAGGCACATTGGAATCGCAAAGCTACAATTAAACACTAAACAAGGAGGGCTGGGGGTCCTGGACCTGAAAGCTTACTGGTACGCAAGCCAGTAACAATGGCTAGCGTATTGTGTGTCGGGACGTAACCTGCAGGAAATTGGTATGTCTCAACTGACATGGCAAAGAGGAGACCTACATACACTATTATTACCCAACAGCATAATTCCCCTGTGGCGCCTCATTTTTTGAGGGTCGCGTTGTTGTGTTGAAGGAGTGCTTAAAGATACACCAAAATGGTGGCTCCATACGCCCCCACTATTCCCCTTTTGGGAATCCATTCACAGTCGGGCACAGTTACAAATAAGAGGAATGTTGGTCTGGGGGGATGCAGGAGTGCAAACAGTGGTCATGGTTTTTCTGGACGGTCCCCTGATGCCTCACGAGGTCTTTGTCCGAGAGCATGGAGTACCGAACACACTGTTTCTCCTGTACGCTCGTGTTTTTCGCAACATACGTAACACTTGGGCCCCAGGGGGAATATAACCAGCAACGCACACACTACATACTATGCAATATTTGATGGGGAACGGGCGCCATTTAACGAGGTGGCTATACAGAGGGATCCGCACGATAGCAGCGGTGCTGCTCCAACCCCCCCGAAACAGATGGGATGCGGATGTGGGCCGGGCACTCACTGACAAAGAATAGGGCACTATTTTGGAATACACTAGGAAAGTATCAAGGAACCCTAAATTTAAGTTTAAACAGCGCATGCTCCTACATAGGGCCTACCTGATCCCACGCAGGCTGAGTTCTATGTTTCCAGACGCAGTGGATGTTTGCCAGCGCTGTCACTCCTCGGAAGCGGGTCTGATACATATGTTGTGGAGCTGCCCATGACGACGACACTATTGGGCATCCGTTTGTGCGATATTGAAGGACATTGCCCCGAAGCGAAATAATGTCTTGCTGGAGTTCTGCCTGCTGGGGATGGGCCCAAAAGGGAAGAAGGGAAACCCCGTTAACAAATTTGCTAACCTTGCCTTACTAATAGCTAAACGTAACATTACCATGAGGTGGAAGACCGCCTGACCGCCATCGCTACAGGAATGGCACAATTAAATGGTTAGAGGGGGAAGGGTAGAGCGTGCTGAGCTGAAGGGAAGAACACAGAGGGTTGCGTAAGAAGCCCATTTCTATGGAATGGAATATGTTGTTGGAAGAGTTTATTGCTGTTGCTCTGCAAACGTACTGACGGATTCCTTATGCACCTGCCCCCCCTTTTGCTTTCTGGCCAAAAGCAGTGGACAATTGGAGCTAAAGTACATCTTTATAATACAATGATGGTTGTTGTTACGGTGTGAAAGATTAGATTTCAATGATTATGTTGCACTAGGATGGGTCGACTAACTGTTTGGAATTTATGCTGAGTCTACGGGGGTGGGAGAGGGATGGGTGTGGATATTGGTTTAGTTTTTCTTTTTCATTATATAATTGGAAAAAACACGGTCACCAAGAACTGTTACCTTGAACAGGTCTATGACATTAAAAGGTCGACTAAGCTGGGATCATACCAAACAGCGCTCGAAGAGTAGTGTGCAGATGTGGTACCTCCATTTGTTATATATCACCTGCTGTACAGTTGTAAACTCGGGCTACTACTTTGCAATACGCTCCCGCGACTGTTTCTTCTGAGTCTCTTCATGCAGCCATATGGCGGCACTGACTACTGTCTTCAGATTTATTGTTTGATGTATATATTCAATTAAAATATGTTGAAAAAAATGGTGGAGTAGCACAGGATCATGATCGAAGGTACTGTTTGGGAGGATCAAGGCGTAAATGTTTACAATGGATCCAGGAGGTGAAAGTATAGTCCGCGTCCCTCAGGTGCGTCAATCACCATGGCTCCATCAAGGCATGATCATCAATAATGTCAGAGAGGATCAACCGGGCTCGGGCTGCCTGGTCGTGTGGTTTCTGGACTTGCCAAGGTGCCATATTCCAGCACCCCCCTCATGAATACCCTGACTGTCCCAAAGGAGAGCAGGAGTTTGGTCAGCCGCCGGGGTATAGATAGAGCCCAAACACAAAGACTCATTGAGAATCTGAACCTTGGCAAAAATATATCTGCCCAGGGGGTCCCGCCACGTCCACAGTGTGCAAACTCCCAGGGATTTGGGAAAAAAGATGTCCGACCCACTCTCTCTTTGTTCTAAAGGAGTAGATGGATGTGGAAGGGTAGTTTGGATCCTGCTGGCATGTAGTACCGTACTCATCCAATCCCTTCTGAATGTATCATGTTCACCAGGTGACAGGTGTGTGTCCTGGAGCAATGCTACATCAAGGCGGTGCATCTTCTGAAATGAGAGGATTTTCTGTCTCTTGATAAAATAGGCCAGGCTGCTGTCATTAAGGGGCATATTTACAAGGAAGTGGTGGAGCACCGCGTTGGCCTCCTTGGCTTAACGCCACGCTCTCCACTTCTGAAATGCAGGACTACACCGTATTTACAAGAATACGGTGCAGCCTTGCATTTCTCCCTGTGCTGGTGCTGAATTTAGCTGCCTAGCGCCAATGCAGGCAGCCTTGCACCATACTGCAGGCCTGCCAAGTACCACGCATCAGGGGTTAGAGTAACACATTTCAATGTGGTGGTCCGCATCACCGTATTGAAATGCAAAGACACACATTTTTATAGCTTCCTGAGCTGTCAAGTGCTGGAGCGCTGCTATAATAATTAGAAGTCAAACTGAGCAAAGCTGGCAGCGCACATTTAGGGGTTATGGTTTAGCTACATTAAGGCATGTTATGTATGTTGTTATGTTAAGTTAATTTCTATAGCGCATGACTCACCCGGGGGCATCTCAGCGCTCGCCTAGAAATTTGGCCCGAGGACTTAAAGTCAGAAAAGAGTTAGAACAGGAATGCTTTTAGTTGTTTCCTAAAGGTGCTGTATATGGAAATTTTGTTTAGGGACAGCAGTAGTTTATTCCAGTATCTTGGGGCCAGATACGAAAAAGCTTTTCCACCAGTCTGACTCAAACGTATACGAGGAACCTGTAGAAGGCCTCGAGTACTGGATCTGAGATTTCTGTTCGGTGTATGAAAGGTGAGTTTCTTTTGTAGATAGTAAGGGCCTCTGCCATTCAGCGCATTGTAAGTGAGACAACAGATTTTGAAAAAGGATCTCTTCCTTACAAGTAACCAATGCAGCTCTCTCAGCAAGGGAGCAGAAGGGGAGCCAGCAAAGCGGTTCAGTAACAATCTGGCCGCCGTGTTCTGAATCACTTGTAATTTAGTAAGCAGGTTCTCTCCCACTTCCGCCAACAGAGCATTACCATAGTCTAATTGGCTGATGACCATGGATTGAACTAGGGTTCTGCGGTGATTAGTGGGCAAGTAGGGAAGAATTTTGCAGAGTAATCGCATACTATAGTAGCAGGAGCTATTAGTGGCAGCAATGTGGTCTTTCATGGTTAATGACTGATCTAATTTTAGGCCTAGATTTTTAACACATTGTTTAGGAACAGGAGCTAGTCCCAATTATGAGGGCCACCATTCATCAGACCAGCTAGCTGAGTCTTTCCCCATTAGCATGACCTCGGTTTTTCCAGGATTCAACTGGAGGCAGTCCTGTGTCATCCAGCTAGAGATTACAAGCATTCTGCTGGCGAACCGCAATTTCTCTGCTTCTATCTTTGGGCGAATAGTAAATATAAGCTGAGTATCATAAGCATATGAAATTATCTCAAAACCTAGCTGTTCTACAAATTTTTCTAACAGTTTGCGTTCTGTCTGACAAAGTTCTACAACCACTTCAAGGCTGTCCCTTGAATGTCACTGGAAGCTAGTCTCTCCGCGAGCACTAAATGTGAGATGGTATTAAAAGCCGCAGAGAGATCTAGAAGGATCAGTACTACCGATCCTCCAATGTCTATTTTCTGTCTGAGCGAGTCAGTTACAGAGAGCATGGCAGTCTCGGTACTGAAGCCCGGTTGCAACCCGGATTGTGATTGATACAGAATTTCGTTGGACTCCAGGCATAGACTTAGTTGCTTGTTAATTATACTTTCCAGCAGCTTGCCCAATAAGGGTAGTAAAGAAATAGGGTGGTAGTTGCTGAGTTCCTGGGGATCCGCAGTTGGTTTCTTCAATATTGGACGTACGAATGCTCCCTTCCATGTTATTGGAATGGTACCTGATTGTATTGAATAATTATTGATATTTAGAATTGCTGGCACGCAACGAGTGGCTAAAAGGGCCATTGTCTTTGGAGGACAAAGATCGTGGGGTGAGCCAGATTTTGAGAAGGAGAGAGCATTGGAAACTTCCTCAAGCGTGGTTAACTCGAAACAATCTAAGGTGCTAGGTGCCATTTTTTCTAAGCCCTCTGTTCTAGTAGAGGCTTCAAGGTCTTGAGAGGTGATCGATGAAAAGTTGGCATAAATATCAATTATCTTTTTTTGAAAATAGATTGCTAACTAATTACAAAAATCTTGTGTTTCCATAGGCAATTGTCAACAGACATGAAGAGATACAAAGTCTTTTACTATATTAAAAAGGGCCTTTGGGACGTTAGTGGCACGTTCAATTTGGTTAATAATAAATAGACGTCTGGCTGATTTTAAATTCAGATTACAGATAGAAAAGGATTGTTTAAACCGTAGTTTGTTTCTGCGGGTCTTTACTAACTCGCCAAAGTCTCTCCAATCTCTTGCATTTGGAATTTTCAATCTTTAGCTCTGAAGTGCACCAGGGGGCTGATGGTGGACATTGGGGAGAATCCAAAACTGTCACAAAGGCGGTATTAAATTCTTCCAACGTCGTAGGAGCATCCTTATCCTTCTTTAATGATTCCAGGTAAAAATCCTCATTAAAGGCTTCTACAGAAAGATTTCGCCATGGTCTTGCGCCACTTGTTTTTTCCCTGCACTTAAGTCTGAGCTCTTAGGGCATGGCTGTTGGATAGAGAACTTAATCATTGAATGATCTGTCCAAGTGAGAGAGTCTGGGAGGTTACAGGTTAGATGATCAATATTAGAAAAGATTAGGTCTCGCGAGTGGCCAGCTGGATGAGTTGGGCCTGTAACTCTTTGGGTGAGTTCAATCATGTCAAGAGTAGAGAGGAGTTTATTAACCTCAGGGTTCGTATCATTTTCACCATGAAAATTAAAATCCCCCAACAAAAGAAATGTATTTGAGGAGAGAACATGCATAGCAATTAGATCTATCAGTTGGTCCGTGAAATTGGTCTTAGTTCCTGGGGGACGGTATATTGGTGCACTGTTCCAACTATCTGTTGGTGACGTAATAATCTTGAAAATTCCCAGTTCTATACTTTCATGCATGGCACTCAGATCCGTCACGTGAGTCATCCTGTGATTCTGGGCAAATCATTCAATATCTCCTTGCCTAACAAAAATGAATGTGTCCATCTGAAAAGCAACTGGGGCTCATATAAAGCACTATGATCCCCGATACCTCTGGGTCAAGTGCGAGCTTAATGAAACTCTGAAAAAAATGCAGGGGACATTCCTATTCCGACTCTAATGCTAACCCTATAAAGCACCCTACAACTTTAGGGCTACTTACACAAAGACGGACTGTAATCCAAGTCACAGAGTTTCAAACCCACTACTTCCTGAAGTAAGCCTAAAGGAGGTTCTGGCGGTGCCATACCGAAAGAACCAGTGGAGGCCAAGTTGCGTGAAGTTTGGGTGGTTTCCTAGGGTCAGCTCAAACTGCAGCGGTTTAGGGAACGCAACTCTTCCCCCTTCAAGAGTTTGACATCAGCCGCTGTCCTAGTGGTTTATGTACTGTCTAATTATTTTAAGGGGCTGAGCAACCCCTGGTCATAAGCACTGAATGCCCATGCTCCTCCAGAACAAGGGCTGTCTGTCCCCTGTCAACACTCAGCATTTCTGTAAGGAACCAGTTACGTTTCAGCCCCACACAGGACCAAACTAGTCTTCGTGGATCTCTAGGACCAAACACTCTGGTCCTGTGATTGGGTCGATCAGCAGCCCTAGTTTTGTTGTTTTTGCCTGAAGTGCTCACCCCATGTCTGCTAAAGGTGGGTTTATGAGAGAGAGTTTACTGTTCACTGGCCAGCCGCCTACAGGTGCTGCTGGAGAGGGTATAGAATAGGTTGGGTTTGCAGGTATGATGAGGGACGGCTGACCTTTCCCATGGAGCGGCGCTGTTAGCAGATAAATGTACACACTCTTGCTGGCAGTACTAACAGTGCCACACAGGGCTTGGCATCACCATCACCGTTCCTTTGTAAATCGTACATGTTTCTATTACTTTCATGTTTTACATCTCAAACCTTGATTTCCAAACCTGTGCTGAATATACCTAGCTGGCAGCCCATATGGATGTGGGAGGAGGTGTCCTGATCTAGTCACTTATTGCAATTGTGAGGATGATTAAGTGGTGATAAACAGGTTCGACATTGAAATCCATCGGCTTTGAGTCTCTGTGCCCTCTCCTTTAAGATTTGACTAACCAACAGTGTTACATCAGGCCCCTCACACCTCTCTGATGAGGAACACCCTAGACCAGTGGTCTTAAAACCTTTTAATGTCACGCCCCCAACCCCACAGCGATCGTCGGGCGCCCCTCAGAATTTTTCTCAATTATTCTATTCAATTGACAATGTTTAAATATGTCTAGACTTATTTAAACATTGCAGTTAAGTACTGTTTTAAGAATGCAATCAAGTACATGATTGCCAAACATACTATTCTGGTCAGGCAGGCTTTAATATAGCCTTATGGCCCCCTGCAAGGGCATGCGTCTCGGGGCTGCAACGGGTTCAGGGCCTTTAACGACTGGTATATCCCGTGGCAGAAGGGCTATAAGGCAATTAGAAGATTCCACCCACTGAGGGTAGATTGTTCTAAATTAAAAAGAGAAAAAACATGAAGACAAACATTGGTATGTTGGAGCTCCGGACTTATAACAGCAATTACAAGCCATTTAAGGGCTTTAATACAGTGAAAATGTATCTCAATACATAACTGTTGGCAAATTGCCGTTTTCTTATCATTTTATCCTCCCCTCCGGAGTCAGCAACTAGGTGTTTCAGAAATGTATGACCTTTTTATTCTGTACACTGCAATAAAAGCTAGGGACAGCTGTCTTGTTCATCAATCAGACTACCTTTTAAATTAGTTTGAGCATCCGCGAGCCCGCCACCTAGCTTGAGAAACCAGTTCTCGGTGAACACCCACCATGTCATACAGGACAGGCAGCCAAGTCGATAGGGAGTCATCTCTCTTTACTTGAATATCATTGGTTCACAAAGCCTTCCATACCAAAAGAGCCATGGTGGATGGAACTCTGGCGCTGTGGCTGTGCTATGCTCTTTCTAGCATTTTACGGTAACTAACGGTTTCATTTCCAAGTTCTGACAGTGACCTCATCCTATTCTACTGGACATAGAACTAGTGTGCTAGGCTGTATCTCAAACCAGCTTTATAGGCTTTTCGGCTAGCACCTGTTTTAAAGAGAACCAGGGGCAGAAAAAGGTTTACAGAAATCAAAAGAACCAAATGCAATTAATTTCATATCACTATTTTTTGTGTCAAATGTTTTGGTTCTCTAAAATTTCCAAATGACTCAGCCTCACTAGCAATTATTTTCAATTGTATAAATATTTAGATATGGTGTCCTGGCTTTAGAAGTGAGGTTCCGTGAATTCTGAACCCGTTTCATAAAGGTGATGGTTTCGTTACGAATTTGATATTAGCGAACCGTAACTAGTTAGTGCGGCAAGTATGAGTGTTTTCATCACGTTAGACAGATGGATTCACTACGTATTTAGGGATTTCGTTCTGAACCCTTGGGTTCCATTTTGTGTATGGCAGCCATTTTGTGGTTGCCCTCACATAGGCCGATGACTGTGGCTGAACTAGTCTTTTTAAGGACATGTACACCTTAGCTCCAGTTCGTGCCGACTCCTGTTTGACCTGAGTGAACTGACCCTGTTGCCTGAAGCTGACCTTGTTAAACCAGGTCCTGCCCTCTAGCTGATCAAGATTAAGGATCAGAGCACGGGACATCGTAAAGTTTTATTGCACACAAATATGCCTTATCCTACTCTCACCTGTTTCTGCTCCTTTCTTTATGGTCTATTTTGATTGGGTTGTGGCCTTTTTTATTATGGGTTCGTTCGACCTGTCTAAAGATGAATGTTGGGTTTGAGCGATGATTGATCATGGGCTGGGCAACTGAAAAGTGGGTTTTACTGTCATGCGATACCTTTGGTGTGAATACATGTGATTGGACAGTTTGTAAATATTAGGTATTTGTCTTGAATGTGATTTTTGGCATAAAAAGGGACGACTTGCTGTGTAAAATTGAGCAGTCTCCTGAGAACTCATACCGTGATGATTTCTAGGACTTCTGTTACTGGCTGCAGCCAATAAATTTGATCTTTGACACCACCAAGAAGTTACTGTGTCTCTGTATTCTAAGACAGGTGGAACCCGAAGACTTTGGGCGTACCCCTGGCGCCGCTGGGTATTAAATAACCCGGTTCTTCAGTTGGCGCTTCCAACGTGGGGCGATCTCAGCGGTACCGGTCCAAGCCTGAAGATTGTGAGGAGCTTCGTGAGGAAATTCTGGAGGACGGCCACCACTTCATCGACCCCGGCATGTCGAATGTGGACTGAAGGTCTTTTCTGCGAGGCTTCCCGCTTTCCTGACGGCTACGAAGGACTGCTGCCCTGACTGTCGCCCTGTCTTGGACCCACTTGTGATGCTTTGTACGGCGAGACGATAGACGGGTCTTCTGGTGGCGTGACTGATACCTCAGTTAAGTAAAAGTGGGTCGCCCCCAGTCCTTAGTTTTTGGTTCTTTGGTTCTTAGTTTGTTTGGTCCTTAGTTTTGATTTGAAAATTGCAATTTCCAAAACTGAGGGTCTTGTATATTTACGAGTGTATCGGTAGAGATAATCCCTTGAAGTTTGAAGCTCGATTGGTGAGCGAAGATGCCTAATCGTAGTAAATTTGGTACTTGGTTTGGTTGTGGTTGCAACAGGGATTCCCGATTGGAGGATTCATGTCCGATACCTCCGGTTGGAACTTCGACTTATGAGCTCTATTCTAAACACTAGCAAAAAACACAGTTGATGGACAGAATGTAGAACAATGTCATACATTCACCCCAGTACAAGGATCTGGGCCTAAATCCATTGTTTTTTTGCACTCCACACCACCCTGGGTTAGACACTGGCTATATGCAAATCAGATCTGACCCTGTGCCCCATGGGAACAGTCCAGTCCGAACTACCAAGCCATGTCTTTCCCAGACGGGAATCAAGCATCCAAGGACCGGTTTCTGGCTATCAGCCTTCATTCAGCCTGGATAGCTTGACTCCAGTGATGTGGAGAGCCTGGGACTCACGTATGAGCATACCCAGCCCACTCGGGGTGAAAATTGCAAAAAACACAGTTGATGGACAGAATGTAGAACAATGTCATACATTCACCCCAGTACAAGGATCTGGGACTAAATCCATCGTTTTTTTGCACTCCACACCACCCTGGGTTAGACACTGGCTATATGCAAATCAGCTCTGACCCTGTGCCCCATGGGAACAGTCCAGTCCGAACTACCAAGCCATGTCTTTCCCAGACCGGAATCAAGCATCCAAGGACCGGTTTCTGGCTATCAGCCTTCATTCAGCCTGGATAGCTTGACTCCAGTGGTGTGGAGAGCCTGGGACTCACGTCTGAGTATACCCAGCACACTCGGGGTGAAAATGATTTGACTTTGTGGATTAACTTATGACATTGTTGTGAGAAGTTGGCCCGATATGCAGTGTTCACTATTCTAGCTACCACTATGCATCGGTCCAAACGACCCTTATGGTGATTGGTTGTAAGTCAACCTTAGACCAGCTATCCTAGTAGCGTGGATACGAGCAGTCTTCGGGCTAAACTCTAGAGGGCGTGTTAAGCCAGCTGTTATACCATCACATACCCCTTGAACACCAAGTGAAAGGACACCACACAAGTGTTATGAAAATAAACAGTATATTTATTAGAATCACAACAGCCCTGTACTCTTTATGAGGACAGGGTACTAAGCACAGAACAAAACTCTTAGGAAAATACTTCAAGTGCACAATCAATACAAGTGCCCGAGGGCACGGAAAGTTTAGAGGTCTCGGGCGGACCCGATAAGGCAAGTCGGAAGCGAGGGACTCGGGACCCTTAAGTAAGGAGGCTATGCGGGCACCGAAATGCCGAAGTTACCTAGCCACAAGGGCTGCGGCTGCACAAGTCTTACAGGCGTCAGGGGGTCTTCGCTGACGAGCCAGGAGCCGGAAGGAAGGAGTTGCTGGCCGGCGACCAGTGAAGAATAGTTCGTAGAGATCCAAGCCTGGATCAGAGATCGATGATACCAGAAAGCAGAGGGGACCAAGTTCGTACTACTAGCCAGTAGTCAGTGGGTACCAGGAGGGCACCGGATGGCCGTCACCTCGACTAGGTGAGTGGGCGACGCTAGGCTCTGCAGTCTCACGGACCAGGAGGCGTTGTCGGCGACCAGGATGGAGGTGCGAGCTGTCCCACGAAGGTTGATGCTGTCGGCGTCGCTGGGCCCAGGGTTGGGGCAACAAGCCTTGGCAGATTTCAGGGCCACGTGGTGGGCCTAAAATGGCGTCTTGAGTGGACCAGGAGGGTCCGGGGTGCTCCTCTCGTAAAAGGGAGCAAGGGCCGGTCTGGAGCAACCAGACCAGCAGCGGTGGTTGTCGGATGTCGTCAAGGAGGTCACAGGCCAGCGGCTAGTAACCGGACAACGTGCTGAGCGGCAAAGCAGAAGGGCCCCACGCAGATCGTGGAGATGCTGGGAGACTGCACTTCGATGCTGGAGCGGCTCAGGGTCGGGGCTTCTCGGACCCCAGAGCACTCACCAGTGGATTCCTTCGGTGATCGTGCTGGTTAAGAAAGCGTGCAGGTTTTGATGATGGCCGGTCCCTCGAGGTCTCGTCGCACCCACAGATCTCAGCTAAGCTGACGATGTGGGTAGAGGTCAGAGGTGCCAGGGAAGCCGGTTCTCGTCGAGCTGGGTCGTCGGATTCCTGAGGAAGGACTTGCAGCAAACCGCAGAGTTCTTAGATGGTGCCTGCGGATGCAGGGTGACTACTCCTTAGCCACAAGGGAGAAATCTTGAGAAGAGTCGCGAATGTCCTTTCGTAGAAAGTAGTTCTTGATTCAAAGATGATCTAATTTGGAAGGGTCCCCGCTCCTGCCTTTATCCTAAAGAAAGGGGTGGGTACATGACTAGGTCCTGCCCTAGGGGTGGGACCAGGAAGGGGGGCAGTTACACCCCTCTCCCCTGCCGGGCTTTCCCCAGGTCAGGGGCTGCGCGCCCCTGGAACTGGTTCTAGCCGGCAGATGCGTAGTGAGCACTGGGGTGCCACTCCGCAGTCACCTTCTCGCACAGCCCTACCTACCCAGAATACACAAAACCCTGTCTGGGATGGTGCGAACACCGCCCCTGACAGGAAACCCTTTGTCCAAGCTCTCCTCGCTGGAAGGACTCCCAGCAGCAGGAGGTCAGACTCGTGTCTGTGGTGGCAGCATCCATTTTGTGGAGCTGAGGCTTCAGTTAACTTTAACCGGGGTTCACAGTTACGTACATGTCGTGTCCCTCTAGAAGGGCGGAATGCTAACCTCGTCGCCAGAATTGGTGAGGGGGCAGCATCCCGATTCGTATGACACCTTACTCGACATGTCTTGATAACGCGATACCGAAGTTACCGACATGGTACGCGTTATCATGGAACAGCCATTGGGTCTTGGTTCCGCAAGCTGCAACCGGGCTCGGCTCGTGCCAGAGCCCAACTCACACGGTTCCATGCACTCTGCCTTCAGGATTGTCAAGGCCTGCCATAGGAGTGACTGATAGGAACTCGGGTGTCCATTTTAGGTTAGATATAGGGATACTATACCTACAGCAACGGGCGAGTACGCCACGTTGCCCCAGCTGTCGTGCAGCCAGTTGTGTCAGATTTAGATGGCCATCCAGGGGTGGCATAATACATGCTTCGGCCCCTGGTAGGCCCTGGGTACACCGATGCCCTGAGTTACAGGGTCTGACAGGGTGGCCCGGTTCCAATTGGGTAGTGCACCTAAGGTACACACATTAATTTAGCGAGAGAACAGCTAGGCTGTGGGTCGGATTAGCAGGCCCACAGCCCGAGAAAGTCGTAAACCAGTGAAACAAAAGCAAAAAGTCCGGGTGATCATAGGATTGCAGACCCTACTCTCCTACATGACCCCCCCCCCAAACGTTGGGACAATAAACTAACCTTGACCAGGTGAGTCTTCTTGTTCTAAGTGGAAATACCTGGAGAGCCCATCTGCATTGCCATGATCAGTGCCAGGTCTATGCTCCACTGTGAAGTCCATCCCCTGTAGGGAAATGGACCACCTAAGCAGTTTGGGGTTTTCACCCTTCATCTGATTTAGCCATAGGAGGGGCTTATGGTCGGTCTGAATCTTGAAATGAGTGCCAAACAAGTATGGCCTCAGTTTCTTCAGGGCCCACACCACAGCGAAGGCCTCCCTCTCTATAGCTGACCAATTTTTCTCTCTGGGGGTCAGCCGTCTGCTTATAAAAGCAATGGGCTGGTCATTACCATCAAAATTCAGTTGAGATAGAACAGCTCCCACACCCAACTCAGAAGCATCTGTTTGGACAATGAATGGTTTGGAGTAGTCTGGACTCTTGAGGATAGGTGCCGTGCACATGGCCTGTTTTAGGTCATCGAATGCTTTTTGACAGCTCGCTGTCCACTGAACCTTTTTTGGCATTTTCTTACTCGTCAGTTCATTAAGCGGAGTCACAATCGATCCGTAATTTCTGACGAACTTTCGGTAGTAACCAGTCAGGCCCAAGAAAGCTCGAACCTGAGTCTGGGTGGTTGGAGGAGCCCAGTCCCTGATTGACTGTATCTTGCTCTCCAGTGGTTGAACTTGGCCTCCACCGACAAGGTGGCCCAAGTATACAACCTGTGTCTGCCCTATCTGGCACTTGGTAGCCTTGATAGTGAGACCTGCTGCTTGCAGAGCCTCTAACACTTTCCGCAGGTGGACCAGGTGATCCTCCCAGGTGGAGCTAAAGACAGCGATATCGTCAAGATACGCCGCACAGAAGTCATCCAGCCCAGTGAGAACGTGATTCACCAACCGTTGGAAGGTGGCAGGTGCATTTTTCAAACCAAAGGGCATCACCACGAACTGATAATGCCCACCAGGGGTAGAAAATGCGGTCTTAGGCTTGGCGTCCTCAGCTAACCTGATTTGCCAATACCCAGCTGTCAGGTCAAACGTACTTAAGTAGTTGGCCGAAGCCAATCTATCGATAAGCTCGTCTGCCCTTGGTATTGGGTGGGCATCAGTCTTAGTGACTGCATTGAGACCCCTGTAGTCTACGCAGAACCTCATCTCTTTCTTACCGCCCGGGGTGTGAGGTTTCGGCACTAGAACTACGGGACTAGCCCAAGGGCTATCCGAGGGTTCAATGACTCCCAGCTCCAACATTTTCTGCACTTCACTTTTGATGCCGTCTCTAACGTGATCGGGCTGCCTGTAGATTTTACTCTTGATGGGCAAGCTGTCACCAGTGTCAACCTCATGGGTACACCAATTGGTCTGACTGGGTGTTAGAGAGAACATATGCCGGAAGGATTGAAGAACCTGTTTACAATCCCCCTGTTGATGTTCGGAGAGGCTGCCACAAAAGACAACACCGTCCACCGATCCATCGTCAGGATTCTGAGTGAGCAGGTCGGGGAGAGGGTCACTCTCCTCCTCCTGTCCCTCATCTATGGCCATGAGCAAGCTCATGTCCTTCCTGTCGACATATGCCTTGAGCCTGTTGACATGAAGCACCCTGTGGGGGCTCCGGGGAGTTCCAAGGTCCACCAGGTAGGTGACCTCTCCCTTTTTCTCCAGGATGGTGTAGGGCCCGGACCATTTGTCCTTGAGTGCTGCTGGGGCCACTGGCTCCAACGCCCACACCTTCTGTCCGGGCTGATAAACAGTCAAGACAGCCTTTTGGTCATGCCAAGCTTTTTGTAAGTCTTGGCTGGCCTTAAGGTTTTCGGATGCCTTCTCCATGTACTCAGCCATCCGCGAGCGGAGACCAAGGACATAGTCCACTATGCTGGTTGCAGGCTTTTGAGAGGTCTCTCCCATCCTTCCTTCACCAAACACAGGGGTCCTCTTACAGGATGCCCGTACAAAAGTTCAAAAGGGCTGTAGCCAACCCCCTTCTGTGGGACTTCTCTGTAAGCGAATAAAAGGCAGGGAATCAGGACGTCCCATCTACGCCGGAGCTTTTCAGGTAGTCCATGAATCATCCCTTTCAGGGTCCTATTGAACCGCTCAACAAGCCCATTGCATTGTGGATGATAGGGTGTAGTGAACTTGTAGTTGACACCACATTCCTTCCACATAGCAGTCAAATAGCTCGACATGAAGTTTGCACCTCTGTCAGAGACAACCTCCTTAGGGAAGCCCACTCTGGAGAACACTCCAACTAGGGCTCTTGCCACAACAGGTGCTGTAGTGGTCCTAAGGGGAATAGCTTCAGGATACCTGGTGGCATGATCCACTACCACCAGTATAAACTTGTGCCCTGATGCTGTTGGGGGTTCCATTGGACCGACAATGTCAATCCCCACTCGTTCAAAGGGCACCCCCACCACAGGCATTGGTATAAGGGGGGCCTTTATCGTGCCACCTGACTTACCACTGGCTTGGCAAGTGACACAGGAGTGACAAAACTCCTTGGTATCTTCGTTCATGTGAGGCCAGTGAAAGTGCGAGACAAGCCTGTCCCACGTCTTCGTCTGGCCTAAGTGTCCTGCTAAGGGAATCTCGTGGGCCAAGGTAAGAAGGAAACCACGCTGAGACAAGGGGATAACCAGCCTCCTGGTCATGCCAGGCTTGGGGTCTCTTGCCTCAGTGTACAGGAGTCCATCCTCCCAGTATACCTTGTGGGTACCTGTGGCGTTCCCAGCAGCCTCAGCAGCAGCCTGCTTTCTGAGGGGTTCAAGGGAAGGGCAGTCTAACTGGTCCTTCCTCAGGTCTTCTCGTGAGGGTCCCCCTGAGCCCAGAAACTCAACTTGATCAAGTTCGAGTTCTTTAGGTTCAGTTTCCCGCAATTCCTGGAGGTCAGCCTCCTCTGAGACTTGATCCTCGACCTGGGGCAAGGGGGAAGGCGAGGCCTTAACCCGACTGCTCTTCTTCTTGGGAGGTGTCTGGTCCATTGTTCCAGGATCCAGCACCGATTCAGTGGGGCATCGTCTGACCTGTGACCTAGTCACAGCAAGCACATGTGCCGGCAAGCCTAACATTTCCATGTGAGTCCGGTGCTCCACTTCTGACCATTGTGATGACTCCAAATCATTGCCCAACAAACAATCCACTGGGAGGTCTGAACTAACGACAACCTTTTTCTGGCCATTTACCCCTCCCCAGGAGAAAGCAACAATCGCCATACTATGACTGGTAGTGACGTTGCTGGCATTGGTCACCAGGAAATCTGTACCTGGCATGATCTGTCCAGGGTCCACAAAGTTAGGCGTCACCATGGTGACGCTGGCACAAGTGTCCCTATAGGCCTGAGCCATTCTTCCATTGATCAAAGGCGTCTGTCGGTATTTGCCCAAAGTATTGGGACTGACATCAGGGGATATATCCACATCCCCCGTACAGACAAGGACAGCCTGAGTGAGCGTGCCAACTAAGTTGTCACACCCCTCAGAACCCAAGGTTAACCCAACTAGTCCCTTGGGAGGCGCACTACTACTGCTGGCTGTACTAGGGGGCACAGGTTTTTTAGAAAGGGAAAGTGCACACCGGGTTTAGTGTATTATTAATCTGAGAGTAATTTAGACATGTGTTTTACAATAAATCATTCTTCACTCATGTAATTATAGTTGATGTCATTTATTTTGTTTTATTTTTAGAGTATTATCAGTTCCTGTTTTTTTACGTTTTTTTTACCTTATTATACTTTTGCTCATATATATATACTTTTTTTGTTTACCAAGGACATTGTCATATACAAAACATTAAGAAATTATCACATAAATAATCGCTTTTTTTTAAAATATCCACATAATCATTATAAGAAACTTAATGTAAACGCAGAATTAATTCCTTCAACGCGTTTCGGCCGTCGCCTTCCTCAGGAAATCTGCCTTGTTCTTTACTATAGTTAACGTGGCTAAAAAATGATGAAAAAATAATGCTTTAGTATCTCTCTTATATACAGTTATATATTACACGTCTTATTGCTTACTTCATTCTATTTTGACCTTACACACTGTTGTATTTATGTCTGTTACAGTTGCGCAAACTCCTAAGTCCGCTGAGGGCCATCTAAAGCTAGGTGCTGTCATATTTACACTTATCTACATACTTGTATTTACAAATTCTGTACATTTATTTCATTCATCCTATACATTATGTACATTTGTCTCTAATTCACATTTTCTGACTCATGTGATCTTACACTGTATGGATTATTGCTTGCAGATGGTAGCTACTCTACTGAGCTTCAAAATTCAATTGGCTTATATGACCAATTGGGACTTTCTAATAGTAGGACTTTCAAGATAGGGTGAAATGAATTTTCCAAGGAGACTTTAGTTGTTGTTGGCTAGAGGAGCATGTTATTACCTTGATTATAGGAGCAAACGGCTTCTAATAGATATATTTTGATTACTTCTGTGCGGAGGCCGAGGACCCAGATCCGTGTGTCTAGACGGAACGGAGAATGCCTTTTAATTTATCGTTCTAAGTGGAAGTTTGTATTAGTTTTTATTCCGATAGAAAGATTACCTTGTCTAGTGCTTATTTTGTGCTGTATGTCTCCGTCTATCAGTCTCGTTTGCTGCAAAGCAGGGTAGCTTCCTGTATGTTTGCTGGGTTCAGCGGGGGTGGTTTACATTGTCTACTGTGCAAGACACAAAGTTATGGCTATTTAATTTAAATCATGCTCATATCCTCGTAATATGTATCTCATGAGCAGGATATGTTTAATTTACCTTTAGAGTGCCTGTCGACTCCACCACAACTGCTGCCTCATTCTCTTTCATGGGTCTGCATTTCGGCTATAGATAATTTTGGACCTATACTGGGAGACAAGGGGACACTTGCGGTATCTATTTCTATTGTTGTTAGGCTGTGAAGCTCATACATGATACAGCGTAGCGCTTACCTATTACTGGTCTAAGACTTCTTCTGTGCGTTACCGCATGGTCTGCTCTGATGATTGACTGCTAGGGTGTTCGGACCCTGGATGCTATGCGCTGGGTGATCTCCTATAGATAGCGTAAAGAGGGGAAAATTTTACATTTCGTAGACTAGTATTATCGTGGGGATAGATTGAAAAACTACCGTGCGCGCCTCTATCTAAATGGATGAGCGTGGCATACCTGATGTGTTCGGGTACCGTCCTCGATATATTCCGATTGTCGATCTAGCAGCTGTCGTTCTGATGGGGTGTTTAAATAGCAAGCTATCTAGCGCCATGGGTCAGTGAGTGGAGCGTAATCTCGCGAGATTACGGGTTAGTGTGGGCTTGTACTTCCTGTTTAGGTATTAAGTGTTTGCTAGTGGCTCCGCCATCTTATCCTAGTTCCTGTGGTCCGTGGGCTGTGTCTAAATCTAATTATCAATTTGACCCAAAGTATGTTATTATTGTTTTAGTCTTTTAAGGGCATAGATGCAGAAGTTTATTAAAAGTAGGGTGTAATTTTGTGGCGGATACTTTTGGAATCTGTTCCCATTCATATTGTTATATGGAAAATAAACCGAAAACAATATGTTACTCTCTGAGTTCAACTGCTGCCATCTGCATGCAATATTAACATGTAAAATATTATGTACAACAACTGATAGGTAATGTCTGATGTTATAGATCTAAATATAATTAAGGCACAGACTATAAACAATTACTACTAGCTACCCATCTTTAATCTTACATCTCAAACTCTTCTCCCTAACACCATCGCAGTACTCTCTAAAGGTCTTTCATTTGCCCCACATTCAGGACTAAATAAATTTGATTTATTTAGAGACCTACAAACATTTCTGAGAAAAATAAGATTAAAATTATTTTTCTTAAACAAAGACCTAGACCTAGAACCATCTAATTTGTCAGGTCTTAAACCCAAGTCCATCTTCACCCCAACCCTGGAACAAGTGCCTCCCCAGGTAGCAATCTTTGAGCAAATCATGAACGAAAAGTTCACAGACATCGCCAACTATGCCCCCAGACCAAAATTTAATCTTACCAAAACCCAATATGAAGCAATGAATATGATCAAAAAAGACCCAAATATCACAGTGAAAGCATGTGACAAAGGGGGAGGAATTGTTGTCTATGAAACACCACGATACATAGCAAAAATGGAGGAAATGTTAAGCGACCAACAATACTATGCACCTATCACTAGAGATCCTACAGGTGAGACCAAGAAAAAAATCAAAAGAGTGACTCAACAGGCTCTGAGGAATGGGGAAATATGTGACAAAGAATGTCAATACCTAAATGTGGAAAAACCAAGACTAGCAAGCATCTATGGTATCCCCAAGGTGCACAAAGATATACGAGACCCACCCCTAAGACCGATTGTTACAACGATAGGCTCGGTAACCGAACCCCTGGCTAAATATATAGATACCATTTTGTGCCCGCATGTAGCAAACATCCCAGGACATGTGAAAGATACTAAACAAATCATTAACCTTGTGGAACACGTACCATTTTGTGACACGGCTAACATTCTGGTTACAATGGACATTGTAGCCTTATATAGTAACATACCCATAGCAGGAGCATTGACAGCCACACATTGGTTCATACAGAAGTACCAAATACAGTGCCCGAGTGTCTTCATATTAGAATGCCTGAACATTGTACTTAATGATAATGTGTTCGAATTCAATGGTAAGCTATTCAAACAACAACAAGGAGTCAGTATGGGGGCTTCTTGCGCCCCCACAATTGCCAACATTTATATGGCCCATTTTGAGGCACAATTTGTTTTCAATGAAGTAACACCTTTTTTCGAGTCTGTATGTAACTGGGCTAGATATATAGACGACGTGTTCTTCATCTGGCTTGACAATGAAGACACGCTAGAAGAATATCTGCAATGGATAAATTTATGTGATGATAATATCAGATTCACAAGCCACACCAGTAGAGAAAGAGTAACCTACTTAGATGTGGAGATAAAACATCAAGACCAGGCACTAATAGTAGACCTGTTTGTTAAGCCCACCTCAAAAAACACGTTGCTTCACTATGATAGTTTTCATCCTACAATCCAAAAGAATAGTGTGCCATTTGGGTAATTCCTAAGGTTAAGGCGCAATTGTACTCAAATACAGGACTATGACACCAGAGCCATATCTATGAAAGAAAAATTCTTGTCCAGAGGGTATCCTAAAAAGCTAATAAGAGACTCATTTAAGAGAGCGCGCTTCTTTGACAGACAAGTATTGTTACAACCCAAAACAGAGAAAAACAGCCCCCAGTTAGTATTTGTCACTAAACACTCCAGCATCAACGAAAGGATTAGACAAACAGTAAGTGCCAATTGGCACATACTAAATGTAAATATCCCCAAACAAGACAGACTACCCAGGCCCATTTTTGCGTACAAAAGAAATAAGACATTGAAAGACCACATAGTAAGATCCAGAATGGCAACCAAAAGTGAACCGAGACAACAATCACTCACAAACCTAAGACCTGTAGTGGGTAACTACAAATGCTCGACCTGCAAATCCTGCGCTTCAGCCATAGAGGGTACTAGTTTGACCTTCAATAAACAAACAATTGAACCGAAAGACCTTAATAATTGTAGAAGCACCAATGTAGTCTACCTTATCATTTGCCCTTGTGGCAAAGGCTACGTAGGACAAACAGGAAGAGCATTCAATGTCAGATTGACTGAGCATAGGTCAGCCATAAGAACGAGAAAAGAGACAGCCCCTATGGTTAGCCATTTTTTGGAAGAAGGACACACACCAGAGGATATAACATGGTACATCCTAGACAAAATACACCCAAGGGTAGGATATGATCAAGAGAAAATACGTAAAATGAGGGAAGTATATTGGATATATGTCTTGGGGACAGCCACCAATGGACTCAATGCTGAAATCCCATGGGATCAAGCTATCATATAATAATTGTGAAATGCATGAAAGGCAATAACAAGTTGTGGCAAGGAGATGGGGAGCTAGTAGTAATTGTTTATAGTCTGTGCCTTAATTATATTTAGATCTATAACATCAGACATTACCTATCAGTCGTTGTACATAATATTTTACATGTTAATATTGCATGCAGATGGCAGCAGTTGAACTCAGAGAGTAACATATTGTTTTCGGTTTATTTTCCATATAACAATATGAATGGGAACAGATTCCAAAAGTATCCGCCACAAAATTACACCCTACTTTTAATAAACTTCTGCATCTATGCCCTTAAAAGACTAAAACAATAATAACATACTTTGGGTCAAATTGATAATTAGATTTAGACACAGCCCACGGACCACAGGAACTAGGATAAGATGGCGGAGCCACTAGCAAACACTTAATACCTAAACAGGAAGTACAAGCCCACACTAACCCGTAATCTCGCGAGATTACGCTCCACTCACTGACCCATGGCGCTAGATAGCTTGCTATTTAAACGCCCCATCAGAACGACAGCTGCTAGATCGACAATCGGAATATATCGAGGACGGTACCCGAACACATCAGGAATGCCACGCTCATCCATTTAGATAGAGGCGCACACGGTAGTTTTTCAATCTATCCCCACGATAATACTAGTCTACGAAATGTAAAATTTTCCCCTCTTTACGCTATCTATAGGAGATCACCCAGCGCATAGCATCCAGGGTCCGAACACCCTAGCAGTCAATCATCAGAGCAGACCACGCGGTAACGCACAGAAGAAGTCTTAGACCAGTAATAGGTAAGCGCTACGCTGTATCATGTATGAGCTTCACAGCCTAACAACAATAGAAATAGATACCGCAAGTGTCCCCTTGTCTCCCAGTATAGGTCCAAAATTATCTATAGCCGAAATGCAGACCCATGAAAGAGAATGAGGCAGCAGTTGTGGTGGAGTCGACAGGCACTCTAAAGGTAAATTAAACATATCCTACTCATGAGATACATATTACGAGGATATGAGCATGATTTAAATTAAATAGCCATAACTTTGTGTCTTGCACAGTAGACAATATAAACCACCCCCGCTGAACCCAGCAAACATACAGGAAGCTACCCTGCTTTGCAGCAAACGAGACTGATAGACGGAGACATACAGCACAAAATAAGCACTAGACAAGGTAATCTTTCTATCGGAATAAAAACTAATACAAACTTCCACTTAGAACGATAAATTAAAAGGCATTCTCCGTTCCGTCTAGACACACGGATCTGGGTCCTCGGCCTCCGCACAGAAGTAATCAAAATATATCTATTAGAAGCCGTTTGCTCCTATAATCAAGGTAATAACATGCTCCTCTAGCCAACAACAACTAAAGTCTCCTTGGAAAATTCATTTCACCCTATCTTGAAAGTCCTACTATTAGAAAGTCCCAATTGGTCATATAAGCCAATTGAATTTTGAAGCTCAGTAGAGTAGCTACCATCTGCAAGCAATAATCCATACGGTGTAAGATCACATGAGTCAGAAAATGTGAATTAGAGACAAAATGTACATAATGTATAGGATGAATGAAATAAATGTACAGAATTTGTAAATACAAGTATGTAGATAAGTGTAAATATGACAGCACCTAGCTTTAGATGGCCCTCAGCGGACTTAGGAGTTTGCGCAACTGTAACAGACATAAATACAACAGTGTGTAAGGTCAAAATAGAATGAAGTAAGCAATAAGACATGTGTAATATATAACTGTATATAAGAGAGATACTAAAGCATTATTTTTTCATCATTTTTTAGCCACGTTAACTATAGTAAAGAACAAGGCAGATTTCCTGAGGAAGGCGACGGCCGAAACGCGTTGAAGGAATTAATTCTGCGTTTACATTAAGTTTCTTATAATGATTATGTGGTTATTTTAAAAAAAAAGCGATTATTTATGTGATAATTTCTTAATGTTTTGTATATGACAATGTCCTTGGTAAACAAAAAAAGTATATATATATGAGCAAAAGTATAATAAGGTAAAAAAAACGTAAAAAAACAGGAACTGATAATACTCTAAAAATAAAACAAAATAAATGACATCAACTATAATTACATGAGTGAAGAATGATTTATTGTAAAACACATGTCTAAATTACTCTCAGATTAATAATACACTAAACCCGGTGTGCACTTTCCCTTCTAAAAAACAAATTCACCTTGCCAGGGTTCATCCTATTAGGCAGGGGCCCCATTTTTTCCAAACAAGATATACTCGCGGCAGGTCCGTGAGGGGTTCACGAGATACACATCAGAGATGACAAACGTTTGTCTAATTTAATTAAGGTGACTGAGCAAATTCCTAAGGAGAGCGTGGGCCTCAAGCACAGGTGCTGTGTATGGCCATCAATACTACATAATAATACACCCCTTAGACCAGTTGTTAGAAACTAAGAATATAAACACAGCTCAGATGGCTAAGCTACCAGCTTTTGGATTTACAGATGAACAATACGCTAATATGGTGGGAAGTTCAGTCTCTTTTGGGGAATCTACGACAACAGGTCAAGATAAGAATAAAGATGTAAACACCTTATTGGGACTAAGAAAAAAACTAAAACGCATTGAACAGCATGGGCATTTCATGCTCCAATATCTTAAGGCTGGGGTCATACCACAAGGACTCAGGATACGAAATATCCCAGGTTTATTTACACACATCAGGGAGTTCCTGGAGCGCTGGTCCATGATATCGAACAGGTGCTCCAGGGACTACATGATGTTGATAGTGGAAACATCCAAAGGAATGCTACAGGAATTGGCACAAGAAATAGCTGAACTTGAGGATAAAATCAAAAAATCAGGGATAGTGGAGGACGTCAAAAAGACCTTAGACGACATAGAAAAAGATTTAAATTCATACACGGATTATCTTATAAAAAGAAAAACAGAGAAGCTGCAGAAAGACATAAAGTTCTTCAAGAAAGAAACAGTGTATCCTTATCTATCGGATGACTTTTACTCCAACAAAGATAATGGGGCAGAGAACTGGGGCTACAGACAAAACAGATATGGTAAAAGAGTGAACACATTTTCGGAGTCCTCAGGCACAGATAGCGATGGAGCCTCATATGATGGAGGATATCAAAGGGGTAGATCTAACTCCAGATTCCAAAGCAGACGACCTTTTTTAGGACAGCGCCCACCAAGACGCTTGAACTGGAGACCACAATATCGTCAGACATTTCAGAATCCCCCACCACAAGAGTACCAGTACCCAGCACATCAAGAGATGGAGTACGACCAATACCTGGAAACGAGGAACAACAGGTATTGGAGAAATTAGATCAATTACCCATCTTTAATCTTACATCTCAAACTCTTCTCCCTAACACCATCGCAGTACTCTCTAAAGGTCTTTCATTTGCCCCACATTCAGGACTAAATAAATTTGATTTATTTAGAGACCTACAAACATTTCTGAGAAAAATAAGATTAAAATTATTTTTCTTAAACAAAGACCTAGACCTAGAACCATCTAATTTGTCAGGTCTTAAACCCAAGTCCATCTTCACCCCAACCCTGGAACAAGTGCCTCCCCAGGTAGCAATCTTTGAGCAAATCATGAACGAAAAGTTCACAGACATCGCCAACTATGCCCCCAGACCAAAATTTAATCTTACCAAAACCCAATATGAAGCAATGAATATGATCAAAAAAGACCCAAATATCACAGTGAAAGCATGTGACAAAGGGGGAGGAATTGTTGTCTATGAAACACCACGATACATAGCAAAAATGGAGGAAATGTTAAGCGACCAACAATACTATGCACCTATCACTAGAGATCCTACAGGTGAGACCAAGAAAAAAATCAAAAGAGTGACTCAACAGGCTCTGAGGAATGGGGAAATATGTGACAAAGAATGTCAATACCTAAATGTGGAAAAACCAAGACTAGCAAGCATCTATGGTATCCCCAAGGTGCACAAAGATATACGAGACCCACCCCTAAGACCGATTGTTACAACGATAGGCTCGGTAACCGAACCCCTGGCTAAATATATAGATACCATTTTGTGCCCGCATGTAGCAAACATCCCAGGACATGTGAAAGATACTAAACAAATCATTAACCTTGTGGAACACGTACCATTTTGTGACACGGCTAACATTCTGGTTACAATGGACATTGTAGCCTTATATAGTAACATACCCATAGCAGGAGCATTGACAGCCACACATTGGTTCATACAGAAGTACCAAATACAGTGCCCGAGTGTCTTCATATTAGAATGCCTGAACATTGTACTTAATGATAATGTGTTCGAATTCAATGGTAAGCTATTCAAACAACAACAAGGAGTCAGTATGGGGGCTTCTTGCGCCCCCACAATTGCCAACATTTATATGGCCCATTTTGAGGCACAATTTGTTTTCAATGAAGTAACACCTTTTTTCGAGTCTGTATGTAACTGGGCTAGATATATAGACGACGTGTTCTTCATCTGGCTTGACAATGAAGACACGCTAGAAGAATATCTGCAATGGATAAATTTATGTGATGATAATATCAGATTCACAAGCCACACCAGTAGAGAAAGAGTAACCTACTTAGATGTGGAGATAAAACATCAAGACCAGGCACTAATAGTAGACCTGTTTGTTAAGCCCACCTCAAAAAACCCGTTGCTTCACTATGATAGTTTTCATCCTACAATCCAAAAGAATAGTGTGCCATTTGGGGAATTCCTAAGGTTAAGGCGCAATTGTACTCAAATACAGGACTATGACACCAGAGCCATATCTATGAAAGAAAAATTCTTGTCCAGAGGGTATCCTAAAAAGCTAATAAGAGACTCATTTAAGAGAGCGCGCTTCTTTGACAGACAAGTATTGTTACAACCCAAAACAGAGAATAACAGCCCCCAGTTAGTATTTGTCACTAAACACTCCTGCATCAACAAAAGGATTAGACAAACAGTAAGTGCCAATTGGCACATACTAAATGTAAATATCCCCAAACAAGACAGACTACCCAGGCCCATTTTTGCGTACAAAAGAAATAAGACATTAAAAGACCACATAGTAAGATCCAGAATGGCAACCAAAAGTGAACCGAGACAACAATCACTCACAAACCTAAGACCTGTAGTGGGTAACTACAAATGCTCGACCTGCAAATCCTGCGCTTCAGCCATAGAGGGTACTAGTTTGACCTTCAATAAACAAACAATTGAACCGAAAGACCTTAATAATTGTAGAAGCACCAATGTAGTCTACCTTATCATTTGCCCTTGTGGCAAAGGCTACGTAGGACAAACAGGAAGAGCATTCAATGTCAGATTGACTGAGCATAGGTCAGCCATAAGAACGAGAAAAGAGACAGCCCCTATGGTTAGCCATTTTTTGGAAGAAGGACACACACCAGAGGATATAACATGGTACATCCTAGACAAAATACACCCAAGGGTAGGATATGATCAAGAGAAAATACGTAAAATGAGGGAAGTATATTGGATATATGTCTTGGGGACAGCCACCAATGGACTCAATGCTGAAATCCCATGGGATCAAGCTATCATATAATAATTGTGAAATGCATGAAAGGCAATAACAAGTTGTGGCAAGGAGATGGGGAGCTAGTAGTAATTGTTTATAGTCTGTGCCTTAATTATATTTAGATCTATAACATCAGACATTACCTATCAGTCGTTGTACATAATATTTTACATGTTAATATTGCATGCAGATGGCAGCAGTTGAACTCAGAGAGTAACATATTGTTTTCGGTTTATTTTCCATATAACAATATGAATGGGAACAGATTCCAAAAGTATCCGCCACAAAATTACACCCTACTTTTAATAAACTTCTGCATCTATGCCCTTAAAAGACTAAAACAATAATAACATACTTTGGGTCAAATTGATAATTAGATTTAGACACAGCCCACGGACCACAGGAACTAGGATAAGATGGCGGAGCCACTAGCAAACACTTAATACCTAAACAGGAAGTACAAGCCCACACTAACCCGTAATCTCGCGAGATTACGCTCCACTCACTGACCCATGGCGCTAGATAGCTTGCTATTTAAACGCCCCATCAGAACGACAGCTGCTAGATCGACAATCGGAATATATCGAGGACGGTACCCGAACACATCAGGTATGCCACGCTCATCCATTTAGATAGAGGCGCGCACGGTAGTTTTTCAATCTATCCCCACGATAATACTAGTCTACGAAATGTAAAATTTTCCCCTCTTTACGCTATCTATAGGAGATCACGCAGCGCATAGCATCCAGGGTCCGAACACCCTAGCAGTCAATCATCAGAGCAGACCACGCGGTAACGCACAGAAGAAGTCTTAGACCAGTAATAGGTAAGCGCTATGCTGTATCATGTATGAGCTTCACAGCCTAACAACAATAGAAATAGATACCGCAAGTGTCCCCTTGTCTCCCAGTATAGGTCCAAAATTATCTATAGCCGAAATGCAGACCCATGAAAGAGAATGAGGCAGCAGTTGTGGTGGAGTCGACAGGCACTCTAAAGGTAAATTAAACATATCCTGCTCATGAGATACATATTATGAGGATATGAGCATGATTTAAATTAAATAGCCATAACTTTGTGTCTTGCACAGTAGACAATATAAACCACCCCCGCTGAACCCAGCAAACATACAGGAAGCTACCCTGCTTTGCAGCAAACGAGACTGATAGACGGAGACATACAGCACAAAATAAGCACTAGACAAGGTAATCTTTCTATCGGAATAAAAACTAATACAAACTTCCACTTAGAACGATAAATTAAAAGGCATTCTCCGTTCCGTCTAGACACACGGATCTGGGTCCTCGGCCTCCGCACAGAAGTAATCAAAATATATCTATTAGAAGCCGTTTGCTCCTATAATCAAGGTAATAACATGCTCCTCTAGCCAACAACAACTAAAGTCTCCTTGGAAAATTCATTTCACCCTATCTTGAAAGTCCTACTATTAGAAAGTCCCAATTGGTCATATAAGCCAATTGAATTTTGAAGCTCAGTAGAGTAGCTACCATCTGCAAGCAATAATCCATACGGTGTAAGATCACATGAGTCAGAAAATGTGAATTAGAGACAAAATGTACATAATGTATAGGATGAATGAAATAAATGTACAGAATTTGTAAATACAAGTATGTAGATAAGTGTAAATATGACAGCACCTAGCTTTAGATGGCCCTCAGCGGACTTAGGAGTTTGCGCAACTGTAACAGACATAAATACAACAGTGTGTAAGGTCAAAATAGAATGAAGTAAGCAATAAGACATGTGTAATATATAACTGTATATAAGAGAGATACTAAAGCATTATTTTTTCATCATTTTTTAGCCACATTAACTATAGTAAAGAACAAGGCAGATTTCCTGAGGAAGGCGACGGCCGAAACGCGTTGAAGGAATTAATTCTGCGTTTACATTAAGTTTCTTATAATGATTATGTGGTTATTTTAAAAAAAAGCGATTATTTATGTGATAATTTCTTAATGTTTTGTATATGACAATGTCCTTGGTAAACAAAAAAAGTATATATATATGAGCAAAAGTATAATAAGGTAAAAAAAACGTAAAAAAACAGGAACTGATAATACTCTAAAAATAAAACAAAATAAATGACATCAACTATAATTACATGAGTGAAGAATGATTTATTGTAAAACACATGTCTAAATTACTCTCAGATTAATAATACACTAAACCCGGTGTGCACTTTCCCTTTCTAAAAAACAAATTCACCTTGCCAGGGTTCATCCTATTAGGCAGGGGCCCCATTTTTTCCAAACTAGGGGGCACAGGTGCCTTAGGGGCTGCAGTAGCAGGAGTCTGCCCTCCTTTCTTGGTGCACTCACTAAACCAGTGAGTTTTACTTTTACAGTATTGGCACCACCTTTTCGATTGGCCTTCTTGATTCTTCTTTTTCTGGGAAGCCTGACCCCCCCCCTCTTTGGGTTGTTGGGGACCTGTCGAAGACTTCTGGTCAGTTTGTTCCCCTTTCGAATCTTTACCCTTCTGGTCTGCTTTCTTCTGACCACCCTGGTTCTGGCCCTGGTTTTGCTTAACCCTTGTTCTGACCCATCTGTCTGCCTTCTTTCCCAATTCTTGGGGAGAGGTCAGATCCGAGTCGACAAGGTGCTGATGCAACAACTGGTTCTGACAATTGTTTAAAATCTGTTCTCGCATGATCAAATTATACAATCCTTTGTAATCAGTAACCTTACTGCCCAGCAACCAGCCCTCCAAAGCCTTAGTGGCACAATCAACGAAATCAGACCAGTCCTGAGACTGAGTTTTCTGGGTATCCCTGAACAGCAACCTGTACTGCTCAGTGGTTAGGCCGAACCCATCAATCAGTGTGTTCTTCAGGACCTGGTAATTGTTAGCATCCTCTACGCTAGTAGTGAGGAGCTTATCTCTACCTTTACCTTCAAAGGAGAGCCACAAGATAGCTGCCCACTGACTCTGGGGGACGCACTGTACAGTGCAGGCCCGCTCCAAAGCAGTAATCCACTTGTGGATGTCGTCCCCTTGCTTAAAGGGGGGCACTATCTTATTCAGGTGCTTAGTGTCTAAACTCCTGGGTTCCCGTGGGGGAATGCTGCCACCAGTGGGAATTGTCCCACTCAATTCTTGCTCTCTAGCAAAGGCGAGTCTCTCTTTGGCTAGGGCCAGTTCTTCCCTTTCGATCCGCAGATTGACTTCCCGCTCCTTCGCTTCGTACACTCTCCTCTGAGGGGATGTCATCCCTCTTCGAGCAAAGCCTCGAGAGCCATTGGTTTGAACGGATCTATTAGAGCCTCTCGACAGAGACCTAACTCGTCAATTTCCAATGTTAAGCTGGCCTGAGAGAGGCCCCAAGGGTCTCCTGGTACCATTCTCGTGCCGGCTTAAGTTGTCCTGGGTTAGCTGGCTAACTATGACTGGACCTTTGTCTGCCTCGTCCCCAGATGTCTCTGGCTCCTCGTCCTCCTCTTCACCTTCTGCGGAGAGATGGATAAGGTCAGGGTCACCTCGGGTTCCCTCGAGGGGTGGCATACTCTCTTCTGGATGAGAAGGGTCGGTGTTACCCGCCCTCCTAGCATCATAAGTCTCCAAGAGACCAATCAGAAACGGAGTTGTAGGGTTTGAACCCTGTTTTAGCTTCCGAGACGTACAGAGTTGTCGCATCTCTTGGAAGCTAAGTGCAGCATATCTGGACGTGACCTGTGGAGGGTCGACTGACACAAGGGGAGACTCAGAGTTTCCTCCTTTGTCTGACATGCTGCTTCTAGTGTGGTGTAAGTGATGCACCTACCTACACTATATGTTTCCTACTGATCCCTTGCTAAGAGTTGTAGCCAAGGTGTGCTAAGCCTTGAGGAGCTACAACAGCTGGTTCAGTAGAACTCAGAGTATTCTAAGCTAAGTTATATGTACCTGAAGTACTTATGCGATCTTTCACAAGATATTCTTAGGATACGCGTGGTAAAACAACAGCAAGCTCAAATCCCAACCGCTGCCACCAATGTGAGAAGTTGGCCCGATATGCAGTGTTCACTATTCTAGCGACCACTATGCATCGGTCCAAACGACCCTTATGGTGATTGGTTGTAAGTCAACCTTAGACCAGCTATCCTAGTAGCGTGGATACGAGCAGTCTTCGGGCTAAACTCTAGAGGGCGTGTTAAGCCAGCTGTTATACCATCACATACCCCTTGAACACCAAGTGAAAGGACACCACACAAGTGTTATGAAAATAAACAGTATATTTATTAGAATCACAACAGCCCTGTACTCTTTATGAGGACAGGGTACTAAGCACAGAACAAAACTCTTAGGAAAATACTTCAAGTGCACAATCAATACAAGTGCCCGAGGGCACGGAAAGTTTAGAGGTCTCGGGCGGACCGGATAAGGCAAGTCGGAAGCGAGGGACTCGGGACCCTTAAGTAAGGAGGCTATGCGGGCACCGAAATGCCGAAGTTACCTAGCCACAAGGGCTGCGGCTGCACAAGTCTTACAGGCGTCGGGGGTCTTCGCTGACGAGCCAGGAGCCGGAAGGAAGGAGTTCCTGGCCGGCGACCAGTGAAGAATAGTTCGTAGAGATCCAAGCCTGGATCAGAGATCGATGATACCTGAAAGCAGAGGGGACCAAGTTCGTACTACTAGCCAGTAGTCAGAGGGTACCAGGAGGGCACCGGATGGCCGTCACCTCGACTAGGTGAGTGGGCGACGCTAGGCTCTGCAGTCTCACGGACCAGGAGGCGTTGTCGGCGACCAGGATGGAGGTGCGAGCTGTCCCACGAAGGTTGATGCTGTCGGCGTCGCTGGGCCCAGGGTTGGGGCAACAAGCCTTGGCAGATTTCAGGGCCACGTGGTGGGCCTAAAATGGCGTATTGAGTGGACCAGGAGGGTCCGGGGTGCTCCTCTCGTAAAAGGGAGCAAGGGCCGGTCTGGAGCAACCAGACCAGCAGCGGTGGTTGTCGGATGTCGTCAAGGAGGTCACAGGCCAGCGGCTAGTAACCGGACAACGTGCTGAGCGGCAAAGCAGAAGGGCCCCACGCAGATCGTGGAGATGCTGGGAGACTGCACTTCGATGCTGGAGCGGCTCAGGGTCGGGGCTTCTCGGACCCCAGAGCACTCACCAGAGGATTCCTTCGGTGATCGTGCTGGTTAAGAAAGCGTGCAGGTTTTGATGATGGCCGGTCCCTCGAGGTCTCGTCGCACCCACAGATCTCAGCTAAGCTGACGATGTGGGTAGAGGTCAGAGGTGCCAGGGAAGCCGGTTCTCGTCGAGCTGGGTCGTCGGATTCCTGAGGAAGGACTTGCAGCAAACCGCAGAGTTCTTAGATGGTGCCTGAGGATGCAGGGTGACTACTCCTTAGCCACAAGGGAGATATCTTGAGAAGAGTCTCGAATGTCCTTTCGTAGAAAGTAGTTCTTGATTCAAAGATGATCTAATTTGGAAGGGTTCCCGCTCCTGCCTTTATCCTAAAGAAAGGGGTGGGTACATGACTAGGTCCTGCCCTAGGGGTGGGACCAGGAAGAGGGGCAGTTACACCCCTCTCCCCTGCCGGGCTTTCCCCAGGTCAGGGGCTGCGCACCCCTGGAACTGGTTCTAGCCGGCAGATGCGTAGTGAGCACCGGGGTGCCACTCCGCAGTCACCTTCTCGCACAGCCCTACCTACCCAGAATACACAAAACCCTGTCTAGGACCGCCCCTGACAGGAAACCCTTTGTCCAAGCTCTCCTCGCTGGAAGGACTCCCAGCAGCAGGAGGTCAGACTCGTGTCTGTGGTGGCAGCATCCATTTTGTGGAGCTGAGGCTTCAGTTAACTTTAACCGGGCTTCACAGTTACGTACATGTCGTGTCCCTCTAGAAGGGCGGAATGCTAACCTCGTCGCCAGAATTGGTGAGGGGGCAGCATCCCGATTCGTATGACACCTTACTCGACATGTCTTGATAACGCGATACCGAAGTTACCGACATGGTACGCGTTATCATGGAACAGCCATTGGGTCTTGGTTCCGCAAGCTGCAACCGGGCTCGGCTCGTGCCAGAGCCCAACTCACACGGTTCCATGCACTCTGCCTTCAGGATTGTCAAGGCCTGCCATAGGAGTGACTGATAGGAACTCGGGTGTCCATTTTAGGTTAGATATAGGGATACTATACCTACAGCAACGGGCGAGTACGCCACGTTGCCCCAGCTGTCGTGCAGCCAGTTGTGTCAGATTTAGATGGCCATCCAGGGGTGGCATAATACATGCTTCGGCCCCTGGTAGGCCCTGGGTACACCGATGCCCTGAGTTACAGGGTCTGACAGGGTGGCCCAGTTCCAATTGGGTAGTGCACCTAAGGTACACACATTAATTTAGCGAGAGAACAGCTAGGCTGTGGGTCGGATTAGCAGGCCCACAGCCCGAGAAAGTCGTAAACCAGTGAAACAAAAGCAAGAAGTCCGGGTGATCATAGGATTGCAGACCCTACTCTCCTACAATTGTGTTCTTCTGGAATATTCTAAGTTGGTGTGATAGGTTTTCAGGAATATGTTCTGATTTATATTTGGTGTATTTTTAACCTCATAATAATGTAGATTGTGTTTTGTGGCAGACTCATTTCTCCTCATTTGGTCTATTCATTCCCCATCTGAGTGAGTGTGGTGTTTGTATGGATGTGTGAGGTATGCTTGTGAAACGCTTGAGGAATGTGTGATTGTTTTCTCAATGTCGATTGTCCACTCCCATTGTGGTTTATGATTTAATTGTATTCCTTGTCTGAATTTCAAATGACTCTTTAGAGAATATTGGTCGAAATAAAAGAGCTATTAAATAGCATATGGTTGCATTGTATATTTTCCTTTGCAGTCCTGGAATTTTTGTTTCTAATTGACATATATCAGCACTGGCATCTTGTTTGTTGTTCTACAATACAAAGGAAAGCATGCCCGCTTAGAATCTCTCCTACGTGATCCACACTACATAAAGGGCTACATAACCCCCTCAATGACCCCACAGTACCTTTTAGTCCTTATAGACCTTGTAGTAGGGTCTCTAAAATCCAGAGTTAGGTGGGTAGCCCTGCCCTGCGGGAGGGCCGGGCCGAATTTCAAGGCCCCCGGCGCCCTCTTGATGACGACACCAGCGCGCGCCTCGCGCAGCCCCCTGGGAGGTGTAGTCACGGGGGCTGCGGGCGCGGGAGTGCAGGGTCCGTGGCAGGAAACAAACAAGGGCAGCAAAGTAGCCGGGTGGACTCCCGGAGCCGTTCCCCTCACGGCAACACCGGGATAGCAGGAGGTGACTGGCAAGCTGGTACTGCTAACAAGCGCGTAAGCCTAGTATGTGTAAGTACACAGTGTTAAAAACTGTACCAACCAGCGGACCTTATCTTCTAGGGCTTAAAAGCATCCATAGTCATTTTCTATTGACCAGGTTTCGGCTCAACCTCATCCATTACCTCATGGCACAGCCTCGCGGATTCCACAGAGGCCAGTGCCTCCTGCTCTGTGGCTGCAACAGTGAGTCTCCTCAAGACATGATGCACTTTATAATGTTTTGTCGTTTTTATGCTGTCCCTAGAAAGTTATTTATTATTCCCATTCTCAAAAAAGCGGGTTTAAGGCGGGTGAGACCAGCTCTTATCTTTTTACAACTCCTCTCTAATGACACTGTTTCGCATACGATTTACTTTTTACGGGTCGCTGTTAGACTCAGGTCAAGCTGCGATTAACTTCTGTACTGTAATTCATGAATTTTTATTTTATGTTTTGATTAACTAGGACATATTTTATTTGTCAATCTGCAACTTGGAAGATGTTTTATCATTTTATGTATGACTTTATGGTTTTCCTTTGTACAACCGAATAAAGTTTGTTGATAATAATCACTAGGGGATTCATTTACAGGGTAGCATGGTATCCCTCACAATAACTCCAGGAGTCACAGTCCACACAATGTACATGCTTTGTTCCCCCTACTTCCAACCTTACATATACCCCTAATCACCTACCCAAACCTCCCCCTGATGATGCCAATGTGGTCCTCCGTCAACCCACAGACCAAATGTTTGGCCTCTTTGAAACTGCCCATACAATAACAATGCTGCAGTTGTAAATACATATCAACTACCATTTGTTGTGTTTGAAACATTTTATTGAATAATAAAACCTAATAAACATAATCTGATTATTAAAGCAAAACAGAACATCAGTTGCCTTACTCATAAGAGACAAAAAGTGTACATAAACATCAACATACTGTAACACTGCAAAGTTATGTAGAGCACAATTCCTAATTTCGGGCAATCTTTAAAGTTCAACGATAGAAACGTTCATAAAGAACAGGAAAGGAAACAAAGAAGGTGGGATACAGTGGTTTCATTAATGTAATGCTTCCTACATATAGAAAAACAAATACTAATGATTTTGCTTAAGCAATAAAGTCCGCACATTAAAATACTAAGAGAAATATATTGAACAATGAACATTTCATGTGTAATTAGAATTCAATTTGAATATTTTAACCTCCTCAGCATTATTTGACTCATGATTACAACCTGAATGCTGTGTGGAAAGGAACCGCCTCATGGGGTTCAAAATCACATATTTTCCAACAATAGGATTCAAATGATAAACTTGAATTTCAATTCAATTTATTGACTTATGCCTTTTTTGGAGATCAACAATTTCAAATATATACAGAGACTTTAATCAACAGGCTCACATGGCCTCCTTTTGCTGGAACAGTTAAAAACGTATTCCATTTACATGTATTTTTTTCTGAAACAAGCTAAACAAAGTAAGTGCACATAAAAATTATATTGACTTCTAATCAATGTCAAAAACAGCATTGGAGGAATTTGTGCCGTGATCTCTAGGGTTTTGACCTGATTGTACCACATGGTAGACTTGTTCTCCAGAGTCAGTCCCACCAGAAAGATGCTGAAGCACTTTAATGAAAAGCTTGGTTAATTTAGATAGCCATGTAGTCAATCAGTTTAGAAGACAATTTCACACAGTGTAAAGCACTCGGCAGTTCAAGACTACATAAACGTATTGAGCTAGAAGCCAGTCAGCTCGCCTCAGTGTTCTTCACAGACTCTTGCAATTTCACATCGGAGAAGCAGAACCTGATCTAGGTCATGTGCTAAGTTTGATGTTCTGTTTTATGCTTCTGCCTTAATACAGGCTAAAGATCCCTGTGGAACAGGATTGGCAGAGATTAAGCCGATTTACGTAAGAAATTCTCATTGCCCAAAAGAATTTGCGATCACACTGAGTTAAAGAGATACAAATTCTTCAAGCAGATCTTCCATACAACGAAGCGTTTCCCAGTATTCCAAATACAAGTAAACAAATACAGAAAAATCCAAAGCCTTTTCATCAAGAAAGAAACTTTCCACATCTTAAATATCAACATACGTAGATCCTTGCTACCACACCGTCTCCTTCACCATTCTAGTTAGCCAAGGGCCCAAAATCTGAATGTGTCCTGACAAGTTCCAGTAAATACCTTTCACATCATATTGGCAAAGTTTTTTTATTTTTTTATTTGTCCAATTCTTCAAATGGTGAAAATAAATGTACCTGTAGTGCAAACTAAATGTGGTTCTACATCAGTTAAGCATTCCCTGCAAAATGTACAAGCTCGTAGGACTGCTTAGATCAATCAACTGGCTCGGACAAGAGCCCCCCCGGCCCCCCCCCCTTGAGTGTAAGATTCACACCGACATACAACCTTAAGTGGTAGTGTAAGGCCCATGGCAAAACAAAATCAAAGTGGGCAAATAGGCTGCCCTTATTTCCAAATCATCACCATCAATTCATGTTGCCATGTACCCTCAATGTAATCATATTCCTGTTTGGAACAGAAATGTTACAACAAACACCAGATGGTTTAAATGAGAACAACATGGCTTGTTCTACGAGCTGGTGTCAACAGCTTCGAAACATATCCATTCTTATACTCCATTTGAACCTTTCAGTCCCGAACGTCAAATTTCTCTTTGAATTTGGGAATTGTCGAACAGGGACAAATGTTTTCAGTAGTTTCACAAGTTCAGACGATTCAGTAGCTAACCTTAAAAGTATCCAAAGCGGTTCTGCACATAGCTCATCTGTTTGAACTGGCTAGGTTACAGCATTCCTGAGCTTTGTACTAATAGTATGGATGCTGGAACTAGGGAGAAAGATTATTTCACCCACTCCAAGGGTGTTAAAGACAATCACTCTGACCTATAGCCCTGAAATAAATTAAAGGCAACACAAGAGAGGAGGTTTCACCCCTTTCACTGCAACATAATGTCCTTTAGATTCTCTTGGAGAATGGTGTCTTTCACGGCGTGAAACACAAAGCGAATGTTTTCAGTGTCTATGGCTGTAGTGAAGTGGTGGAAAAGAGGTTTACAGCGATTCCGCCGCTTTCTGTCAAAACATTGCACCAGGTAGCGCTGGACATCCTCCATGCGCTGTGGATCCCCCTTGAAATCAGAGAAGTACTTCTTAATGCTGACAGTTTTTACTTTGTCCACAAGAAGATCCATTTTGTTGAGGAAGAGGATAATGGAAACGTTGGAAAAGAGCTTGTTGTTGACAATTGTCTCAAAGATGTTCATGGACTCCAGCAGACGGTTGGTTCGCCGGTCCTCCATGAGAACTTGATCGTATTCACTTGACGAGACCATGAAGAGGATGGAAGTGATGCTATCGAAGCACTGGAACCACTTCTGCCGCTGGGATCGCTGGCCGCCTACATCCACCATTTTGAATGGGATCTTTTTGATTATGAAATCGTGCTCCACAATTCCCTTTGTGGCTTTCCGAGCTAGCAGTATGTCTTGCTTGCTTGGGAAGTAGTTCAGCTGCCCAATGTGGTCCAAGTTATCCAGGAAGTACTTCACAGACTCGCCCAGCTGGAATTCACTTCTCCTGTTGAAGGCTTCCTTGATTCCCGAATCCCTCCAAAGGGCACAGAGCGCAGGCACGTACAGCTGAAAGGTGGAGGGCTCTACGGGCACGCCCACCTTGTTCTCAAAAGCCATCAAAAACATGCCATGCTTCTCGTTCTCGGTGTACTGCCAGGGGATCCCCAGTTTATCCCGTGCATCCACCAGGACCCTGGCACCCTTGATGATGTTCTCAAAGATGGTGTCCCTGAAGTCCAGCAAGGCCTTCTGGTCAAACTCTTTGCCGTGAATGATCCTCATCTGCTTCAGAAAGGTAGACTTCCCACTCTCTCCAGCTCCAAGGAGAAGGATCTTGACCAGCCGCCGGACAGCACGCCTCTCCCGGGATAGCATGGCGTCAATGTCCCGGCTGCGGCGGCGGGCCTCGCGCTCAGAATCCCGGTTCCTCTCTTTGCTCTCGCCCCGTACCCGGCTAGCCTCAGCGGGCAACAGGCAGCGGCTCAGTGTCCGGACCACAGAGGCCATGGTGACAGTTAGGACAGTCAAAAAAATGTCAAAGTCTCGGACGCAAATCCAACAGCATGGAAACTAAACCAAGAGACAGCCACCAGTGTAAGTGCAGCGAAAAAACTCCTAATATTAAGCTTTTATATAGGGATTGTAATGAGCCAACATAGTGTCAAGAAGCCTAACTAACCTGGGGGGCGGGAGCTAGAATAATAAATACAACAAAGATTTAAGACCTCAATTAATATCCATTGGTTGCTTATGAAAATTAAGATCTCTCTTCCATTCTGTATGGCGAACTTTGCCAAAGTTGGCAACAGCTTCTAACAAAAAAAATAGTTGAATGAATGAATGAAAAGGATCTTATCTTGCGCAGACTTAGCCCCAAGGGCGTCAAGGCGCCTAAATCAAATATATCAGCTAAGCCCCCTACAGTAACACTCAGCAGCATGCTCTCATTGGTAGGCCCTCTTAAAGAGACAGGTTTTAAGAGCTTTTTTAAATAGCTCAATTGTGGGAAGGGTTTTTATATCAAGAGGGATAGAATTCCAAAGCTGAGGGGCAACCACGGAAAACGCTCTGGCTCCCCATCTGGCTAGTTTGAAACGCGGAACAACCAATTGACAGAGTCCCGCAGACCGAAGGCCTCTTGTAGGGATGTAGCGCGTAAGGAGAGAGCCAATGGCACTGGAGGAACCTTCCGTCACAGCTCTGTAGGCTAAGCACAGAATTTTAAAAGAGATTTTTAGTTCACTCTAGGAATCACATGACAGGGCAGGAATTTCTCCAAGTTAACTAAATACATGCATTTCTATAAACTACTACATAGGTCAAGATACTAACAACCTTTTTGCTGAATTCAGATCTAGTTTCAACCTAAGCTGACCCCATGTCAAGGGTGTAAATGTTCGTCCTTATTTAATTTAAAGTTACCGTGCCCTGGTATAAAGTGTTCGGTAGTGTCAGTGTAACCTACCAAACAGTGAAAGTGTACTAAAGTGCAAGTTGTCTGTCCAGCTCCGACCGCCGCCGTCTCGACTAAGAAAGTCGCTGCCGATGGAGAGAGAAAAAGCCCAAAAGTCCAGCACCGCTTCTGCATTCAGGAGGAACAAACGAGAGGAAAGTCTGTTGTCTCCAAAACTAGTCGTAGCTGAAAGTTTTTGTTTGTTTCCAATAAATCTTCGGTGGTGTCCCGCCCAGCCCTGCTGCTCCTGCCGGTAATAGGGCGGAATCTTGAAGGAAAATCCGAACTGGTTTGGAGCCACAAAGGGAGCGCTGGAGACGTCCCTCCACCCGCCTCCCGCCTGTTTAAATATATACAAAATCCACACACTTTTGTAAAATGTAAATGTCATATTTTAAAAGAGTTCAAACAGACCCAGCACGAGCTCTACGAAAAATAGAAGATAAGTGAATTGTACTTAGAGAAAATGTGCTGATAAGTAATCTATTGATGTAAAATACAGTGGTCAGGCAATGTTTGTGGATCTAATCTATTCAGATTTTAACTCCATAGTTTACTACATTAGAATACTTGAAGGTCCATCTCTCAGATCAGTTCTATTACAGTTTTATTTGCGATAACACTTATAGAGATCATTGATAAATAGACTTTAAAAGCCATGGGTGGAATAGATCCTTGGTCTAAATCTAGAGTATTGTCTGCAATAGAAACCAGTACAAACAGATTAAATCTAAAAGGATTGAATATGTTTATTATAGTGGTTTAGAGTAAACCCAGAAGACACTCTTTGTTCCTGAAACTCAGAAAATGTATCTAAACATTATGATTACATCCTATTTTATGTCCATAGACTGCTTTAGCTGCTTTCCTGTTTAAATGACAACATTTGCAAATATATTTAACAAAACATTAAAGCTGGATGTCAGAAATTCTGTCTTTAAGTATTGTGTAAGAGTTATGCGTAATGGTTTTTATTTGATCTGAAGCAACACTAACACTAAATAGGTACGTGCACAGGTTATCATTAAACTAACATTATTAGCAAACTCAATATGGAGGGAATTGAGAAACATGGCCTCATGTACCAAGGGTTTTATTGTTCAAAAATCCACTGGTTCGGTAATTCACAGAGTTTTCAAATGTTAAACCCCTTTTTAAAATGTACTAAGCCAATTTAACAATTCGGATTTCGAAAGTGGAATGTTAGTGTCCCTTCTGAATATTTAATACATATTTAAAACATCCTTAAGGTATGTATTAAGCTTTGAAACCATATGTGGGCTGACAAACAGTAACAGGAGGTAGTAACCCAAGGGGACATTTGTGAATCTGAAAGTAAAATGGGGTGCATTAAAAATGCCTTTATTTAAAAGCAATCACAGACACAGTAGTGTGCTGACTCCACAAGCAACCAGTTTTACCAAATGGATCATTAGAACATGAACCTCAGTATTTCCTATATTGCTGAAATTTAGTCTCTAATATTTTTGTCATGTGGTGTAAATATTTGTTCCTGTTATTTCCCATTTCAATATTGTCATGAAATGTACCTATTCTGTTTGTTTCTGGCTTTCCCCTCCTGTATTAGGCTTTAGTCCAGTGTGAATTCTCTCATGTGAAGTGACATTGTATCTGACATTCAGAACACTCATACGGCTTTTTTCCCCCGTGTGAGTTTGCTCATGACAAGTAATTTGTAACCAAAACTTTGCTTGCATTTCGAGCATTCGTAAGGGTTTTCCCCAGAGTGGGATCTCTCATGAAGCATAACACTGTCTTTCAGATTCAAGCGTTTATGGCATAAGGATTTTCTCCAGTGTGGAGTTTCTCATGGTCAGATAGCGTTTTTCTCAGCAGTTTGTCTGGCATAGAACACTCATGAGGTTTTTCATCAGTATGGAGTCGCTTATTGTGAGAAAGTGCCATCTTTCTTGCATTGGTATGCCCCCACTTTTTGCTGAATTGCTGATGTGCTTTGCCTGAGTGTGCCCTGGACTCCTGCCAATCAGGTGTCCCGGGCCTGTGTTCCTTCCCTAAAACTGTATTGAAGCTGAAACACAATTGGCATCTCTGGTCACTTGTCAGCCCCTGGTAAATGGTACCCTAGGCATTGTGACCAAAGAAGACCCCTAAGGGCTGCAGCACTTCTTGTGCCACCCTTAGGGGCCCTGCACCCTGACACCCACACACTGCCTTTGCAGACTGAGTGGCCTGGTGCAGAACTAACCAAAGAGTCGACATGGTACACATTCCTGTGTGCCATGCCCACACACCCACTGCCCTGGCATACATCAGTCACCCCTCTAGCTGGGTGCCCTGTGCCAGTGGTGTGGGCACAGATGCAGGAGTCCTGTGCCCCCTACAGTGCCCAGGTCCATTCCTGGGACCTGTAAGTGCAGTGCTGCCATTAAGAGTATATGATGCTGGGAGGTTGTCATTACGAACTCCACAGCACCATAATGGCTACAATGAAGACTGTTTTAGTTTAGTTTAATTTATCTGTTTAGCACAGTTAATTAAAACCATTGCTGTGAAATATCCATATTAGCACAATTATCACATCAAGAAACAAAACCGAAGAAATACACTGTCATTTAAAAAAAAATCTATACATTTAAAAACAATTTTAAAACTACCAGTGTTAAGTTACTATTGAAGTCCGAAAAGTGAAAAGATTAGAACAAGAGGTGCTAGACAAGGGGACGAAAAAAGTCAGTAATACGGTTTTTGGGGGGGGGGGCAGGAAGCGTAGGAGCCGAGGAGGGTGAAAAGAAGTTTGCCAAGAGTCTCACAAACTTTCCAACCCTGGCAAGCGCTTGAATATCTGTGGAGGTAAAACACAGAGCCGTCGACTCCCAGCATGACCTAGTGCCCCATTTAAAAAGAAAAAGGTTTTAATAAATGCCTTCTGGGGCCATCCATAGCGGGGCAATAACACAGTAGGTGCGGCCATGATTCTTTGTGATATAAGCACAGTCTGCAGGCCCCCCCCCCCTCCTTTGAAGGAGCTCATCTGTAGGACGCCGTAGAGCACAGGTATAGAAGGCGCATAGACAATATGTTCTTCCGTGCCACAGCGTTCAGGTTTTCCAGTAGATAGAATCGCGGTACCCCAGGCTGGTATGAGACATTCAAGGGAAGCAAGACAGTTGGTGTGTTTAAAGCCTGAAGGTCCATCCGATGGGAAATTAGTTTCGCCTGCTTATTTATGACTTTTTTCCACACTGAGTATGGAATTGTGTCTGAGATTAGCAGGGAGCTGTCAATCTCTAATGATTTAATGGCCTTTGTCATTTGACGGTTCCATGGGTTTCTAGGGCTGGTAAAGATCTCTTTTAGGCAGAATTTTAGGGTGGTATCTGCTGCTTTTGATGACCTTATAAAATATTTCAATGTATCTGCCTCGCAGTAGATGGACTGCCTTTGTAGTCCCAGTTCCAGACGTAGTCTTGTTCTCTGAATGAATTTCAGGAGATGAAAGATTTTTTTGTAAATGGAAACTTGGGCATGGTCAAGGCAGACACAGCATGCACCTGGAAAGGCCTGATGTCCATAGTTCAAGGCGGGGAGTAGTGTGGCTTTGATCACTTTCAAGATAGGTTCTGCAGAGGGGCTGCTCAGAGACGGATTCAAACGAGTCAGGGAGTATGTTATTGCAGAAGTGGAGAAGTGTGGCTCCCTGGTTAGAAGCGGCATACCCTGAAGCAGAGGTCGGCCCAGGACCAGGGTTCAATTCCCGACGCGGCAGGGTCTTGGGTCAATATCCGCGGACTCGATAGTTCTCACTTAGGTGCCTACGCTAACCATGGGCCCCACTCTGCAACTCTGGGCAATAGCTTGCTTAATCTCCACAACGGCCCTAGCAACGCCGGAGATGCCTGGCTTCACCTTGGGGTGCCCTCTCACAGGGAAAGCCAGGACGGGTTCCCCAGCTGTATACAGCGCCAGGACGCCACATAACGAGGTAACAGTGCGCTTTACAAGTATACATACATTACATGCTCTTTTTTTCATGGCAGCTAAATGAGCTGTTGATCTTGAGGTCTCGCAGAACCATACTCCTAAGTAATTGTATTTTGCTGTTGAGTTGATCGTTGCGGGCCCAATGTGCCACCTTAAACTTCTCTTGTTCTTACAACGGCCGAATATCATCACCTTGGTCTTTTCTTAGTTTATTTTTAGCACGTTGGCCGTATTATATGTATGAAGCTAACTTAATGCTCGTTGGAGCCCCGTTTTTTGTCTGGTCCATTATGACAATATCGTCAGCATATTGTAAAATATGCAGATCCCGTTTTGCAGGACCCAGCTTTGGCGGGAGTAAATTGCTTTTCTTCACATATGTTCCCAGATCGGCAGTATAGAGATTGAAGAAAAGCGGGGCGAGAACACAGCCCTGCTTCAAACCGTCTCCGATGGCAATTTTTCTGGAGACTGTCTTGGGGCCAGTTTTAATTCGCACCGAGGTGTTCTTGTGCAGGGAGATAAGGGCTCCTAGCAGGTTCTGTGGAATCCCGATTTGTCCAGTTTCCTCCATAGAATGTCGCGAGACACTTTATCGAAGGCTGCGCTGTAGTCAATAAAGCAGCAGTATAGTGGAAGATGATTTTTGTGTGCCGCCTGCTGACTCAGGAAAGCCAAAATTGTGATGTTGTCTATGGTGGATGCTGAGGAGCGAAACCCTGTTTGAAAGTAAGGTAGAATATTGTTTTCTGCTACCCAGTCTTCTAAGAGCTTGAGAAGACACCGGGCATATGCCTTCGCCTCAAAATCTAGTAAGGCAATAAGTCGGTAGTTTGCTGGGAGCATAGGGTTTTCTTTCTTAAAAATGGGGCATAAAATCGAGCCGAGCCAAGAGTCTGGTAGCTGGCGGGTCATAAACACGTTGTTAAATAATTAGGCAAGAAGTTTGGCCCACTCTGCCAACGCACATTTAAAAACCCCTGCTGGAAGGCCACTAGGCCCGGGGGCCCCGTCGTTTTTCATTGCCTTCAGAAATTTGGAAACTTGGGCTGCAGAGGTCAGCTCATGGGGTTCAGTCAGCGTTGGATCGACATTATCTCTTAAATCGGTCGCCACGAAGTCCGACGTGTCTCTGCCGTATAGTTGAATTACATGCTGGGCCCAGACTTCTTCACAGACTGCGTTCCCTCTGTTGTGATTCGACGAGCGGAGCTTGTTCATATAATTCCAGAACTGGGATAGGTTCTTGCCCTGTAACAGTGTGAATATTTGTATCCACTCTTTTTGTTCTTTTAATCTCTTCGCAGCCCATACTGATTTTCTGAAGGACTTGCGCAGTAATGCCATATTGTAGGCCGAGCGCGCTGTGCCATTCAATTTGTGCAGACGCACAGCCCTCCTGAGGGCTTTTCTTTTGGTGGTTAGCTCTGGGTCATAGATCCGCTTCGGGCATAGCTCGTAAGACTTTTGTTGGGCCTCAGTTCCCGTTAAGAGAATTTGCAATTTTCTAATTGCGCTGTCCCACCGAAGATGTAAGTCCGTTGAAGAGCTAGGCCTAAAATTTGGAGTCTCTCCTGTAAGCCAAGTGCTCACCTTGGTAGAACCTGATGAATCTCATTTGATTTTCCTGACTAAAGTGTGGAATTCAGCTTGCGTTGTGTGCCCCACAGCTGTTATTTCTGCGGCGGCTGGCACTAACAATTCAATTGTTACCGTTAAGGGGTTGTGGTCACTCTCGTGACTGTAAGGGACTTCCATCCTAGTTATTTTGTTTCCTAAAAATGGTGAGAGGAAAATATAGTCAATTGTAGAGATGTTTTTGAAGGTTGGAGGAAGACTGACAAGTTTGATATCAAACTTCTCAGCACATTAAACCCACACTTTTAAGTGTGGAGTTTAGGAACTTTAAAATATTCACCTAAAATCAGCCGAACAACGAATTTCAATTTACTCACCTGTTTTCAGGAGGGACCTCAGTGCTGCACTTGCAACCATCTCTACCTCTGAATCTTTTCTGACATTTAAAGCACTAATCGTTTTTTTCCCCAGTGTGGATTCTCACATGTTCGGTGAGATTAGATTTACGGCTGAAATACTTTTGGCATTCGGAGCACTGATAAGGCTTTTCCCCAGTGTGGATTCTTATGTGCTGAGTGAGAATGCTTTTTTCACTGAAACATTTCTGGCATTCAAAGCACTGATAAGGTTTTTCCCCAGTGTGGGTTCTTATATGCTGAGTGAGACGGCTTTTTTCACTGAAACATTTGTCGCATTCAATGCACTGATAACGTTTTACCCCAGTGTGGGTCCTTGTATGTTTAGTGAGTCTTCTTTTGTCACTGAAACATTTCTGGCATTCAGAGCACTGATAAGGTTTTTCCCCAGTGTGGAATCTCAAATGTGCAGTTAGAAGTGATTTAAGTCTGAAATCTTTTGGGCATTCAGAGCACTGATAAGGTTTTTCCCCAGTGTGGGTTCTTATATGCTGAGTGAGACTGAGTTTGTTTCTGAAACATTTCTGACATTCAGAGCATGGATAAGGTTTTACCCCAGTGTGGGTTATTGTATGTTGAGAAAGACTTCTTTTGTCTCTGAAATTTTTCTGGCATTCAGAGCACTGATAAGGTTTTTCCCCAGTGTGGGTTCTTGTATGCCGATTGAGACAGCTTTTTTCACTGAAACATTTGTGGCATTCAGTGCACTGATAACGTTTTTCCCCAGCGTGGATCTTTGTATGCCGTGTGAGACTACTTTTTACACTGAAACATATCTGGCATTCAGAGCACTGATAAGGTTGTTCCACAGAATGGGTTATTGCATGTCGAGAAAGACTTTGTGTGTTATAAAACCTTTCCTGGCATTTAGAGCACTGATAAGGTTTTTCTCCAGTGTGGAATCTCAAATGTGCAGTTAGAAGTGATTTAAGTTTGAAATGTTTTGGGCATTCAGAGCACTGATAAGGGTTTTCCCCAGAGTGAATTCTTGTATGTTCAGTGAGTCTGATTTTGTAACTGAAACATTTCTGGCATTCAGAGCACTGAAAAGGTTTATCCCCAGTGTGGGTTCTTCTATGCCGAGTGAGACTGTTTTTGTCAATGAAACATTTCTGGCAATCCGTACACTGATAAGGTTTTTCCCCAGTGTGGGTTTTCATATGCAGCATGAGATGGCTTTTTTCACTGAAACATTTCTGACATTCAGAGCACTGATAAGGTTTTTCCCCAGTGTGGGTTCTTGTATGCCGATTGAGACAGCTTTTTTCACTGAAACATTTATGGCATTCAGTGCACTGATAACGTTTTTCCCCAGCGTGGATCTTTGTATGCCGTGTGAGACTACTTTTTACACTGAAACATATCTGGCATTCAGAGCACTGATAAGGTTTTTCCCCAGTGTGGGTTCTTGTATGCCGTGCGAGAGTGCTTTGATCACTGAAACATTTCTGGCATTCAGAGCACTGATAAGGTTTTTCCACAGCGTGGGTTATTACATGTCGAGAAAGACTTTGTTTGTTACAAAAACTTTCCTGGCATTCAGAGCACTGATAAGGTTTTTCCCCAGAGTGGACTCTCATATGTTCAGTGAAATAAGATTTACGGCAGAAACTTTTTGGGCATTCAGAGCACAGGTAAGGTTTTTCCACAGAGTGGGTTAATGCATGTCGATATAAACTCGGTTTGATACTAAACCTTTTCTGGCATTCAGAGCACTCATAAGGTTTTTCCCCAGTGTGGATCCTCATATGCTCAGTGAGATAAGATTTACGGCTGAAACTTTTTTGGCATACAAAGCACTGAGAGAGTTTTTTCCCAGGGTGCATTCTGTCAAATTCTGTGAGATGAGATTTATGCCCGTATCTTTTTTGGCACAGGTATCTTTATTCCCCAACTTCGGTTATTTTGCCTTGATTGAGGCGGGCTTGAACACTGAATTTGTTCTCACAGCCCGTGTTTTTATAAGGTGTATTCCTAGAGTTAATATCTCTATGTTTAGTTTTCACTTGCTTATATGCCACGGTAAAAGTTAACCCGATTTTACAGTCGGGCTTGTTTAGATAATGTTCAGCATTTATCTCTAAAAGAAATTGTGTGTAATCTTCTCAACACTTAAATTGAGCAAGAAATGTGGGGAAGCAGCCCTATAACACCTGTTGAAATGTTTCTAGCAGATAATAGTCTTTAGGTTATAGTCTCTCCGGCAGCAACTTATTTTGTGACTGAAGTTTTTCTCAAATCTATTTGTATAGGTTCTTAGAAATGAAGTGATAAGGTGTTAGTCTGATATTTAATGATTAAACTGATAAGCACCTTTTTGCACTGACATAATGGCAGTAACTGAGGGTGTTAGAACGTGCACAGTACTTTTTTGGATCACCAGTCACAGAACATCATTTCCTTTTTCCCTTTCTATGTTTGGTGTAAGGTTAAGGTTTGTAGTTATGAAGACGAGGTTTTATTTACATCAGATATAGCACAATGGTGCTCATTTAATCCATTTTTATATTTAACAGTTTAACATATCATCCTGCACAACAGATAATGTTGAGGCAATTTACATAGAATTACAGAACAGTACACAATAAAAAGGAAACAATCTGAGATGGTCATAGACACAATAAAGTGGTGAATTTTTAAGGTTTTTGCAAGAGTGAGCAGAGTGGGTCGTGGTGTTCTATCCAGAGGCAGATAGTCTCAAACTTGCGTAACTGGTTAAAAACGGTTGTCGAACAAAGGTGATTTTCAGCTTCGGAGTCTTCTTTCAGTGTCTTTTCTTTGATGGTATGCAGAAGAAACATTTTCTTATAACTTTCTTTTATGCAGTGTGTGCTTCCTCTCTGGAATTACATGATGCTTTAGATGAACGTTATTCTGTGCACAGATATGACTTTGCTCTGGGTTAATGAAATGCAAAATGAGAGACTTGGCTTACAGGTATAGTACTTTCCTCAGCTCCCACTTCCTCACCACACCTAGATTTTGGGAATTATTTAAACGTAGAATGCTGGATGTCCTTCAGTTTTTCAAAATAACCCTTCTTATGGCATTGACATTCAGTTGCCCGGTGCTAAATCCTGCTTTCTTCGTCCGTAATTTCAATCACCTATAGTATTAAAATTAAATAGTTAATACATGTAAATTTCCAAAAATAATATTTACAAGCCAAATCAATGCAGAATTTTGAAAATGTTGAGCTGTTTTTCAGACAGAGCAGAGTGTAGAATGGTAGCCTGAAAGTACGTGGATGTAGTAGTGAGGATTTGTAGAATTTTCAACATTTTATTAAGTTCACAAAGGATACATGTACCCTATGGACTTGTAGCATAGAATCCAAAAGGCAGAAATTAAAGTCATATGGACTGGTACCAAACAGATATTTAAAAAAGAATACTATTAATTCATTTTTAATGTAGATTTCTGGTACGGGAATTTCCCCTCCACGGACAACAGTCATTTTCCCCTGTCCTGAGTTACCACCTACTTGTATCTGGTAGCCTGACTTTTGAGTTTTTGCGTGCGGCAGAGGCCAATCTATTGTGTGCCGCGAGGACTATGCCTAGACCATTCCCTCAACTATGGTCCAGAGTATGAATCAAGGGATAGGAAATTAAGGCGTACTTTCATGTGTTCACTTTATTCCACCTGATTATCAGTTGTTAGGTTTTTCTGCTCCTGGATTTACTGGGTGCAGAAAAACAGGACACCATTGTTTTCCAGACAGGAAAATTAGACTGAAAAGACGCACAAGACTCTGGGTGCAGCAGAAGCAGCCAAGACGTATGCTGTTTTTTTTACTAACTGGGGGAAACACACATTTCTTCCCTCTGTTAGAAAATGCTTTCCTCTTCCCTCCCTTGCTTCACCATTCTCCCCCCAACCAACCACATGCATATATATACCACCTGCTTAAAACACTTTGTTAATAAAAGCAGAAAAACACTATGAAATAGTGAATGGCATGTGGTTTGACAGGCAGAAGAATCTGTTCCTCGTGGCAACTACCCAGTTCATAGCATCAAACTTGTGACTGCACGTTACTGGGGTAAATCTACGACAAAGTAAAAAAAATACGTGTAATTTTTCTGCCACCCCAGTACTGTGCAACTTCTAACAAGTGACTATGAGAGATCTTGGACCGGTCCTGTGACCTGGAGGGTCACACTAAGTGTGCCCTCATTTATGGCAGAGGACTGTCATGGGTTTAACAGCTAGAGCGGTGGTGGCAATGCACCCTGTTGTAAGGATCAATAGCCTGATGAGATCTTTGCATCATGGTCAGTGGAGTGGCTTTCTACTGACACACCCATGTAATGCTCCATTTCTATGCCTGTGCCCAGACGTTTCGTTAACATCAAGTGCGTGTTTAAGGTGTTGGTGTGCGTAACATAAATGTAATGTGCGAGTGCGACAGAGTAAACTGCATCTCCTGCCTGCCAGTTGTGTATACAAGTGCGACCATCTATCCCTCTTTTATATCCTCATTCAAAGTCCTCTGTAACCAAGGAATAATGTGCTCTACAAAGTACTCAGGTGCCTGCTGTGCTACCAGGGATGGTGTCAGCCTGACAGTCTATCTAAGTTGAAGGGACATCACCTGCAGGCTGAATTACTTAATGGAGAAGCTGTGTACCTGTCCTAAAGAGCCTAGAAGTCTGCCTAGAAGCCTGCCTGTCTGGTAAGAAAGGGAAGGGAGGACAAGGCTGTCCTGGAAGAAGCAAGGTCCGACACATCCCCGGTATCTGTAGGGCGGGCCGGAAAGCCATCCAGCAGGGCCAGCTAATCTGAGGGACAACCCCCCTGCCCTCCCCCACCAAGACTCTCCCAACAGTTCAAGGCAGAAAATAAAACTCTACGACAACATGATTGTTGAGGGCCAGTTGGACATTTGTGTGCTGCCAACCGGCCATTCATGGTTGCATTAGCCAAATTCCTAACACAACGGGGTCTGAATTTACTGACTTCCAGGAGAGCCTGTGTTGGGCTTTTAGCTGCTGAATTTCTGACTACTCTGTGTCAAAGGCCCATGAGGGACGACAACTACTCCAGTGTCGAACACGCCGGCCACAGTGTGGGCTCAATTGCTGATAGTTGGGCCTCCAGAGGGGCTGCACTTACCAACAGGCCAGGTGTGACTGCTACCTTGGGACTGCTGATCTTCAGGCAACTGCAAAGAAAAGACAGAGTGGGTGCCCTACTAAATGCAGTACTACATCCAGGACAAAAGCTTGCTGGTGGGTCACTGCTCTCTCGAGTCCATTCAAGTGTCAGGAAACAGGAAAGAGACCCAGACATGATTGACTCATCCTGTGAAAGGGTAAGACGCTTACGACAGAGCATATACGTATTGGGGTGACTGGAGTGCCAGAACTGCACCTATACTATATTCATGATACTCCTAAATGCCCCTAGAGGGGAAGAGGATATCAGAACCGGATGCACCTGTCTGCGCACATGGTAGTCTGGCATGTCTGGTAGTCTGACTATCTTTTCACCCAGACTGTCCATAAAGATGATTTTAGCGCCGCTACACACATAGCAGGGTCGATCTCAGACTATTCTCTGGTGGAGTTGCAACTCGATGGTCCGGTTGTGGCCTTCATGCTACCCCCAAGGGTTAATCCGTGATATTTAAAAGACAAGACGTTCAAAGCTCATATGAGAGATGGAGCAGACTTCTATTTTAAGGACAAAAGGCGGCCTGTTGAATCAGCTTGCGTGCTACAGGATGAATTCAAGGCAGTGATTCGAGGCCAGACACAAGCCTTGATTGGGGGAATGCAGAAGGAACGTAAATTGAATGGCGAGGCTCAGGACAGGGAATGTGCTTGGCATGTGGGGAATCAGTTTCTACCCCATTACACCGTCTACTGAAGCAGCACACATTACGCACTAATGAAAAATAGCGTGCACTCATACGCTGGCTACCCAGCATTGTCTCTATGATGTCGGTGATAAAGCCAATGAGTTGCTTGCATGGTTAGAGAGACAAGACAAAGGACGGTACTGGATCCTTGAGGACACTGACAACAAGGGGACGGAAATACTTCCTGAAAGACCTGACCTCGCCAATGCCAACGAATGAGGACCGAGACGCACTAGACCAAGAACAGACAGTAGACTAAATAAATAAGACAATAAGAACCTTGCAAACAGGGCAAGAGACGGGGCCTAATGAGCTCCCCTTAGAATTATATAAATTCCTGATGGATAAAATCAGGGAATGCCTTTGGAGGAGGTTTAAGACTGCCTGAAAATAAGGGTGTCTCCCAGAGGACCAAAGAACGTCTGAGGTGGTGGTCATCCCAAAAAAGGACGAACCAGCAACTGAGTGGGGGTCTTATAGACCTATCTCCCTGCCTAATTTTGAGACTAAGGTCCTTGCATAGGCCCTGGCGATCTGCCTGCAGACAGTAATTGCATCAGCACGACTCATCCTGGACATCCCCCGTCGCAGCCACATCTCCGGACACCTGAGAGACCTGCACTGGCTCCCGGTCAACAAGAGAATCACCTCGCGTCTCCTCACCCACGCACACAAAGCCCTACACGACCAAGGCCCCGGATACCTCAACAGCCGCCTCAACTTCTACGCTCCCACACGCCAGCTTCGATCGGCCGGCCACGCCCTCGCCGCCGCCCCCCGCGCCCGAAGAGCCACCAGAGTTGGAAGGTCCTTCTCCTACCTGGCCGCCAAGACTTGGAACTCCCTCCCGACCCACCTCCGCCTGACCCAGGACCACCTCGCCTTCAGGAAGCAGCTCAAGACCTGGCTGTTCGAGCAGTAGCGGACCCCCCCCTAGCGCCTTGAGACCCTCCGGGTGAGTAGTGCGCTATATAAATGCTGTGATTGATTGATTGATCCTGATCAATCAGGCTTTATGCCACACCAGGGAACGCGCTTAAATCTCCGACACCTTAATGGAGTATCGCATGCAACAGGGGATTCCTTTGCTGAACCAGTGGCGCTGCTGTCATGCTCTTGTATGTAGCCCCTCTAGCGCGCATGCGCGTCAATAATACAGTCTCCTGAGTCTTTGCCCTCCGACAGGCATGCTCCTGGTCTCCTATGCTCTTCACACATGCATGGGTTCGCCAGGACCTCTCATATGAGGTATTCCAGTTGATCAGGAGTAGGATGAGAGAATCTCCCTCTACGCTGACCTTTTGCTATATGACACGTAACAAGTCTTCTTGAGTAAACAAATTCTACAAATTTTTCACATATTTGGAGATCATTCAGGAGATCAATTGAAAGAAGTCCTTAATATGCCTGCTGGCGCCAGGGACCCTGTGGCTGCACTCTAGGTGCACAGTTAGGGTGGCACTACATGGCTTCAAATATTTGGGCATGTTTATTAGAAGAGCGCCACAGGCAGGAACGTAGTCCCAAAATTAGACCGGCTTCGGTGGGATGCCCCACACTTGCGGGCGCTCCCGCTTTCCTTACTGGGCCGGGTGGCCCTAATTAAAGTGATGACCCTCCAAGGCCTCCTGCACATCGTGTAAAAAACTTCCTTTAAGATCCCACCAGACATTTTTTTTCAAAAGGTAGTCTGAGAACTTCGGCTCCTGTTGTGGGATGGCGGCGCTTCACGCTGAGTAAGTTGCAGAGGGGAGTTTATTAGGGTGGACTGGTGGTCCGGAGCATTCTTAAGTATTACTGGGCCACGCAGCTGGTTGCAGTCAATAACTGGGTTTATTGCGGACTGTGAGGATCCTGCTTACTGGGTAGATAGATTGGCCATGGGCAAGAGAGGTTACCCCACCCTGGTGCTGTATCGAAGAAAGTATGAGTGCACCCTACCTACTCACACCCAAACATTGGTAAAGGTGTGGAGAGAGGCTACCAAGTATTTAGGCTGAGAAGGTAAGCTGACTGAAATTACTCCACTGTATGATGGTGATCTCTTAAGTGCAGTGGGAGGATGGCAGGGCTTCACAAAATGGGGATTGATTAGCTTAGAACAGCCCGGCGATGTGTGGAGGGGACAGGCGCTTGTGTCCTTCACGACCCTACAACAAAAGTATAAATTAGGTGAATAAAAACGGTTCTGACATTTCGGATGAGTCACGCTCTGCAAGGTCACATCTGTGTAGGGGAGCAGTTGCTTGATGCATCCCCACTGGAGGAACAGCTGATAACTAATCCCCCGACTGAAAAAGCAATCTCACCCATCTTTAAGAAGTTGATCTACAATTCTCTGGATGCCTTGGGGACACGGAGAGCTGTGCGGGAGAGGGATCTAGGCACGCTTGGCGATGGTGATTGGGTTACGGCCATTCAGGGTGCCAGGGAGGTGGCAATTAGAATTTATTTTTGTCTAATTTAACTACAGATACTGATACTGCCAAATCAATGACCCTGTTTACATTAAAGGGAAGCTTGAACTCAGAGCTCAACAACAGACTCGATTGAATAAATGACCTTCACACTGCTTATCTTGCCAAGACACAGGTACTTTGTAAAACTCTTTTTATTGAACTAGTGCTCAATCGATAGTGTTGACACCGAAAATACGGGGCACATTAGTGAAAGTGATTAGACCAAAAACAAAACGTCTGCAAATATAGAGTGAGTAACATAGCTTGGCTTGTCTTGACACTCCCTGGCCAAATCCCACTACATAAAACTAGATTGCCCTTTATCGAAGGCAGGTAGTCCTCCCAAGGTTCTGGAGGTCGCTGGGCTGCAAGACAACTTGCCTTTTGGTTCAGGATCATCCAAGGATGCAGACAGGCCAGTAGGACTGGGACCAAGTCCATAGTTCTCTACAGAGCCTCACCCGCAGAGAAGGCCGCAGTGCCCGGCTCTTCTTAGGTCGCCAAGAACTGAAATTCAGGGTCTGGGGATGCCACCTAAAATCTTGATTTAAGGGTGTTACAAGGGAGTGACAGGTAGAGGCTAATGGGCCGCTTTCCTGGGGTGTCTAAACCCTCTATCATGCCCACCTCCTGTAGGAAGGAGACGTAGTCCTAGCCCTGGTTGGATAGGTCCCATCATCTTCAAGATGGTGGGCACTGAAAACTGTACTTCACCTCGCCTCCAGCACCTGAGGGGTGGAGTTGACAGAGGGGGCGGGGGCACACCTCCTATTCTATCTAAGTTTTCCCACCTGTCCTCATGCCTAAAAGGGGATGAGGACCGGAAAAGCGTTTGCTCGCTCTAACAGGAGAGGCTGGCGTCGCATTACAAAGGTGGCAAGGCCTTTGAAAATCCCTGCCACAGATGGCTCTGCCTGACCAGGGGGAGGTGTGAACACCTCCACCCAGGAAAGGCATTGTTATCAACCTCAAAGTGCACAGGCACTCTACCCATGAGGTCAGGACACTGTCTGGTGGTAGCAGGCTGACTCAGGCCAGTCGGTGACCACACTAAGGATTGATAGATCCTTGGGGACCCCTCTAAGGGGCACCCTCTGTGTGCAATTTTTAATAAATCGGACACTGCAATCGGCACAGGTTTATTATGCTGAGATGTTTGGCATCAAATATCCCATATTTCATTGAAACCTTCATGGAGCTGTGGAACTCGTAATGAAAAGTGTGCAGCCAATGTACTTACTATAGAGCTTCCCTGGTCACTTGCAATATCCCGGAATCAACAAGGATATTGCAGGGGCAAATCTGCTCATGCAGATATGCCCTCACAGGAGATATCCCTAAAGCAGCGTGCACTATAAGGCCTGCTAGAGGGGTGGCTTACCTACATCTGAGACAATCCCTATAGACATCGCATACAGGGATGTGTGCCATGTCGACTCTTCAGTTTTGTCTGCACCAAGACACACAGCTGCAGTGGCAGTATGTATGTATGTATGTATGTGCTTGGTGAGGGGTCCCTTAGGGTGGCATAATTTGTGCTGCAGCCTTTAGAGACCCTCTTAAACAACAAGGCCCTTGGTACCAGAGGTATCTTTTACAAGGGGCTTATAAGTGAGCTAATGCAGTGACAACCGTGGAAACAACAGGTGCACTTAAGGGAAGGAGATCGGGCTATGGGGACCTGGTTGGCAGGGACCCTGTGCACTTCCAGTAAATACTATATTATTTTCCAGGTAAAAAGTGAAGGCTAACCATGTCCAAAACAGGCCCTTTCCTACATTGAGACATTTTTCCTAGGACAGCGAAAACTCTACAGCAGGCCTTGCTCACAGTCCTTATACTGTGACTGCCACTACTGAACATTAATCTTGAATTGTTAAAGCAGGGCCAGGATCTGGACAGGAGCCAATGAACAGGAGGGCAACTCACCAGATAATAGAAGTCTTCTGTCTTCACACTCACTCAGAGAGAACAATAACATCCCATGTATTGCAGGACAAAGAGCCCAGAACCCTCAGTGAAACACTCACCTCTCAGATGGGATTCGTTAATAAGAATAAAATGAAGATAACCCGTCCCTGGGGACCCCACAGATACACCGTTCCTACCAGTACTATAAATGCTTGGGGTCCCGCAGGCAAACCTAACAGTGCTACAAAGGCTTAGGGGCCCTACAGGTAAACCTTTGCTAACCCAGGCTACAAATGCTATGTGCTCACTGCAGCGGGACTGGGCGCTCTAGGAGTGCAATTAAGTTACTTGGCATTTGTAACGAGGTAGGGGGGCGTAGCCCTCGTGAGTGGTGGAATCCCTGCCCTGCTGACCTGACGTCTCTGCCTTCTTCACAGACTGACGAGTGGAAGGACGGTCTGACCGGACCGGACGACGAGGAAGAGGATGGCGGCTCCTTTAATTGGGCGTTCACGTCTGAGGAGGAAGGTCCGGCCCCGAAGGACGTCAGAGCGACCGGATTGTCTAAAAGACAGGAAGTACTGTACACAGGGTGTGTAATCACCCCGGAGGAGAAGGCGGAAGTGAGCGGTACGGAGGAGAGCGGAGGAGAGGACCCGAAGGAACAGCGTGGAGAAGAAGGAGGGATCGAGACCAGAGGAAAGCCCGGAGGCCAACGACCCCGTGAACCGCCGTGCCACACTCCCGAGGGAGGAGTGTGGCTGTCACAGGTACGGCGGCGTTGGGCAGCCTGGGTGGGGAGCAGAAACGCTCGAGTGTAAAAAGTGTATATATCCCTGTTCGTCCCTTCCCTCTGGTTTCCCTACCATTCCAATACCTTTCCCTTCCCGGTTCCTTACTTCAACCCCTCCTTTTCCTTAGTTCACGGAGCACTGTACATAGAGAGAGCAAGTGTCACGGTGTTCACCCTCACATCCCCCGGGTCCCCTGGTGCACCTCCCATAGAGGACTTGACACTAACGGCCTCCCTCTTTGTTTGGTCTCTTCCATGTCGCGGAGCCGACAGTATCCGGAGTAAAGACCCACCAAGCCCTAGGGAGAGATGGGAGAAGATCTTCAACACGGACCAAAGTACTTTTGCCAGAGAAAGACTGACCTTGAGAAACCGAAGGACGTTTATGTCTAAACCTCTGAGAACCATTAAAATAAAACCCTCTTTGAATCCTACACCTGGTGTCACGGTCGTCCCTACTCCCACGCCTACAGCATTTATCTACCCTTAGCAAAGCCAAGTGATAAAGGCAGTAGATCAGGATGATTCTGCTTGATCAGAAGTAGCTCTCACTATCGAAAAGGTGAAGACCCTGGTATAACACAAACGCAGACATGCGGTTAGGCTCTACCAGGACAAGTAGTAAACTATTAATTTATGTATCTGTAGGATTAGATTGCATTGCAAGTTAATTCTTATGTCACTATTTTCCGCACACAACATACAACATAGATTCCTCATGTGCGCCCCCTGATGAAGGGAGAACCCCCAAAATGAATTGGGGCAGACTGAATTTGAATTTACTCGCTGAACAGTGGATTTTGAAAGTGATTCTATGAGAATAAATATGCTTAAACTGGAATACAAGTGGATTTGCTTCCAAGGGAAGGAGACATTGATGCACTTTTACGGGTACAAGCTGTGGAGCAGGAGACACAGACCAGATCTAGTCTGGCGCTATATAAACTCTAGCCACACACATCTACCTTCTGGCACGCGATGAGTGGATTACATAAATACTACAATAATGAATGAAAAATACACGGCATGCATAGACAAGGTTTGCTATGTAACCTCTGGACTCCTGTAAACCTAAACAAACACCAGTAATCAGACACTAGGGACATCACCTGAAGCTCCTAAGATTCTCTTTTTGTTTGGTATCTTGTTTTTAGAAAGTGGGTTTTCAGGATAAGCTATTTTTAGGTGTGACTTCTTTTATTCCAGGATGGGCACTAGTTTTAACATTGTCATCTTTTATACTCTGCATACCAAGTTGCTGATTTTTTTTCACGCATCCCTCATTTCCCCGAACAGGAAACGTCTGGGGGTGGGGTGTGTCAAGTAGCCCCTGTAGTAGACGATTGGATAGAGGAAAAGGATTGCCATTCCATCCCTTCATATATTTCTCCCCTCCTATATTCACAGTCCCCTTTTACCAGTTGTCCGCTTTGCTGTCATCAAGAAGTGGAGAGAGGGGAATCGGCAGGCGGCCCTTTTAAGCCGGAGCTGAGGACGGACATCAGAGGATACACTTGAAGAAGGCGGGGCGGAGAGCGCGTCAGGTTGGTCCAGCTACACACGGCATGGGAACGCGAGGAGGAGAAACAAGTAGGGGGAAGACCGGAAAGACAGAGAAGGACTAACAGCCTTACGAGAGAGCGAACCGGAGCCCAGGGGAGGTCATAGCTTGTCTGCGCTTTAAGGCTGTAACTGCCGCCTACCTTCATATTGGGGTCGAAACGTCGACTTTTGTTTTCACCTCAACAACGCCTTACGCTAACAGTTAACCTGATACATGCAGGAGCTTTTTGAGCATGTTGTCTAACTAAATGGTCATGAACAGTTGATGTCGTTCTTCATATCTGGCTCACATTTGAAGCCAGGGCTATTACGGACTGTTTTATAAACTATGAAGAAATGTTTACTCTTTAGATAGGAGTTAAGATCTGCTATATTTTACCTTCACCCTGCACTGCCTCCCCTTCTCCCCTCTTCCTTTGGGGCACACATTTTTCTATGATGATTATGAAATTCCTTTATTGGTTTTGTAATTTGTGTAATCCTTTGCTATGTTATCACACTGTGAGTAAAAACAAGTGTGATAAGACTTCAGTTTAGTTGTATTTTCATTTAGTATTCAATTGTTTGTCTGTTATCTGTACTGGGACCCCCTTGTATATGTAACAGCTTGTCGGCGGGCAGAACACCCGAACCTGGCGGAGGAGGGAAAGCCGAAGCAGAAGACCAGACCTCACTGAAGGACGCAGAGTCACCACGCCACGGCCCCGGAGTGACGTGGCTCTTCCAGGTGCGTGGGCGTCTACAGGGCTTTTGGAAAGGGGCTGAGTAAGAGAGGGACGGGAGGGAAGGCTGAGGGGTGAAAGGGACCAAGGGAAAAGGAAATAAGTGAGACGGAAACAGAGACAAGAGCAGAAATCATCGGCTACTCTTTTTCTTTTGGTTGCTCCAACCTCTACATCACAGCTTTCCAAACTATGTGGCGCGACCCATATGTAGGTGTGTCGCATCGGCAGAGTCGAGCTGCAGGGGCTCTTAGAAGGGGCGAAGCAACAACAAAGCCCTATTAACATGCACAAGGTCTTAAAGACCTGTGAAGTGCTCGGGTGCGGCTGTGAGCGGTCCCGGGCTGCCACACACGACGGGGCGGGGAGGAAGGAGTGCTGAAGTAGTGTGACCACCGTTTTTGGCGGAGTGTCCCAGTGTCCCGACACTTTTCTCCAAAGTAGAGAAATGTCCGGGTTTTACAACAGCGTCCGGGTAAAACATCCAAATGTCCCGGTTTTAGCATGCTGTTTAGATCACCCCCGCGGGCCTTCCAGCAACAGGCAGAGTGGCGCTGCAGGGGCTCTTATATGAATAACAACAAAGCCTTATTAGCACGTTAAATGGTCTTCATTTGTGGATAGTCCATCTGGCAAAGGGCTCTTCAATGAGTGAATACAGTGGGTTATTGGGTCCAGGGAGTTGGCCTGGGGTTTGGGGCAGCCCCGGGATCGCGGTGCATTGGGAAAAAAAGCTGCCAAGAAGCCCTATAGAAGCTTTCACATTTACATCATACTGCACGCTGAGGCTTGTAACCTTACGAAAACAAAAACATAAACAATTCAGTTCAATGGAGAATGCCCGTGTGAGCCTTGGGCATGGAGGAGTGCGGGGGAGGGAGTGAGTAGGGGCGCTGCGCACCTGGGCACCACCAATACAGGAAAATATAAAAAAGATTTAAGAATGAAAGCAACATTTTTTCCTCTTTGTCACAGACCCTTATGGAACCCACAGAATATGTTGGTCGGGGGAGAGGGATAGAGTGAGACAGAGAGAGAGAGAGTGAGACAGAGAGGGAGGGAGTGAGATAGACAGGGAGGGAGACAGAGAGTGAAACAGAGAGAGTGAGACAGAGGGAGACGGAGGGAGAGACAGAGGGAGACGGAGGGAGAGACAGAGTGAGTCGGAGGCAGAGACAGAGGGAGAGATAGAGAGAGAGGGAGGGAGACCGAGAGGAAGGGAGACAGAGAGGAAGGGAGACAGAGAGGAAGGGAGACAGAGAGGGAGGGAGACAGAGAGGGAGGGAGGGATACAGAGAGGGAGGGAGATAGAGAGGGAGGGAGACAGAGAGGGAGGGAGACAGAGGGAGGGAGACGGTCGGCAGGAGAGGGAGTGAGACAGAGAGGGAGTGAGACAGAGAGGGAGTGAGACAGAGAGGGAGGGAGACAGTCGGAGGGAGAGGGAGTGAGACAGAGAGGGAGTGAGACAGAGAGGGAGTGAGAGAGAGGGAGTGAGACAGAAGGAGTGAGACAGGGAGGGAGGGAGGGAGGGAGACAGTCTGAGGGAGAGGGAGGAAGACAGAGAGGGAGGAAGACAGAGAGGGAGGGAGACAGAGAAGGAGTGAGACAGAGAGGGAGGGAGGGAGGGAGATCGATGGAGGGCGACAGATGGAGGGAAAGGCCACCTCTGCCACTGATTCCCTCACTAGTACCCTTTAACAGTGTCCCTCAAGTCTCTCTGTGTGGGGTGTGTGTGTGTGGGGGGGTATGTGTGTGGGGTGTGTGTGTGTGTGTGGGGGTGTGGGTGTGTGTGTGTGTGTGTGTGTGCGGGGGTGTGTGTGGGGGGGTGTGGGTGTGTGTGTGTGTGTGTGTGGGGGGGTGTGTGTGGGGTGTGTGTGTGTGGGGTTGGTGTTGGGTGTGTGGGGTTGGTGTTGGGTGAGTGGGGTTGTGTGTGTGGGGGTTGTGTGTGTGTGGGGGGTGTGTGTGGGGTGGTGTGTCTGTGGGGTGGTGCCTGTGGGGTGGTGTGTGTGGGGTGTGTGTGTGGGGTGGGGTGTGTATGTGTGGGGCCCGAACCCACCATAGGTGGTTCGGGCTCGCTCGCTGCGCTTTCTCGTGTTACTGTGTCCCTGAAAATATTTTCACAAAAGGGTGTGTCACCAACAAGAAAAATTTGGAAAGCTGTGCTCTACACCCTCCCTTCACATTTATGCATAGTTATTATTTATCCCTCACATCTTCCCTTGACTAAACCATAAAGCAAAAACACTTACCTGAGTCTTTTCCTTCTGTCCGAGGGATGGCGGCGGCCAAGGCACACCTAAGGGACTGAAGAATATAACAGAGACAATCAATCATTGTGATTTCCTGTAATACTAATAAAAAGTGCATACCAAGAAATTATTCAATGCAGTGTGCTCCTTATTGACCGACTCTTCTACAAAGGGGAGCTACATACTTTCCCTACAGGGAATGGGAGACAGAAACACAGAGACCAACAGACACACACATACGGGAAAGCATAGTAGGAAAACGCTATATACAGTTTTTATATGCTTGCATATGTACATTGTTAGGTCTCGCTATTATATCCCGCAGGGATTAATAGCGAGAGTATATAGTAGGCAAAACAAACTCTTGACCAAGCGCAGATTACGTCCAGTTCATGTGAACCAGTCGTGTGAGACGCGCGTCCACGTCAAACCCATCAGCCTCACACCGCAATGGAATGCTGCCTCCCAAGCTGCTCCCCCGCCATCAGACTGCAATGCGTTCCCGCCCCGCACCCCCACAGCAATGCCAAGAGCTTGTTTGACAAAAGCGAACGGTGCCACTGGTTTCATTTATGCAGTCTGCATTAGGAAAACTCTGGTCGTGCAATCTATGTCCCAGTTGTGTTTAAAACCCAAAACCGCAGTGTTGTGAGACAGTTTCTTTTTCTTGCCTTCTGCTCCCCTGATTGTACTCGTTTTTCTAGCCTCTGCCCCCCTGATTGTGCCCGTTCTCTTGCCTTCTGCTCCCCTGATTGCACTCATTTTTCTTGCCTTCTGCTCCCCTGATTGTGCCCGTTCTCGTGCCTTCTGCTCCCCAGATTGTACTCGTTCTCTTGCCTTCAGCTCCCCTGATTGCACTCGTTTTTCTTGCCTTCTGCTCCCCTAATTGTGCCCGTTCTCTTGTCTTCTGCTCCCCTGATTGCACTCGTTCTTCTTGCCTCTGCTCCCCTGATTGCACTCCTTCTTCTTGCCTTCTGCTCCCCTGATTGCACTCCTTCTTCTTGCCTTCTGCTCCCCTGATTGTGCCCGTTCTCTTGCCTTCTGCTCCCCTGATTGCACTCGTTTTCTTGCCTTCTGCTCCCCTGATTGTGCCCGTTCTCTTGCCTTCTGCTCCCCTGATTGTACTTGTTCTCTTGCCTTCTGCTCCCCTGATTGCACTAGTTTTTCTAGCCTTCTGTTCCCCTGGGAGCGGGGCAGCCATGATCAAATGCTGGTCCTGACATGCTAGAGATATTTTTTAACATATAGGGGCCCTAGATCACATTTTGAAACAATGGGGTCGATTGGCTTGGCATAATAGGAAAATACATGAATATTTAATGAGAGCCCTTTTTAGCTAATCTATTTGAAAAATGTGCTTTACAATGCACTATTTTGAGGAAAATTGAATTTTGCCTTGTCATATGTGCCTACGTGTTCCCCATCCTATGTTATATGTGCATGATCGATATGCATATATCCCCCTATGATCGATTAAAGACGCAATTATAGTTGTGTCCAACTCTAGTATGCCAGTTTCCAGTTCTCGTGAAAGCAACGAGTATTAGGCCTATGTTGCCAACGTTTTACATTGTGCACGTTAATTTATTGAATTGTCCCCGTTTCTAGGCCTCAAAGGGCCTGAACACCAGATTCAAGCTCCAGTCTCCTGAACCCACTCCGAGGAGCGATGCAGCCCCCACCTGCATCCCTGACCCTTCACTTACTTCCTGACGCGCAGCGCGGTGCCCGGCCTGGCTCTGCCTGCCTGTCTGCCAAGAATATGTTATGCCTCTAGTTATCAGTTCAGCTCTCCGTCTTCACATTCCTAAGCTAGCGAACCGCATAAACAGCTTCAGCTATAGTCTAGTCTTTCTGTCTCCATGCAAGAGAATTACTGTATTAATATTCATGGAAGATTCATAGCACACGCAATACATGTAGAATATATGCATGCACCAGCCTTAGTGTCAAGTAGCCTTTGCCCTGATAACTTTTAGATTCTATCAACATGTACTCCAAACACCAGATACCAGATATGCTATAGGTACATGTCGTCCTGACACCGCAGACTTTAGTCTCCTCTTCTAGTGCAGAAGTCATAGCCCCAGCTCTCTCCGGTAACACGTCATTGTCCGTTTGCGCGCACCACTAGGTTAAAGGTTCCAGCTACCCAGGTAGCCTCCTCTATGTATCCACCCATTTATGACACTTCTGTGACGTTCTCATCACATGTCTACGTGCACGCCCTGTGCACGCCTTCTTTTCATGCCCATGTGTTCTTATCTTACGCTTGTCACTTGTTACGCCTACTGTATGTAATGTAATAGTGATGTTTTACTATATATACCTTGTACTGTTAATGAGACGTTGCAGCTGCCTTCTATGCCATTCTATTTCAGGCTGTTCCGATCCTGTCCCTTCCCTTGTGCCTGATTAAAGCCTGTTAGACTCAGATTCCCCGGATCCTGCCTCTTATTTATTGAGCTATCTGTTATTATTAATGTATTCAAAAATAGTACCGTAATTAATTATTTATTTACCACATAATGGCGCCCGAATAGGGACGAGCCCCTTCCCCACGCGCCGGCGATGTAACGCAGGCCCCCTGACCCTTCTACAGCCGTGACGGAACTCTACCGTGCACGTGCAGATATTTCTGCTTCATCAAGTCTCCCTCAGGCCCACGGAGGAGACGGAGACTGCGGTCCGGCATCCAGACGAGGCGGTGAGGAATGCGGTTCGTCCCGACCAGAGCCCAAGCCGAGAGAGCAAGGTCCGAGGTATCCGGAGGCCCACCTGTTTCTGAAGTCCGAAGTTCGAAGCGCATGCGTAGTAACCAGACGTCGTAGCAGTCCAGTCCAGTCTGAGGCCTTCAAGTTTTGCTTCCCGGTGAGTACCGTTGCTGGGGGAGTATCTAGACGGGGTCATTAGTTTGTCTCCGGTCCGATGGGTTTGGGTACGCAGATCCAGTCCGACGTGTCCATCTAGGTGGATACGGTATGACGTGTCTCTTTAGGAGACCGGTATGTTCTGTACTGTTTTAGCAGTGCATCCAGTAATTCTAGTAAGTCCGTTCTCGAGAAATTCAAGTGTTATGTTTTCAGTGTATCAGGTAGTATTCTGTTCGAACTGTTATTAATGTATTTCTATGTCGTGGTATGAGTGATTTGTTTGCCATTTCATTACTGTGATTATTGTGTATTGTGTTTAGTTCAAGTACAACTCTAAAATGCCTCTGTTTTCGAAATTACGTCAGATAAAAACCAGAAAAGGGTTACTCGAAGAAGCAGTTCCTGTCCCTCCTAGGGACAGTCCTGGACACTTTATGTATCACAAGCATGGCTTAGATGCCATATTATATCTAGACTTATGGGCGGATTATACGAAGGATCTTGAAGAGAAATATAGATGGCCCGTATCAGGTACATGGGATGCCGAGTGCATCATGCGAGTAGAAGAAGCATTATGGAAAAAGAAAGCCAGACAGTCCCAGAAAGATGCCATCGAGTTATGGCGCAAAGAATCTCATAGAAGAACCGAAAAAGAATTTAGAAAAACAGAATTAAGTAGGGAATCCTCAGAAAAAGCCCAAGAAAGGGAATTAATCGAAGAAGGTGAACGAGTTAGAGCAGAACAGTCAGACAGACAGAGAAATGCCCTTATTAAAGGTATGTATCCTCTTGTTGCCGAGGGCTTGCCGAAGGCAACCCCGGAAGCACCCTGTAATTTACCGCCACCATTGGTCCCGATTAAGCTACGTCATAAACCGACCGCAGCTGAAATTTTTCTTTCGTCCTACTTGGACGACACAGTCCCAGCATATGCAAATCGTATTCCGCCCGCTCACCCTCAGCATCCTGTAAATAATGTAATTCCTGTTCCTCCAGCCACTGGTCCCGGGGACCAAGTTAATGTGCCAGTACCCTCGGACCAGCCCACATTAAATGCACCCGTTTTGCCAGTCACTTTACCAGCACGTACAGTATTAACTGACGATTCTAGTTCAGGAGCAGCGGGGGGAGGTGCTCCTATCACCCCGCCTCAAGTAAGACGACTGACGCCGCGAGAAGCAGCGTTACAGCGTACGCCAAAAGTGGCTACCTACGCAGACCTCAAGCGACTTCTTACTGACTGTATATATGATCCAGTTCCAGGCGAAGATCACATGGTATTATATTCAGTACGTTTAAGACGGGTTGCCAACTTTTTGGTCACCCTGCCCGACATGAAGGAACATCTAGACAGAATATATCATTTTGTCCGTACAGGGGAGAATCCAGGAAGTATTCACGAAGCTATGGCACACAGGAAAGCCGAGATTCAAAATATGATTTTACAGTTCTTGATTAACTGTTTAATAAGAGAGCAAGATTATCCTGATAAAGACAAAGACGAGATGAAAGGCCTGACCAGGAGGAGTGATAATATAGCCGAGGGAAAACACAAGACACAAGGTTGTATAGACAGTATGTACAGGAAAATTCGTAAGGAAATTATAAGTATACACCAGAAGGAGGAAGCAAAAAGAGCAACCGAGAAAGAGAATGACTCTTCTAGTGAAGAGGTAGACAGCGAGAATCCCTCCAGAATAGCGTACGTAGGTAGAACTAGATTTTCCGACAGACATTCACGCCTAGATTACAAGAAAGTTTTTCCTCCTCCAGTACCAGAACAGTGTTCTCTTGAACAAGTATTCCAGGCCACCGATCGAATTCTGAAATCACGAATAGGTTATAGCGAGCTTAGTACAATGCATGAACAAGAACTAGCCCGATCAGCAGTCCGATGGACTAGTGATTCTACCACGTTTCCAGATGAAATAGTGGCCCAAACGTTTCTGAAACTGCCCCCAGCCGAGCAGCGTCTGGTGGGTACGTATATGATCCAGCACCTCATTACACTGTATGAGGATCAGCATTCTGATCCAGGTCCTTTACATGATGTATTAAACGAGTTACTCCTAAACAGATGGAAAGGTCTAGGTACCGATTTAATTAGTGTCATATTAGAACAGCGCCACAAATACAGAACGTTCCTGAATCCACATTTTGTTCCTGTTCCACCCCCAGAAAGAAAATCATTCTACATAGACAGACAGAATCCGTTACGAGAAGTACATCCAGTTAGGGGAGAGGGGGGTGATCTAGAACGAGTATTTGTTTACACCCCTATCACGAAAATAGAACTTCTAGAAATGAAAAAGTTAATACCCTGTCACGATAAAGATCCAGCAGGGTTCCACCGTGAATTAAAGGACATGCTCCGTATGGGAGAATACACGTATCCTGATATCATTAAAATGTTAAAGGTCCTGTTGCCTGCGGGCACATATGAAAAACTCAAAGAAAAAGAATGGGAGGTGGGAGAGAAAAAGATAGATTGGACCGCATTAGAAACTGAAGATAACACACGAGTTCCAGGTACCGGTCTTGGGGATAAAGCTAAAGCATTGCCCGAATTGTTAATACAAGTCTTGCCAAGATTACTAGCCACGAAAAAGGAAGACTGGGATGCCATCTCAGCCTGTAAACAGAAACAAGACGAAGACACTAGTGATTTTTATTCTAGATTTGAGAAATGTTTCATTATTAATAGTGGTCTGAAAACAAGTAGTGAATCGTATCCACATCTTTTTGTTACCAAGCTAGTTGAGAATTCAAGTCCACAAGTTAAAAATCGAGTACTGAAAGTCGAAAGTACCTGGCAAGCTAATACTCCGTCACAAATGCTCCAGATGCTACAGTACCACCAGAACAGAATTAGGGAGGAGCAGGAACACGAAAGGAGATTTATGAAAGACACGAAAATGAAAGTACTAGTTGCACAGTCTGTTCCACAAGACAGTCAGAAGAGGGGTCCGAGTCAAGCTAGTCATCCTACAGCTCCCGTTAAAGGGACCTGCAATTACTGTAAACAGCCAGGTCATTATATAAACGAATGTGCAGTTCTGAAACACAACATAGCTACTGGTAAAACGAAAGAGAGACCACGTCCGCCTAGACAAGAACCAGTTTCACAGACTTCCCAGCCACCGCAGAATGCACAACAGACAGTTACAGTACCGCAGCCTATAGCTGCAACACAACACGTTACACAGCAGATGTACCAGTATGCACAGTCGGAGTATCCAGATTATCAGCCGTATTCATGAAACAGCCTAGAGAGGGAGGTTGGCTTGCCTCTCATCGAGATTCCTGTAGATCAAGAGGGTCCCTATGTACACAGTCAAGTATTAGGGAAAGACAGAAAGTTTCTGATTGATACAGGGGCAAGTAGGACTACCATCAGTCATGACGAGGTTCCAGGGGCTCCACTCTCAGGCTCTAGAAATGTTTCCCTTGGATTTTCAGGAAAGCCTATTGTTAATTAAATATCGAAACCAGTTACTCTAGAAGTTGGTCCATTATCCCGAACTACAGACTTGTTACTCACGAAATCATGTCCAGAAAATTTACTAGGCATTAAGACTCTGAAAGAATTAGGAGCAGTCATATGCTGCTCCCCAGAAGGAGTGAGATTGTTTTTGCGAGATTTTAAAGGTCATTATGTATTACGTGATTTTGATCCAAGATTATTGAATGTACCACAGCATTTATGGGCGCAAGGTCCAACTGATGTAGGTTGTATGCACATCACACCCCATCGTGTCACTCTGAAGAAAGGTGTTGTATTACCACGAATCCGACAGTACAAATTGCCACCTGAGGCTGTAGCGGCCTTATCCAAAATTATTGACGAGCTCATTGCTCAAGGAGTAGTTGTAGAAACTGACTCCAATGTATGTAATTCTCCTATCATTCCGATTCGGAAACGTGCTGATCCAAATGCACCTCCAGTTTATCGATTAGTGATCGACCTTCGAGAACTTAATAAATGTATCATACCCCAGTACCCAGTGGTTCCAGATATTTCTTCCCTATTGACAGCCATTGATTCCGAAGCTACGTTCTTTACTGTTATCGATCTCAAGAACGCATTCTTTAGTGTCCCCATTCATCCAGACAGCCAATTCCTTTTCGGATTCTGTTTAAATGGAAGAAGCTATAAATTCACACGAGCTCCTCAAGGTTTCACAGAAAGCCCTAGCATTTACAGTCAAGCACTTAAAAGACAACTAGACAATATTCACATGCCAACTGACACTGCTCTGCTCCAGTATGTCGATGATCTATTGATCACAGCCCGTTCTGAACGTGACTGCGAACGTGCGTCACTTACAGTCTTATATTTCCTGGCCGAGATGGGGCACAAGGTGTCCCCTTCTAAATTGCAATTCTGTGCCCAGCAAGTGGTCTACCTTGGACACTTACTGTCCAAGAGGGGTAGGCAGTTGACACCTGACCGTATCCAGTTAATAGCACATCTTCCACAGCCCAAGACTCAGAAGGAGGTACGAGCTCTTATCGGCCTCACTTCTTACTGCAGACAATGGATTCCTCAGTACGCATATCTAGCCAAGCCACTGATACAGTTAACGACACAGGAGGCAGCCGTATCGACTGTCCTCCCTTGGACCCAAGAACACACACTTGTTTTCAATGAGTTAAAGAAAGCTTTATGCCAAGCACCTGTTCTAGCAACGCCAAACTACAGTAAGCCTTTTACACTTTTTGTCACTGAACGTGATGGTACTGCATTATCTGTTCTCACACAAGATCAAGCAGGACAATACAAGCCCTGTGCTTATTTTTCTAGCACATTAGATCCAGTGGCCCAGGCTCTGCCTGCGTGCCTCAAGTCCGTTGCAGCCACAGCTCTAGCTATCAGACAAAGTGATTCCATAGTGTTAGGACACTCCCTGACAGTACAAGTTCCACACTCCGTGGAAGTTCTTTTAAACCGAACACAGACTCAGCACTTGACTATTGCACGTTTAACACGTTATGAACTGACACTGTTTCAGCCACACATAGAAATCAGACGCTGCAACATTTTAAATCCCGCTACACTGTTACCCTGTTACCTCAAATCCTGCCACACATGACTGTGTGGAAGTTGTTAACACCATGACAAAGCCAAGACAAGACTTGACAGACATTGCATTACCTGATCCCGACCTGACACTTTATGTGGATGGTTCATGTATGAGAACAAGTACAGGAGAACTAGTAGCCGCGTATGCAGTGACTACTGAAACTGAAGTTATAGAAACACATCGTATTGACACCCTGTCTGCTCAAGCAGCAGAGCTCGTCGCTCTGACCCAAGCCTGCATACGAGCGAAGAACCTGAAAGTAAACATATACACAGATTCACGTTATGCATTCGGAGTCGTACACGACTTTGGAGTGCTCTGGCAAGAAAGAGGTTTTATGACTTCTCATGGAACCAAGATTCAGCATGGCCCCCTCATTCAAGCTCTGTTAGATGCAATACATTTACCGACAGCTATCGCTATCATGAAGTGCAAGGCACATACGAAAGTCACTGACATCATTTCCCAGGGTAACGATCTAGCAGATCGAACAGCCAAGCTTACAGCTCAGACTCCAGACCTTCCAGTTAACATGACACAGACAGACATTCCAGTTCAGACGACTTGTATGACAGTTAAGGACCCTACACAAGACGTACTAGATATACAGTCACATGCTACTCCCGATGAAATCAAGAAATGGTCCGAACAAGGAGGGGTCCAGACAGATCAAGGATGGTTGACGAAGGGAAAAGCCACATGGTTTCTCCCCGACTCTATGGTTCAAGTCATTATTAACACCGCACATAGTCCAGCACACTTAGGAGAAAAAGCCATGTTAGACAGTATTCAGAACCTCTGGTTTAACAAGCATTTACGAGCAGCAGCCAAGCAGAAAGTGCGTACCTGCATGATCTGTTGTCAGTTCAATCCAGGTAAAGGTGTCCCGGTGGAACAAGGCGGATTCCATCCTCCTGACCACCCTTTTGAAGTCCTCCAGATGGATTATATTCAGATGGATCGATGTCGAGGTTTCAAGTATGTCCTCGTAGTTGTATGCGCTTTGTCCAGGTGGACAGAAGCATATCCAGTTCCAGATTACACTGCTGCGACCACTGCCAGGCAGTTGGTTCGTGAGTTTTTCCCCCGCTATGGTTTACCTAGGGTCGTGTATTCAGATAACGGCCAGCCATTCTCATCCGAACTCATGAAACAAGTATCCCTTCTGTTGGGGTACCAGTGGAAGTTCCATTGTGTACGACATCCTGAAGCAGCCGGTCTCGTAGAGAGACATAATCAGACTCTGAAAATCCGCATTGCCAAAGTATGCGCAGAGAAAGGCGTAGATTGGATGGTAGCACTGCCAGTCGCCCTTTTCTATATGAGAATGGTCGCTCACTCCCGTTCAGGTCTGTCTCCTTATGAGGTAGTGTTCGGTCGTCCCCCAAACATGTGGGGTACGCCTAGACCACGTACAATTACTGATGTTGACAGTAATATGCTGACAGATTACCTGGCTTCCTTGATGTCTGCACTACTCTCTTGTCGTTCACAGGTTGCCGCTGCTTTTCCAGACAACACTCAAGTGAAACCGCACGAGGTCATACCAGGCGACCTAGTTTTGATTCGTAATTTTGATCGTTCAAGTCCGCTGGAGACCCGCTGGAAAGAACCAAGACTCGTATTGATGACAACAAGGACGGCGATCAAGGTCGAGGGTCGCAAGGGGTGGTTGCACTCCAGTCATGTGAAGCGATTCCATGGACTTCGGCCAAAAACTTTTTTCAAAGACTGCCCCGTTCTCAAGGACTGCCCAGATACTGACTCTAAGCTTCCTCTGTTAGAGAAAACTCCGCAGCAGGAGTATAAAGAAAAACTGAGGTCTAGTAAGTCAGCCAGTTTAATTGTCTAAGTCCCTCTCGGGTGAAACGGTTAGACAGGTTCCTGACATGTATGAGATAGACCCACACAGTGAGAGAGTTAGTCAAAACTCTAAGAGAATACGTTATTGTAAGAATCTTCGAAGTCGATGCATTATTACTCTATTATTTATGACATTTCTGAGTCTTATGGTTACCTGCATAAGTTATGCCTTACATTTATGTTTTCCTATTAATTCACATGTACATTTTTCTTCTAATGTTACAGTAGAGCACACCTTTAGTGACCTGCCTCCTCACGAGTTATCCTATCGTCTTGCCATGCGCAATAATACGTTTATTCGAATGTTACACTATTCACACCAGACCAGCAATGCCACAAATTGTTGGGTGTGTGGTCGACTCCCCCCTTTCCAGACACCGAAGGGAGTTCTGCCACTCTTTCCTTATCCGTTTTCACATAATGGTTCGTGTGGAGCATGGTCCACGTTAACGTCATCCTCAAATGATATGTCCCTTCTGAATAGAACATGTTTCCCAGACAAGGAAGGTCTTTCCCATAGAACAGGGTTAGATCTAGAAAATGAAGTATATGATCTAGGTAATTATTCCTCGAATTTCATGGTTTTGAATGTTCAGTCCGAGACTACTCCAGATTTGCCTGCTATTTCAGTTCTACCCGTGAAAGGCGAATTATGTGTCAGAAAGAATGGTTCCGCACATGTAGGTCATAGTGATTGTACTACTGTGGTCGAGTATAGTGACAGTGGGAAATCTATTTTCAAAGCCTCACGTCATTCTTATTTTGTGTGTGGTCAGACCGCATATGTTCGTCTGCCCCTCGATTGGGATGGAACATGTTACATTGCCTTCCTACTGCCACCAGTTTTCCTAGCCCCATCCGATTATCACAGAAACACATATCTAGTACACGTTAGACATAGAAGGGAGACTGAGTCCCCAATTGTCGATCAGACTGAAACTGCCTTAGAACAGTATCAGGACTTCAATAAAGGTTTCTTTTTCTTCATAGGTCCTGTCCAGAATAGTAAGTTAATACGTAGGCTAACCAGAACCCTTGAAGCAGTAGTGAATGAGACTACTTCCGCTCTAGGTAACTTAACTGAAGAGCAATCTGCTATGAGATTTGTCGTGCTCCAAAATCGTCTCGTCCTTGACGTCATACTGGCCGATAGGGGAGGAGCTTGTAGAGTCATCGGATCTAGTTGCTGCATTTTCATTCCTAATAACGCACCGTCTGTTTATTCAGCTATAACCAGACTTCATAAAATTGCCCATCAGTTACACCAGAATCCAGGCACCTGGACATGGTCCGGTTGGCTCTGGAGTATAATATCTGCCTGGGGATGGAAAGTATTGTCATTCCTGGGTATAGTAGTAATGATCATATTCAGTTGCTGTCTCTGTTTACAATGTGGCCCTGCGATTTGCGGCTTGTGTGCTACCTCTTGTATTCCAAGTCCTAAGTCCCGTTCCAAGACAATTCGAGACGAGCAAATGATGCTATATGAACAGATAGATGGTATCATGAATATTTATGTTTCCTGATGGAAACGTAGGGCACAAGGAGGGAATGAGGAAAATTGAATTTTGCCTTGTCATATGTGCCTACGTGTTCCCCATCCTATGTTATATGTGCATGATCGATATGCATATATCCCCCTATGATCGATTAAAGACGCAATTATAGTTGTGTCCAACTCTAGTATGCCAGTTTCCAGTTCTCGTGAAAGCAACGAGTATTAGGCCTATGTTGCCAACGTTTTACATTGTGCACGTTAATTTATTGAATTGTCCCCGTTTCTAGGCCTCAAAGGGCCTGAACACCAGATTCAAGCTCCAGTCTCCTGAACCCACTCCGAGGAGCGATGCAGCCCCCACCTGCATCCCTGACCCTTCACTTACTTCCTGACGCGCAGCGCGGTGCCCGGCCTGGCTCTGCCTGCCTGTCTGCCAAGAATATGTTATGCCTCTAGTTATCAGTTCAGCTCTCCGTCTTCACATTCCTAAGCTAGCGAACCGCATAAACAGCTTCAGCTATAGTCTAGTCTTTCTGTCTCCATGCAAGAGAATTACTGTATTAATATTCATGGAAGATTCATAGCACACGCAATACATGTAGAATATATGCATGCACCAGCCTTAGTGTCAAGTAGCCTTTGCCCTGATAACTTTTAGATTCTATCAACATGTACTCCAAACACCAGATACCAGATATGCTATAGGTACATGTCGTCCTGACACCGCAGACTTTAGTCTCCTCTTCTAGTGCAGAAGTCATAGCCCCAGCTCTCTCCGGTAACACGTCATTGTCCGTTTGCGCGCACCACTAGGTTAAAGGTTCCAGCTACCCAGGTAGCCTCCTCTATGTATCCACCCATTTATGACACTTCTGTGACGTTCTCATCACATGTCTACGTGCACGCCCTGTGCATGCCTTCTTTTCATGCCCATGTGTTCTTATCTTACGCTTGTCACTTGTTACGCCTACTGTATGTAATGTAATAGTGATGTTTTACTATATATACCTTGTACTGTTAATGAGACGTTGCAGCTGCCTTCTATGCCATTCTATTTCAGGCTGTTCCGATCCTGTCCCTTCCCTTGTGCCTGATTAAAGCCTGTTAGACTCAGATTCCCCGGATCCTGCCTCTTATTTATTGAGCTATCTGTTATTATTAATGTATTCAAAAATAGTACCGGTAATTAATTATTTATTTACCACAATTTGACCCAATACTTAAAAACATTTCCTCAGTTTCTGAACCTCTCTGCACACTCCATAGAGGAGGTTTGGCTCATTTGCTTCACTTTCTACAATTCAGAGCTAGTATTATTTCCCACCACTTTCGAAGATCATATCAGCACCATAATACAGGTGGAAATTAAAACAGACATTTGTTTAACTTGTATTTTCATAATAATGATGCAGTTATTATAGAATGTTAGTGATGTCAATTCTTGTGATGTCCTAAGGATTAAGGTTATATGACTTCACCTCCTGGAAAGACTCAGGATTAAAGGTCATATGATATAACTTCCTCTGATTCTCAACACCTGCTCTGCCCGCAAACACGCGGTTGAACTCTGAGACCTACTCGACTCAACCACCCCAGACGTCACCTTCCTGACGGAGACCTAGCTGAACCCCTCCTCGGCACTCGACATCGCCATAGCCATCCCGGAAGGCTACAAGATCACCAGCAGGGACCGCACCAATGGAGTAGGAGGAGGAATCGCCCAACACCGACGAAGCCCTCAGCACCACCGAACACCTCCACTTCCAGATCCACACCGACCCCAACACCACTCTCAGAGGAACCCTCGTCTATAACCCCGAGTAAGTAGTGCGCTTTACAAATGCTATGATTCATTAAGGTCAAAGGCTGTGTGATGTCACTTCTGATACCCCTGGAATTTTGGTGAATCGATGTCCATGCAAAAAAGTTACAGACAGGAGAAAGTCAGCCGCAAAAGATAGAAAAACACTGGAAAATGAAGGGATAAAAAACCTTTGATAGTAAAGTTGAAGAAAAGTAAATAGTAGAAATGTACAAGGCCATACTTTTACTAGTGGGAATAGTTACAAGTTAGAAATAATAATAAACATGATTTACTGGGGTCGCCAGAACCATCTGCCAAGGCTGCAGAGCTGGTGGTGGGAGTCGACTTGGTGGTGGTTGTCTTCCCACCTTCCGCAGCACTGGTGGTGTTGGCAGCTGTTTATGAAGGTGCCCTCTTGCCCTTGGGTGCTTATGAAAGGAATAAAGATAAAAAGAACAATGATTGGTGGTACTCTCTTTACAAAAAACAGTTTGACAGGCAAAGTATTGATTATTTTAAATCAGATAACCTATTCCTAGATTCCTAATCTAAAATTACATTTTGAACTATTAATTCATTTCCATGAATGATCTTTGCTTCTCCAACCTCTTTTGATGGGCCAAGTTGGTCTCCCTTTGCATAGTACAGTACGTACATCAGGGAGATTGAGACTGTATGAGCTACATAAAGCCACAAGGAAGACGCTAACACCCCTGGTATACTACTATCATAATAGTAGTAGCATCCCTTAAATGTTCCCAAGCGAACACCTGGCTGGCTAACACTGGAACAGAATCCTGGCAGTATCAATCTGTTATACTTGTCCCTGCTGCCCAGCTTAGAATGTGTGATGCAAGAGCCTGCTAGAATGTTCTGTGTGGATGTCTGGCAGTTGAATGTGGGCTGAGTGGCAGGAGGCCACTCCTGGTGGGGTTTCTCCTCTATATATCTTATCTAACATCATACCTGAATAAAGGAGGATCAAGAAAGCATATGGACTACCTGGCCTTATTTACAACATTTTTGGCGACTTGGCGACAGAAAGAAGAACCAACAGTGCGCAGAAATCTACAATTTAAAGCAGAAGAACCTACAAGAGTCTTGAACTCAGAAACAGAGAATGAACATTTAAGAGTATTTAAGAAATGAACTGAGGAAGAACATTTAAAAGGTAAAAACTCTCTTTTCTAATGTGTGTTTAAGCTTACTGGCACCAGGAAACCCCACCAGTGACCAAGAGATCAGTCGCCCAAAGAATCAGTAGTGCCAGATCAAGCTCAATGCCTTTGACTAGATTACCACCTTGAAACAGACCTTCATAGCATTTTGAAAAAGCCTTACTTAGGGAAATAACAGCGTTTTAGTAAAAGAACTGCCAATTGTTTCGTCGTGTCCTCGTGTGTGTTTGGAGCGCTGATAAAAGTAATTGCCATCTGTTTAGTGTCAGGCACTTGACTTACGACCTGCACTCAAGAGAAGTTTTTGACTAAAGCAGCAGATTGAAATGCGATGTGACAGAGACATTTAAAAAACGTCTTGTCTAGAGAAATAAGAGACTTCTTTTAAAATAGACTTTCAAGACATTTATCTGTCATACTCGTGTATTTGAAGCGCAGCTGATTCAAACTGTCATCTATTTAACATTGAGCACTTGAAGGAGAGAGTCACGGGCAGTACACAGTACGATTAAGGACATTTCTGCATTTGCGGCAGATCGGCACTATGGAGAATCATTAAATTTGATACCCTCAGATTGTGACACCTGGGAATGAGTCTTTGTATTTTAACTTTCGTTTCACGGTGTGTGGCGAATTCAAACAGTTATTGTACATTTCGAAATTCAAACTTGATATGCACTCACCGGTTCACGAGCTACAGCGAGGCAGCCTCTGTGACGCATCATTCTTACACGCTGCTCTTACACGCTTTACAGCACTGGCGTGCCGAGAGCCACACGATGCGCCGTGTAATGCGTACCCCCATATTGAGCATCGAGACATCGGGAATAAGGGAAATTGCACTTTGACGTTTTCATTTCAAAACAACATCAGTCATTTTGTTAAGATGTCCTAGCTAATGGCGAATGCAGGCTGGAAGTTCTTTTGTGGAGATGTTCTGACCATCGGAGAATGCAAACTTCCTCTGCCGCAGTTTTAGCGTTTAGTTCTGGCGTTTTGAGTGGCACAACCTTGCTACTCATTGCTGACTAAGGTTGGGAAGGACCTCGGGTGAGACACCGCTCACCGCAGTCAAATGGGGTGACACAGTTGACACTTGGAGAGCGGTTTTTCTTTAAGATGGAAGATAACCTCGGGTGAGAGATCGCTCACCGGAGCTACATAATTTCTTTTTACTTAATTTACTTTCATTATATTTGCCTATGTGTACAATTTACTTCTGTCTAAATGCTTCTGTGAAGGTGGTGGTGGGGATTGAGATAGGAACTAAGTGCTCTATGTTTTTATTAAGTGCTTTGTGTTTTGTTCATAGGATGGTCTCATTCTTTAAGTTTAAGGGAGTGTATGTGTTTCAAATGTCACAGGGCATTATGTGCTCTGTTGCCTTTTGGGTTGTGGAGTAATAAGTTTAAATACTTGTTGTTTAATGGAGCTTTGAGTTCCAATTTTTAAATATTTGCCTGGAGTTTCAGGGAGCTTACAGTTCCACCTTTAAACATGTTTTTGGAGTTTGAGGGAACTTGGAGTTCCACTTTCAAATATTTTTATGGAGTTTGAGGGAACTTGGAGTTCCACTTTCAAATATTTTTATGGAGTTTGAGGGAACTTGGAGTTCCACTTTTAAATGTTTTTATGCAACTTGAGGGAACTTGGAGTTCCATTTTTAAATGTTTTCATGGAATTTGAGGGAACTTAGAGTTCCACTTTCAAATGCTTTTTATGCAGTTTGAGGGAGCTTGAAGTTCCACCTTGTTTTTATAGACTTTTGAGGGAGCTTGGAGTTCCACTGTACTGTTACGCCGTAAGTTGGGACCTTTTTGCCTCTTACTGACCTGGCCAGTCGGTTTGTTTGGTTTTTGGGTTGAGCATGTGATGCGTGGGCGTGATAGTGTGTTGGTTATTTCGTTGTTTCAGTAATGTTTGTTTAAGGAAGAGAGAAGGTGGTGTGAATGTTATTTATTAGTTGCGTGATTGGTTTGTGAAGATGTACATTGCTAATCTTATCTTGTTTTACATTTATGTGGAAATTGCGTGATGTGACTTGCTATCTCATTTACTCTCCGCAATTTCTATTCGTCTCTCTCGTTCATCAGATCAAAGAAGGGAGATGTGTTATACTTGTCCCTGCTGCCCAGCTTAGAATGTGTGATGCAAGAGCCTGCTAGAATGTTCTGTGTGGATGTCTGGCAGTTGAATGTGGGCTGAGTGGCAGGAGGCCACTCCTGGTGGGGTTTCTCCTCTATATATCTTATCTAACATCATACCTGAATAAAGGAGGATCAAGAAAGCATATGGACTACCTGGCCTTATTTACAACACAATCACTCCCTGATGCAAAAAGTGCATTTATGTGAGTGAGGCACACTAAATCTCCATAGCTGCCAAGGTTTCAGATTGCTTATGTGTGACATTTTCATAGTTTCAGTGTACTTATGAATGACTTCAAACGACCAAATGTGTGACACTTAGAGTGTCACTTTCTATCAAAATCAAGTTATGAAAATGGAAGGGTACTTACCTTCTCATATACGTTTTATTTGTTTTATAGAGCTGCTCATAACAGTGTAGAGTGTCAGAGATCGATACATCACACACACATTATACAGAGACAATGAATCATATCTGTGTAAATGTAGTCTATAGGTAAACTCCGCCATATTGGATGAGTATGTGTGCCCAAATCTGGTATGATAACCGGAAACACCCAGCTTTCAGTCCGGGGCCCCATATAATCGGTGCAAGTGTATTATAGTTAAGAGAAAGAGTAACTCAATACAGTAATTATTAGTCCACTGAATAGTCTGTTCGGCCGTGTCGACAAACACACATTCGTGCCCTCCGAATATGTATTGCTTATATGACACTCATTGTACGCAGGTGTAGGCACAGATCCAGCCCACATCTTGCTATCATCATCCTAATTGCACTGCAGGAGGATCTGGTGTATGACAAATGCGGCATCTTGCAGGGGCTTTGGTTTCCTCAGAAAAGATAATCTGCAAAAGCATCAAATTCCTGACCCTCTTGTGATCCCTCGGAGGGTCTGTACAAGTAGTGACCGGTGACTGACTCAGCTCCTTCAACACTTCAATGCTCGCCCGTCCCACGACCACACGCCGGCAGCTCCAAGCTTCTCCCAGCCCCAGTGTCTGTTTACATGTCCCAGATACAAAGCGACCAACGCGCCTTAGAAACGGGGATTAGTGCAGCCAGGCTTAGAATAGTCACTCTCACGCGCCGTGCAACTGCGCATGCGCGGAGAACAGACACTGTCTCCAGCACGCGCAAAGATGACAGTCCCAATGGAGCTTGTAAACTGGGATTAGAGTGCCTCACCTCTCCTTGTGCACCGCTCAGTGGGGGCAGCAGGGCCTGGGGGAGAGGCTAAGTCCGGCACCGGGGGCCCGGATGCCTGTGAGGAGTGTGTCCCGGTGTGTTATTGCCCCAGGAGTGACGCGCACGCTCACGCCGAGCCACAGGCGCGCGAACAAAACAAGGCGTCTCACGGCTGCGCACGCGCAGGACTGCCCGTCACTGCTGCGCATGTGCGGAGCGAAGACACTACTTTCTATCGCCGAGTTAGGACCTTGCACGAAGTGCAGCCTGTGAACTGCCCTGGACAGAGGACACTCAGTCTCACTGCGCCTGCGCAGAGGAAAGACACTTCCCCCAATATAGAGGAGCCAACCCGAGACGCTTTGCACTGAATCTCAGTGTTTGCTGTGTCGCGAGTCGCCTCGTGGTCCTTGGTGGGAGAGGTGTCTGTCCTCCGCGCATGCGCAGTTAATCCAAGGCCTCTTCACCCCGCGCTCATGGTTCAGTCCTGCACTCGGGCTCAGCAGGGAGCCCAGGCCCCGAAATAAACCCCAGGTGAGGTCATGACCCACAGCAGGGAGCCCAGGCCCCGAAATAAACCCCAGGTGAGGTCATGACCCTCAGCAGGGAACCCAGGCCCCGAAATAAACCCCAGGTGAGGTCATGACCCTCAGCAGGGAGCCCAGGCCCCGAAATAAACCGCAGGTGAGGTCGCAAGGTGGAAAGATTGTCTGGAGCTGGAGGGTCTCGAGCCTGCTCTCCGGGGTTCATCTGTTGTTGTTGTTGTCTGCATTGATCCTTAGACATGATTATTTTGTCTCAACGATGCTCATTGGCCCTCACTCGTGGAGTTGGGTCGCTCTTTTCAAGGCCTCAGCAAACGGTGACATTTTTTCACCTGAAAAGTCTGTGATGAGAAGATCGACTTGAATCCCGTTTGTGTCTTTCCCCAGAGTGAAGGGGGGCCGCCCCCCCCGCCAATCGAAAGTGAAAGAACACACTCCCAGCCAGCACCGACTGCGCCTCATTGCACCTGGGCCTGCACAGCATCATCTGATGAGGCTAAAACTCCCCAAATATGACTCAACCCCACTAGGGCCTCAGTAACCAGGTAGCACAAAATTCAGCGAAGGGTTATGGGAGTGTTCAGAAATGATGGCGCTCTACAGGTAGTAGTAAGACGGTATTTATTTATTTATTTATTGTAACACTTATAAAGCGCGCTATTACCAGTCGGTGTCCTGGCGCTGAAGTGATAATTCCCAGGGAAGGAATTTTCGGGAACAAGACGGAAAAGAGTCATGTTTTCAGATCCCTTCTGAATGCCAGCAGATTCTCGTTCTGTTTAAGGGAAAGAGGGAGGGAGTTCCACGCCAGCGCTGCTCCTCTAACAAAACTCCTTCCGCCCCAACGCGCCTTCCTGATCCGAGCGGTTTTAACCAGCCCTAGACTGGCCGACCTAAGTTGTCTGCCTGGTCTGTACCATTGAAAGTGATCCTGAAGGCACCGAGGGCCAAGATCATGTAATGCCCTGAAGACAATGCAGAGGGCCTTGAACAGAATCCGCTTCCGCACCGGGAGCCAGTGCAACTTCTCCAGCTCCTTGGGAACTGAGGAAAACTTGGGCAGCCCCCCAATAAGGCGGGCGGCCGCATTTTGTAGGACCTGAAGTTTATTGAGCACCCCCTGTTGTGCCTCGAGGAAAAGACTGTTACAGTAGTCGATGCGTGAAAGTACAAGAGCTGTCACCACCGTCTTTCTACTTCCCTCCGGTAGTTGTGAGATTTCAGGTGGTTGGTGCTTCTTGGTCAGAGATAACCCTAGTCTCTGAAAAAAGAGGGGGGAAGAACTCCACCTTCTATATATATGTAAGCAAAGTCAAGCGCACACAACCTGAGTTAGCTCCTAGGTACGTTATGTATCATTTGATGAAAGGATGAGATCGAACTCCAATGTTGTTGTCTTGTTTAGTATTTATTTTGTCCAGTGAGAGTATATGTTTCACCAAAGAAAACCAGCCGACACGTGTTTCGTCAATAACGGGGTAGACCCGTGACTCTTCAGGGCTGTGGAAGTTTAAGTTGAAGGCAGTATCGTCGGAACGGTGATAATTCAAACCCGGTCCTAATCGGGTGTGAGAAGTATGTGACGGACGCGTAAAGGAGTAATTCCGAAGCGTCGAGGAAACGTGAGGGGTAGAAAAGTCCGCCGCCGGGTGTGCAGTCGGTCAGCATGGGCAAGCAAATCCGCTTGCCCTGAATCTTCGGCTTATTGCCGTTACGAAAAAAGAGTGGAGTGGTCCGTAAGTTCTCCGGGTTAGTGTTGTTGTCTGCATTGATCCTCAGACATGATTATTTTGTCTCAACAATGCTCATTGGCCCTCACTCGTGGAGTTGGGTCGCTCTTTTCAAGGCCTCAGCAAACATTGACATTTTTTCACCTGAAAAGTCTGTGATGAGAAGATTGACTTGAATTCCGTTTGTGGCTTTCACCAGAGTGAAGGGGGGCAGCCCCGTCAATTGAAAGTGAAAGAACGCACTCCCAGTCAGCACCGACTGCGCCTCATTGCACCTGGGCCTGGACCTGCACAGCATCATCTGATGAGGCTAAAACTCCCCCAAATATGACTCAACCTCACTAGGGCCTCAGTTACCAGGTAGCAGTCAGCCAATGCCCATCAGGTAAACAAGCATTGGCATAGCCAGTGGGTCTCGCCTTTGGGACCTTATAAGTGTTTAGTTATCCAGCACAATATCCTTGGTGACACAACATCAACTGTTGCAAGACTAAACACTTATAAGGTCCCAAAGACAAGACCTATTGGCTATGCCAATGCTTGTTTTAATTGTTTCCTGTTTGTGCCTTTTAGAGATGCAAGCTTCTGTTTCATCCTCCTGTCTAACTACTCCAGCATTTTGTTGATCTAGGTCATGGGTACTCACAAACATTTTCTCGGGGGCCGCAAAGTTTGGTCTATGGTGTGACCGAGTGCCGCACTGATGCCAGCGGGGTGTAAAGTCTGGGATGGGGAAACAAAGCATGTATATCTAGTGGCTGCCTTTAAGAATGAAGGTGTTCCTAAAGTTAAAGGCCTTGTTACTTCATTTTCCTAACTGCAATTAACCTTTAAATAAGTGTTTGCTGTATATGTACGTTTCTTGTTCATGTTAGTTCTGACTCGAGTAAACAGCTGCCCGGGGGTCCGCATGTAAAGACCTGGAGAGCCTTATGCGGCCCCCGGGCCGTATTTTGAGTATCACGGATCTAGATCCTCCCGGCGACCACCCCAGCTACATGTGTATTTCCATGTTCTTCAAAAAGGGGTCGCAGTTGAGCAGACAGGCTTGTCAAGTCTTCAAGGAAGTGTGAGTGTGACGAGGCTGGTGTATTTATTCACCACTTAACTAATCAGTCTCCTGTCCCTCCGTCCTCACGTAAGCCACAATTTGTGACACATTTGCTATTTTAAGGATTGTAATAACATCACTTTTGTATATTTAAGTCCATACAGATACTGAAAACAGCAAACCGCAAGTACAAAAATGAAAAGTACAGGGGGCACGAGCCCTAAACAAAACAAAAAATAGGTTTCAGAGGGGCAGGGTTTGCAAATTAGCATAGGCAGTGTGCAGTAATGTCGCAGAGAGGGACATTGCAAATCTATTATGCCTCTCTTTAATGGTAATGAACCGTCATTCACGTAATATAAGCACGCACATGAGCAGCGTATACCCTCATGTACATGAATAAAGAAGTCTTAAATGTATTTTGGTACAACAATGTGGGAGAGTTTTAATGAAACGTGGGGGAACATGTTAACATTGACTTTCATTGGGCAGAGCAAGTTTCCAGTGGGAGAAAGCTAAAATATTTTAATGCATGATATAGAATGAATATAGTGCTCTCTGAATCTGACTTGCATATCTATGCACTTTTTTTAATGCATTGCACAGATATTCTATGCAGTAGTCTATTATTATTTTCCTTTTGCATGATAGCTGTGCATTACAGTTAGCTTATAGATGCCACTTCTTCAGCTATTCACTAATGGTGAGCATTTTTATTTTGGTGCCCGTAAATATTCTCTATCTCAGTGCGACCCTGATAGTTGGCAGCCCACTAGCGATTCATTTGATGTTTACTAAATACCAGGCAGTTGGGGTAAACCTGCTACTTGCTACCAAATGGGTGTTTGGACACACAACAAACTGGAACAAGCATTTGCAATGCAATTTGTCTCACATTTTCGCAAGTTTGAGCTATTGGCATTGTAAATGACAATGCCTTTTATTTATGTTTTGGGTTTCAAAACATAAATAAAATGCTTTGTCATTTACAATCCCAATAGCTTAAACTCGTGTAAATGTGCTACCTGTTGCATTGCAAATGCTTGTTATCTTCAGTCTCATGGTCTTTTTAGTGACATTAGAAAACTTACATTTGAAGCTTTTGTGTGGGCCCTTATGGCCTAGTGCGCTGTACCAACAACCATACATTTCTAATTCGTTGTCAACAAAGTTTGAATTTGAATGATTCTGCCTAGGTTTAAACAAAAGCTGTCAGTTACTGAAACATTGTGCATAGTGTATTTTCCTGTCAACAAATAAACATGTGTGTGGCATAAATGCCTTAGTGGCCGCTTACTTCCTTGAAGTACTATTTTCCTTACAGTAAAGTCCCCAATTTAATTATATTCAAATGGCATTAGATTTATGGAATTCCCACTTCCCACCCCACAACAGAAGCAATCCTATGGATTACCTAGATACCTGTGTGTGTGGTTTGATTGCCACAGTTGTCCTTGAGGACTCCGGTTCTGGTGTGCATTACTGGGTCAATGGTGAAGATGGACATATACTGTTTGAAGAAGTTATGTCCAGTGGTCCTTTTGGCAGCGGCTATAAACCACTTGCGCATCTTTGTCCCATGCTCCACTGGCATCCCACTGATTTTTCATGGAAGATTAAATCTGCCCCTGTAAGTGTATCCCACCCCTGGGAAGCCCGTGGGATCTATTCAAAGCCAATGGCCTGTTACATTAAACCACGCGAGCTACCGGGGCAGAACCCACAGATGGCCGCCGCGGTGCGTGCATCTGCGGCGTGGCGGCCGTGCTCTCAGGGCTTCTATGCGCTTGGTTTCTTCGCCTCCAGGTGTAATATTACTGTAGCACCAAGGCCGCAAGCCACGGCTCTCATTCAGTCCATTTTTTTTCGTAAATGTATTGTTTGGGTGAGGTGTTAAGTTCCTCTTAATTTCCAACAGGAAGAGGACGTTTCTGCAGATGCGCCACTGAAAAATCTTTTAACGTTATTCATTGCATAGGAAATTAAGGTGGTGGACATGGTGGTGGTGGATGCGGTGGTGGTGGACATGGTGGTGGTGGTGGATGTGGTGGTGGACATAGTGGTGGTGGTAGACTTGGTGGTGGTGGACGTGGTGGTGGTGGATATGCTGGTGGTGGGGGTGGTGGTGGAAATTGTGGTGGACATGGTGGTGGTGGACGTGGTGGTGATTGACGAGGTGGTGATGGACGCGGTGGTGTTGGACACAGAGGTGGAGGACGCGGTGGTGGGCGTAGTGGTGGTGGCATGGTGGTGGTGGATGTGGGGGTGGACGTGGTGGTGGAACTGGTGGTGGACATGGTGGATGTGGTGGTGATGGACGTGGTGGTGGTAGACGTGGTGGTGGCCTCGTGGTGAACGTGGTGGTGGTGGTGGACATGGTGGTGGTGGACGTGATGGTGGATGTGGTGGTGGTGGATGTGGTTGTTGTGGACGTGGTGGTGGATGTGGTGGTGGTGGATGTTATGGTGGTGGACGTGATGGTGGTGGATGTAGTGGTGGACGTGGTAATGTTAGTGGTTGTGGTGGACGTGGTGGTGGATGTGGTGGACATGGTGGTGGTGGACATGGTGGTGGTGGACGTGGTGGTGGTAGATGTGGTGGTGGTGGTGGACGCGGTGGTGCTGGACATAGTGGTGATGGATGTGGTGGTGGTGGTGGACGTGGTGGTGGTGGACGTGATGGTGGTGGACATGGTGGTGGACGTGGTAGTGGTGGACGTGGTAGTGGTGGCTGTGGTGGTAGTGGATGTGATGAAGGACGTGGTGGTGGTGGATGTGGTGGTGGTGGTAGTGGTGGTGGACGTGGTGGTGGTGGGAGGTGGTGCTGGTTGACGTGGTGGTGGAGGTGGGTATCATGGTGGTGGTGGACATGGTGGTGGTGAACGTGGTGGATGTGGTGGTGGTGCACGAGGTGGTGGTGGAAATGGTGGTGGTGGATGTGGTGATGGATGTGGTGGTGGATGCGGTGGTTGTGGACATGGTGGTGGTGGTGAACGGGGTGGTGGATGGGGTGTTGGTGGATGTGGTGGTGGTGGACATGGTGGTTGACGTGGTGATGGTAGTGGACGTGGTGGTGGTGGACATGGTGGTGGTGGACATGGTGATGGTGGTGGACGTGGTGGACATGGTGGTGGTGGTGGACATGGTGGTTGTGGACGTGTTAGTGGTGGACGTGGTGATGGTGGTGGACATGGTGGTGGTGGACGTGGTGGACATGGTGGTGGTGGACGTGGTGGTGGGTGTGGTGGTGGTGGACATGGTGGTGGAGGTGGGGTGGTGGTGGACGTGGTGCTGGTGGACATGGTGGGGGTGGACGATGTGGACGTGGTGGTGATGGATGTGGTGGTGGATGCGGTGGTGGATGTGGGGGTGGACGTGGTGGTGGACGTAGATGTGGTGGTGGTGGATGTGGTGGCCGTGGTGGTGGTGATGGACATGGTGGTATTGGTGGATGTGGTCGACATTGTGGTGGTGGATGTGGTGGTGGTGGACTTGGTGGTGGTGGTGGACTTGGTGGTGGTGGTGGACAAGGAGCCTCGTATACCACACATATAATAATACAGAACAGAGCACCCTTTCGAGTGGATGACTGTTGGAAATGGGATCCCCGGCTGGCCAGGGCTTTCGCCAAAGTCAGTCAGAGACCACCACACCCAAGTCAGGGCAAGGGAGTTACACGCCAAGATAACCCCTACTCACCCTCTAGGTAACGTGGCGCGAGCAGCAAGGCTAAACTTGGAGGCGATGTAGGCTAAGTATTTGCGCACGCACCCCAGCAACAACAACCAAAGGCCCACCACAAAGGAAACTCCACACAAGGTTATATAAAAATAGCCTTTGTATTACACCAAAACACATTAGATAAAACACACACTTTACAATGTGCCAGAGGCACGGGCAGAATTTACAAGGGATATGTACAAGACAGGGCCACCTGGACCACTGTCAGGAATCAGAAGTAGCACTTTCAGAAATAGCACTTAGTACATAGAATATAGCACAAAATAGCACACAACCAGTAATCACTGGTAACCAGGACCTCACTAGCACCACCTGTACTAGGGAGAAAACAACCACCTATGTATCACAATACCTGTAGGGGTGTAAGAGGAAAACACATGATGCAATGCATAACATTCATTCAGAGGTGTAAAGGCACATAACGCATAAAAACACATTCAGAGGTGCAGGGGAAGGAAACACATGATGCAGAACCTACATTCAGCGGTGTAACAGCAAAGCACATGACGCATAAAAACACATTCAGAGGTGCAGCACAAGAGAACACATGATGAATAAACTACCCATTCAGAGGTGTATAGAAAGTACAATTGCGCCAAACTCACGTAAGTCACCACCTGTGACTGTCCCTGTGTCCCAAGTGTCAGGGTCCTAAACGTGGCAGCTGCCCACGAAGTGCTGGGCAGCTGGAGATGAGGATGGGGCCAACGTGGGAACCTGAGCCTCTCTGGGCTCGTGAAACAAATGGCCCCTGAGCCTCTCTGGGCTCCTGCAACAATGGGGGCGCCTGAGCCCCTCGTGGGCTCTCAAAAATGCCCCCTTGAGCCTTTTAGGCTCAACACAAGTGCGCTGTCTCTAGAGCCTCTCCGGGCTCAACAACACAGGTCAGGCCCCCACGAGCCTTCCACTAGGGCTCTCGGGGCAGGGGGGTCCCTCACGGGGACCCGCAAACACGTGGGGCGCCTTTGGTGGGAGTCCCCCCCTCTGGGGGACTCGAGATTCCGCAAGTGCCCCCTTGAACCCCTCGGGGCTCTGCACAAGTGCCGCCTGGAGCCTCACGGGCTCACAACCACTCGGGGCCTCGTACTGGAGGGGAGGGGCGGGCACCGTCAATGTGCCCCGACTGCCCCCTCCCCTTTTGCAGACACTCACCGGGCTCGCGCTGTCTCCTCCGCCCGGCGGCTCTTCACAGGAGCTCCCGCTCCTCGGGGGCTCCCTTCCCACACTTCTCTTCTTCTTGGGCGGCGGGGCTCTCCTCTCCGCAACGGGGCCCCGCCTGCACCTTTCCGCCGCCTCTCCTCGCTGCTGGGCTGTCCTCTCCCGGCGGCGAGGCGGGACTTCCGGTTGCTTCTCCCGGGGCCGCGCACGGATTGGCCGGCCGGCCCTTCACTTCCGGGTCGTCGCGGGCAGCGCGGCGGCCCGTTCCAGGCACTCGTAGGCGGGGGATGAGTTTACCGAGGAGTGGGCTCCCTCGAGGTAAACTTAAAATATAGCGGCAAGGTCCCTGGCAGGGTGGGCACCTGCCAGGGGGCAAATTAACCAAAATAAGCGAGGTGGGCACTCGCTAGGCCGGCAAAGCGCACCTCAGCGCTAAAAGGCAATTTACAGCGCTCCCTGCGCTAAATGCCAAATACAGCGCTCTCAAGCGCTAGAGGACCAAAATAGAGCGCTCCCAGGCGCTATAAGTAAAATAAAGGTCCAGCAGAGTCCTTCAGCAAGGCAGGGGGGCAGGGCTGGGCCCAGAGCCAGCACACTGGGTCTCCAGGCAGGGAGACAGCCCAAGTGGCGGTCCTCTGGCCCAGCAGCAGCAGCAGCCCCCTCAGGATCCTGGAAGAGAACAACTTCAGTGGGGACACAGCCCCATTTTTATACAGTGCATTCCTTTGTCTGAGGGTGTAGAGTGGGGGCGGAACCAGTCGCAGCTGGTTCTTGAGTACTCTGTTTACCTCAACCACCCTCTCTATTCACTGGCAGGGCTTGGGTCATTAGACACACCACAGGGGGGCGGAGCCAGCATTGTGTGGGGAAAACCCAGCCCATCCAGGACACAGGTACACTCCTCCCACACATTACTCATGCAGATCTCCCACTCACCACCGGGCAGACCCATCCAGACTTCCTGGAGCCTGGCATGCCAGCCAGCTCCAGCCAATCACACGCCAGCACCCTCACAGCACACGTACAGCCATGTCTAGAAATGGCGCTTCGCTACTAGACACATACATGCTGCATACACCATCTCGCAGCATTCACTCTCACGAGTTCACACATACCAGACTCAAGCCTGTACACCCCGCGCATCAGGAACTATCAGGGACACATACATTCCCCATGCATTCCTATGGGCGGGCAGGCCTAGCTCAGCACATGCACTCAGAGTGCGCACGCACTTTCCACTGGGACACAGTGAAAGTGCGCACAATCCAAAAATCACCATCTCCAGGTCACCATTTCACGCAAAAAGTCTAGGGGTGAACCTGCCCTAAGGGCCAAAGTCCAACATAACCCCCTTCCAGCCAAAACGCAGGGGAGACCAATCACCACCGTGATGGACTTCCCTGCTTGGGGCGATAGAACACGGACGCGGGCCCGCAACTGCAGGGACACCCTCCTGTTCTATGCCACGGTGAACCCATGGGATTCCTTCTAAACACACTGTCTGGACCAACTGGGCTACCCCACTGGTACTCCCAAGTTGTCCGCGGCCAGGACCAGGCCCTGGGCCACCCAGGTGCCACTGGTCCATGCCAATTCGCAGAGCGGGGGGTAGTAACCCCTGGCACATAGGAGCCATTTTCCACTCTTCCTGTCTGCAAGACAGGACTAGACTGCCACTGGTACTCCAGCCTAGGGCCTACAACCTCAGGCGGACCAGGAGTCTCGGGGAAGGCTCTCCTCCCCCTACCTCTTCTCCTAGGGTTCCTCCTCCCTCTGCGAGGGGTACCCCTAGAACGCCATTCCAACCCAGGACTTATCCACTCAGGTTGCACCGGGGTCAGAGGTGGGCTCTCCCACCCTCTGCACCCCCTTCCAGAGGTCTGCCCTCTCCCACCTGGAGAAGTTCCTCTGGAAGAAGAACCGGTCAGGACACTGGTTACAGTCGTCCTACCCTTCAGGTCAGGCTGACCCTGAACCTGGCCTCCCAACCTCTGGTCTAGAACCTTCGGTGGAACAATTGCCTGGCACTCCAGGACTTCTGGGGATTCACACGCAATCCCCCTGAGGCTAACAAATGTCACATCTGTTGCGTGACTGTCTGTCTGGCGCAGATCTCCCGCCCTCTGTCCACCTGACAGTGCGTGACGATCCCCCAGACCAGAAGTGGTGTTACCATGGTCACTACACGGGAACCTAGCCCAACTGGGTAGTCCCTGACCCACTGGTCCTTCCACTGGGGAACTCCCCCAATCACTCCTCACTCTGGACTCCTGTACCCTCCCTACCAGAGCGGTACTGCCAGACTCTAGAACCATAGGAGCTCTGGTTACAGACACTCCAGGTCCTCTACTCACTAGGAGATCCTCCTCAAGTGGACTAACAGGACAGCCTAGGTCCCCAACCTGGTGTTCCCTCAAGAAACCACCCAGGTTCTGAGACAGGGCTTCGGGCGTCTGGGGAACCTCGGTCTCCCCCTCACTCCTGCTCCACTGAGCCAGGCAGTGAGCCCCTACACCCTCCTCGCTATCCTGGGACCTAGCTGGGCTACACTGAGCCTCTTCCACCACGCTGGGCTGGAAGATCCCTGAACCACTACTTTTGGAGTCACTCACCAATGACCCTAGAGAACCTCTGGCCCTTTCCCAGCGGTCGGCTTCCCTTGCCAGTAACTCTGTATCAGTAAATCCAACTTGCAACAGGTGTTGGCGCAACTCTGGCGAACAACCACTGAGCACCTGCTCTTTGACTATAAGATCAAACAAGACTTCAAAATCAGAGTCAGTGTGAACCTCTACCCAAGCCCACAGTGCTCCACAACAGTCATCCTCAAAGTCTACCCAAGACTGGTGAGACGGTTTCCTAAGGTTCCTAAACCTCAACCTATTCTCCTCCTCTGGGGAAACAGGAACCATACTCTGGGAACTGGGACTTTCTAGACTGAGATTTAAATAGCTGCCACCACTGGACCCAACCCTCCCTGGGGGATCCAGACACTCAACACTGCGCGCAGGGGATAGTCTACCCTCCAGAGCTACTTTGCCTCTGGTGGCGGCCCTCTCAGCCTCCTCTATCCTGTCCTGCGCTAAGACCCTCTCGGTCTCCAGCTGTTGCTTCTTAACCTCCAGCTGTTGCTTTCTAATGCCCAGCTGTGCCATAGCCTGGGCATGCTCCAACCTGAGCCTCTCTAAAGCCAGCTGGTGCTCCCTTTCTCTCCTCCTATCTTCCAGCTCCTCTGGGGACAGGGAAAGGGATGAGGCGCTGCCTCCTACGCTGGACCCAGCAAGGGACTCCCTATCTATGGGGTCCTCACTATCTGCTGGCATCCCTGTGCTATCATTTTCTTCCTCCTCCTCAGACTCTTCAGGGCTCCCCTCTGACCCACCACCCTCATGGTGTGAGACCCGGGCCCTCTCCTCACTGTGCTCACGCTCCCAGTCATCCTTCTGCCATTGGATCAGGTTACCCCTAAGTTGGGACTGGGTGTCTGACTCATTCACTGCAATGTGTCTCTCTTCGCAAAACTCTCTTAGTTCATGCAAAAACAGACCCCAGACATTAAAAGCAGACTCCATCTTGGCAAGATGATCACAGACACGTGCAACACAGGGGACTGAACAATCTGAAGTAAGAGTACACAATTCCAAAACTTCCACACTCTCCTTATCAAAGAGAACTCATACTCATGCGTCCAGGAAAACACACCATTCATCCACACACACCCTCCCCTCGGATCGGTAAGGCAGTTTCTACCACCCCTGACTTCTCAACCTGACCAAAAGCGACACAGGTACCAAACTCTGGAAGCAGGGCGGGGGACAAATGTACTGAACACAATCAAATGACACTCTTCAGGAGAAGAAAATAATGAAACTTCAAAAACAATACAATCCCCTAAAATGTGGTCATCTAAATGCAGAGTTTTGTGGTATGGCCAGTTACTACTAAGGTACAACGCAAACACAAATCCTTATCCCGCCGCTTGCCGCCAATGTTGGAAATGGGATCCCCGGCTGGCCAGGGCTTTCGCCAAAGTCAGTCAGAGACCACCACACCCAAGTCAGGGCAAGGGAGTTACACGCCAAGATAACCCCTACTCACCCTCTAGGTAACGTGGCGCGAGCAGCAAGGCTAAACTTGGAGGCGATGTAGGCTAAGTATTTGCGCACGCACCCCAGCAACAACAACCAAAGGCCCACCACAAAGGAAACTCCACACAAGGTTATATAAAAATAGCCTTTGTATTACACCAAAACACATTAGATAAAACACACACTTTACAATGTGCCAGAGGCACGGGCAGAATTTACAAGGGATATGTACAAGACAGGGCCACCTGGACCACTGTCAGGAATCAGAAGTAGCACTTTCAGAAATAGCACTTAGTACATAGAATATAGCACAAAATAGCACACAACCAGTAATCACTGGTAACCAGGACCTCACTAGCACCACCTGTACTAGGGAGAAAACAACCACCTATGTATCACAATACCTGTAGGGGTGTAAGAGGAAAACACATGATGCAATGCATAACATTCATTCAGAGGTGTAAAGGCACATAACGCATAAAAACATTCAGAGGTGCAGGGGAAGGAAACACATGATGCAGAACCTACATTCAGCGGTGTAACAGCAAAGCACATGACGCATAAAAACACATTCAGAGGTGCAGCACAAGAGAACACATGATGAATAAACTACCCATTCAGAGGTGTATAGAAAGTACAATTGCGCCAAACTCACGTAAGTCACCACCTGTGACTGTCCCTGTGTCCCAAGTGTCAGGGTCCTAAACGTGGCAGCTGCCCACGAAGTGCTGGGCAGCTGGAGATGAGGATGGGGCCAACGTGGGAACCTGAGCCTCTCTGGGCTCGTGAAACAAATGGCCCCTGAGCCTCTCTGGGCTCCTGCAACAATGGGGGCGCCTGAGCCCCTCGTGGGCTCTCAAAAATGCCCCCTTGAGCCTTTTAGGCTCAACACAAGTGCGCTGTCTCTAGAGCCTCTCCGGGCTCAACAACACAGGTCAGGCCCCCACGAGCCTTCCACTAGGGCTCTCGGGGCAGGGGGGTCCCTCACGGGGACCCGCAAACACGTGGGGCGCCTTTGGTGGGAGTCCCCCCCTCTGGGGGACTCGAGATTCCGCAAGTGCCCCCTTGAACCCCTCGGGGCTCTGCACAAGTGCCGCCTGGACCCTCACGGGCTCACAACCACTCGGGGCCTCGTACTGGAGGGGAGGGGCGGGCACCGTCAATGTGCCCCGACTGCCCCCTCCCCTTTTGCAGACACTCACCGGGCTCGCGCTGTCTCCTCCGCCCGGCGGCTCTTCACAGGAGCTCCCGCTCCTCGGGGGCTCCCTTCCCACACTTCTCTTCTTCTTGGGCGGCGGGGCTCTTCTCTCCGCAACGGGGCCCCGCCTGCACCTTTCCGCCGCCTCTCCTCGCTGCTGGGCTGTCCTCTCCCGGCGGCGAGGCGGGACTTCCGGTTGCTTCTCCCGGGGCCGCGCACGGATTGGCCGGCCGGCCCTTCACTTCCGGGTCGTCGCGGGCAGCGCGGCGGCCCGTTCCAGGCACTCGTAGGCGGGGGATGAGTTTACCGAGGAGTGGGCTCCCTCGAGGTAAACTTAAAATATAGCGGCAAGGTCCCTGGCAGGGTGGGCACCTGCCAGGGGGCAAATTAACCAAAATAAGCGAGGTGGGCACTCGCTAGGCCGGCAAAGCGCACCTCAGCGCTAAAAGGCAATTTACAGCGCTCCCTGCGCTAAATGCCAAATACAGCGCTCTCAAGCGCTAGAGGACCAAAATAGAGCGCTCCCAGGCGCTATAAGTAAAATAAAGGTCCAGCAGAGTCCTTCAGCAAGGCAGGGGGGCAGGGCTGGGCCCAGAGCCAGCACACTGGGTCTCCAGGCAGGGAGACAGCCCAAGTGGCGGTCCTCTGGCCCAGCAGCAGCAGCAGCCCCCTCAGGATCCTGGAAGAGAACAACTTCAGTGGGGACACAGCCCCATTTTTATACAGTGCATTCCTTTGTCTGAGGGTGTAGAGTGGGGGCGGAACCAGTCGCAGCTGGTTCTTGAGTACTCTGTTTACCTCAACCACCCTCTCTATTCACTGGCAGGGCTTGGGTCATTAGACACACCACAGGGGGGCGGAGCCAGCATTGTGTGGGGAAAACCCAGCCCATCCAGGACACAGGTACACTCCTCCCACACATTACTCATGCAGATCTCCCACTCACCACCGGGCAGACCCATCCAGACTTCCTGGAGCCTGGCATGCCAGCCAGCTCCAGCCAATCACACGCCAGCACCCTCACAGCACACGTACAGCCATGTCTAGAAATGGCGCTTCGCTACTAGACACATACATGCTGCATACACCATCTCGCAGCATTCACTCTCACGAGTTCACACATACCAGACTCAAGCCTGTACACCCCGCGCATCAGGAACTACCAGGGACACATACATTCCCCATGCATTCCTATGGGCGGGCAGGCCTAGCTCAGCACATGCACTCAGAGTGCGCACGCACTTTCCACTGGGACACAGTGAAAGTGCGCACAATCCAAAAATCACCATCTCCAGGTCACCATTTCACGCAAAAAGTCTAGGGGTGAACCTGCCCTAAGGGCCAAAGTCCAACAATGACAGTGTAGGCCACATAACTTTCAAGTCAGTAACACCCCCTTGCATGCACTCATCCTTCACACACTTTCCTTAAAGCGACTTCCTAGCTGGTGACCCGCATGCATGCACTTACCCTGCAAACACTTTCCTTAAAGCGACTTCCTAGCTGGTGATCCCCATGCATACCTTCACCCTGCACACACTTTTGTTGCAATAACTTCCTAGCCAGGGACCCCCCATGCACGCACTTACCTTGCACACACTTTCCTTGCGGTGACTTCCTAGCTGGTATTCACCATGCACGCACTCACCCTGCACGCACTCCCCCTGCAGTGGCTAGTGGCTACCTAGCTGGTGATCCCCTTTGCACACACTTTTGTAGGAGTAACTTCCTAATGGGCTGTGGTGACTTCCTAACTGGTGACCCCCATACACGCACTCCCCCTGCACACACTTTGTTGTAGTGACTTTCTGCAAGAAGCCTCTCTATGCACAATCTGACTGACACACTCCCTCTGATATAACGTCTGCACACATTTCTCTGAAGACACGCGCCTTGCACGCACTTTCCATGAGGGGTGTCACAGCGATATATATACCGCCAGCGCGTTTTCAGGGCATCGGTGACGTATCACGCACTGCTGGCAGACAGTTGTTCTCAGACACTACCTGCACTCACAGTCCCCTCACAATCACGCTTCACACACCTTCAACGAGCAGCCCTTCATCGCTGCACACAGCCCTCCAGCAGACAGTCATTACACACACTGGTTCACCCTCTCCTTGCTTCCTCACCACCTGCACGGATGCAACCTTCACTCGGTGATTCCATACACTCACTGTCATCCGTGCACACATCCACTCTCCCCACAGTGACTTCTTGCAGTGTGCGCCCTATTCACTCCTCAACCACACGCGTACACACACAGTCCCGGTAGACAGGGACTTCCCCTCCCATACAAACTCACTCCTTTCAAGATCTCACTGTGACAGCTCACTACCAGACGCGCACCTCTGATCACTCCCCGAGTTACACCTTCAACCAGTGACGCGCTGATCGGCCTCCCTCCGTGGGACATCCAATCTCACACCAGAGGGGCACCCGTTTACACACTTATCACACTATCTGCTCCATCCTTTTGTTGTTGTTAGCCACTGCCATGGCACTCCTCACTGTGGTAGTGCCCCCAGCCTCCCCTCTTCAATGCCCTCGATGAAGTCTGCAGCGATCCCCTCTCGTGCACAGCTCCCAGGTACACGTCATTGTCCTTCTCCCACCAGCAATGTCCCCTCTCCCCCCTTGCAGGGCATCCCTTGCCTTCTGCAGCCCCTGTCCCCGAACCCTGTGTTACCCTTCTAACCCCCGAATTACTGCTTGTCTACTACAGTGCCCTTTCGCTCCCTCTTCAGCACATCTGTTACCCCCACCAGGCCCTCTCTCGCTTAAGCTGTGCAGCTTTCACACCACCTGGAGTTCTTTCTCACCTCTAGCAGAGCCCCTCTCACCCTTAGTAGCGACACTCTCATCCCCAGCTGCACCCATCACAGCATGCTCTCACCACCCCACAGCGCCCCTCACACCCTCGCAGCACCCATCACACCCTCGCAGCGCCCATCACACCCTCGCAGCACCCATCACACCCTCGCAGCACCCATTACACCCTTGCAGCGTGCTCTCACACCAGCTACAGTTCTCTCACCTCTCGCAGCCCCCTCTCACCCTTAGCAGGCCCCCTCAAGCTTTGAAGCCATCGATGTTGCATATTTATCTTATGCAACTAACAACCATTGACAAAGCCAATAGTCCTGGCTTGTAGTAGATGTAATGTTACTTGTTATATATGGATGGAATGGCGAAGCAGCAAAATACCAGTGGGGCGACACACTATGCCGAGCATGGATTTTCAGTTTGGGTTTTTAAGCCACGCCCTTCATTACATCGACCACGTCCCTCTGGGAGCCATCACAAGGTTTTTCATTCCACTTAAAGCCCTTCCTCCGGTATAGTGACTTCCTGCTGAACAGGGAGAACAAGTTCACTCAGACTTGGCAGTCAGCTCCAGAGAAACTAATCCATGCCCGGGCCCCTCATCCATTGGCACCTTGTGATTCTTACAGCGTTACAGTTCATATCTCATTCCCCTTATTGGATTTTGTCATTTTAGTGTCATTTTGTTCAATACATTTTACTTTTTTTTTCTATTTTGGTTTGGGTTTTTTATTGTTTTGCATTTTGACTTTGACTTTTTTGGTTTCTGCATAAATATTTGACGTATTACCTTAAGTTAAGCGTGCCTGTTCCGTGCTTAGGTACCAGGAGGTTGATCCTAGGTTAATTGAATGGCTTTGAAAGTTCATTCTGACAACGGTTGTGATTGTTCCTCATCTACCGTAAATAATAATTGAGTTTCTTACAGAAACTATCTGAAATTATCTACAAAACAGGCAGGTGATAACCTACCAGACTTGAAGCACCCTGTGGACAAACTGGAATATGGGAATAGTATTGTGTGGCAATAGAACTTCTAAAAAATTCAGCTTGGAGATGAACCAAGAATCACGCTTGAATGTCACAACTTTTTAAAACAAGGTAGTCAGGAAAGTGTGGCGAATATATTGCAGCTCTTTGCATTTTGGCAGCCCCAAGCAAATTTGAGAACAGAGTGGATGTATGTAGCAGAGACGAGTCTGTTCACCCAATGTGAGTGGTGAGATCTGCTTTGCTGGTCTGCCTGAAGTTATGATGCTGCTGACAGTGGCCTGTCTGCTAATAGCGATGGCGTGACTGGTGGATCTACGAAGCCAAATAAGAGAAAGTTATCTTCCGACACCACAGTCTTCGTGACTGAGACCAGTAATACTGAAGACTCTGAGACTCACAGCAGTAATTTCTCCTTTCAGAGCGTTATTGCTGCAGATGGCGTGAAGCCCAGAAGTATTAACATTACTAAGGTACCAACAAAGTTTAATATTGTTCATTTGTATTAACAATTTCTCTTTTTCAGCTTTTTGAAATGCATTTTCTAGTTTTGTTGCTTTTTGGTTAGTTTTTTATTGTAGGCTGTTATCTTTGGTTTAAAGGGAAAGATGTTGTAGTGTGTGACTGTGGCGTGGCATCAAGAAGAGACGTAAGACCAGTTCGGGGTAGGTAAGGTTTTATTTTGGAAAACGTCTTTTTATGGCGGGTTGTCAAGGTGTCTCTCTGAAAAGCTCTGGGATCCGTGATGGCCTCTGGTTATGGTCTTGCTAACAGATTGTTAAGAAGCAAACTTCAGGGGATGTTCCGTTCTTCCTAACTCCCTGTTGGACTCCGCCAGGGAAAAGAAACAGGTACAGATCGTTAGGAACGTTCGGGTTGCGAACCCGTTTGCACATGCAAAATCACCGTTGGCCATGTACAATTCCAAAATAGCGAGTTGCAGTTTATTTGCGACTCTCTATTTAAGAATTGCATGTCGCAATTAGGAACGGGCATTCCCTTCCTAATTGCGTCCGCAATGCTATGTGTGAATGTTTTGAGACCACAATTGCGGTTGCAAAACACTTGCAAATGACCACCCTCTTCAAGAGGGTGTTAATGCAGTCGCAATTTCGAAGGGGTCCCCAGGGTACCCCTTCCACTTTGTGACTGTGTCTAAAAATATTTTTTATGGGCCGGCAGTGGTCCCAGGGACCACTGCCTGTCCTTAACACCTTCAATGCTACAGGATATTTTCCTCCTGTGCTGCAGATCGATATTTACCATTGTTCATGACAAGGTCAGCTCGTCATAAGCACACGACCAGTGTACTGCATGACGAGCTGAGCTCGTCATGAGCAGCGAAGGGGTTAAAGAATGAAACGAAAACGTTTCATTTTTTTTAAAATGCATCCCGTTTTCATTTAAGAAAAACGGGCTGCATTTTAAAAAAAGAAAGGAAAAAAAAAACTGCTTTATTAAAAAGCAGTCCCAGTCATGGTGGTCTGCTGAGCCCAGCAGGCCATCATCCCTGGTAGGGCTGGCATTCCCAATGGGCTCACAAATTGCGGTATGCTCATTATAATTAATGAGCCTTGAAATTTGCGACCCCGACCTAGTGTTGGTAGACAGCGGCAACCATCGCTCGCTGCATTGGTGGAACCCTCAAAATTTAGCAAAAGGGTGGCCTTTCATAGACCCGATTCCACAGTAACCGGTTGGGGTGCCCATCTTCAACATTACAAAGTCCCGGGGCTGCGGTCAGACAAACACAAACGTCTCCACATCCACTACCTGGAACTTCCAGCAGTGTTCATAGCACTCAGCTTTTCTCACCCAACTTGTAGGCAAGACTGTCTTAGTTTGCACGGACAACATGCCAGCAATGTACTACCTACAGAAATAGGGAAGGACTCACTCTTTCCAGCTGTCGGTCCTTGCACAAAGCATTTGGGATTGGGGGATTCGCCAGAAAATCTATCTCCTAGCAGAACACCTCCCAGGAGTAGACCATCAGATTCCAGAGCTGCTCAGCAGACACAGGCAGCAAGTCCACGAGTGGAAACTTCCTCCCCAAGTTCTTCTTCCCTATGTTCAAAACGGAGGTTTTCCACAGATAGATCTGTTTGCCACAGTGCACAACGCAAAATGCCCAAACTCTGCATCCAGGTTCCCACACCCAGCATCCGAAGGCAATGCCTATGGACGATTTAGTCAGGGATATTTGCTTACGCTTTTCCGCCTCTCCTGCTAATTCCATTACTAGTTCGGACGCTCAGACAAACGTCCCTCACACTGATCCTAATAGCCCCCACATGTTCTCGTCAACCTTGGTACTCTCATCCTTAGCACTCTCAGTGGTTCCACATCAAAAGCTCCATCTCACACCTTGTCTCCTCACTCAGAGCCATGGAGAAAGTAGACATCCAATTCCCAGAGAACTCAACCTAGCGATTTGGCTCCTGAAGTCTTAGAGTTTGGTTATTTACAACCACAACCAGACTGTATGAATATACTCAAGGAAGCTAGAAAGCCTACTACCAGAGCATGTTATGCAGCAAATGGAAACGTTTTATTTCCTATTGTAACAACAACAATATCAATCATCTTGATGCGTTTGTGCAGAACATCATTTGTTAACTGTTGTATTTACAGCAATGGGGATTAACTTACACATCCATTCGTTTACACCTGGGAATCGTAGCTGCATACTTGCAAAATAGACAACACCTATCTCTCTCAGAGTACCAGTACCAGTGATTAAAGCCTTCATGGAAGGATTAAAAAGGGTTATACCGCCAAGTATTCCCCCTGCTCCAGAGTGGAACTTAAACATAGTCCTTACAAGGCTAATGGGCCCGCCTTTTGAACCAATGCACAAATGTCCGTTACAATTCCTATCATGGAAAGTTGCTTTCCTCATAACGATAAAGTCACTAAGGAGAGTCGAGGAACTTCAGGCATTACCTATACAAGAGCCTTTCTTTCAACTTCACAAAGATTGAGTGGTTCTACGTACCAATCCTAAATTTCTCCTTAAAGTAGTTTCTGCTTAGAGGTAATTCTTGTGCGATATCAAATTAAAATAACATATCATTAGCATTTTTATTATTAATTGAACCATCTTAATTCTTGTATAGAATTTATGTGCTGCAATGATAATAGAGCAAAAGACACACAATTGATGGACGGAATGCAGAACAAATCAAAACATTCACCCCCAGTCAAGAGATCTGGGTTAAATCCATCATTATTTTGCTCACCATGCCACCCCAGTTTAGGCCTGGCCATATGCAAATCAGTCTAGACCCTGTGCCACATGGAAACAGTCCAGCCCGAACTGCAATGATAATAGAAGCAGATAAAAGTAATAAGCAAAATAAGCACATTGAACAGAATAAATAGTTCCACCATCTTTCTAAAACAATGTACATATGCAAGCATATAAAAACTGTATATAGTGTTTTTCTACCATGCTTTCCCGTGTGTGTGTGTCTGTGTGTGTCTGTTGGTCTCTGTGTGTCTGTCTCCCATTCCCTGTAGGGAAAGTATGTAGCTCCCCGTTGTAGAAGAGTCGGTCAAGACGGAGCACACTGCATTGAATAATTTATTGGTATGCACTTTTTATTAGTATTACAGGAAATCACAGTGATTGATTGTCTCTTTTTTATTCTTTTTTTCCACAGGGTCTTCCACTTCAGTCCCTTAGGTGAGCCTCGGCCGCCGTCGTCTCTCGGATAGAAGGAAAAGACTCAGGTAAGTGTTTTTGCTTTATAGTTTAGTCAAGGTAGGATGTGAGGGATAAATTATAGCTATGCATAAATGTGAAGGGAGGGGGTAGAGGTTTGATCCCTTTCACCCGTCAGCCTCCCCTCCCGTCCCTCTCTGACTCAGACCCCTTTCCAAAAGCCCCATAGACACCAACACACCTGGATGAGCCAAATCTCTCCGTGGCCGTGGCGAGTTGACGCGTCCTTCAGTGAAGTCTGGTCTTCTGTTTCGGCTTTCCCACCTCCGCCAGGCTCGGGTGTTCTGCTCGCCGACAAGCTGTGACCTCCCCAGGGCTCCGGTACTCTCTCTCGTAAGGCTGTTAGTCCTTCTCTGTCTTTCCGGTCTTCCCCCGCTGGTTTCTCCGCCTCGCGTTCCCATGCCGCGTGTAGCTGGACCAACTACTGACCAACCTGACACGCTCTCCGCCCCCGCCTTCTTCAAGCGTTTATTCTCTGATGTCCCTCCTCAGCTCCGGCTTAAGGGGCCACCTGCCAATTCCCCCCTCTCCACTTCTTGATGACAGCAAAGCTGACAGCTGGTAAAAGGGGACTGTGAATATAGGAGGGGAGAAATATATGAAGGGATGGCAATGCACTCCTTATCCTCTATCCCATCGTCTACCACAGGCGCTACCTGACACACCCCACCCCCAGACGTTTCCCGTTCGGGGAAATAGGGGATGCGTGAAAGAAAGTCAGCAACTTGGTATGCAGAGTATAAAAGATGACAATGCTAAAACCAGTGCCATCATGGAATAAAAGAACACACACCTAAAAATAGCTTATCCTAAAAACCCACCTCCCAAAAACAAGATACCAAACAAAAGGAGAATCTTAGGAGCTTCAGGGGATGTCCCTAGTGTCTGATTACTGGTGTTTGTTTAGGTTTACAGGAGTCCAGATGTTACATAGCAAACCTTGTCTATGCATGCCGTGTATTTTTCATTCATTATTGTAGTATTTATGTAATCCACTCATCGCGTTCCAGAAGGTAGATGTGTGTGGCTAGAGTTGTTTATATAGCTCCAGACTAGATCTGGTCTGTGTCTCTTGCTCCACAGCTTGTTCCCTTAAAAGTGCATCAATGTCTCCTTCCCTTGGAAGCAAATCCACCTGTATTGCAGTTTAAGCATATTTATTCTCATAGAATCACTTTCAAAATCCACTGTTCCTCAAGTAAATTCAAATTCAGTCTGCCCAATTCATTTTGGGGGTTCTCCCTTCATCAGGGGGTGCACGTGAGGAATCTATGTTGTATGTTGTGTGCGGAAAATAGTGACATAAGAATTAACTTGTAATGCAATCTAATCCTACATATACATAAATTAATAGTTTTCTACATGTCCTGGTAGAGCCTAACCGCATGTCTGTGTTGGTGTTATACCAGGGTCTCCACCTTTTCAATAGTGAGAGCTACTTCTGATCGAGGAGAATCATCCTGATCTACTGCCTATATTACGTGGCTTGGCTAAGGGTAGATGAATGCCAGGGTCTTCATCTTTTCGATAGTGAGAGCTACTTCTGATCAATCTTGATCTGCTGCCTTTATCACGTGGCTTAGCTAAGGGTAGATAAATGCCAAGCAACTTAATTGCGCCCCTAGAGCGCCCAGTCTTGCTGCAGTGAGCACATAGCATTTGTAGCACTGGGTTAGGAAAGGTTTACCTGTAAGGGCCCTAAGCCTTTGTAGCACTGTTAGGTTTACCTGCGGGACCCCAAGCATTTATAGAACTGGTAGGAACGGAGTATCTGTGGGGTCCCCAGGGACGCGTTATGTTCATTTTATTCTTATTAACGAATCACATCTGAGAGGTGAGTGTTTCACTGAGGGTTGTGGTCTCTTTGTCCTGCAATACATGGGATGGCATTGTTCTCTCTGAGTACGTGTGAAGACAGAAGACTTCTATTATCTGGTGAGTTGCCCTCCTGTTCATTGGCTCCTGTCCAGATCCTGGCCCTGCTTTAACAATTCAAGATTAATGTTCAGTAGTGGCAGTCACAGTATAAGGACTATGAGCAAGACCTGCTGTAGAGTTTTCGATGTCCTAGGAAAAATGTCTCAATGTAGGAAAAGGCCTGTTTTGGACATGGTTAGCCTTCACTTTTTACCTGGAAAATAATATAGTATTTACTGGAAGTGCACAGGGTCCCTGCCAACTAGGTCCCCATAGCCCGATCTCCTTCCCTTAAGTGCACCTGTTGTTTCCACGGTTGTCACCGCATTAGCTCACTTATAAGTCCCTTGTAAAAGATACCTCTGGTACCAAGGGCCTTGTTGTTAAAGAGGGTCTCTAAAGGCTGCAGCACAAATTATGCCACCCTAAGGGACCCCTCCCCAAGCACATACATACATATATACTGCCACTGCAGCTGTGTGTCTTGGTGCAGAGAAAACTGAAGAGTCGACATGCCACACATCCCTGAATGCGATGCCCATTGGGACTGTCTGAGATGTAGGTAAGCCACCCCTCTAGCATGCCTTATAGTGCACGCTGCTTTAGGGATATCTCCTTTGAGGGCATACCTGCATGAGCAGATATGCCCCAGCAATATCCTTGTCTATCCCGGGATATTGTAAGTGACCAGGGAAGCTCTATAGTAAGTACATTGGCTGCACATTTGTCATTACGAGTTTCACAGCTCCATGAAGGTTTCACTGAAATATGGGATATTTGGTACCAAACATCTCAGCATATTAAACCTGCATTGATTGCAGTGTCCGATTTATTAAAAATTACACACAGAGTGCCCCTTAGAGGGGTCCCCTAAAATCTACTAATCCTTAGTGTGGTCACCGACTGGCCTGAGCCAGCCTGCTACCACCAGACAGTGTTCTGACCTCATGGTGAGAGTGCCAGTGCACTTTGAGGTCGAGAACAATGCCTTTCCTGGGTGGAGGTGTTGACACCTCCCCCTGGTCAGGCAGAGCCATCTGTGGCAGGGATTTTCAAAGGCCTTGCTGCCTTTGTAATGCAACCCCAGCTTCTCCTGTTAGAGGGAGCAAGCGATCTTCCTGTCCTTTTAGGTGCAAGGACAGGTGGGAAACCTTAGATAGAGGAGGAGGTGCGGCCCCCGCCCCCTCTGCCAACTCCACCCCTCAGGTGCTGGAGGCGAGGTGAAGTACACTTTGTAGTGCCCACTATCTTGAAGATGATGGGACTTATCCAATCAACCAATGTGAGAAGTTGGCCTGATGTGCAGTGCTCACTATTCTAGTGATCACTATATATCAGTCCAAACAACCCTTATTTATGATTGGTTGTAAGTCAACCTTATAGACCAGCTATCCTAGTAGCATGGATACGAGCAGTCTAAGGCTAAGACTCTAGAGGGCGTGTTAAGCCAGCTGTTTTACCATCACATTACCCCTTGAACACCCAGTGAAAGGACACCACACAAGTGTTATGAAAATAAACAGTGTATTTATTAGAATCACAACAACCCTGTACTCTTTAGGAGGACAGGGTGCTAGGCACACAACAAAACTCTTACGAAAATACTTAAGTTAGCACAGTATATACAAATGCCCGAGGGGCACGAAAAACCATATACTCTAAAAGTGGAATGCGAAATTACTAGCAGGTAAGTACAGTACTAATAGGCTTTGGAATCGCTAGGACTTGACTAGGGAATCGTTAGATTACTTCTAGGAGGCCTAGGGGACTCGGGTGCAGAGTGTGCACTCTCACGCGGGATGCGGGACAAAGTCTATGGAAGCTAGTAACGCTAAAGTTAGTGTTCACGGGCGAACCCGACCTGGTAGGGAGAAAACGACAGTGGATCCTGACCCTTGGATAGTGAGGCTATGCTGGGGCACCGAAATGCCGAAGTTACCTAGCCCAGGGGCTGCAGCTGCATATGTCTCAAAAGACGTCGTTAATCCTCGTTGCCGGACCAGGAGCCTGGAAGAAAGATGCTGACAGGCGACCAGTGAAGATAGTTCGAGTTGATCCAAGCCTGGATCTGGAAGATGGATGACACCTGAAAGCAGAGGGGACCAAGTTCGTGACTACTAGCCAGTAGTCAGTGGGCACCAGGAGGGCACCGGATGGTAGTCACCTCGACTAGGTGAGTGGGCGACGCTGGCTCTGCAGATCTCACGGACCAGGAGGCATTGTCGGCGACCAGGATGGAGAGGCGAGCTGTCCCACGATGGATGAAGCTGTCGGCGTCGAAGAACCCAGGATTGGGCAACAAAGCCTTGGCTAATTCAAGCCCACGCGGTGGACTCAAAATGGCGTCTTGAGTGGACCAGGAGGGTCCGGGGTGCTCCTCTTCTGGAAGGGAGCAAGAGCCAGTCTGGAGCAACCAGACCAGCAGCAGTGATGTCGTCGGGCGTCGTTCAGAAGGCCACAAGCCAGCGGGCTAGTAGCCAAACAACGCGGTGAGCAGCAAAAAGCAGAAGGGCCCCACGCCGATCGTGGAGATGCTGGGGGGCTGCTCTTCGGTGCTGGAGCTGCTCAGGGTCGGGGCTTCTCGGACCCCAAAGCACTCACCAGGAAATTACTCGGCGGGCTTGCTGTGCAGAAGTCGTGCAGTCTTGGCAATAGTCGGTCCCTTGAGGTCTCGTCGCACTCACGGTTCTCAGCTTGGCTGTAGAGGTGAGTAGAGGTCGGAGGTGCCAGGGAAGCCGGGTCTTGTCGAGCTGGGCAGTCGGATTCCGGAGGAAGGACTTACAGCAGACCGCAGTGTTCTTGCGTTGGTGCCTGCGGATGCAGGGTGACTACTCCTTAGTCACAAGGGAGAATCTTGAAGAAGGAAATCGTGAAGTCCTTTCGTAGAAAGTCGTGTCTTGATTCCAAAGATGATCTAATTTGGAAGGGGGCCTGCTCCTACCTTTATCTGGGAAAAGGGGGCTGGCACGCGACTAAGTCCTGCCCTATGGGTGGGACCAGGAGGGGGGTGGTTACACCCACTTCCTTGGCGGGCTTTTCCCCAGCTCAGGGTCTGGAGTGTCCCTGGAACTGGTTCAAGCCGGCCTATGCATAGTGAGCACCGGGGTGCCACTTGCAGTCACCTTCCTCTGAAGCCCTGCCTACCTAGGATACACAAAATCCTGTCTGGGACGGTGCTGGCACCGCCCCTGGCAGGAAACCCTTTGTCCTTATCTCCTGCTCTGGGAGGACTCCCAGCAGCAGGAGGGCAGACTTGTGTCTCGGTGGCAGCATCCATTTTGTGGATGCTCTGTTTGACTTTAACCGGGGTTAGGGGTTACATACATGTCGTGTCCCTCTAGAAGGGTGGAATGCTAACCCCGTCGCCAGAATTGGCGAGGGGTTAGTATTCCAATTCGTATGACACCTTACTCGACATGTTTTGATAAAGCGATACCAGAGTTGGCATATAACCGCGAGGATTATAATGCACTTAAGAGTATATGGTATGCAATATCATGGAAACGGCTAAGGGATGGATCCCGAAAGCCGCAGACAGGCTCAGCTCATGCCAGAGCACCATCTCACACGATTCCAAGCACTCTGCCTTCAGGATTGTTAAGGCCTGCCATAGGAGTGACTGATAGGAGATCTGTGTGTCCATTTTAGGGTTAGATATAGGTATACTATATCTAAAGCAAAGGGTGAGTACACCACCTTGCCCCAGCTGTCGTGCAGCCAGTTGTGTCAGTTTAGTTAGTCAGCCCAGGGGTGGCATAATACATGCTTCAGCCCCTGGGAGACTTCTGGGTACACCTCAGCCCTGGGTACAGGGACTTGGAGAGGGCCCAGTGCCAATTCAGTACCTGAGTACAATTTGGATAGAGAGAACAGCTAGGCTGTGGGTCTGATTAGCAGGCCCACAGCCAGGGAAAGTCGTAAACCAGTGCAGCAAAAAGCAAAAATCTGGGTGATCATAGGATTGCAGACCCTACTCTCCTACAGGGAGCAAGCGATCTTCCTGTCCTTTTAGGTGCAAGGACAGGTGGGAAACCTTAGATAGAGGAGGAGGTGCGGCCCCAGCCCCCTCTGCCAACTCCACCCCTCAGGTGCTGGAGGCGAGGTGAAGTACACTTTGTAGTGCCCACTATCTTGAAGATGATGGGACTTATCCAATCAGGGCTAGGACTGTGTCCCCTTCCCACAGGAGGTGGGCATGATAGAGGGTATAGACACCCCAGGAAAGGGGCCCATTAGCCTCTACCTGTCACTCCCTTGTAACACCCTTAAATCAAGATTTTAGGTGGCATCCCCAGACCCTGAATTTCAGTTCTTGGCGACCTAAGGGCACTGCAGCCTTCTCTGCTGGTGAGGATCTGTAGAGAACTATTGTCTTGGTCCCAGTCCTACTGGCCTGTCTGCATCCCTGGATGATCCTGAACCAAAAGGCAAGTCGTCTTGCAGCCCAGCGACCTCCAGAACCTTGGGAGGACTACCTGCCTTCGATAAAGGGCAATATAGTTTTATGTAGTGGGATTTGGCCAAGGAGTGTCAGGACAAGCCAAGCTATGTTACTCACTCTATATTTGCAGACTTTGTGTTTTTGGTCTAATCACTCTCACTAATGTGCACCGTATTTTCGGTGTCAAACACTATCGATTGAGCACTAGTTCAATAAAAAGAGTTTTACAAAGTACCTGTATCTTGGCAAGATAAGCAGTGTGCTGGTTATTTATTCAATCAAGTCTGTTGTTGAGCTCTGAGTTCAAGCTGCCCTTTAATGTAAACAGGGTCATTGATTTGGCAGTATCAGTATCTGCAGTTAAATTAGACAAAAATGAGTTCTAAATGCCACCTCCCTAGCATCCTGAATGGCCTCCACCCAATCGCCATCGCCAAGCTTGCCTAGATCCCTCTCCCGCACAGTTCTCCGCGTCCCCAAGGGATCCAGAGAATTGTAGATCAACTTCCTATAGATGGTTGAGATGGCTTTTTCGCTTGGGGATTAGTTAGCAGCTGGTCCTCCAGTCGGGATGCATCAGGCAACTGCCCCCCTTCCCGAATGTGACTTTGCAGAGCGTGTCCACCTGCAAATGTCAGAACTGTTTATGTCGGACGGCAAAGACTCGGTAGACTGTATTATTGACGCCCATGCGCGCTAGAGGGGCCACATACAAGAGCTTAACAGCAGCGCCACTGGTTCAGCAAAGGAATCCCCTATTGCATATGGTACTCCATTAAGGTGTCGGAGATTTAAGCGCGTTCCCTGGTGTGGTATAAAGCCCGATTGATCAGGATGAACCACTGTTGCAATTACTGTACAGAGGCAGATCGCCAGGGCCTACGCAAGGACCTTAGTCTCAATATTAAGCGGGGAGATAAGTCTATAAGACCCACACTCAGTTGCTGGTTCGTCCTTTTTGGGATGACCGCCACCTCAGACGTTCTTTGGTCCTCCGGTAGACATCCTTATTTTCAGGCAGTCTGAAACATACTCTGGAGGTACTCCCTGATTTTATCCATCATGCTTTTATATAATTCTAACAGGAGCTCATCAGGCCCCATCGCTTGCCCTGTTTGCAAGGTTCCTATTGTGTAATTTATTTAGTCTACTGTCAGGTCTTGGTCTAGTGCGTCTAGGTCCTTATGTGTTAGCATTGGCAGGGTCAGTTCTTTCAGGAAGTCTCTCCCAGTATTTCCGTCCCCTTGTTGTCTGTGTCCTCAAGGATCCAGTTCCGTCCTTTGTCATGTCTCTCTAACCATGTAAGCAACTCATTGGCTTTATCACCGACATCATAGAGACAATGCTGGGTAGTCAGCGCATGAGTGCACGCTATTTTCCATTAGTGCTCTTAATGTGTGTTGATGGTGTAATGGGAGAGAAAATGATTCCCCACTTGCCAAGCGAACCTCCAGGAAAGCACATTCCTTGTCCTGAGCCTCGCACTTCAATTTACGTTCCTTCGACATTCTCCCAATCAAGGCTTGTGTCTGGCCTCGAATCACTGCCTTGAATTCACCCTATAGCACGCAAGCTGATTCAACAGGCCGCCCATTCTCCTTAAAATAGAATTCTGCTCTATCTCTCATGCGAGCTTTGAACGTCTTGTCTTTTAAATATCACGGATCCACCCTTGGGGGTAGGATGAAGTCCACAACCGGACCATCAAGTTGCACCTCCACCAGCAAATGGTCTGAGATTCCCCCTGCTATGTGTGCAGCGGTGCTAAAATCAACTTTATGGCTAGTCTGGGTGAAAGGATGGTGCAGGCATGCCAGACTACCATGTGCTGCAGACTGGTGCGTCCGGTTCTGATACCCCCCTTCTCCTCTAGGGGCATTTAGGAGTATCATGAATATAGTATAGGTGCAGTTCTGTCACTCCAGTCACCCCAATGTGTATATGCTTTGTCGTAAGTGTCTTATCCTTCCACAGGATGAGTCAGTCTTGTCTGGGTCTCTTTCCTGTTTCCCGGCACTTGAATGGCACGCCCGAGCACTCGAGAGAGCAGTGACCCACCAGCAGACTTTTGTGGAGCGCTTTTGTCCTGGATGTAAGGCTGCATACAGTAGGGCACCCACTCTGTCTTTTCTTTGCCTTTGCCTGAAGATCAGCAGTCCCAAGGTAGAAGTCACACCCGGCCTGTCGGTAAGTGCAGCTCTTCTGGAGGCGCGGCCGTCAGCAATTGAGCCCACACTGTGGCCGGCTGGACCGCAGGCGTAAGCTCAGACAGGGTGTTCGACACTGGAGTAGTTGTAGTCCCTCATGGGCCTCTGACACAGAGTAGTCAGAAATTCAGCAGATAAAAGCCCAACACAGGCTCTCCAGGAAGTGAGTAGATTCAGACCCTGTTGTGTTAGGAATTTGGCAAATGCAACCTAGAACGGGCCTGTTGGCAGCACACACTCGTCCTACTGGGCCTCAACAATCATGTCGTAGAGTTTTATTTTCTGCCTTCAACTGTTGGGAGAGTCTTGGCGGGAGCGGGCTCTCTCAGACTAGCTGGTCCTGCTGGATGGCTTTCCGGCCCGCCCTACAGATAACGGGGATGTGTCGGACCTTGCCTCTTCCAGGACAGCGTTGTCCTCCTGCTGGATAGTCAAACTCCCTTCCCTGCAGATTATGTCCCCTCAACTTAGATAGACTGTCAGGCTGACACCATCCCTGGTGCCACAGCAGGCACCTGAGTACTTTGTAGAGCACATTATTCCTTGGTAACAGAGGACTTTGAACTAGGGTATAAAAGAGGGATAGATGGTCCCACTTGTATAAACAACTGGCAGGCAGGTGATGCACTCTCACATTGCATTTATGCTATGCACACCAACACCCTAAACACGCACTTGATGTTATTGCAAAGTCTGGGCACAGGCATAGAAATGGAGCATTACATGGGTGTGTCAGTAGGAAGCCCCTCCACTGACCATGATGCAAAGATCTCATCAGGCTATTGATCCTTACAACAGGGTGCATTGCCATCACTGCTCTAGCTGTTAAACCCATGACAGTCCTCTGCCTTAAGTGAGGGCACACTTGGTGTGACCCTCCAGGTCCCAGGACCGGTCCAAGATCTCTCATAGTCCCTTGTTAGATGTTGTACAGTACTGGGGTGGCAGAAAAATCGTACGTAATTGTTTTGTGGTAGATTTTCCCCAGTAACGTGCAGTTACTAGTTTGGCGCTATGGACTGGGGAGTTCCCACGAGGAACAGATTCTTCTCCCTGTCAAACCACATGCCATTCACTATTACTTAGTGTTTTTCTGCTTTTATTTACCACTTGTTTTAAGCAGGTGGTAGATATATGCATGTGGTTGGTTGGGGGGAGATGGGTGAAGCAGGGGAGGGAAGAGGAAAGCACTTTCTAACAGAGGGAAGAATTGTGTGTTTCCCCCAGTTAGTAAAAAAACAGCACAAATCTTGGCTGCTTCTGCTGCACCCAGAGTCTTGTGGGTCTTTTCAGTCAAATTTTTCTGTCTGGTAAAAAATGGTGTCCTGTTTTTCTGCACCCGGTAAATCCAGGTGCAGAAAAGCCTAACAATTGATAATCAGGTGGAATAAAATGAACACATGAAAGTACTCCTTAATTTCATTGCCCTTGATTCATACTCTGGACCATAGTTGAGGGATAGGTCTAGGCATAGTCCTAGCAGGACACAATAGATTTGCGTGCGGCAGAGGCCAGAACTCAAAAGTCAGGATACCAGATACAAGTAGGTGGTAACTCAGGGCAGGGGGAAATGCCTGTTGTCCATGGAGGGGAAATTCCTGTCCCAGAAATCTACATTAAAAATTAATGAATAGTATTCTTTTTTAAATATCTGTTTGGTGCCAGTCCATATGACTTTCATTTCTGCCTTTGGGATTCTATGTTAAAACTCCATAGAGTACAGGTATCCTTTGTGAGCTTAATAAAATGTTGAAAATTCTACAAATCCTCACTCCTACATCCAAGTACTCTCAGGCTACAGTTCTACCCTCTGCTCTGTCTGAAGGACAGCTCAACATTTTCAAAATTCTGCAATTCTGCATTGATTTGGCTTGTTAAATTATATTTTTGAAAATGTACATGTATTAACTATTTAATTTTAATACTATAGGTGATTGAAATTACGGATGAAGAAAGCAAGATTTAGCACCTGTCAACCGAATGTCCGTGCCATAAGAAGGATTATTTTGAAAAACTGAAGGACATCCAGCATTCTAAGTTTAAACAATTCCCAAAATCTAGGTGTGGCGAGGAAGTGGGAGCTGAGGAAAGTACTATACCTGTAAGTGAAGTCTCTAATTTTGCATTTCATTAACCCAGAACAAAGCCATATCTGTCCACACAGCATCAGAAATAATGTCAGAAAGACCAATCACAGCATCCTCATCTGAAATATTATCAGAAAGACAAATTGCCTCAGCATGACAGAATAACTTTCTTCTAAAGCATCATTTAATTCCAGAGAGGAAGCACACAGTGCATAAAAGTAAGTTAAAACAAAGGGTTTCTTCTGCAAACCATCAAAGAAAACACACTGAAAGAAGACTCCAAAGCTGACACGTTCAACTACCAAAAGATTGGAAAATCACCCTTGTTCTACAACTGTTTTTAACCAGTTATGCAAGTTTCAGACTATCTGCCTCTGGATAGAACACCACGACCCACTCTGCTCACTCTTGCGAAAACCTTAAAAATTCACCACTTTATTGTGTTCATGATCATCTCAGATTGTTTCCTTTTTATTGTGTACTGTTCTGTAATTCTATGTAAATCGCCTCAACCTTATCTGTTGTGAAGGAGTGATATGTAAAACTGTTAAATATAAAAATGGATTAAATGAGCACCTTTGAGCTATATCTAATGTAAATAAATCCTCGTCTTCAGAACTACAAACCTTAACCTTACGCCAAACATAGAAAGGGTAAAAGGAACTGATGTTCTGCGACCCATGATCCACAATTGTACTGTACATGTTTTAACACCCTCAGTTACTGCTGTTACGTCAGTGCAAAAAGGTACTTATCAGTTTAATTATTAAATATCAGACTAACACCTTATCACTGCTTTGCTGAGGACCTATACAAATAAATTTGAGAAAAACTTCAGTCACAAAATAAGTTTCTGCCGGAGAGACTATAACCTAAAGACTATTATCTGCTTCCAGACATATTTTGCTCAATTCAAGCGTTGAGAAGATTACACACAATTTCTTTTATCTAAACAAGCCTGACTCTAAAATCGAGTTCACTCTTACCCTGGCATATAAGCAAGAGTAAACTATATGTAGGGATATTAACTCTAGGAATACACCTTCTAAAAACATTGCCTGTGAGAACAAATTCAGTGTTCAAGCCTGCCTCAATCAAGGCAAAATAACCGAAGTTGGAGATAAAAGTTACCTGTGCTGAAAAAAATACAGCCATAAATCTTATCTCACAGAATCTGACAGAATGCACACTGGGGTAGACCACTTTCAGTGCAAAGTATGCCAAAAAAGTTTCAGGCGTAAATCTTATCTCACTGAGCATATGAGAATCCACACTGGGGGAAAGCACTCTCCGTGCAAAGTATGCCAAAAAGGTTTCAGGCGTAAATCTTATCTCACTGAGCATATGAGAATCCACACTGGGGAAAAACCTTTTCAGTGCTCTGAATGTCAGAAAAGGTTTAGTATCAAACCGAGTCTAAATCGACATGCATTAACCCACTCTGTGGAAAAACCTTACCAGTGCGCTGAATGCCAAAAAAGTTTCAGCCTTAAATCTTATCTCACTGAACATATGAGAATCCACTCTGGGGAAAACCCTTATCAGTGCTCTGAATGCCAGAAAAGGTTTTGTAACAAACAGAGTCTATCTCGACATGCAATAACCCACTCTGTGGAAACACCTTATCAGTGCCCGGATTGCCAGAAATGTTTCAAAGACAAAAGCAGTCTCACTCAGCATACAAGATACCACTCTAAGGCTAAGGAAAAACGTTATCAGTGCCCTGAATGCCAGAAATGTTTCAGTGATCAAAGCACTCTGACTCGGCATACAAGAACCCACACTGGGGAAAAACCTTATCAGTGCACAGAATGCCAGAAATGTTTCATTGACAAAAACAGTTTCACTCGGCATACAATAACCCACACTGGAGAGAAACCATATCAGTGCTCTGAATGCCAGAAATGTTTCAGTTACAAAAGCAGACTCACTGAACATATAAGAATCCACACTGGGGAAAACCCTTATCAGTGCTCTGAATGCCCAAAACATTTCAAACTTAAATCACTTCTAACTGCACATGTGAGATTCCACACTGGGGAAAAACCTTATCAGTGCTCTGAATGCCAGGAAAGGTTTTGTAACCAACAAAGTCTTTCTCAACATGCAATAACCCATTCTGTGGAACCGCCTTATCAGTGCTCTGAATGCCAGAAAAGTTTCAGTATAAAAAGTAGTCTCACACGGCACATAAGAATCCACACTGGGGAAAACCGTTATCAGTGCTCTGAATGCCAGAAATGTTTCAGTGAAAAAAGCTGTCTCACTCGGCATACAAGAACCCACACTGGGGAAAAACCTTATCAGTGCTCTGAATGCCAGAAATGTTTCAGTGAAAAAATCCATCTCACGCTGCATATAAAAACCCACACTGGGGAAAAACCTTATCAATGCTCTGAATGTCAGAGAGATTTCAGAAACAAAAGTAGTCTCACTCAGCATATAAGAACCCACACTGGGGAAAAACCTTATCAGTGCTCTAAATGCCCAAAAGATTTCAAACTTAAGTCACTTCTAACTGCACATGTGAGATTCCACACTGAGGAAAAACCTTATCAGTGCTCTGAATGCCACAAATGTTACAGGCTGTCTCACTCGGCATCTAAGAACCCACACTGGGGAAAAACCTTATCAGTGCTCTGAATGCCACACATCTTTCAGTGAAAAAAGCTGTCTCACTCAGCATATAAGAACCCACACTGGGGAAAAACCTTATCAGTGCTCTGAATGCCAGATATGTTTCAGTAATAAAAGTCGTCTCACTAAGCATATAAGAACCCACACTGGGGAAAAACCTTATCAGTGCTCCGAATGCCAGATATGTTTCAGTGTAAAAAGCCGTCTCACTCTGCATATAAGAACCCACACTGGGGAAAAACCTTATCAGTGCTCCGAATGCCAAAAATGTTTTAGCCAAAAATCGAATCTCAATGAACATGTGAGAATCCACACTGGGGAAAAGCCTTATCAGTGCTCCGAATGCCAGCTATGTTTCAGTGTAAAAAGCCGTCTCACTCTGCATATAAGAACCCACACTGGGGAAAAACCTTATCAGTGCTCCGAATGCCAAAAATGTTTTAGCCAAAAAACTCATCTCACTGAACATGTGAGAAACCACACTGGAGAAAAACATTATCAGTGTTCTAAATGTCAGAAAAGATTCAGAGGTAAAGATGGTTACATGCACCATAAGAAAACTCACCATCAAAAATAATTCAGTGCTCCGAATGGCCGAAAAGCATCAATTTTAAATGCAATCTCACTCTACATGAGCAGATGCACACAGGGAAAGAACATTACCAATGCTGTGAATGCCGGAAATTCCTATTTGATAGGCACAGCCTCACTAAGCGACTCCATACTGATGAAAATCCTTATGAGTGCTCTGAATTCCATAAAAGCTGCAGAGAAAAATTACTACATCGCATCCAAAATGCCTCGGCACGACTGATCCTCGACGTACCACGCTGTAGCCACATCACCCCCCACCTGAGAAACCTGCACTGGCTCCCCGTCAACAAGAGGATATTCTTCAAACTCCTCACTCACGCACACAAGGCACTCCACAAGACCGGCCCAGCCTACCACAACAGGCAGCTCTCATTCTACATCCCCAACCGTCAGCTCCGCCGACCTCTCACTCGCCACCGTCCCGCTCATCCGAAGAACAACCACCTGACCTTCAGGAGGATACTCAAGACATGGCTGTTCGATTAGTAGCGCGCCCCTCCCCCCGACCCCCCCCAGCGCCTTGAGACCCTTGCGGGTATGTAGTGCGCTTTACAAATGATTGATTGATTGATCTATTCAAGCAACAGCAATTACTTTGGAAACAGTTATCCATCTGCTGTTGAATAACAGATTGCTGGCTCCACGTATACAGGTATGGGTCTCGGACACGACGTTTGTTATATCTATAATTTTTTCTGCACCATCCTTGTATACAGGAATGAGTCCCTGAACCTACCTTTTTGTTTAAATTGAATCTTTTGTGCATTGAGTGCGTCTTTTCTTTTTTTTTCTTGTCATGAAAACTTATAGAATGCTGCATTCGTGTTAAAGATATGGAAGTTTCAAAGCACACTCGCTCATGTCGTAGGAAAGTACTCAGTGCACATGTGGCAGGTGTTGTGTCTTGAAAACAAAGCACGCTGCACCCATGCTGAGGTCAACTGTTTTAAGCGAATTTCCTCCATTGCATCGCAGCCTTGTTATTGCAGTGCACATCAAACACGTCCACTGGTTTCAAATTGAAGAATGCTTCATTTATGTTTAAACTAGGCAGTGTTATCATGTGCCTTACCGCTGCTTATTTTGATGGGGCAGTTGCTTCTGAAATCTAAGCACGCTGTACAGGCCAACTAGCTCTAAGAGTCTTTTTTTCCCCATAACACCACATGTTTGAACAAGGTTCTGCCTTTGTTCACCCTTTGCTGCCGCAACACACATTTGTTATGAGGCACGAGCCATCAAAAGCTTTGATACACAAACTTCAAGGCGGACACACGACTGCCTCCACGGTCTTGGCGTGTCTCCCCCTAGTGTTAAACACCATTACACTGCCCGCTTGTCTCAATAGACCTTAGTGACTTATGAATACATGCTTGGGAAACCTATTAGGGACTTCACAGCGACACGAAAATACCTCAATCACTATTAAAGACACCGCCTATGAGTAGTCAGTCAGTCAGTCAAATAACTATTCGATTCAAGTGAATCATAAAGGTTTGCAGAAAGATCATACATTCATTTAAAATACATACAATGCAGTGCACAGAAGTTGATTCTGGATTAAACAGGTGCAAATAAAATAATTCACAGTTAACGTTTCCTAACTAAAAATACAGTTTAGATAAAGCTAAGCACAGAGCTGCAGATAATGACGGTAGATAGCGACCTCAGATGATTAAAACCCTTATTATAAGAACAGGGACGAATATCTCCTAGGATAGGCATAATAAAGCGGGCCCTTGGATCTTTATAAAGTGTGCAAAAAAGCATGAGGTGCATTGTGCTCTGCTTGGCTACATTATTACACGGACAGGGGGTCAATCTCTCACACCACCCCCCCTGTTTTGGAAAAGCCACAAGAAAATGCAATGTGCTTAAACGAAGTCTGGTCATTAGGAAGCGTGAGTGGACCTGGGTAGTGAATGACAGATACAATTGTTGCTGATTTAAAAGTGCACGATCCACTGTATTATTGTCCTGATTCGACAAACTTAAAAACGTATAATAAGCATTTTTAATAACCATCTTCACATTAAGTTGAATAGACTCTGGATTTTTGTAAAGATTTTCAAGGCCCATCTTTTTCTTTTTCTTAACGAAGCCATGGAATCGCCATTGCGTTATCAAGATTCATACAGTCCCTTAGAATGCATCTTGAGAATAATAAGTCTTCTGAGGTCCAGATTTTCCTCCATAAAAGTAAAGGGGCGATATTGATTCTGTCAGTAACATATTCTAGGCCCACCTCCGAATGACAAAATGAGGTAGGAGAACTACCAGCGATAAGTAAGAGTTGTTTTAAAAAGTTTTCTAATGTTTGAATCTGTGCACTTTTGTAATATCCCCATACTCCGGCCCCATAGGTGGCCACTGACAGACATTTAGATTTGTACAATGTTTTCAATTCAGCTGCCGGCTTATGGCCTAGTTTACTGGCAGAACGAAACAGCCCCTCTATAGATCTATTAGTTTGTTGTAGCCTCATCATGATCAAATTGTCCCAGCTCAATTTATTATTAAAAAGATTCCCCAGATAGGTCAAAGTTGGCACTTTATTAATAATTATATCATTTACTGTATATTTGCGAGATTTAGTTTTGTTTGGACCGCAGGTCATAATAAAAGATTTACTCAAATTGACCTTAAGGTTCAGTCCTGTCATAAATTCACTAAAGGCAGTCAGACGTTTTTGTAAACTGTTTGCTGTTAAGGTCATCAGGACAGTATCGTCCGGATAGGACAGTAAAGGTACCCTTTTACCTGCAATCATTGGAAAATCCAATTGTTGTTGAAGCAGGAAATGCTCTAAGCCCTTAGTATAAACCAGGAATAGAAAAGGGGCCAATATACAAGCCTGGCCTACTCCCTCAGTTGAAGCAATTACTTTAGTCTTTTCTCCCCCTGGGCCATACCGGATAGCTACAGTGGTAGAAACATGTAATCTGCGCAACAGAGTAACAAGCGGTTCCTCCAAACCCATGGCATCCATTAATGACCACATTTTACCATGACAAACTGTATCAAAGGCGCTGGCCAAGTCCATGAAGGCCAAATGGATCGAAGCACCCCTGGCCTTCATGTACTTGCCCATAACCAACGACAGATTGAGGCACTGCTCGGTAGTTCCCCTTCCCTTCCTGAAACCAAATTGGGAGTTCACTACAAGGCCGGAAGTATTGGCCCATGACTCCAGGCGTGCAAGGATTACCCGCCTAAGCAACTTCCATGATGCATCTATCATAGAAATAGATCTATAGCAAGTGGGGTCACTTCTGTTTCCCTTCTTAAAAATTGGTGCCACCACAGCATTTTTCCACGACGATGGAATACGACCCACAATTACTGCTTTAAACTTGTTGAGTAACAATGGAGTACATATTTGTAAATTACTTTTAAATAGGTCCCAGGGCTTTTAGGGAAATACCCTTTCTCAATGCCTCCTCAAACTCCCCCAGTGAAAGTGATGTGCTAAACTGTTGCACGGTTTCTATATTAATACTTATTTCCTCCTCACATTCGCCTAATAGGACACCCTTTGGATTGAATATTTTAGCAAAATGGGTCTCCCAGGCCACTCCCGTTATGTTAGTATCCATGGCCCTTGACTCATTAGGGAAGAGTGGGCGGTTTATCACCTCCCGGAAACCCCTGGAATCCTTCAAGGCACTTGCTCTTTCAAGGTCGTCCCAAGCCTGCCTTCTCAGTTCGTCCTTTCTCTGTTCAATTACCTTTTTATAGTTCTGCCTGGCTGCCCCTATTGCATCCCTATCCCGGGGGACTACATGGAGAGCCTTCTTCAGTTCTTTTTGCGGAACACTCTGTATTAAACCATCTTATGTCAGGGGTACTACCCTTTCTTATTGATCTGTGCAAGCTTTTGGCCACGTCATCACAAATTTTTTCAACAGTTCTTATTACATCTGGCTGTGATGTTTCGGTTACGCAGGTCATTACTTGTGTTAGATTCATTTTAATAAGAGACTCCTCAAAAGCCTTATGATTAATTGTGTCCCATTTTAGCCTTATCCCACGATTTTGATGATATATTATTGGACATTCTGAAACCTTACCCTTTTGCACCACAACACACAAAGAAACAGTAAGAGGATTATGGTCACTAGCAGAGTTAGGTTCAACTGCAAAAATGTTGACAAGGTGTGAGTACCTACTAGAAATCAACATGCCTATGAGAATTTGGACGGTTTTTAATCTACATGGGCACACTTTATCTTTACACTTGTTTGTGAAATGCCTAGAACTGTTACAGCCTTCCAGAATACTTATTTTATTACCATCCTCCCCTTCCTATAATTCTTTTATAGGGCGGAGAGTCACCCTGAGCCTCATGCCACGGTGAGTTGGGGCTCATTTCCCGACGTCTGCGGATTAACCCTTCTACAGTATAGTGTTATTGTAGTAAATCCTGTACTAAGATTAACCAGCATTGACTATACAGTATATGGTTATGTCCCGTTGGGACGGTTTTGTATGTCCTGGACTGAATAGCTTTGAAATGTAACGCTAGCACAGTTGTTCAAATGTCTGACCTAGATTTTTTCAAACCATTCTTATATTTCCTATGTATTTATTCGTTTAGGTACCACCATTGAATTCACCACTCTATGAAGATTAATATGATCACTAGATGGTTTTGTATATATAAACCCTTCTTTATACTTATATTGGTTTGTACACCATTTTTATTGATGGAGTACATTGAGGAGCAGCACTTTTTATTGGGTCCTAAAGAAAGCAGCAAACACCTCTTTGGAGGGTTAATAGGCTGAAACATGTTGACCTCTAATTGACACTAACAGTGCATATATATTTCTCCAACAGTGCCCCGATTTTAATCCTGGCCCAGGGACGTACAAATAATGGAAACCACATACCCTTTAGCAAGTTTTAACTTTCACTCTGCTGCCCCCACTACCCTCAGCTCATTATTGTGGTATTTAGTATACCTTTCTCCGCAACAAAACATGCCTGAACTCCTCCCTCTTAGTGAGGGGGTTGTATCACGGTGCAAGGAGATTCCCAATGAGGAAGTATGCCAACTATGGTGGGTGAGGGAAATCGTCCTTTTAAAGGAATATTTCATCTTAGCTAGGTCTTCATTTGCAACAGAAATCCTCTTAGACCCAAGGGTTTCTTGATTGAGGTAGAAATAAATTTTTACCCTTCATTGTACGTTTAAGCACAGGCCATTGCTTGAAATGTTGTGATCAATGTAAGGAAAATACTCTGTGCACTGAGAAAATGTGTTAAAATAACAGAAAGTTGATACTCTCATTTAATACCTTCTCATACCTGGATTTATCTAGAAGAGAAGTCTGTTAATTCTAGCACATTTTTGATACCACAAGGTATAAGAAATTAGGGGATCTTTATCTGATATCTTTATCAGTAAATTATCTGAAATTATTGGACATAAACTTTTGCAAGTATTAATTCTAAAGATAAAGTTCTATATTTGTATGTTCTAAACTAACCCCAGTGCGTATGAATACAATAACCACCGCCGCTCTCAAATAAATATTGTGCTTGTTTTAGTTTGAAAGGTAAATGATCTAGGAGAAACCAGGACCTGTAAGTATTTTCCTCAGGAAGTTTCAAGTTAGAGAGTGAAAACACTTTTTAGAATACCCCAAACATTGTGATAAAAATATTTCAATATGTTGGACAAAAATAATAGGTACATTGCATGACAATATTGAAATGGGAAATAAAATAACAGGAACAAATATTTACACCACATGACAAAAATATTAGAGACTACATTTCAGCAATATCGAAAATACTGAGGTTCATGTACTAATAATCCATTTGGTAAAATTGGTTGTTTGTGGAGTCAGCAAACTACTGTGTCTGTGATTGCTTTTAAATAAAGGCATTTTTAATGCACCACATCATTTTACTTTCAGATTTACAAATGTCCCCCCGGGTTACTACCTCCAGTTAATGTTTTTCAGCCCACATACGGTTTCAAAGCTTAATACAAACCTTAAGGATGTATTAAAGTATCCTGAAGGGACCCTATTAACATTTCCCTTCCAAATTCTGAATTGTGAAGTGGGCTTGGTACATTTCAAAAAGGGGGTTAGCATTTGCAAACTCTGTGAATTACCGAACCAGTTGTTATTTTTTAACAATAAGACTATTTTTCTCAATTCCCTCCATATTAAGTTTGCTAATAATGTTAGTTGAATGATAACCTGTGCACGAACCTATTTTGTATTAGTGTTGCTTCAGATCAAATAAAAACCATCACACATAACTCTTACACAATACTTAAAGCCAGCATTTCTGACATCCATCTTTAATGTTTTGTTAAATATATTTGCAAATGTTGTCACTTAAACAGGAAAGCAGCTAAAGCGGTCTCTGGACATAAAATAGGATGTATTGATAATCTTTAGATACATTTTTTGAGTTTCATGAACAATGTGTCTCTTCTGGGTTTTCTCTAAATCTCTATAATAAACATATTCAATCCTTTTAGATGTGATCTGTTTGTACTGGTTTCTATTGCAGACAATAATCTAGATTTAGAGCCAGGATCAATTCCACCCAGGCTTTTAAAATCTATTTATCATTGATCTCTTTTAGTGTTATCGCAACTAAAACTGTAATAGAACTGATCTGAGAGATGGACCTTCAAGTATTATGCTCAGTCAATTTATTGAACAAACTATGGAGTTAAAATCTGAATAGATTAGATCAACAAGCATTGCCTGGCCACTGTATTTTACATCAATAGATTACTTATCATAACATTTTCACTCATCTTCTATTTTTCGCGGAGCTCGTGCTGGGTCTGTTTGAACTTTTTTTAAATTTGACATTTAAATGTCCAAAAGTTCAGGAATTCTAGTTTCAAGCCTGGTCCAACCTTAATGAATGCTACACCAAAAGATGCCCTTCTGTTCCTACATTTTATTTTGCACCATGATTCAGAAATGGCATGTGTTTGCTTTCGGAGGTAAAATTCTAAACATCTTTATTGTTGTTGCCAACTGAAACATTATCACTAATTGGGAAGATAACAACAAGTGGTCCTGTGATGCTTGCTGGAATGGGAAGTGTTTTACAAAAGTGTGTGGATTTTGTATATATTTAAAATTGTTGATCTCCAAAAAGGCCTAAATCAATAAATTGAATTGAAATTCAAGTTTATCATTTTAATCCTATTGTTGGAAAAGATGTGATTTTGAACCCCGTGAGGTGGTTCCTTTCCAGAAAGCATTCAGGTTGTAATCATGAGTCAAATAATGCTGAGAAGGTTAAAATATTCAAATATAATTCTAATTACACATGAAATGTTCATTGTTCAATATATTTCTCTTAGTATTTTCATGTGCAGACTTTATTGCTTAAGGAAAATAATTAGTATTTGTTTTTCTACATGTAGGAAGCATTACATTAATGAAATCACTGTATCCTACCTTCTTTGTTTCCTTTCCTGTTCTTTATGAACGTTTCCATTGTTGAACTTTAAAGATTGCCCGAAATTAGGAATTGTGCTCTACATAACTTTGCTGTGTTACAGTGGTTGATTTTTATGTACTACTTTTGTCTCTTATGTGTATGGCAACTGATGTTTTGTTTTGCTTTAATAATCAGCTTATCTTTATTAGGTTTTATTATTCAATAAAATGTTTCAAACGCAACAAATGGTAGTTGATATGTATTTACAACTGCAGCATTTTTATTGTATGGGCAGTTTCAAAGTGGGTTGACGGAGGACCACATTGGATTCAGCAGGGAGAGGTTTGAACAGGTGATTGGGGGTATATGTAAAGTTGGAAGTAGGGGGAACAACGCATGTACATTGTGTGGACTGTGACTCCTGGAGTTATTGTGAGGGATACCATGCTACCCTGAAAATGAATCCCCTAGTGATTATGATTATTATCAACAAACTTTATTCAGTTTTATAAAAGAAAACCACAAAAGTCATACATAAAATGATAAAACATCTTCCAAGTTACAGATTGACAAATATAATATGTACAAGTTAATCAGAGCACAAGGTAAAAATTTATGAATTACAGTACAGAAGTTAATCGCAGCTTGACCTGAATCTAACAGCGAACCGTAAAAAGTAAAGCGTATGCAAAACAGTGTCATTAGAGAAGAGTTGTAAAAAGATAAGAGCTGGTCTCACCCTCCTAAACCCCACTTTTTTGAGAATGGGAATAACTTTCTAGGGACAGCATAAAAACTATAAAACATTATAAAGTGCATCATGTCCTGAGGTGACTCACTGTTGCAGCCACAGGGCATGAGGCACTGGCCTCTGTGGAAGCCGCAGGAGTGTGCCATTAGGTAATGGAAGAGGTTGAGCCAAAACCGGGTCAATAGAAAACGATCATGGATGCTTTTAAGCCCTAGAAGATAAGGTTCGTGGTTGGTAAAGTTTTTAGCACAATGTACTTACGCACACTAAGGTTATACATCTTATTTCCCTCTCTATCACAGTGGCTCATTCTTAACAAACACTCTTTGACCAGAGAAAGGTCCCTCTTACATCTGCGCTCAGGGTTAGCGAATAGTTCCTACCTACCCTGGAGAGGCCAACTCTTATATACTGGAACCAACGGATGCGTGAGACACGGTCAAGTGAAAGGCATTCCTGTAAGATGTCTTTGCTGAGTGTATTTTCTTGCTTAGCCCAAATATTAAGCCACAAAACCAGGGGACGGAATGCCAGTACATCTGAGAGGAAAGGCATCCCCAATTCTTCGTGCACAACATAAAACGGGGTGCTTTGTGGGACTGAAAGGCCCATCGCAGGAAAGAATTTTCAGCACTTTACACTGCCCCTACCCCAATGTGGCCCAATATCTCACGCCCATAACTAACCTTTGAGATATATTTGGCTTCATATATCTTCAAAAGATCCTATATTTGCTTCCCTCCCACTCTGTTGGCAAAGTTAAAAACAGCTGCATAAGTTTTCCCTAGGTCCCCTTTCTTCCAAGTAAGCAAAGGGCACCAACTCAAGGAATCGTCAAACACAACTCCCAAATAGGAGAAAACATTGGTCTTTGGCATTGACGAAAGTCCGAGTTTAAAAGTGAACTGCTTAGCTTTACGATGTCCCACCTGCATAATGCACGACTTGGCATGATTAAATGAAAGGTCCAAGTCCTCCATAAAAAGGGAAAAAGAATTCAGAAGAAGTTGTAGGCCCCTAATTGTCCTCGCCAAGAGGACTGCGTCATCCACGTATCGGAGGACTGGCAGGCTACGCTTGCCTACCTGGGGACAATCCGCATTTGTGGCCGAGAGGGCCTTCTCTAAGGAATTAATATATAGGTTAAAAAGAAAGGATACTAAAATGCACCCCTGACACACTCCTCACTTAAAGTCAAGCTAACGGGACACTTTCAGATCCTTTGAATAGCGGACAACCGCAGTTGAATCACAGTGAAGATCCCTCAGAAATATAATGATGTTATTGTCAATGCCAATGGAGGACATCAACTGCCACAGCTTGGACCTATTGACACAGTTGAATGCTGGGGACAGGTCCATGAAGGCTAGGTATATGGGGCTGGAACGAGCCACAGTGTATTTGTTCAGGACCATGTACAGGTTTAAACACTGTTTCACAGTGGAACGACCTGATCGAAAGCTGTTTTGGATATCGGATACAAAGTTGTTTTCATCAACCCAAGATACAAGTGTGTCAAGTACCATGCGGCCCACCACCTCCACCACAGAGTCCAGCAGAGAAATGAGCCTATAACAATAGGTACTGTCCCGTTATCCCTTTTCAAATACCAGCACTATAATCGATAAAGCCCAAGAATCTGGGCGGCCAATCTGGACTGCAGCATAGATGACAGCTGTGAGGACAAACACCCTAGGTTTCTACGTGGGCGGTGTGGAGATCTGGCAGGATTCTATCTGGCGCGGGGGCCTTGTTTTTAGAGAGACCCAGATTACCGCCTCTCACCTCTTGCGTGGTGAAAATAAGTTGCAACTTGCTTTCCACCCTTTCCTGCCCCTCAGTTGGCGGGGTATACGACTGGAAGATACCCTCAAAATGATGTATCCAATCATCCTCTGTGATTTGGGCATCCAGTAAATTAGCATTACTTGCAGATAAAAATGGGCTGTTAATAATGCCCCAGAACTTTGAGCTATTACACAGAGTACTAGCCTTCACTACATCGATCCAGGCCTCCTCCTTCTGGGCAGACTTGCGAGTTGCTTGAGTAGCCTTGTATGCTCTTCGTAGGCTTTTGACCTCCAACCGGTCTCTGGGCTTTAAAACCCAAGGCCTGTCTCAGGTTCCTGGAAGCCTGGGAGCATGCCGAATCAAACCATCTTGGACATGGTTGCTTACAGCCCCCACCCGGGTCCCGTAGTAACTTCCTTCTGACAGTAGACATGGATCCAAATGCACCCATGATGTCCGGAGCACTTGCCGCATCATCGAAACAAGTGGCAAACTCGCTCCGACACTGAGATAAAAGGGACTCGTGGAGTAGCTCTGGGACAATACACTTTACGCTCCTTCCCGCTTCCACTGCTTTAAGGGGGACACCAGCTCCCCAGCCCACCTTGGTGTGTCCGAGTGTTCGGGTCCAGCCTGTTAAGACACAAATGGGGTTGTGGTCACTACATTCACTCGCCTGCACAGAAAAATCGGTAACCAGAAAATAAAAGGGGGTTGATACAAAGGTGAAATCAATAAAGGTCTCACACCCTCTCCCAAAAAGGTGGGAGTAATGTCTTTTTTCACTGAAGGCAGCGTATTCATTACAGATGTTAGATCAAATTCAAGCAAGATGGAATTAAGCTCAATAACCTGGGTAGTATGTTCCCTGTGTAAGCCTGCTTGTCATGCACAACCCATAGCTTCCACTCCTCCTTTCCTGATGTCCCCACACATGAGTGTTAAAATCCCGTTAAAAAAATGTAGTGATAACTCTGACCTTTCAACATGCTATGCTGAAGTACAGACCCCAGCAGAGTTATATTACCCTCATCCGCATGTGTAACTCCCGCGTTGTAAAAGTTTACCAGAAGTAGCTTGCTCTTTCCAATGGACAACAACATCACATGTAAATTGGGAGAGACGTATAGTGAGGTAGCGGAGATGCCAAGGACAGCTAGATAAACAAAGGTGATAAGCCCCCCCTTGGCTCTCCTTGACCTGGACGGGGTAGCTGGACCGAAGAGGGTTTTATAGCCATCAGGGTGATAATTATTGTCTACAGCCCATATTTCCTGGCGGCATATCACATCAAAACTCTTAACATGGGCCAACGGTGTTCTTGATCTTGCTCTCCTGCCCCGCTATATTCCAAGAAAGAAATTTACACCCTCCATTCACTCTTTTCTTTTTTTAAATATCTTTATTGGTCTTTTTCATAATATTCCGTTTTCTTACAATACATGGCAAAGCAAAAATGTGGAGAATACAGTGTATATGTGTAACGTCCTCTTAATAACATTATAATAGAATAACTGTTCCTATTTCAGCAACACGATTTCACATGTATAGTCTCACATCAGCTTATTGCTAATAGACAGTTTGACATACATTGTTGCGATTGCCCGCCCACCACATATCTCTGCAGCTTTCAAGTGCCTATGCTAGAATAAAAATATAAAGAGAACAAAGGGACATGTTTCTAACGTCACATGCTAATATTTCCCACATTATTTAAGTCCTTTGTGTCAAATGGACACAGCGTTATCAGGCGCTGGAGACCTATACATGTGACCTGTTCGATATTACAATGAAGCGGGTTTTGCCAAAGAAGAATAGGGATGGTGCATGATTATAACAACAGACACACCTATAATGCATATTTTATCGAAATGAAAAATATTGTGCAACAAAACTAAAGGGCTTCTATCTGGAAAAAGTATGTTAACCATTGCCTTACTGAGTGTGGGACCGGTTATTGCACGAATAACTACTTGGAGACTCATTGGGACTCAACTCGGACTCATGTATGTGTAGGGGACTAATGTCAGAGCACTAGGCGTCGGGGCAGGAAAGAACAGGGCCCCCAGTACATCAGACGTCCCCCACGGGGTATCATCTAGTAGAAAGCGATAGGCATCCACCGCTATCTCTCTCCCCACCGCCCGGAAACTTCAATTAGTATATCATGGGGTCGCTGGCTCAGTGTCATTGCCCTCCCCGTTTACTCCATTTCTGAAGGCCGTAAGTATGGTGTCCCATTGTTGCGCTATGGGGCACTTGCGGATCCCTGCCGTTTCCTTCCTGTGTAGCGCTGTACTCTCTACCTGTGCCCATATTTTAAGTGAGCTTATCCAGCCGTTAATTTCTGGGGGATCTGCCTGCTTCCACCGTTTTGTAATTAAGTGCTTGGCAGTTATTAAACCTAGGTCTCTGAAGGAGGTGTCGCTACACTGCGCCAGAGTTGCAGCGACCTCTCTCCAGTAGCCTTGAAGGGAGGTGCAAGACCAAAGCATATGGAGCAGATCCACATTGGGCTGCTGACAGCGTGGGCATTACACCCTCCATTCACACTCAATACCTGCTCTGGGGGCGATACATTTCCCTGGGATGCGGGTGCCACAGGGTCTGAGGGACCCACACATAGTCAATCGCAATCTTCCAATGAGCTCAGAGGAGTAAACCTATTTGCTGTGTTACCACTATAATCCTCTCTGCACGACCCCTGTGACTCACCTCTTGGAGCCGCTCGCGCTGGGACCTAAGTTAGTAATAATTGAGTCTGTAGAAGTATCTCAGCAAGCGTGTCAAGATTGCTGAGTTCCAGCACTTGTAGTTAGACTGGGCAACCGTGGTTAAGATTCGGTTTACCATGACGGGATTGTTAAAATTGATGATAAGGCAGTCCCCTAGCCAGGATTTCTTGGCGCTACCAACCCACTGTGTCCGGTGCACCATGAGAGTTTGGTTTTCCACCCTAAGCCCAGGGGCAATGTTGGAATTGAGCCAGTGCACCACCTTATTGTTCAGCTGGTAAAAGTCTTCCTTGGTCCCGGGGTTGGGGCATGTTACTCTAGCTAACACCACAACAAGCGGAGTGGACTCAGGTAGGGGTAGTGCTCACCAGAGTTAACTGGATGTCTACTGCTGGTATTGAAAGTGATTATTCAGTCTGCATGTCATCATTTTCTAATGAAATAGAGGATTTGAGACATTTCTTAAAACATGCCCTAATTTTTCTTTCTACAGCACTAACCATAATTTCTATGACAAAATAAACACCCTAATTTTATTTCTTTTTAAATAAAGTGATTTAAGTGTTACCAGTATATTCCAATCAAGATGGCTTCAGGTGTGCCATGCGGTTGTCATAAGTAGGACTGTTAGCGCTCTACTTGTTCTTTAGAACACTCTGGGAAGCTGCAGTAGAACACTAAGGAATCAGCTGACAGTCTCTGCCCTTGTTGGATGTACATGTTGTATTGAGAATGTCAGACTTCATTCACACATGACTATGAAACATAATGTGAATTTACAGAAAATATGCTCACAGTTTAGCTTCTGGAGCACCTTCCAAACCTCTATTGGACAAGCATGAGAAAATAGTTTTCTCACTGCTAAGTCCAAGCGGGCTTTACAGTCTCCACAAACATGTGGCTCCTTTCCTCGCTCCTTTTACAGAGGAGCCTCCAAAAACATCAGCACAGATACCTCATCTTTCTTTAAAATCGCGACCCAAACATCCCCCAATAAAGGATATTTTAGAGGAGGATATAGAGCAAATAATAACAGATGGAGAGGCCGAGGTAACAACAACCCTCGCACCTCCACTGCTGCTAAACAGGGACTTCCCTACATGGCCCCCTCGCACAAGTGGCCCGCCACCACAACCTCAACATCATCTCCTACGCCGACGACACCCAGCTCATCCTCCCCCTCACCAAGGACCCACACACCGCCAAAACCAACCTCCACGAGGGAATGAAGGCCGTCGCTGTCTGGATGAGGAGCAGCCGTCTGAAGCTGAACTCTTGACAAGACGGAGGTCCTCATCCTCGGACCCACGCCCTCAACTTGGGACGACTCCTGGTGGCCAACCACACTGGGAACAGCACCAACACCCACCGACCATGCACGCCACCTAGGATTCGCCCTCAACTCCTCCCTCGACTTGTCCAAGCAGGTCAACGCCGTCTCCTCCTTCTGCTACAACACCCTCTGCATGCTTCGCAGGATCTACAAGTGGATTCCGACCAAAACAAGAAGAACGGTGACACAGGCCCTCGTCAGAAGCAGACTGGACTACGGCAACGCACTCTATGCAGGAATCCCAGCCAAACACCTACGACGACTACAACGCATCCAGAACGCCTCCGCCCGACTGATCGTCAACGTCCCCCGCAGCAGCCACATCATCTCCCACCTGAGAGACCTACACTGGCTCCCCGTCGACAAGAGGATCACCTTCAAGCTCCTCACCCACGCACACAAAGCACTCCACAACGCCGGACCAGCCTACTTGAGCAGCAGACTCAGCTTCCACACCCCCACCCGCCAGCCTCGCTCTCGCCGCTGTCCCCCGCATCCACCGTATGACCTACGGCAGCAGATCCTTCTCCTACCTCGCCGCCAAGACCTGGAACACCCTCCCTACCCACATACGGCAGACCCAAGTCCTACTCGCCTTCAGAAGACTCCTCAAGACCTGGCTCTTCGACTGTAGCAGCACCCCACCTCCCTTCAGTGCCTTGAGACCCTCACGGGTAAGTAGCACGCTTTACAAGTACTCTGATTGATTGATTGATTCCCTCCAGTCCCCCCAGACCATTCCACTCCGGTCAGGGGAAGATTATCACAGTTCCTACCTGTCTGGGAATCCATCCCAACAGACAATTGGGTAAGACAAATTATCCAATATGGTTACTGCCTAGAACTTACAGCTACCCCACCAAACATACCACCCAAGCTGCGTGCAATGTCCACAGAACATCTTGCCCTTTTAAAACAAGAAGTTCTTTCACTACTTCAAAAGCATGCCATAGAGCCAGTCCCTTTACTACATCAGGGAACAGGGGTTTACACCCTGTATTTCGTAATCCCCAAAAAGGACGGATCCCTAAGGCCATTACTGGACCTCAGACCCCTCAATCTGTATATACATTCAGATCATCTTCACATGATCACCCTCCAACAACTGCTTCCTCTGCTCCAACAAGGGGACTTCCTTGCCACAGTAGATCTCAAGGATACCTACTTCCACATTCCCATACATCCTGCTCACAGGAAGTATCTAAGGTTCATAGTGAACAGACAGCAATATCAGTTCAAAGTCCTTCCATTCGGAGTCCCCACCGCTCCCAGAGTATTTACCAAATGCCTAGCAGTGGTAGCAACACACTTGAGGAGACAACAATGCATGTCTTCCCATATCTGGATGACTGGCTGATAAAAGCCAAGTCAATGAACCAGTGTGTTCAACACACTCAACAAACCATCCAAACACTGCATAACCTGGGGTTCACAATCAACTATACCAAGTCGCACCTCCAACCCTCTCATGTACATCAATACCTAGGAGCCACAATAAATACTTCCACAGCTCTAGCATATCCCAGTCCAGCAGGGATAGCCAGTATACAAGCTCTCATCAGCAAATTTTAAATACAACACTCTCTTACAGCCAGAGTGTTCATGCAGCTCATAGGCATGATGGCATCTTGCTTATTCATTGTACCTTATGCAAGACTTCAGATGCGTCCCATAGAGGAATGCCTGGCACATCAGTGGAGCCAAGCTCAAAGACCACTTTCAGGTCTGGTGTTGGTAGACAGCCGCACACATCGCTCTCTGCAGTGGTGGAACACAAAAAACTTATCGAAAGGGCGGCCGTTCCTCTAGCCTGTTCCACAGATAGTACTAACAACAGACGCATCACTCACAGGATGGGGAGCACATCTCCTCAATCACACAACTCAAGGGAAATGGACCATTCAACAAAAAGTGTTCCATATCAATCATCTGGAACTGCTAGCCCGGAATAAATTATGCTTGTTGTAAAGCTTCAGTGCCCGTCACCTGCCAAGGTCTAGAACCCCAAACAGATTTAAGATCTATGGCTACTTTCCATAGCTCATAGCCACCTATTGCCAACTGATCCATAAAGGATTTTGAATACAACAATTTTGTGTGAGTAAGTCTCACTTTCGAATTTGAAGCATAATATTTTAAATCAGAAAAGAGAGCTTTAATGGCTTGCACATCCCAATCATCAGAACGTATATTTTGTTTCACAACATCCCCCATTGAAACATGATGTACATTTGGAACAATAAACACCTCCGTGGGTTCATGAATTTGAAATTTTACAGCATCTGAGACTATGGACACTAAACTCACGAAGATGAGAGTAATGAACGATAAAGAGATACAGGACATTGAAATAGATTTGCAAGCTGGCTAAGTTATGTTCAAAGGGAGGACTGTAGAAAGTAAAACGAAAAACATGAACATTGCCTGCGCCATCTTGTTTAGCGAGGGCCTTTACGTGCGCGTAAGCTGGAACCATTTTAGACATCACAGCCATTTCGTACTCTGCTGGTCACCTATGTGTCACCCCGACCTCGCTATCATCCCCCAGCGCTCTGACCAAGCTTGAACAAATGTACTGGGGTTGTAAAACCTTGTCATCATGGCAAAGCCCCGGAGTCACTTCCCGCACCAAACCCGTTTGTCCTTTCATCCTCCATGCTCGGGCAAGCCCTTTTGATAACCTCCTTCCCCGCACCTGGCTACTCAATCCAATCCCAGGCACTAACCAACCCCCGCGGACATGGTTTATTACCCACACATGGCAGGGCTTGTTTCACTGACAAAGGGGCCTGATTTAATCAATGAAATAACCCTTTGATCTGACCGATCCCACGTGTTTTTAGATCCTGTCGGAATGTCCAGCTGCGAGATAACGATCATCTGTTAAATCTGGGTGGGGGGACGATTGCTGCTTGGTTTGTGTGAGAACCTGACTGAGGTGGGGATTCCAAGGATGTTTTACCATGCTAATAAACTGGTGCAATGTGTATAAAAGAGCGAACCACGGTGATGCAGTTAGAGCACCTCCCGACGACATCCCGGTGTCTGAGTTGATGTGTTCTCCTCTGAAGTAATAAACCTGTTTCTTGCCTTCCAGTTGCCAGTGCCCACTCGTTATTTTGATAGATATCTATAAGGTGAATAAAAGGTGTTTTTTGCCGGGCAGGATCGGTGGTCTCAGGAGATTCGCTGTTTTTCACAATTGGCGGAGGTCAAGTCCAAGGATGAAAAATGCCTTGCCCCCTCAAGAGAATCCAGCATTTTAGTTATATTGGGTAAAGGGTAATGATCAACAATAACTGCTTTGTTGAGCTCCCTCGAGCCTACACAGAGCCTGGCTTCCCCATTGGCTTACGGGCCATAATAACAAGAGGGGCCCACTCTGTTGCTTCAACTACTTGAATGATGCACTTGGCTAAGAGATTGACAAATTCAACTTTCATGCACTCCTTTACTAACAGAGGTGCATTCCTAACCTTAGCTGTTTTTGGAACAGCATTAGATTTGACCTTTATCCGATGTACATAGTTTTTGAGACACACCCAGCTCACCAGCAAAGACCTCAGGGAATTCCTTGATCCAGTCTCGATTAGCATTACTAACAACCCTAACTGGTGGTAATTCTTTTACACAGACAGTTCTCATTGTGATCAAGGCAGATATGTAGATCATGCTGATGGAACCAACTTATGAGCGAATCCCCTTTCATCAAGACATAGATTTTACCAGGCAAGGCTCTCACTTTGAAGTCAATGGTGCACCAGAAATAACCCAGCAACTCAATAGTCACCCCACCTTAACCTTTTGGTCTAATGTCTGGCTTCAAAAGGGTGACTTTGCCCAGCAGATAACGCTCATTAAATGTTTTGGGGACTAGAGTTATCTTGGCCCCAGAGTCGAAGAGCATGCTCACTGGAGCATCATTAATCAAAACTAGCTACTGAGGGCCATCACTAGCATTCCCTGTGACTGGGAGAATATTGATTCCTTCCAATTCTTCTTCATAAAGATCAACTTCCCTGACTTTTTCATGCTTGTTGCCCGTTCTGCAACTCTTTGAGACGTGACCTTTTCTCTCACAAGTTTTGCACATTGCCTTCCAGCCTGGGCAGTCTTTAAAGTTGGCTACATGGGCAGGGTTGCCACACCTGAAGCACTTCACCTGAAAATTATTTGTGTTAAAGGGCTTTGAAGTGGTGCTTGATTTGGGTTTAACGATTCTATCCACCACCACCTTGACATTAATGTTCTCGTTTTTATCACCTGAACTGTTTTTGTGTATGACATCAACACACGCTTTTGAATGCTTGTGACTTTTGGCTATGGTCAGCACTTCTTGAAGCAATTCCATGTCTTTTTGCCACAGGGCGTCTCTTGTTTTGTCAAGGGCGCATCGCAACATGAACTGATCTCTTATGCACTCCTCTTAAGCAGCACCAAAATTGCACATGGAAGCCAAATTGTGCAAGTTAGTTATGTACTGTTTGACTGACTCATTCTGCCTTTGCATCCTTCTCCCAAAGTGATATCGTACAAGGACAGTACTCACTTTGGGGAGATAGTGCAAGTCCAACTTTTTGATGCAGATCTCGTATTCATTAAGAGTGGTAGAGGCACTATCAGAGAGTTCAGGAAGGTGTTCAAAGAATTATTGTCCCTCAGAGCAAAAACAATGCATTAACCATGAGGCTTTCCTCTGTGCAATGAAGGAAGTGCCAAAGACACGAGCATAATGTGTGAAAACCTTCCACTTCAGCCACGAGAGAGGAGGAACTCCTGGAGATGTCAAAAAGAAGGGAGGGGCAGTAACATTTTGCATTATGTATGTACTATGTTTTGACCTAGTTTGAACTTCAGTGATCTGGTTACAGTGCACAATATCCACAAACCTTATAAGCTGAGCGCATCAGCGACATTGTGTGAAACTTCAACAATTAAAATGTTGTCCAATGCGACACAGTCTCAGAAACTGTATTAGCTGTGCGCATCAGCGGAACCATCAGCCCGATTTCTGATGGCACATATTTATATAGGGAGGAGTCACTTTAGTCTGGTGCTCAATTACATGTGTAGATGTGAGTCTGGTGGTGCCTGATAACTAAAAGGCCCATATTTGTTTACATATAATTTCATATATATCTGATTTATTATCCCTATTACAGTGCCTTCTACCTTGAAAAGGTCCATCCTAGACCAGTGTGTGGACAAAACACATGCCGACAAATCGAGGACAAAGGGATTGAGACCTGATCTAGGAACACTAACAACAAATCCTACATCGAACCTCACCTTTAACTGATGGAGAGCAACAATGGATATAAAGCGATATATTGAAAAAAAGTAACCTGGAGAATTGCTGCACATTAAAGTAAATTAACTAATAATGAACTACATAACCACAGCTGTGTGACCTGGAAGCCAATTATTTCTCAGTAGAGCCCTTGTTTGTGATCACCTTACAGTGCTCACATTATCATCCACGCTAGAAGAGATGGGAGCCTGGGGTGTCTGGTTACAGAAGCTCATTTACATACAAAGGGGGGTGACAGCCTGTTCACAACGCACAGCACAGCATGTTTACGTAAAATGCTTGTACACAGAACAGGGTAAAATCTTGTGTCTCTTTTTTCTTTTTCTTCAATATGTCCTGCACCTCGCTCTCTTCTTCTCTTTCTCTCATTTCAATTCATCGTAAATTACTCAAATTCACTATTGCTTTTTCAGCACGGCACAAGTCGGGGGTTGACACAGTTTGAAGAGGTGCCCCCACTATTATCTAGAAAAGGGACACAGTTCCACCTAGCTCTTTAGCCTGCGACTTGGAATTGTTACTTTGTTTCTTGCATCTGCAGACACAGGCCTCAGAGTGTTTATAACTGTCTGTCCAACTAGCAGTGATCCCTTTATTTATTTGTGTGAGTGGCGCAAGAGAGGAACAGAGAAATCAGCCCCTCTAATGTTTAATACACTGTAAATGTGAAACACTTTGGGGCTTAGGGGCTGGATAAAGAACGTCAGGAAACAAACACAAATTAAAAGCACATCTTATTTATTCGCTGAAAACTGTTTAAAAATGTAATTTCCAAGTTCCACATATCTGTTTAAAAATATTTACACTTTCAGTCATTTCCGAGTTTAGTTACAAACTGATAGTGGGAAAAACACATCATGTATAAAAACTGATACCAAAATCTTCTTTTTACAATCTTTTATGTTTCTTGCTTTTTTTTTTTTAAAACAGGCCGTCGATCTTTCATGTGAAAATTATTATAAGGGCCTGACATCAATTCTTGTGATGTCACTACTTGTACATTGTGATTTGCATATGATAATGGGCTCCTTCACTATTTTCCTTATTTGTGCCGTTTATTAAATGACATGGGTCTATAGATATTAAAAATAATTATATAAATTCACAGGTATTCAGCCCGTTTCTATGGTGATGTCACACATTGACAAGTTTTCGGCTGCATCTTCTATTTGAATACAAATCACCTGCCGTTCCCCCTCCTTCCATTTCTTTTTCTTTTTCACCCCCTTTCTTTGTCTCTCTCGCTCTCTGTATCTTTCCCCCTCTCTATCTCCCACACACTCCTGTTAGCTTTAGCTTCATGAATGTCACTGCTGGCATTCATATGACAAATCCTGAGGCACAATTCAGGACAAAGGACAATCAGTGTGGAAGACGATTTGCTCGGAGTTCAACAGATTGTCCTAGCACATATATGCTTTTGATGTGGAATTTCGCTATTTCACCACATTCTTCAAACAGAGTCTGCTGCTAACAGTGGCTCAATTCTGGTAACAAATTGAGTTTGGCAAGTCACAAAATGAATAGGGAGAGCCCAGTCAGAGAGGAGCCATGGGTCACACTTAGTTATAAGACCTGAGACACGAGCTGATCCATCAACCAAAAACAGTGTGTAAAAGATGCAGCAAACGTTACTTAAAAACAAGGTATATGCTCTGTTATATCTAAAAATAGGTTATTTCTTGAACACCTGTGCTTCACTTGAGTTCATTACATATACTGCAGTGGCATTTGTTAATAGTAATACATACATTTTACCAATGAAGCTTCCATCTCCAGAGCCCTGACAACATGCCTACTTTGGGTGTGTTGGGTTTATAGATTTTATCACTAATCCTACAAGATAGCTGAAAATACAGTGGTTAGTCCCTGTATTGTTCAGTGTTGCTTTTACAGGAAGTGTGATCAGGTGTGATTGAACCTTTTTCTTTGTATCTCTTCTTCATCAAATAAAAATCAAGAATGTTGCTTTTCTTTTAATCCACATTGTGCTTGCCTCCAACTGTGTATCCTGGTGCATCATGTTGCTTTGCTTTGTGTACGGAAGTGAACAATCTCTGGAAACTAACACTTTTATTACTCTGCAAATACTGTTATCTGTTTTTCTTATTTACTGCTAGTCGGGTCTTCTATCAAAAGCCCTTCACACTTTCAGCGCCCTTCTATGTTTTCTCCCTGTGTGTTCGATGATGACTTTGTAGCTCTGATAATCGACTAAAGCTCTTCCCACATTCATTGCACTTAAATGGCTTTTCTCCTGTGTGAGTTCGCTGATGAGATCTTAATGCTGAAGAGAAGCGAAAACAACTGTCACTTTCACTACAATGATAGGGGTTTTTCCCCGTGTGTGTTCGCTGATAACTCCGAAGTTGTGATAACCGACTAAAGCACTTTGCACATTCATTGCACTTGAATGGTTTTTCTCCTGTGTGAGTTCGCTGATGATACATTAATGCTGAAGAGCTGCGAAAACTACTGTCACATTCATTACAATGATAGGGTTTTTCCCCGTGTGTGTTCGCTGATGACTTTGTAGGTCTGATAATTGACTGAAGCTCTTCAAACATTCACTGCACTTGAATGGCTTTTCTCCTGTGTGTGTTCGCTGATGATTTTGTAGGAGTGATGACGTCCTGAAGCCCTTTGCACAATCACTGCACTTGAATGGCTTTTCCCCTGTGTGTCTTCGCTGGTGTCTTTGACGGCTTTATAATTGACTAAAGCTCCTCACACATTCATTGCAATGGTATGGCTTTTCCCGTGTGTGTTCGCTGATGTCTTTGTAGGTCTGATAATCGATTAAAAATGCTCTTCACACATTCATTGCCCTTGAATGGTTTTTCTCCTGTGTGAGTCTGCTGATGATTCCTTAATGCTGAAGAGTCGCGAAAACTACTGTCACATTCAATACAATGATAGGGATTTTTCCCCCGTGTGTGTTCGCTGATGTCTTCGAAGGCTTGATAACTGACTAGAGCTCTTCAAACATTCACTGCACTTGAATGGCTTTTCCCCTGTGTGTGTTCGCTGATGTCTTCGAAGTTTTGATAGCTCACTAAAGTACTTTGCACATTCAGTGCACTTGAATGGCTTTTCTCCTGTATGTGTTCGATGATGTCTTCGAAGGCTTGATAAGTGACTAAAGCTCTTTACACATTCACTGCACTTGAATGGCTTTTCTCCTGTGTGAGTTTGCTGATGAATTTGAAGGCTTGATAACCGACTAAAGCTCTTCAAACATTCACTGCACTTGAATGGCTTTTCCCCTGTGTGTGTTCGCTGATGTCTTCGAAGTTTTGATAGCTCACTAAAGTACTTTGCACATTCAGTGCACTTGAATGGCTTTTCTCCTGTGTGTGTTCGATGATGTCTTCGAAGGCTTGATAACTGACTAAAGCTCTTCAAACATTCAGTGCACTTGAATGGCTTTTCCCCAGTGTGTGTTCGCTGATGACTATTTAGGTCTGATAACTGACTAAAGCTCTTTACACATTCACTGCACTTGAATGGCTTTTCTCCTGTGTGAGTTTGCTGATGAATTTGAAGGCTTGATAAGTGACTAAAGCTCTTTACACATTCACTGCAGTTGAATGGCTTTTCCCCTGTGTGTGTTCGCTGATGAATTTGGAAGTTTGATAAGTGACTAAAGCTCTTTACACATTCACTGCAGTTGAATGGCTTTTCCCTGTGTGTGTTCGCTGATGAATTTGGAGGTTTGATAAGTGACTAAAGCACTTCACACATTCACTGCAGTTGAATGGCTTTTCCCCTGTGTGTGTTCGCTGATGAATTTGGAGGTTTGATAAGTGACTAAAGCACTTCACACATTCACTGCACTTGAATGGCTTTTCCCCTGTGTGTGTTCGCTGGTGACTTTGTAGTTCTGATAACCTACTAAAACTCTTGACACATTCACTGCACTTGAATGGTTTTTGTCCTGTGTACGTGTGCTGATTAAGCTTGAGTAGTGATGACAAACGAAAGCTCTCGCTGTATGTGTTTGATTCTTCTTTCTTGGTTTGTGTCTGTGGGTCGGGTATATATTTGTCTACATCCCTTGACTGTATTTCCTGATGGAACAACATGACTGATGAAGCACTTGTTTTTTTTTTCACACACTTTATATGTGTGCAGTATTTTACACGTTTGATTTCTGTTTTAATAATAAAATGCAATAGCCACCAAATATTTGCTACACTCCTAATATGTAGAAGGTGTTTTTGTAGGTAATTGTGCCTTTAGATTGGATTATGGCTATGCACGCTTGCGGGTAAAGATGTATCTTCCTTCTGGCCGGTACAAATTGGGACAGTCTGTTGTATTGTAGATTGAAGAACTCCTCTTTCCTTTACCAGTCAGTTGTCCGGCTCCGCTCTGTTGTGCTCTTCTCTGGTTGCTGTGGTTTGTCCAGAAAGAGTTTACAATTCACCTAGAGCACGGAATTATGCCTTGTCTTCATTTTAGAAAACTGAGCACTGCGGTAATCACATCATACCGATCCCATGATTAAAGTTGGTATTTGACACGTGTTTATACAGGAGGTGGTTTGTTATTGTTGTTTCCTTAATTTTCCTACGGTCATTTCTTCGTCTTGTGGTGTGGAGGTGCTCAGCTCAGGCTCTTACAATCACTGAACTGCCCTTGATGCTTCATCCGGGATCTGTCAATTTGTGTGCAGGTTCCTCTGTCGCCGACTGCGGTGAGGTTTTCCTGAATACTGTAGCTCATTATTTCTGCTGTTATTCAAGATTTACAGCATTCACTTCTTTATTGATAGTCATTTCACACACACGCTTGTTTTCTGTTGGATGTAAAGATATTTAAAATTACTAAATTGAAACATAATGGAATGAGAATTCACAATGTTTAACTGGTTGTAAAAGACATTTCAGGGGAGATTTACCAAATCTCCACACAATGCAGCGCAGCCCTCCCCCGCGAGGCTACGCTGCGTGGCGCGACAGGAAGGAAACAGGAGAGCAACATATTTTCAGAGATATGGCCCTCTCCTTCCCTTTCCCTTGTGTCGGCACTGATTACAGCGGCCCTGCGCCATGCACACACATTAGCACCAGAGCGCTAGGGTGTGTGTGTGAGTCCAGCATGGATTTTGTACAGGAAGGACACCCTTCCTGTACAAATTACTATGCCTCGACATGAGGGAAAGCTTTCACCATTTTGCATACGTGTTGCACAGTGTAGCAAGCATGCAACGTCAAAGCATTTCTCCTTCCTTGCACCTAGTTTTGTGGTTGCACAGGAACGCCCATGCACCACCCTTGGCAGGCCCCCATGGCACAAAGTAATGCAAAACAATGCTATGCGCAGTGTCACATTACTTTAACGATATTTCTAGCGCTAAACAAGTTTAGCGCTGGAAAGTAAATTAGGAAAAAACGATTTTGTGCCATTTTGTGCCACTTTTGTGACACAAACACAGTGCAAATTCTTAGTAAATCTCCCCCTTCTTCTTTATCGCTTTTGAAACTTAGCAAGGAATATTTCATCATACACAGATATTTATCTAAAAGTTCTGGTGACATCTTATTAATGTGTACGAACAATCCGAGAAAGAGGGGTCAAAGGGATCCAAAGTTTAAAGACCCTAACCTGGTTCACATCCCCAGCTACACTATATGAAAAAAACAAACCGAACAAAGGCAGTCCATGAGCACAACACAAATGGCTCAGCTGCTAACACCCCTCTCAGTGGGTGTCAGGGATGCCCTAGTCACCCTCCAGCAGCTATCGCAAATCTCAAAAAGCACCTAAAGTATGAAAAAATACATCAAAAATAAATTCAAAGGAGAATTGGTCAACAAAATCCATAACCATCTGAACGTGGATGACCATCAAACAGACTCAGTGATCAGTCCTATCATCTGGCTGTTCCACTTGTGCATCGGCAGGTCCCTTGATCATCGAGACCTCATGCCGCACATTATTGGTACCGGATCTGGTCCACACAAACCTATGAACCGCCTTATGATGGCTGATTATTGATGGTTAGAAACTAAATTAGAAAAACAGTGCAACATAAACAAAACCTTAGTGACTTAAAATAGGATGGTGTGTCCCCTGATTAAAAACTAGAACAGTGCAATTGACAGTGTGACCAAATAACTGTCAAATAAATGGGCCAACATGTTTCTGCCTTGTGGGCAAACCATCCCCGGCTTTCATCAGGGCCTCTGCTCATACAAATTTGCTACTGTTATTAACGTGAACAAATAAACATATTTAATTAAATAATAAATGTTGTTAGTGATACAACCTGTACCAACCGTGATTCTCTAATCCTCCTTGTCAGTAGATGTATGACGATCTGTGAGGAAAACATATATTTTTAATTAAAATGTATATATCAAACCCCAGTGCTCTCTGAAACAATTTCTGTAGAATATCAAATTCTTTTCTCACCTAAGTTGACAGGGGAAAAGACCTCACCTCACCTGGACAAAGCTCAGGACTAGGAGGCCCTGCACTGTGGAAACAGGTACAAACAGACAAAAGACAGACATTCTGTGTGACTCCTTATTCAGCAAGTATCCATGTCAATGTCTATTGACTGCTTTCTGTCACCCTACTCCACTCCAACACAGTGAATCAATCGGTGATCTGTCCTAGTGAATGACCAAAGTCTCAGTGTTCACAAAATATATCTCTCTATGACAAACTTACATGTTTATATCTAAAGAATTCATCTATTCTTACTCCAAAATGCGATTTTACTTCCTTATTATTAATTTGTACGCTTCCCAAATAAACTGGTTTGCAAGGACTATTATCGTGTCATAACTACATCGCAACTTCAGCAGTTTACCTGGAAAAGCAGTACAATTAAAAAGAAGTATAATTGAAAAGAGCAGCTGCTCACCTCTCCGTCGGTACCTCTATGTCTCTCTTGAGACTAGGGGGAGGCACCGAGGCTCGAGATGTAAGATGTTTTATCCTTTGCGATTCTTCCCCCGGCACTATTTCACCTTCGTGTGCGTGTCACCTCCAGAGGCATACTTCTTTTACCACTCACCAACAATTCACCTCATCTCTCTATAGCACCTGTCTGACAAACATTTCATTTTTTTATAGCGCTACTCATAGTTTACTCACACTCAGTTCTGTGATGTGCATGGTACATCTTCTTTGTACCAGGCACCTTAACCTTCTGCACTGTGTGGGTGACAAGAGTGCCCATGTGACTGCACGGTGAGCAATGCAACAGTGTGAGAGTAGGGTAAAAGGAGTGACTGCAGGGTGAGTGAGGTGACCATATGAATTTGGGATCGGCTGTAAGTGCAGAGTGGGATGAATTAGTGCGTGGTTAGTGATGGCCTTGTTTGAGTGAGCTACAGACTGAGCAGTAAGGGGGGACAGGTGAGTGGAGTGTCACATGAGTGCAGGGTGAGAAGTGTGCTTGTGTGACTGCAGGGTGAGGTACAGAGTGAACAATGCAAGCAAATTTTTAGTGCAGAGTGATCACTGTGACAGCAGGGTGAGCGGGTGAACGTTGTGAGTGCATGGTGATCAGTGTGAGTGCATTGTGATCACTGTGAGTACATTATGATCACTGTGACTGCAGGGTGAGTGGGTGAATGTTGTGAGTGCATGGTGATCAGTGTGTGTTGTGATCAGTGTGAGTGCATTATGATCACTGTGAGTGCAGGGTGAGCGGGTGAATGGCATGAGTGCATGGTGATCAGTGTGAGTGAATTGTGATTATGGTAAGTGTAGGGTGAGCGGGTGAATGGTGTGAGTGCATGGTGATTGGTGTGAGTGCAGGGTGAGCGGGTGAATGATGTGAGTGCATTGTGATCAGTGTGAGTGCATTGTGATCAGTATGAGTGCATTGTGATCACTGTGAGTGCAGGGTGAGTGGGTGAATGTTGTGAGTGCATGGCGATCAGTGTGAATGCACTGTGATCAGTGTGAGTGCATTGTGATCACTGTGAGTGCAGGGTGAGCGGGTGAATGGTGGGAGTGCAAGGTGATTGGTGTGAGTGTATGGTGATTGGTGTGAGTGCATGGTGATCAGTGTGAGTGCAGGGCGAGCGGGTGAATGTTGTGAGTGCATGGTGATCAGTGTGAGTGCATGGTGATCAGTGTGAGTGCATGGTGATCAGTGTGAGTGCATGGTGATCAGTGTGAGTGCATGGTGATCAGTGGGAGTGCAGGGTGAGCGGGTGCATAGTGGGAGTGCATTGTGATCAGTGTGAGTGCATTGTGATTGCTGTGAGTGCATGGTGTTCAGTGTGAGTGCATTGTGATCAGTGTGGGTGCATTGTGATCAGTGTTAGTGCATTGTGATCGATATGAGTGCATGGTGATTGCTACGAGTGCACGGTGATCAGTGTGAGTGCATTGTGATCGCTGGGAGTGCAGGGTGAACGTGAAAGTGAAGGCGAGAATGAGACGTGAGTAGTCTGAAAGCAGGGTGCATTTCCAGAAACTTGAAGCGTAGGGTTTCAGATATAAGTTAAACTATTGCTATAATGGCATTAATCAGGGTTCGAGGGTGGAGGAAATAAATAATGTGCTGATCCTGCAACAAACTTCCAGTCTAATGATTAGGGTTACCAGCTCATTATTTTGATGGCCCAGAAATAAGCAGTCACATACAGCTGTATTTTTTGCACTTATCTGTGAATACTTAGAACAGCAAATATAAATAGAAAGCACTTTAATTGTGTTCTAGAGATGCCTCAATGATCCATGACTAAAAATTAAAGAGAATAAAGACAGAAAAGTCACATAACTAATTAATACATACTTTTTTATTTTGTAACTCAATTTAGTGTCAAGAGCAGGTCTCTGCAAGATCTTTAAACAACATATAGCAGGCATGTTTCTTTTGGCAACCCAACTTTATTAGGTTTCGCCTGGCGATCCGCTGCACAGCAGCGTTCGCGCAGGCAAAATCTTTTGAGAACAGTATGTGCCTTTGTCCCGCCTCTCTTTTCCATTGGAAAAGAGTAGCTAGCCATTGGAAAAGAGTGGCGTCCGTCATTGTCCGAGGCGATTCGTTGGCGTTCCGTACATTTTTTCCCTCTCCGCCCCCTTGCAATCGGCATTGCGGCGGTGGGCGGTGTTTTTTTTTTTAAATGTTTGTTTTGCCCATTTTGAAAGTGTCGTTTTCAGTGGTGGGTTGCGCGATGCCCCGCTGTCCGTTCCCGCCCCCCCCTCCCGCTGTCCGTGTGCCAGTTCCTGCCCCCCTCCCGCTGTCCGTGTGCCCGTTCCCGCCCCCCTCCCACTGTCCGTTCCCGCCCCCCTCCCGCTGTCCATGTGCCCGTAGGTGCTCGTTTTTTCCTGTCAGTTGTCGTAAAGTCACGCCGCCATTTTCGTAGGTCGGCTTTGCATATTGTTTAGTTGGCTGCAACACTCATCAAGTGAACTGCTGGAAGCGTTGCATAGCGCTTCATTCCCTCGAGGACGCATGGAAGCGCATGATTTGCAATGGGCTTCTGTACCTCTACATTAAAACGATCGCCGCATGTGAGACGAACTCGTCAAGGTTATTGGATTAGTACAGTCATATCTAGCGGAGCAAAATGCCTCACGGCGCTAGAGACAGAACTGTAACCGAGGGGCGATGCGCTGTGGAATGATTTTTATACTTGAGCCTCACTCATGTATGAGCCCTTAAATAGCACACTTTCACGTGTATTTGTGTTCACTGAAAGCCCCCCCCCCTCCACCCCTCATACTGGGATTTGTGTATAATAAACATGCATTTTTTTTTAACACAACCACACTTTGCCTATAAATCTCAGTGATTGCAGCTTGACTTGTGAAGAGACACCTCTCTGGGGTTATGTTCCGGGGGGCTTTCTAATACTCTTCAGCCCCCAGTGAACACAAAGGGCGTCCCCTTCCTTCCTTCACTTCAGACTGCAGACGCTCAAGCTCCCTCGTGCTGCTCCCGGCTCCCTCCCTGCCGCCCCGTGGTCCTGCTCCGGGGGTCTGGTGGGCGGGGTGTCTTTGTCCAGGCGGCGGCAGGGCCGGCCTCCCTGTGAATGAAAGAAACAGCCCCCGGGTCCTGTTTCCCTCACTGGCGTGATTCATTCAAGCCCTGATTGGTACCACATTGGGAGCAGCCGTAGATAACATGTCGGCGTTGGCCGTGCTCGGGCGCAGCCAGTTTGCCCTGGAAACCTATTTCTGCACAGGATGGTTGTTGCTTCTACTGTTCAGAGACTTGTTGAGTGTTGTCGTCCGAGGCGGCGCGCGCTGTTGCTTGGTGCTGAATGTGGCTGATTTGGAGTGCAGATAAACTCTCTTCTCTTGAACGCAGACCTGGACACCAAACGTCAACAAGGCTGGCCACTCCCACCTCTCTCCCTCCAACGTGTGCCTTCCTAGGACCAATGTGGAAACCAGCTTAGTGGACTGTGATCGTAAGAAATACCAAAGAGGGACCTGCAGAGTTACTTACCGGAAGCCATAACCTGCATTACTACCCGGCTCTCTCACTTATTCAAGGCGCTAAGTCCCTTAACATGAAAACTGGTCATCACACACAACATGGAAGCACTTCCGGCATAGGATCATAGCAAAAGCAAACCCTTCAAGCCACGCACCATACCTACATGCTATCATGTGCTATCCATGTATGCAAGCACATGATCGCCTCATATAGTCATAGTAAGCTCTATATAAATGTTACACGACTATTTGTCTAAATAACAGATATTTTAACTACACGGATATTTAAACATAATTGAAAGAAATTCTTCAGAAACAAAGCTTTTTTATACAACAGGTTGGAAGAAATGGCAAACAAAAACTGATCAGGGTACCAAAAAATTGGGTGATGGTAACATCTGACATACAGTGCCTAAACACGGCAGAAGTGTAGTATGTAGTGCTGTGTAAAAGTAGTTATCAAGCTCAGGGCGTGGAAATCGAACGGGGTGTTTTTGATAGTTTTCACGCTCCATCTCTCATTAGTTTTGCTGTCATACCTCTAATGAAAGCTGTACTGGGAGCCCTAGGAGTCAGTGTTTCATCAGTCAGCCACCTGATGCTGCTGGCCGCCTCACGCCTCGGTGTTCCTCTGCTTCCTGGTCCCAGCAGACACTGGGACAGCATCAGAGACTACATGTGCAATCCTTGCTCTGCTATCATCTTATTACCAACAGCATGAGATCAGTGCAGAAATTCGCCTGAGTGGGCTGGTCTAATGCTCGCTCAGGCACAGGGAGTCTAGGCTGTTTGTCGAAGCTCACTGTGCAATACAGCTGGGTTGGAGAAAAATAACTGCGCATGCCTGTTTGGCTGACCTGAGAAGGCCGGCCAAACAGACAAGCGCACTTAGAAGTGCAAATACCACTTCATTCCTCCTCGCTCCTAATGCCTGGCCTCCCCCCTCCCAACACACACTTGCTCAGCCAGTAGCTGAAAGTAAACAGCTGCTGACTGAGGCAGTGGGGCGGAGCTCCTTTGCCTTTGCAAACCCAAACCCAAACCCAGAGAGTCCGCCTTCCACCATTCAAGTCAGAGGCCACTGAAGTCATCTGCGGCGTACCACAAGGATCTTCACTCAGCCCCACCCTCTTCAACGTATACATGAGCCCCCTCGCGGTTATCGCACGCCAACACAACCTCAACATCATCTCCTACGCCGATGACACTCAACTGATCCTATCACTCACCAGAGACCCTAACACTGCCAAAACCAACCTGCACGAAGGAATGAAAGAAGTAGCCGAATGGATGAAGCACAGCCGTCTGAAACTGAACTCAGACAAAACAGAAGTCCTCATCCTAGGCACCTCCCCCTCCGCCTGGGATGACTCTTGGTGGCCAGAGGCCCTTGGAAAAGCACCCACCCCGACGGACCACGCACGGAACCTGGGCGTCATCCTGGATTCCTCACTCTCGATGAACAGACAAGTCAACGCCGTTTCTTCATCTTGCTTCAATATTCTTCGCATGCTCAAAAAGACATTTCGCTGGATCCCCACCGAAACTAGAAAAACGGTCACCCACGCACTGGTCACGAGCCGCCTGGACTACGGAAACACCCTCTACGCTGGTACCACCGCAAAACTCCAGAAAAAACTCCAACGCATCCAGAACGCTTCAGCCAGGCTCATATTAGACATCCCGCGTAAAGAACACATCTCTGGCCACCTGAAAAACCTCCACTGGCTCCCCGTCAATAAGAGGATTACTTTCCGCCTCCTAACCCACGCACACAAGGCACTCTACGAAATCGGACCCGAATGCCTCAACACACGACTGTCCTTCTACACCCCCTCCCGCCAGCTACGATCCTCCAACCAAGCCCTTGCCACTGTACCTCGCATCAACAAAACCACCATGGGAGGTAGATCCTTCTCCTATCTGGCAGCCAAAACCTGGAACTCACTTCCCACTCACCTTCGCCTTACTCAGAACCACCTAGCATTCAGAAAGCAACTTAAAACGTGGATATTCGACAAGTAATTCCCCACCCTTCTTCAAGCGCCTTGAGACCCTCTGGGTATGTAGCGCGCTATATAAATCTATTGACTATTGACTATTGACTATTTGCAGAGGAGCCGCCGCTGGTGTTGCATCATCAGTGTCATGGAGTCACCTGGTAAACTTATCAGTGTCATGGAGTCACCTGGTAAACTTATCAAGAATGGCATGTTTTGGTCTTTTTCGAAGTGTCTTTTGCAGGAGTGGTCTGCGCGATTGAAGTTGCCAGGAAGTACTTTCAAATTGCGATCAGGTAAGCAGCATTGTTTTCCGTCTTCGTCTTTGCCTCCGTGTTCTGGTGTTCTGTTGTCTCCTTGTATTGTTGTGCGTTTTCGTGTCTGTCCTTTTTGTTTTCCGTCTTTGCGTGGCTTGTGGCTGTATTGCTGTCCGGCCTTCCCCCGCCCCCCGCCCCCCTCCCGCTGTCCGTGTCTCCGTTCCCACCCCCCCTCCATTGCTTTGCATGTGCTTGTTTGTGATTATTGTGAAAAGAAGTGGGCTTAATGCAAAGATACTTTTTTTAACTGGCTTGTGTGTTTCTCTTTAAAGAAGTGTGAGAAGTTGGCCTGATGTGCAGTGCTCACTATTCTAGTGATCACTATATATCAGTCCAAACAACCCTTATTGATGATTGGTTGTAAGTCAACCTTATAGACCAGCTATCCTAGTAGCATGGATACGAGCAGTCTAAGGCTAAGACTCTAGAGGGCGTGTTAAGCCAGCTGTTTTACCATCACATTATCCCTTGAACACCCAGTGAAAGGACACCACACAAGTTGTTATGAAAATAAACAGTGTATTTATTTATAACAAGACTACCCTGGCTCTTTATGAGACAGGGAGCTAAGCACACAACAAAACTCTTACGAAAATACTTTTAAGTTAGCACGTTACACAAATGCCCGAGGGGCACGAAAAACCATATACGCTAAAAGTGGAATGCGAATTACTAGCAGGTAAGTAACAGTTCTAATAGGCTTTGGAATCGCTAGGACTGGACTAGGGAATCGTTAGATTACTACTAGGAGGCCCAGGGGACTCGGGTGCAGAGTGTGCACTCTCACGCGGGATGCGGGACAAAGTCTATGGAAGCTAGAATTCACAAAGTTAGTGTTCACGGGCGAACCCGACCTGGTAGGGAGAAAACGACAGTGGATCCTGACCCTTGGATAGTGAGGCTATGCTGGGACACCGGAGTGCCGAAGTTACCTAGCCCAGGGGCTGCAGCTGCATAGGTCTGAAAAGACGTCGGGGATCTCGTTGCCGGACCAGGCGCCTGGAAGGAAGAAGTTGCTGGCAGGCGACCAGTGAAGAAAAGTTCGATGGATCCAAGCCTGGATCAAGGAAGAAGAAAACCTGAAAGCAGAGGGGACCAAGTTCTTGAATCACTAGCCAGTGATTAAGTGGGCACCAGGATGGCACCGGGCGAAGTCACCGCAGTCAGATGAGTGGGCGCTGCTGGGCTCTGCAGTCTCTCGGACCAGGAGGCGTTGTCGGCGACCAGGATGGAGGTGCGAGCTGTCCCACGAAGGATGAAGTCGTCGGCGTCGAAGTTACCCAGGAGTGGGCAACAAGCCTTGGCTAATTCAAGCCCACGCGGTGGACTCAAAATGGCGTCTTGAGTGGACCAGGAGGGTCCGGGGTGCTCCTCTTCTGGAAGGGAGCAAGGGCCAGTCTGGAGCAACCAGACCAGCAGCAGAAATGTCGTCGGGCGTCGTCAGGAAGGCCACAAGCCAACGGGCTAGTAGCCAAACAACGCGGTGAGCAGCGGAAAGCAGAAGGGCCCCACGCAGATCGTGGAGATGCTGGGGGGCTGCTCTTCGGTGCTGGAGCTGCTCAGGGTGGGGGCTTCTCGGACCCCAAAGCGCTCACCAGGAATTCACTCGGCGGGCTTGCTGGAAAGAAGTCGTGCAGTCTTGCAGATGGCCGGTCCCTTGAGGTCTCGTCGCACCCACGGTTCTCAGCTGGGCTGTAGAGGTGGGTAGAGGTCAGAGGTGCCAGGGAAGCCGGTTCTCGTCGAGCTGGGCAGTCGGATTCCGGAGGAAGGACTTGCAGCAGACCGCAGTGTTCTTAGATGGTGCCTGCGGATGCAGGGTGACTACTCCTTAGTCACAAGGGAGAAATCTTAGGAAGAAGTCTTGAGTTCCTTTCGCAGAAAGTAGTTTCAGGATTCAAAGATGATCTGATTTGGAAGGGGGCCAGTCTCTACCTTTATCCTGTAAAAGGGGGCTGGCACGCGACTAGGTCCTGCCCTATGGGTGGGACCAGGAGGGGGGTGGTTACACCCACTTCCTTGGCGGGCTTTTCCCCAGGCCAGGGGCTGGAGTGCCCCTGGAACTGGTTCCAGCCGGCCTATGCACAGTGAGCACCGGGGTGCCACTTGCAGTCACCTTCCTCTAAAGCCCTGCCTACCTACAATACACAAAACCCTGTCTGGGACGGTGCTGGCACCGCCCCTGGCAGGAAACCCTTTGTCCTTATCTCCTGCTCTGGGAGGACTCCCAGCAGCAGGAGGGCAGACTTGTGTCTCGGTGGCAGCATCCATTTTGTGGAGCTGAGGCTCTGTTTGACTTTAACCGGGGTTAGGGGTTACATACATGTCGTGTCCCTCTAGAAGGGTGGAATGCTAACCCCGTCGCCAGAATTGGCGAGGGGTTAGTATTCCAATTCGTATGACACCTTACTCGACATGTTTTGATAAAGCGATACCAGAGTTGGCATATAACCGCGAGGATTATAATGCACTTAAGAGTATATGGTATGCGATATCATGGAAACGGCTAAGGGATGGATCCCGAAAGCCGCAGACAGGCTCAGCTCATGCCAGAGCACCATCTCACACGATTCCAAGCACTCTGCCTTCAGGATTGTTAAGGCCTGCCATAGGAGTGGCTGATAGGAGATCTGTGTGTCCATTTTAGGGTTAGATATAGGTATACTATATCTAAAGCAAAGGGTGATTACGCCACCTTGCCCCAGCTGTCGTGCAGCCAGTTGTGTCAGATTTGGATGGCCAGCCAGGGGTGGCATAATACATGCTGCAGCCCCTGGTAGGCCCTGGGTACACCTATGCCCTGGGTACCTAAGGTACACTGTACAGGGACTGATAAGGTGGCTCAGTATCCAATTTAGATATGTACCTAAGGTACATGGAATCCATTTTACAGAGAGAGCAGTGGGCCTGAGGTCCTGAATAGCAGGGCCTCAGGTCAACTAAGTCAGAAAACCAGCAAAACACCAGGCAAAAAGTTGGGGGCAACCATAGTCAGGGATCTACCTTCCTACATAACCCCCCCCCAAACGAAAGGAGATAAGGCTATCCTTGTCCAGGTAAGCCTATATTGCCTAAGTGGCCATTTAAGGAAGTACCAGCACTGGCATGGTTACCCCCTATGTCATGGTCCACTAAGCAATCCCTCACCCTAAGGGTGTCTGAGGGTCTCCACCATAGGGAATCTCTACCTGTGGTGTGTTTTGTCAAAGAAAAAGGCTGGTGCTGAAATGGAGTACTGAAGTGAGGCTCCACTAACTTTGGGCTCAGCTTCCTCCAATCATTTTCCACCATAGAGGCCTTTCTTTCCAAGACTGAGTTGTTTTGGGCTCTCAGGGTCAACCTCTGGCTACCTACAGCTGGAGGTTGGGTCCCTCTGTTTGGCTTACTGGAGGGACAGTTCAGGTCTGGGGCCCTCAGGTCCCACGTTTGGCTGTGCCCAACAGTGTCCATCTGTGGGAGGTCCCTAACTAATTTTAAGGGGGATCCCTCAGGAGTGTGTCTTATTTTCCCTTGGCTAGGTCTACTAGCTTCAGTGCCCTTAATCTGTTGATTGGGAGATTCTTTTGGACAGGGGGCCCTTTGGGGTCCAACCCTGGCCTCCCTGACCTCTACAGCCCTGGGCTGACTGAGGCAGGGTAGAGAGGGGCAGGTTACCTGCTCCAGACTGGGTCCCACCTTGGGAGGGTCCACTGACATCAGGGGTTCTGCCAGGCTAGGCCTGACTACCTCTGTGGCAGTTTCTTCACAAGGGGTCAGATCAGTTCCCTGAGGAGGCTGATCCTTTCCTAAAGTCTGGTGGGAGGGAGATTTCTCTTCCTCCTCAATACTCTCTGTCTGAGTGGAGTGATCCATAGTTTCAGGCTTCACAACACTATCATCTGTCTGAGTTTGAGCTGTGGCCATCACAACTCTCCCAACCTTTTCAGGAGGGGGCTCAGTTTGGGTGTGGGCTGTTACCATGACAGCCTTGACAACCTGTTCTGGGAAGGAAGTTGTCTGAGATTGGGTTGTGACTGGCACAACCCTCCTGACCTGTTCAGGGAGGACATCTTGGACTGGGGCTGTGGCTACCACTGCCCCACTAACCTTACCATGGATGTTTACCATTTTAGAATGGGTTTCTTGCTCTACTTCAGCCCAGGCTGAGAGCTCTAAATCATTCCCCAGTAGGCAATCAACAGGCAAGTTTGGTGACACTGCCACTCTCTTGTGGCCAGTGACACCTCCCCAGCTGAGATTGACCACTGCCATGGGATGATCTCTCTGGACTTCATCAATATTGGTTACCTGGTATGTGGCACCAGGTAAAAGTTGCCTTGAGGGGACTAGACTCTCAGTCACCATAGTGATGCTAGCCCCTGTATCTCTATAGGCCTCAACTTTTATACCATTGATGAGGGGCTCCTGTCTGTACTTGCCCAAAGTGTTGGGACAAGTTGTGAAGTTGGCAAACCCCATGCCAGTCTCACAGACAAGAGTATCTAAGTTTGGGGACCTGGTTAGGCCAGAGTCCCCAGGACCTCCCAAAGTAAATGCACCCAAATTCTTGGGGGCACTCCCACCACCTGGGGGATTACTACTAGTAGTAACAGGAGGTTTGGGAATGTTACTTGGGGGTATGTTTTCCTTATTGTTATTCTTTGGGCAACTGCTGTCAGTTTTTAAATGACCCACCTGTTTACAGGGATAACAATAAGGTTTCTTCTGGTTGTTGGAAGGATTTTGGGACCCACCCCCCTCAGAGGATTTTTGGGGCCCTGATGTGGTTTGATCTGTAGATTTATTCCCACCCTTCTCTTGAGGCTTGGTTGATTCCTTTTTCTGGTCACCACCTTGGTTCTTGGGCCTAATCCTGGTTCTGACCCATTTGTCTGCCCTCTTACCCAATTCTTGTGGAGAGGTCAGATCAGAGTCTACCAGGTGCTGGTGTAATAACTGGTTCTGACAATTATTTAAGACTTGCTCTCTCATAATTAGATTATACAATCCCTTGAAATCAGTAACCTTACTACCCAGTAGCCAGCCTTCCAAAGCCTTAGTGGCACAATCAACAAAGTCAGACCAGTCCTGAGACTGAGTTTTCTGGGTGTCTCTGAACAGCAACCTGTACTGCTCAGTGGTTAAACCAAACCCATCAACCAGTGCATTTTTCAGGACCTGGTAATTGTTAGCATCCTCAACTCTAGTAGTGAGGAGCTTATCTCTACCTTTACCATCAAAGGAGAGCCACAGTATAGCCGCCCACTGACTCTGGGGAATGCACTGCACAGTGCAGGCCCTCTCCAGAGCAGCCATCCATTTCTGGATATCATCCCCTTGCTTAAAGGGGGGCACTATTTTAGTCAGGTGTTTAGTATCTAAACCCTTCTCTCTATCTCTTGGGAGATTGCTGCCACCAGTGGGAGCTAGCCCACTCATCTGCTGCTCTCTTGCCAGGGCAAGCTTCTCTTTGGCCAGGGCAATTTCTTCCCTTTCAATCCTCAGTTCAGCTTGTCTCATCCTAGCCTCATGCTCCCTTCTCTGAGGGGAAGTAAATCTCCTCTGTGGAGGATTCCTTCTCCCCTGAGAAGAGGCATTAGAGTGCAGAGATCTATTGGAGTCCCTAGAAAGAGATCTATCTCTCCTAACTCCAAGGTTAGGCCCACTTCGGGTTAGTACTGGGGGTCCCCCAGATCCTAGCCCAAGTAAGTCTAAGTTGGTCCTAGTTAGCCTTCTGACTACCTCAAGACCCTTGTCTACCTCATCCCCAGAGAGTACCTCCTGATCCTCCTCCTCAACTGCTGAATCAGTGTTGTGGAGATCTGGATCCCCAGAGGTTCCCTCTAAGGCTGGCATGTTCTCATGTAACTGAGAAAGCTTTCTGGCATCATATGTCTCTAAGAGACCTATCAGAAAGGGAATGGTGGGGTTAGACCCCTGCTTCAGTTTTCTGGAGACACAGATCTGTCTCATCTCCTGGAAACTGAGAGCTGCATATCTCGAAGTGACCTGTGGAGGGTCAACACTGACCAGGGGAGTCTCAGTAGAATCTCCCTGGGTAGACATGCTTTTCTAGTGAGGTGTAAGTGGTGCACTTACCTACACTATATGTTTGCCTACTGATCCCTTGCTAGAGTTGTAGTTTAGGGTGTGCTAGGCCCTAGGAGCTACAACAGCTGGTTCAGTAGAACTCAGAGTATTCTAAGCTAAGTTATATGTACCTTTAGTACTTATGTGATCTTTCACAAGATATTCTTAGGGCATGTGTGGTAAAACAACAGCAAGCTCAAATCCCAACCGCTGCTCACCAATGTGAGAAGTTGGCCTGATGTGCAGTGCTCACTATTCTAGTGATCACTATATATCAGTCCAAACAACCCTTATTGATGATTGGTTGTAAGTCAACCTTATAGACCAGCTGTCCTAGTAGCATGGATACGAGCAGTCTAAGGCTAAGACTCTAGAGGGCGTGTTAAGCCAGCTGTTTTACCATCACATTACCCCTTGAACACCCAGTGAAAGGACACCACACAAGTTGTTATGAAAATAAACAGTGTATTTATTTATAACAAGACTACCCTGGCTCTTTATGAGACAGGGAGCTAAGCACACAACAAAACTCTTACGAAAATACTTTTAAGTTAGCACGTTACACAAATGCCCGAGGGGCACGAAAAACCATATACGCTAAAAGTGGAATGCGAATTACTAGCAGGTAAGTAACAGTTCTAATAGGCTTTGGAATCGCTAGGACTGGACTAGGGAATCGTTAGATTACTACTAGGAGGCCCAGGGGACTCGGGTGCAGAGTGTGCACTCTCACGCGGGATGCGGGACAAAGTCTATGGAAGCTAGAATTCACAAAGTTAGTGTTCACGGGCGAACCCGACCTGGTAGGGAGAAAACGACAGTGGATCCTGACCCTTGGATAGTGAGGCTATGCTGGGACACCGGAGTGCCGAAGTTACCTAGCCCAGGGGCTGCAGCTGCATAGGTCTGAAAAGACGTCGGGGATCTCGTTGCCGGACCAGGCGCCTGGAAGGAAGAAGTTGCTGGCAGGCGACCAGTGAAGAAAAGTTCGATGGATCCAAGCCTGGATCAAGGAAGAAGAAAACCTGAAAGCAGAGGGGACCAAGTTCTTGAATCACTAGCCAGTGATTAAGTGGGCACCAGGATGGCACCGGGCGAAGTCACCGCAGTCAGGTGAGTGGGCGCTGCTGGGCTCTGCAGTCTCTCGGACCAGGAGGCGTTGTCGGCGACCAGGATGGAGGTGCGAGCTGTCCCACGAAGGATGAAGTCGTCGGCGTCGAAGTTACCCAGGAGTGGGCAACAAGCCTTGGCTAATTCAAGCCCACGCGGTGGACTCAAAATGGCGTCTTGAGTGGACCAGGAGGGTCCGGGGTGCTCCTCTTCTGGAAGGGAGCAAGGGCCAGTCTGGAGCAACCAGACCAGCAGCAGAAATGTCGTCGGGCGTCGTCAGGAAGGCCACAAGCCAACGGGCTAGTAGCCAAACAACGCGGTGAGCAGCGGAAAGCAGAAGGGCCCCACGCAGATCGTGGAGATGCTGGGGGGCTGCTCTTCGGTGCTGGAGCTGCTCAGGGTGGGGGCTTCTCGGACCCCAAAGCGCTCACCAGGAATTCACTCGGCGGGCTTGCTGGAAAGAAGTCGTGCAGTCTTGCAGATGGCCGGTCCCTTGAGGTCTCGTCGCACCCACGGTTCTCCGCTGGGCTGTAGAGGTGGGTAGAGGTCAGAGGTGCCAGGGAAGCCGGTTCTCGTCGAGCTGGGCAGTCGGATTCCGGAGGAAGGACTTGCAGCAGACCGCAGTGTTCTTAGATGGTGCCTGCGGATGCAGGGTGACTACTCCTTAGTCACAAGGGAGAAATCTTAGGAAGAAGTCTTGAGTTCCTTTCGCAGAAAGTAGTTTCAGGATTCAAAGATGATCTGATTTGGAAGGGGGCCAGTCTCTACCTTTATCCTGTAAAAGGGGGCTGGCACGCGACTAGGTCCTGCCCTATGGGTGGGACCAGGAGGGGGGTGGTTACACCCACTTCCTTGGCGGGCTTTTCCCCAGGCCAGGGGCTGGAGTGCCCCTGGAACTGGTTCCAGCCGGCCTATGCACAGTGAGCACCGGGGTGCCACTTGCAGTCACCTTCCTCTAAAGCCCTGCCTACCTACAATACACAAAACCCTGTCTGGGACGGTGCTGGCACCGCCCCTGGCAGGAAACCCTTTGTCCTTATCTCCTGCTCTGGGAGGACTCCCAGCAGCAGGAGGGCAGACTTGTGTCTCGGTGGCAGCATCCATTTTGTGGAGCTGAGGCTCTGTTTGACTTTAACCGGGGTTAGGGGTTACATACATGTCGTGTCCCTCTAGAAGGGTGGAATGCTAACCCCGTCGCCAGAATTGGCGAGGGGTTAGTATTCCAATTCGTATGACACCTTACTCGACATGTTTTGATAAAGCGATACCAGAGTTGGCATATAACCGCGAGGATTATAATGCACTTAAGAGTATATGGTATGCGATATCATGGAAACGGCTAAGGGATGGATCCCGAAAGCCGCAGACAGGCTCAGCTCATGCCAGAGCACCATCTCACACGATTCCAAGCACTCTGCCTTCAGGATTGTTAAGGCCTGCCATAGGAGTGGCTGATAGGAGATCTGTGTGTCCATTTTAGGGTTAGATATAGGTATACTATATCTAAAGCAAAGGGTGATTACGCCACCTTGCCCCAGCTGTCGTGCAGCCAGTTGTGTCAGATTTGGATGGCCAGCCAGGGGTGGCATAATACATGCTGCAGCCCCTGGTAGGCCCTGGGTACACCTATGCCCTGGGTACCTAAGGTACACTGTACAGGGACTGATAAGGTGGCTCAGTATCCAATTTAGATATGTACCTAAGGTACATGGAATCCATTTTACAGAGAGAGCAGTGGGCCTGAGGTCCTGAATAGCAGGGCCTCAGGTCAACTAAGTCAGAAAACCAGCAAAACACCAGGCAAAAAGTTGGGGGCAACCATAGTCAGGGATCTACCTTCCTACAAGAAGCTATTTCTGTAATTGTGCATTTTAACACGCACTGGACTGGACGAGATGCGGGTTAAAGACGAACGTACAGCAGAGGAGGCAGTTGGAATTACTATCCGAAAGAAATGTGGAGTCCGGTGTTTCCCCGTCTCTTCCACTGACTGCTCGTGCTTCTGTGTCTGAGCACTAACGGGGTCAAAGGTCGAAGATATGTCAAGCCTGCTTGAGGATTGCACCATTCAACGCACCCCTGCTCCTCACACCCGCAGCTAGGAACATCAGCGGGAATCATTACTTAAAGCTGTGGGTGTGATTGTGAATACCTGTCTGTGTAGTGTCAGCCTAGCTACAGGCACCTCGACCCTGACTGTACCAGCGCCGGGTCCGGGGCGAAATAAACAGGCCTCTCTGTAATGAAGAGCTTTCTCTCAATGAGGACGCTACAGCTTTAGATGGAAAACGGGTCTTTATTAAATACAGGTCGCCTAAAGAGCGCCGAGCCGCATCTGCTGCCTGACGGCCTTTCGCAGCCCTCAACATGGCGGCCGCACGTCACGTCGGTACGTGACGTGCAACAACTAGAAAGCGTCACTACATATCTCCCCTTTTTCCCAAACAAACCAATAACTCACAGTCCGTCGCTCATAACAAAGTCTCGGAATCTTGCGGGCTTCGTCACCGCCCTACCACTCCGTGTAAGTCTCAGGGGGTCAGGTGGGATCACCCCTTCCTGCGTCTCTTCGCTCCTTCCTCCACCTTCAAGCGCCGTGGCGCCTCTATCTCGTCTGCTCATTTCTGCTTCCCTAACTGATCCCTGCTCGCCATAGTCCATTCTCTCTCCTCGCTGTTCTCCTCTGCTCACTTCTAACTCTCCATCTGGTCGTTCTTGTTCCTGAGACCCTTCTTCCACATCTTCTGGGTCTTCTCCGCCTCGGTCCCATCCTGGCACTCTGTTGCATCTTGCCATGCGGTCTTGTGACCACACGTTGCCATCGCTCAGCAACGCCGCTCTACCCATCACTTCCTTGACTTGCAGGGGCTTGCTGTATTTGCTCTCTCACTTCCTCCTTAGCGTGGCCAATTTTACTCGCACCCATTCTCCTTTCTCCAGCTCCGCCTCTTTCACATTTCTCCGGGCGTTGTAGTGTCTAGAGTAAATGGCTTGTGCTTTTTCCAGGTTGGCTCGCACTACCGCAGGGGACCATTCGCTTGTTATGATTTTTTCCTTCCACACGCGGTTGTCCTGGGTGAATGGTTCGCGGCCCCTAAGTATCTGGAAAGGGTTGTACCCTGTCCCTATGGGGGTGATCCTGTACGCCCACACCATGCGTTCAATCTCTCTTTCCCAGTCCTTGTTGTTGGAGATAGCTGCCTGCACAGAGCCCATCACCACTCTGTTAAAGTGCTCCACCAGTCCGTTCCCGGCCGGGTGGTATATGGACGTGTGCTTTGCTAGGATCCCATTTCTTTGCATAAAGTTGCTCCATTTCTCTGACCTGAATTGGGGGCCATTGTCGCTTAGGATGGACTTCGGGATGCCTTCCCTCACAAAAGTGTCCGCCAGGAACTTTATGATGGTTTCTGTATCCATTGCCTCATCTATTTTCAACTCAGGCCATTTCGAGTACCTATCCACCAAGACACATACGTACTTCTGGACTCCGTGTACATCCAGGATAGGGCCCAGTATATCCACCGACAGTTCCTCCCACGGATTCCTTGGGGGATCAAATTTGCCGAGGGCTGGGCGGAGTGGTTTGAGCGTTTTGTCTGCCCCTTGGCATTGTGGGCAGTCCCTGACGTGCCTCACGGCCCTTACGTCCATCCCTGGCCACCAGTAGTTTTGCTTCGCCCTCAGTTTAAGTTTTCCTATCCCCAAGTGTCCCTCGTGGAGCATGTCTAATAGTTTGGGGATGATTTCTGCTGGGGGATGACTCTTTCCCCTCTGTATATAAACACTCCTTGGTCGTCCATCGACAACTCTTCTCTGACTTCGAAGTATGGGTTGAGGCCTCCACGGGTTAGTCTTTTATCAGGCCACCCTCCTGTGATGTATGATTTTACTTCCTCAAGAACTTGATCCTTTCCATAAGCCTGCCTCCATTCCTGATGTCCTATGGTTCTCTCTTGGTCTTCCGTGAGTGCCACCATTTCTTCTGCTCCTGCTTGGTCCTCTCCACTCTGATCCATGGCCGCTGCTCTACTCAGGTAGGCTGCCACCCTGTTCCTACTGCCCGGGATGTGTTCCACGTCGTACCTAAATTCCAGCAGTTTTAGGGTCATCTTTGAGATCCGTGGAGTGGCACTTGCGTGGCCGCTGGACGTTAGCACCTTCAGTAAGGGTTTGTGATCTGTCTTTAACAAGAAACGTGTGCCCCACAAGAACTGCCTGAACCTGGTCATGGCCCATACGACCGCCAGCATCTCCTTCTCAATTACGCTGTACTTCTTTTCGGTCTCACTGAGCATGCGGGATGCAAAACTGATCGTTTCCATTTTTTCCTTGACCTCGATCTTGCATAAGGACGGCACCCAGCCCCATGTCGCTGGCGTCCGTGGTTAGTACCGTGATTCTTTGGGGGTCATATCCTTGGAGTGGAACTGCTCCTGCCACCTCTCTTTTGATGATTTCGAATTCACCTTGCGCTCCCTCCGACCAGCAGAATTCTGTGTTGTCTCGTGTCAGCTGCCTCATGTGATGGGTTTTGGATGCGAAGTGCTGCACGAACTTACTATAATATTCCGCCATTCCGAGGAACGATCGGACTTCTTCTTTGTTGGAAGGCGGTGGCGCTTCGCAGATGGCTCTCACATTGTCTGCTTTCGGGGTGACCCCTCGCACCCCTATCTCATGTCCCAGGTAAGTCACGGACTCCATTCCTATCCGGCACTTGGTCCATTCGGCTGTGAGGCCCTTACTCTCAAGGATCTTTAGCACCTTTCCTAGTTTGCCGTCGTGATCCGGTCTGTCTCGTCCCATTACCAGGATGTCGTCCTGGAAATATTGGACTCCATCGGTGTCTTTAAACAGCTGGTGCATTAACTTTTGGAACACCGCAGCCGCCGAGGATAGTCCGAACGGCATGCGGCGGAACTGGTAGCACCCGAATGGGGTGATGAAGGAAGTGAGTTTTCGGCTCTCCGGATGCAGGGCGATCTGGTGGTAGGCGGAGGTCAAGTCTATGGTGGAATACCATTTGATTCCCCTGGTTTTGGCCAGCATCTCCTCGATCCGGGGCAGGGGGAACTTTTCCACCACTATGCTCTTGTTCAACTCGCGTAGGTTGATGCACAGCCTGATCTTCCCGCTGGGCTTCTTCACTACCACTAAGGGTGCGAGCCACTCTGCGCACGTGATGGGTTCGATGATCCCTTTCCTTTCCAGGTGTTGTAGTTCTTCTTGCACTGCATCCCTCACCGCCAAAGGCACATTTTGTCAGATAGCAGGTCACCGCGCCTGCCTAGACTACAAGTCCCATCAACATTGGGCTCAGAACTACTGTTCCCAGAATCCCCCGGCGGGAACACAGGATATTATGGGGCGGAGCCTGACAAACAGGGCTCGTGATTTTGCTGTAGACAGAGGTAGCGGCCGCTCCTCTGTGTTCCTGGAGATTCCTGTGGAGCTTCGGTAATCCTGGCTTGGAAATCCAAAGACCTGCCCGAGGTACAGACGCTGTGAAGTAACAGCGGGTTGGTACATTGTGGGACATTCACAAGTGGCGGAGTGCAGGGGGGGATTAGGACCTCCACACTACCGTCACAAAGACAGTGACGTGGGATGTGCTTAGACCTTTTGTTTACTTTGGATTTAAGTACCAAAGCGGATGACTGTAGTGCAGGAACTACGTCATGCCGTGTTTGGGTTAACCTTCGAGTATTGATTAAGAGCTGGTGACAATTACGACTATTTTGCAACAAAGGAGGAATACAGCGTAAATAAAGAGGCTCTCCTTGTTTTTCTCTTGGTATTGGTGTGCTACAACTTCCTGGTGCATTTCTTATTTCGCTTATGGAACTGTATTCTTCAGAGTCAGCCGAGTAATGGTAGATGGTGTGTTATGCCTTATGTCTTATACGTTCTCTTATGTTTATGAAGGACAGAAGGAAGGCTGGAAACACAGCAGTATGGTGTATGTGCACAGTTCTCTACAGATGAATCCACGGGTTGTGGTCTAGCGAGAATTATATGAGTGTAGGTGTTAAGAATCATATTAACCTATGTACTTGTGTCTTCCAGTTTCTTTATCCCTGCTGCCCCTTCCTTCTCCTCTTTATTCTTTCGGTTTTTTCCCCTTTTGAGGTTTTTTCCCTCACCGTATCGTCTGAACACCCTGTGTTTACACTTCAGGGTGTTTGGAGGGTCCGGAGGTGGAGCATTGTTGCTGCATGCGGATCCTGCAGAGTGTGATCCTGACACATTTCTCACCTTGTGGGCGACCGGTACTGCATTGTCCTTCAAGACTATCTTGTGCGCAAATTTCTCCATTCTTCCTACTGTGCCTCCGAACACCCTGGGGTACTCTTCTTTCCATTTGTCTAGGTCAGGCCAAGTTCCAGGTTCCGCGAGTAGTATCTGTTCCTTGCCCCCTGGGTCCAGCTTGATGCCCAGGTCGCCTTGGTCGAGCCACCCTAGGACCGAGGGTCCTCTCTCCGATATGTACAGTTTGCAGAACGCTGACCGGCCTCTGAATTCAAAGTTCAATGGTCTGAATCCGGCCATAGGAATGCGGTACCCGTTGTACGTCACTGGGCGGATGTCCAGCCTCTCCAGCTCAGGGCCTAGGTGTGGTGCAAAACTCTCCTCCCACACCGCTCTTTGGATGATGGTGTAGGGTGAGCTGGTGTCAGCCACAACCTTTATCGGTATTCCGCCAATCTGCATCTCCAAGACCGGTTTCATCGTTCTCTTGCCGTCAACGCTCAACACCTGGCCCTCCACGCCTAGTACTTGGTCTTCTATGTAAATGACTGTGACCACGTCTTCCTCTGCGCCATCTTCTTGTTCTTCGCTGTCCTGCCCGACATACTTCACCATGCTCTTCGAGGACTTCCTCCGACACACCTTCTCATAGTGGCCCACTATCCCGCGGTACAGACATTTGGCGCGGAATGCTGGGCACTTCCTGTCATGCGCCTCGTGCGACCAGCTCCCACACCGATAGCATAGTTTCTTGCTACTTCCCGCTTGTTTCCCTGGAGGGCCTGGGTTGCCTTGCCATTTCTTGGGCCCGTTTGCCACCGAACCCTTGTTCTTGTAGTGCCTGCGGGGCTCCTCCTCGTCTATTCTGTTGACCATGGCGTTGGGCGCTGTCTCCTTCCTCGTTGCTTCCACGCATCTGCGCGCCAGTTCTGCCCTTTTGACGATTACCATCACCTCTTTTAGGGTGGTGTCACCACTGGCCCACAACTTGTCCTGCACCGCTGTGCTCGTGGTGTGCATCACCACCTGATCTTTGATGAACTCCTCTTCCCAGTTATCATATTTGCACGTGGACGCTAGTCTCTTCAAGGCCGCAACGTATTCCTCTACTGTCTCTCCCGTGCGCTGTTTCCTTTGCTGGAAATTGAACCTGTCCACTGAGACACACACCGCCCGCCTGTAGTGCTCGTTCAGGTCTTCGATGGCATGGGCATACACATCCCCGTCGGTGCTTCCTCTTTCTTTTGGCACTAGGATTTTGTAAATTCTCAGGCCTTCTGGGCCCAGGTTGAGCAACAATATGCGTTTCTTCCTCTTGGCGTTGAATTGTTCTTCATTTTCATCCTCCAAAACTCCGATGAAGTTGTCGATGTATTCCCTCCAGTCCTCCCACTTCATTAGCGGGTCTCCTGGTCTGGGCAGGAACTGCACTGGCGCCATTGCGTACCGCGCCTGCGCACTCATTCTCTCGCTCTTGATCGTGGGATGCGCGCTCCCTTGGCCTCTGGGACTCCCTGGCGTGTTGTCCCGCTCTACCTTGCCTGTTTGAGCCTGGGGACTACCTTCGTCAGCCCCCTCGATCTTGCCTGGGGGATCCAGCGCGGTTCTCCCTGTCTGGTGGGTCGTCGCGTGCTCAGGCGCGCTAGCTTGGCGTCCCCGGGGCTTGAGCTACCACTTCGGGCTGACAATCCTTCCCCTGGGTTATGCTGAGCTCTGCCACGCTCTTTAGGATGTTGTACCTGTGTGGGGGCTGCTGGTCACCTCTCGACCGCCTGCTCCTCCTGGTAACAGGTTTCCCGTGGTCCTTTTCCTTGCTGTGGGCCCTCTGGCCACCGGTTGTTGCTGTTTCCTCGGTGGTGTAGCTCTCTCTGGGGCAGGGGGTCTACTATCCCACCTTCGTCGCCATTGTAATGAAGAGCTTTCTCTCAATGAGGACGCTACAGCTTTAGATGGAAAACGGGTCTTTATTAAATACAGGTCGCCTAAAGAGCGCCGAGCCGCATCTGCTGCCTGTCGGCCTTTCGCGCTTCTGAATGCGCGTTGCGCGCACAGCCCTCAACATGGCGGCCGCACGTCACGTCGGTACATGACGTGCAACAACTAGAAAGCGTCACTACACTCTCTGGTGAATTATTAGGGAAGCATGACATAGCCACATGTCTGTGCACGTAACTGGTTGCAGTTTTTTTTTACCGTTCTAGTGCACGTTTTTGGGAATTCTATGGGTTTTCCTCTGATTGCAGACCTACCTGCACGTAGTAAACTTCCATTTGCTACATGCCTCTTGCTTTTGAAGCACGGTGTTTCAGCTGTTGGTGGCTTTGCAGAAACTCAGTTGAAGAGATGAGCACGCACGCGAGTTAGTCACCCAGGGAGCTGGAGTGAGAGGTGGCTCGCGCAATGTGTGGGGTGACCATTCAGACCCACGCAGGTGGGCAGCTGGAGGGCCCGGGGTACGGCCATGTCGCCTGCGCCGTGAAAGTTGTGCATGCACGCGCCGAGAATCACAGGGTTACCCCGAGAGATTCTGCAACAGGGCTGGAAGCTCCTGAGCACAGCAGCTCTACCGAGAAGCCGCAGAGGTAGGACAGATTGCAACATTAGCATGTCTGGGGGGTTGGAATCTTTATTAGATTTTTATTACCTTACTCTAGTGAAGTTTTTCAGTGCTTCTTTCAAATTAACCTAAAATTGTACTATAGCAAACAAGGTTTAATTTTGGAATTTCACTCTCGTTTCCGTGTCAAAATGGCTCACCCGTCTATATTAGAATGATTATTTTACATGTTTTGTCCCGTCACTCAAAGACAGAGGCCACAAGGCTCCAGTGAGTAGACCTGATAAGGCAGTCCTACCTTACAAAACTTTGTTTTTTCTTAGCTACATTTACTGAATACACTTCCATGAGCTGCATCTCCACCCATCTGATCGTTTTATGAATGCAAGGGATTGGTTCAGTGGCGCAAATCCAAGAAGCCATCTCAAAGTCCCCGGGTTCTGGTTGTTTGTTGTTAATGACACTGACACATCCCTGCAAACCCATCACGGCCCCATTTGTCGTAAATACAAGCCCGCGGCCTCCTTTCGCCTCCACTTCCTTCTATCTGTTTTATACCAGCATCACAAGTCCTGTGTTCAGGACCGAAGCTATTAATGTGCGGCAGGTTCAGTGGCACCGGGGCAGATACTGTCCTTTTTTTGCACCAGGGTCCCACTAGTTTGTGTTTTTACCCACGCCTTTGACCCTGCATCCACTCCCCTCCACACTTCCCATACTTTTTAATGCACTTCGACCTTTGATTACATGGTAGGCGCATCCTTCGTCACATGGCTTCTCAGCGCTAGCACATCCCGCTGGTCTGCTCTCCCACGAAGCAGGCACGTCCCTGCATGTTTATCAATCCCCAGAGGTGGTGCCTGTGAGAGCCGGGATGAGCTGGAAACAACCCACACCTGCAGTGTGAGAGACAGTGTGTATAAGAGACAGCAGTGTGTGCGAAACAGCAGTGTGTGTGAGAGAGACATCAGTGGGAGTTTTCAAGGCAGAGTCAGCAGTGTGAGACCTTTTATTTATGTTTTGGTTTTTGAAACATAAATAAAACGAATTATTTGCAATGTCAATAGCACAAACTTGCTTAAATACGTGACCTATTGCATTGAAAATGCAATAGGTCTCGCATTTGCGAGAGATTAAGATATTGCCATTGTAAATGACAATGCCGTTAATTTATCTGTTTTCAAAACCAACACATAAATAAAAAGTTTGTCATTTACAATGCCAATAGCTCAAACTTTTGCAAAGGCAAAACCGTTGCATTGTAAATGCTTGTATTTCTTTTAATTAAATGCATTCTCACACTACAGCAGTAAGTGTAAAAAGACAAATGTAAGGAATAGGCAGAGTGGGGGCCCAGGGGGTACTGGAACTATAAAAAAAACTAAGCTTTGGTAATCAGTTAACAAAGGCATGTAAATATGCTAATGGTCTTTAAAGACCTGGGAAAAACTCGGGCCGGAGATAAGACTCCAGACACTGCCCAGCCGAGGCCCCAGGAGCGCGAGCTGCACTGCAGCAGCCCAGTCCGAGACACAGGAAGGGGGAGGAGGGGGGCTGAAGCCCTGGAGGCCAGGGCAGAAGTGACACTGTGAAGGCGCGACCCCCTTTGCATCGCTCCACGGCCCCCCTGGGGGTCACGCCCCACAGTTTTAAGACCCCTGCTCTAGTCCGTATTGCATGAAGCTGGGTGGTTCTCACCCAAAAGAGGGACCTCCACAAATTGCTGACATTTTCCTACACCCCCTGGACAGCCGTGGAAACACAGACCAACAAAACGGCCGCTCACTACGAGAGCTCCTGGGGTTCCTCGGGTTCGGGATAACTTTATACAGTTTAAATCCCTGAGTAACCCCCCCCCCCCCCCCCTCACCCCCCCCTCCAACAACCCACCGGACACAGAGATATCAGCAGATCAAGAGGCATAAGAAGAATAATTGCTACGACGGGCAGAAAACGACCACAGTGTAGCGTAGCTGCCCCTCTCTGGACGACGAGACTGCCACCATCGAAAGCTGCCGAGGGAGCTCGAGGACGCGAGAGGGCTACAGGACGATCCTCCGTGGCACCGACGATCGACTGGCACCGGCGAGGACTTAGGACACTCAGAAGAGCAGACCCCGTGAATGCATCTGCGGCCATAGACATCCGCCGCGCCGACAGTAGGATACCCTCTGCGCTGCCCCTGGGACTGGAGTTGGGATGGAAGCGGAGAGTACCATGGATCGGGAGGAAGGGGATCGAGGAGTTAAGAGAGCGCTGAGCTCCGAGGCAGCACCGGGCAAGGACAAGGAGCGGTAACGTAAGCAGAGTGAAGGTACATCTCAGCAATTATTTAAAAGGATCTCGGCGATCGCGGAAACAACACATGCCGGGACTGAAATAAGTGCACTTTTTGAAATTGTTGGAAGATAAATCCCGAAGCGGCGTGCCTGACCTTAAAATGGCGGCCGCCTAGGACAAACTTGTCTTGACTATCCACAATAATCAAGGAAAGTTAGCTCCTACTGCATATAGAGAGAGGACCTAAAAATGGCATCAATGCTGAGGCAGGAGCAAGGGAAAGAGGACTAATGAATTTCTCCGGGGCAGGAAGGAAGGAACCAAACCTTTACCCCAAACAAAACAGAACAGATGTATAAAGAGAGGACCTCAAAATGGCATCAATGCTGAGGCAGGAGCAAGTGAAAGAGGACTAACAAATTTTTCAGGGGAAGGAAGGAGCTAACCCCAAACAGATGATGAAAAGGGAAAGAGGACAAAGGCAAGAGTAGAGAGAAAGAAAGGGTGCAGCTCACAGAAGAACATCCAAATCGGCGGACATCTTGAAATGGAGCTAGTTGCTCAATCAGTATGATGAGAGCACATTCTAATGAATATAGATGAAACTACAGGGAAGTAAAATCTATATCAGGAATATATCAAGGATTACTACAATTCACCACAATTACTAAGCTAATCCTATTTGTCTCAACACCTGATATAATTATATAATACTAGTGTCATAATATTGGATATAATTATGACTACCATTAGCCAGTAATTAAGTTTAAGAGAATTACAACACCAACTGAAGAAGGAACTCACGCAGTCAAATAGAGAAGAGTCACCACAAGACCAATGAAGAGGAGCAAACATGGACGAAAACTACTTAGAGTCAGTTGGCCCGAATGCCCAGACCATAAAATATCCAACTAAGTTGTCCAAAAAGGCAGCAAAAAAATTCAAACATAACTTATTGAGAAATAACCCAGACACACTGATCTCCGACCTCTACGTTAGCATAGATAAAGGGACTATAGTGAACGACCTGATATTCTTCACAAATAAAACGGCTAAATGGCGCAATACCTTCACAAGACTGCTTAACACAAAAGCTATACAAAATATCCCACATGGCACAAAAATTATGATCTCACCGTCAAAAAGATGCAAAGCGGAACTATGCATTACCATGTATAAAACTGGAATAGTGCTGATACAAGCAGCCAACAACGAGCTAGATAAGTTCGACAATGTATTTCCGACCTTAAAGGAATCATTAGAGGGCGCAAGATGTCAACTACACCAGACCCCATTAGAAGGCAATCCTGACAATAACAATACTATTAACAGAGGCGTCAATCGAAATGGAGGACATCAGGCTCAAGCTACAAGATTAGGAGAAAAAATTGAAATTGAAATAGGAATGACAACATCTGAGAATGGGACAGAAAGGACAGAGAGGTCTACAAGTCATGCGAACAAAGAACAGGACCAAATCCAAAGAGAAGAGTCGACGCCGCTCCCAAATGAAGAGACTCCATTAGAGGGATCAAGATATCAACTACACCGGACCCCACCAGAAGACAATCCAGAGATTAACAACACTATTACTAGAGTCGCTAAAAGAAATGGAGGAAATCGGGATCAAGCTACAAAAACAGGAGACAATACTGAAATAGGAGTGAAAACTTCTGAGAAGAAGACAAAAAGGTCAAAGAGGTCTTCAAGACATGCGAACAACGAACAGAACCAACTCCAAAGGGAGGAATCGACGCCGCTCCCAAATGAAGAGACACCTCACTCCGCGCGGAGCCACTCAATGATAACCGGGAAACAAATAGAGTAGAAGGTATCAACCATTACTTACCTCTCTCTGGTACAACTCAAGAGACACCTAGAACATCACCCACAAATGCATTCTTAACATCACAAAATATAGACAACACATCCCACATCGCAATCAGAATCGGCACTGACATCCATACCGAGGATAAAAAGAAAAGGATTTCGGCTAAAAGAACTGTTCAGAAACAAAGAATAGCAAAATGCAAATCGCGGACAGAAAGGCTACTCATCCCTAAGAGATCACTCTAAAATCAGAAAGATATCAAAGAGCTTCAGAAACTAATTGGCAACATGGCACAAGACACACTTAGTACTCGACAAGCGATGGAAAAAATACTGGAAATGACGGTAAGCACTCACTCCAAGGTCACACATATCCAACATCTGGTACACTCCTCACAAAGAAAGAGCAACGAGACGGCCATGCCACTATCAAATAGACACAACCGACCACTTAGGACGAATTCCTGGTCGTAGGAGGAGATCCCTTGCCCTACTGCGATCATATGAACCATCGAACCGCAAGAGAGGGGAGATAATCAAAACAGTACCGATCGATCACAATAGAACATCCAGACAGAATGAAAGAAAACCCAACCTCAATAACTTACAACAAGTTCAGCTAACCGCCGAATCGCAATATCTGAACCCCAGTAACTCAGGGAAACCTATGATATGCCTTCTACTCAACTGTCGCTCTGCAACCAAACACGCATCAGACATAGCAGACCTCATCATCAACAAGGAAATTGATTTGGCAATCCTTACAGAAACGTGGCTATAGGAGTCATCATCTCCAACCATGGATCTCTTAGTACCTCCCCAGTATAACATTGTAAGACTGGATAGAATAAAGAAGATAGGAGGAGGTTTAGCCTGCATTCACCGATCGGATATTGAGATCAACCAAATACAATCCGACCCACTATTATCTTGTGAATACCTAGGTCTTAATATAAGATCAGCAGACAATCAGAGATGCAACCTGCATGCGCTTTACCACCCACCAGGAGAGAACGCCAAGTTCACAGATCAGTTAATGGAGATCATAATGGCCAACTCTAACACCGACGCTAATAACATTTTCCTAGGCGATTTCAACTTACACTGGGATGACTGCAATGACAAATTAGTCAACGCACTTAAAGATTTCCTCTCGGAGCTAAACCTCACTCAAGCATGCACGCAACCTACACACTCGAAAGGAGCAACGTTAGACTGGATAATTTCAAGAAACAAAGACACATCAATCCTCTCAATAGACCCGTGTGACTGGTCAGATCATCATGCCATAACATTTTTGATACCCACATTGAAAAAGAGCAAGACCTCGCAACCCGTCAAGCTCAAAAAATGGATTCGAGACACAAAAGAGGAGAATATTGAGCTACTAATAGATTGCTGTGAGAGAGACCTAAAGCTTGAATGTAAATCTGACAGATCACTACACAACATCAGTTTCAAAAATTGTCAACAACACCATGCCATTAAAACTGAAAAGAGTCTCAGAGAAGATAAAAAATCCATGGTTTAATGGGTCACTGAACGAAGAAAGGCGAAAACTGAGAAAAGCTGAAAGAAAATGGAGACAACACCCATCATCCACCGAGCTGAAATCCCTCAGAAAAATTAGAAACCAATATAACAAAAAGATCATCAATTCCAAAAAGGAATTTATAAGATCTGAACTTGATAATGCCAAAAAAAGACCAAGGAAATTATTCGAAATCTCAAAGCAACAATCAAATAAACTATCAAAATCTGCCCAAGAGAACACGAAAACTCTACTAAGCTGCGAAGAATTCTCGACATTTTTCAGGGAGAAGGCCAACTCACTTGAGAAAGAGCTTAGAAGCGCTGCGGATAACCTACCCACCCAACCAGTAGCTACGATCGACACCAGCTTGAAAACAGATTGTAATAAGATTAAAAACAAGTTACAATGGGATACATTCAAATTATATGACCATAAAACCATCGCCAAAACGCTCTAAGATATCAAACCTGATAACCATTATCACGACCCTCTACCCGCGAAATGCCTAAAAGAAATCAGCCATATTGTGGTTCCAATCTGGACCAAAATTATAAATGCATCGCTATCACAAGGGATCCTCCCAGACTGCCTAAAAACAGAACAAGTCGTCCCGATAATCAAAAAACCTACAGCGGATGCAACAGATCCGAATAATTTTCGCCCTGTGCCCAACATACCTTTACTTGCCAAACTAATTGAGAAATGCGTGCAAGGACAACTGAGCCAACACATCACCAACTTCTCCCAACTAGACGATTACCAATCAGGATTCAGAGCAGGACATAGCACGGAAACAGCGATCCTCCATATTATTGACGACGCACTACAGGCCCTAGATCAAAATCAAGCATGCCTACTGATTCTCCTGGACCTATCTTCCGCATTTGACACTGTAAACCACGAAGCATTACTGTGCAGGACAGGATGGGAATGTCTGGAAATGTGCTGAAATGGTTCGAGTCATTCCTGCGAAACAGAACACAGAGATTCCTGGTCAACCAATCACTCTCACCATCATGCCCTAACTCAATTGGAGTCCCTCAAGGATCGACATTATCCCCAGACCTGTTTAACTTGTATGTCGAACCTCTTACAGAAATTCTCCGTAACTCACAGATATCTTATCACATGTACGCGGATGACACGCAAATATACATAAAGATCGCGTCCCTTGAAGACATTGAACTAATGAATGAGACGTTAAAAATGACATTGCAATGGTTAACAACCAATCATCTGAAGCTGAATGCTCACAAAACTGAGTTCCTATTAATTACACCACCAAGGAGCCATACGGAAATGAAGGAATGGACCAAGCTGGTGACAGCGCTAAACTGCACTCCAACTGTGGTTCTGAAAATCCTGGACTCATATAATAATTATCGACTCGAGAAATAAACTTCGTCGAAACATGACGAATTTGGTATCAAAAGACCGAGAATGACGAGTACACTATGTACAAGCATTTTCAGCATATTCGAGTGATGATTTCACTTCGAAATCGTCATTATCGTTCAGAACCCTCGGCTTCCATTTTATGTATGGCAGTCATTTTGTGAGTTGCCCTTTACATAGGCTTATAATCCAGCTTAATTCGATTCCAAAAGGACACGTACACCTTAATCGACTTTCCTATGACCTGTGCAAGTTGGAACCATTGCCCCAGGCCAAACCTGTTAGGTCAGTTCCTCTCCCAGTGGCCGAATGAGATAGCATCAAGGCACAACAGGCCATAAACCCATTTCATCGCACACACCCTGCCGAATCTTGCTCACACCTGTCCCTGCTCTTTTCTCTCACTTGCTTTATGATGGGGAGGTGCTCGTTTTTATTGGGGGTCCACCGATATCTGATGAAATGTTGGGCCTTGCCGGGTGATTTGTTGTGGGCTGGACGAAGTGAAATATGGACATGTCATCATGACTCTGCTTTTCCTTTGTAACAAAGAAATGTGAATAGTATACTGTAAATTCGAAGAATGTTTGCCTGAAGCTTAAAATTCTGTATAAAAAGAGAAGCCTGATTTTGTGAATTCGAGCAGTCTCCTGAGAATATACTTCCCGTGTGTTGTACTTCTAGGACACTTGTTACCTTGGTTGCAGCCAATAAAATCGATCCTTGACTTCACCTAGAAGACTCTGAGTTTCTGTGGTCTGAATCAGGAAAGGACTCGAGGTCTCTGGGTGTACCCTGACACCGCTGGGTTGCCGGTTCTGTACCGGTTCTTAAAAACCCAGTACCTCAGCTGGCGCCCAGCGTGGGGCGATTCCAGCGGTACCAGCCCAGCCAGAGGTTTGTGAGGAGCTTCGTGTGAAAATTCCGGAGGACGGCCAACCACTTCATCAACCCCTGCATGTCGACGTGGTCCGAAGGTCTTTGCTGCGAGGTTCCCCGCTTCCCGACGGCTACGAAGGACTGCTGCCCTGGCTATCGCCCTGATTTGGACCCTTGAAGTTTGGTAGAGTGAAACACTAAGACAAGTCTTCTGGTGACGTCATCGATATCTCAGTCAAGTCTCCCAGTCCTTAGTTGGTCGTTAGTCTTGGGTATCCTTTTGGATCATTTTTGGAACTTGCAAGTGCCAAAGCCGAAGGACTCGTGCATTCACGAGAAATATCGTAATCGATAATCCTTTGAAGTTTGGAGCTAGACTAGAGAGCGAAGATGCTGGTCTTAGACTTGGAAATTTGTTTTGTCTTGGTTGTAATAATAGGGACTCCCGATTGGAGGACTCATGTCCGGTTCCTCCGGTTGGAACTCCAACTTACGAATTATATGTCAAACACGGAGTAGGCCCCATCACATACAATGAAGTATGGATCAAATACACCAGAAAAGATGGTGTCTTAAAATGGCCCCAATATGGTAGCTTTGATACCGAAATCCTAGATAACCTTGAAGTCAAACTGTTCAAAAAGAAAGCCCGGCCGGCGATGTTTGACTCTTTCCGCCTATGGCGTAAGGAAGCCAAACAGAAGGAAATTAAATTAGAGAAGAAAAATAAGAGAGAAAGGGGTATTTCAGTAATGCAAGCTGCTATGCAGTTTAAAGACAATGAAGAAGAACAGATGAGTGAGCAGTTGCACAGGCAACGTAAAATGGCAATAGATAAATGCTATCCAGTTTTGCCGCCTCTAAAACAAGATGCAGCGAAAAACGTTGAAAAAGATCCATTAATGACGCATTTATTAAGTTCGCCACCCCCCTATGCACAGAATGCTACAGCACCTCCGCAACCCTTAGTTGCGCAACCTGTGATTGCATTGCCTCCTGCTCCTCTAGAGCAACCACCAGCTGTTCTTCAGCTGGCTCCTGCTCCTTCGGTGCAGCCTCCTCAAGGCCCACCGACCACATCTACTTCACCTGTGCTTTCTGCGACTTTGCCTAGTGCACCTTCTATTTCTCCTAATGCTCCCTCTGCTATTGCCGATACTTCTGCCTTATCTCACCCTGTTTTTCTGCCCGTTCTTCCGTCAGTTTCTCCTTCCGTTCGACAAAGAATGGCCAACACTGTTACTAATATTCTCTCACCTTTTCTCGGGTCGCCTACTACGACCCCTAACACAGAATGAAGACAGTTGCGGAGTCAACTGCCTGACTATCGAGAGAGAGATTTACTAAATTGTTTAGCGCATAAATGGGTTATGGATACTGTAAAGTATGATGTAGAGTCTGTCATGGAAGTCTTCCGTCAATGGGAAGCACCGACACAGAGATATGTTTTTGAACAAATGTGTGTTTTCCTCTGTGAGGATTTGGAAGACAATGATCTGGAATGCAACCCGCAAAAGTTGTGTCGTGTACAGTTCGAGTTTGGAGAGGGCATGATCGTAGGTCCCGATGTCGAGAGAGCGGTTGAGATATTGTTATCATATCGGAGTAAGGGGAGCACTTCTGGATCGCAATCTGAGCATGGTGCATCCGGTAGGAAAAAGGCGCGACAATACCCCATGAGAGAAGTTCCCCCACAATGGAGAGAGGGCGACACAACTGTTAACCCACCTATTCTGCCACACTTTCAGTGTGTGTGGGTACATGTCCCATGGAAGCGAGCTGAAGTTTTAGCCCTTAAACAGACATTACCTGATCCCCGTAAAAATCCTGCAGGGTATTACAAAGAGTTGTCACAGACTGCAGGGTCATGTATCATGAATTTAGCCGATATTGATATGTTATTTGGGAATGTTGTTCCACAGACTTTATGGGGTAGGGTTCGTCATACAGATCAGGAATTAGGTGACTCATGGGCTAATATTGCTGCTGCAGATGCCCGACAAGTTGGTGGTGCTAAGCCTGAGCCTTTAGTAGCCGAACTTCCTGGTAAAATAGTTGATTACATGAAAACGATAATGCCTGCAATACGTGTAAATTGGGATAAGTTGTCTTCATGTAAGCAGAAGAAAGATGAAACGGTGTCAGATTTCTTCACCAGGTTTGAAGAAACGTTTGTCGACCACAGTGGTCAAGATATGACCACAGAAGGTGGTCAGAGACTGTTCGTCGATAAATTCGTGCACAATCTGCTTCCTGAGTTATGTAAAAAGTTAAAGGATTCAGAAAGTTCTTGGGCAGTTTCGTCTTCAGCACAGATATTATCTACTGCACAATATTACGAAAATAGAGACAAAGGCGAGAAAAATAGAGCAGAAAAGAAAACTAAGGAGTTGAAAACAAAGGTTTTGTTACAGCAAGCATATCCGCCACGTGGTGGTGGTAATCAGAATAATAGCGGTCAGAATAACTATCAGAATAATTTTCAGCAGCCTCAACAGTATCAGAGAACTCGCAAAAAGTCGAGTGCACTCAGCCACGTGTCCCTGTAGGCCCCAACCAGTGTTCATACTGCAAGGAAGAGGGTCATTTCAAGTATAATTGCACTATTCTGTTACAGCGCGCAAATGGTGCTTGTAGCGTAAGAGGTCGTGGTGTTCAACAAGCGCCTAGAGGTAGAGGACGCGGAAACGTCCCCCAGAACGCAGGTCCCCTTCCACCACAAAATTCTATGAATAGGTTCGATCAGCAGAATAACGCATCTGACAGGACAGCTCAATACTATGTTGATGATTACTATACAGAAGATGAGTATTTGGAAGGTAATAATTGCTAGGACAGCCATAGACAAAGAGAGGGAGTTGTTTCAGTTCCAGTAGATCAGAGTGGACCATATGTTGAGGTGATTACATCAGGTGTGTCAGAACCTTTCTGTTGGATACTGGTGCTACAAAGAGTTCTATTATGCACTCCAAACTCCCTGGCGCACCTTTGTCTGGCGAAATGAATGTTTCTGTAGGTTTTTCTGGCGCCTCAGTTAGAAATCCGATTTCTGACCCTTTGTCTCTTTCTGTTGGTCCTCGTGAATTAGAAGCACCCCTTATCCTGACAACAGGTTGTGGTGAAAACTTGTAGGGATTGGATTTGTTAAAAAGATTGTATGCAACTTTGTACTGTTCCCCTTCAGGAGTACAACTTACTTTAGGTAAGAAAGTGGTTTCTCCAATGTATTTGTCAAGGGATAAACTTCCAGCAGAATTGTCGCTTCTTCCAGATATTCTTTGGGCTGCTGGTCCTAATGATGTGGGTCTTTTAGAAATACCACCATATGTTGTAACATTGAAAGCCAATGTTCAAATGCCACGAATTCCCCAATATAGAATCTCTAGTGAAGGTGAAAAAGCTTTGCTAGCGATCGTTTACGAGCTAATTGAAAAAGATGTGATTGAAGAGACAAGTGGCAACGTTTGCAATAGTCCTGTTCTGCCTGTTTTAAAACAAACTGATCCCTCTCAGCCACCTGTGTACAGATTTGTGATTGATCTCAGAGAGGTGAATAAAATAGTTGTGCCACAATTCCCAGTTGTCCCCGACATGACTACACTATTGACTATGATTCCAGCTTCTGCCACCTGGTTCTCGGTGATTGACTTGAAGAATGCTTTCTTCAGCATCCCGATTGCTGAGGAGAGTAGGGATATTTTTGCATTCAGTTTAGGAGGACGCAGCTTCCGCTTCAAACGCGCTCCCCAGGGCTACTGTGAAAGTCCATCAATATATAGTCAAGCTCTAAAAACACAGCTTGATACGATTGTTTTACCGGAAGGTGCTACTCTTGTACAGTACGTTGATGATCTGCTCATTGCTACAGATACTGAGGAAATATGTAAGAAAGCCACATTGTCATTGTTGCGTCATTTGTGTGATTTGCATCACAAGGTGTCACTTATCAAATTACAATATTGTCGACAAGAAGTGACCTACTTAGGTCACCTCTTATCGAAGGAGGGAAGGAAATTGACCCCAGAAAGAATACAGGCAATTGCGAAATTGAGTGTGCCAAGAACACAGAGAGAAGTGCGCGCTTTCTTGGGCATTACATCGTACTGTAGACAGTGGATTCCAAATTTTTCGTTATTAGCCAAACCTTTGGTGGCATTAATGTGTAAAGACACACCCAATCCCGTTCCTTGGTCTCAAGAGTGTCAGAAAAGTTTTTCTGAATTGCGCACAGCATTATGTTCGGCTCCTGTGTTAGGTACCCCCAACTACAGTAAGCCTTTTACATTGTATGTCCATGAGAAGGAAGGTTGTGCATTGTCAGTTCTGACTCAGTTATTTGGGGACAAGCAACGTCCATGCGCGTATTTTTCGTCGACTTTGGATCCAGTAGCTAGAGCATTGCCAAGTTGTTTAAGAGCCACAGTGGCAGCGGCTGTTTGTATTCGACAGTCTGCTGGTCTAGTAATGAATAATACACTAGTCGTGATGGTCCCACATGCAGTAGACACGTTGTTAAATAGAACCAAGACACAGCACTTAACTAGTGCTCGATTGTCAGGTTACGAATTAACATTGTTAGCGAGTCATGTGCACATAAAAAGGTGCAACACTTTAAACCTAGCTACGTTGTTGCCAATTGTAGAGGAATCAGATGCTTCAGAACAGCATGATTGTTTTCTTAGAACAGAAGAAGAGACGAAAGGGAGAGTAGATCTCTACGATACTCCTCTCGCTGAATGTGATGGTACATTATGGGTGGATGGTTCATGCTTCAAGCTCCCGAATGGTGACACGACTGCAGCATATGCTGTCACGACTTTGCATACAATTGTTGAAGCTGCACGTATAAGAATTGATTGCACTCACAAGAGCATGTGTGTTGTCCAAAGGAATGAGAGTGACTGTCTATACCGACAGTCAGTATGCATTTGGTGTGGCTCACAGTTTTGGATGATTGTGGAAAGAACGTGGGTTCTTGACTTCGCATGGAGCTAAGATTCAGCATGGTCAGTTGGTGAATGAGCTTCTTGAATCACTGACCTTGCCTCTGCAAATGGCGATTGTGAAATGTAGTGCTCACAAGAAGGTGACTGATGATGTTGGTCGTGGAAATGCATTTGCTGACGAAATCGCGAAAGATACTGCAAGGAATGTGATGAGCCGAATGTATGTTGCGGGCCCTGCAAGATGGGTTGGTGATGTTGGAATGTGTGAAGACACGATAGAAAGTGTGAAGTCCATCCAAGCTGAGGCCACAGAGAAAGAGTTGAGCACGTGGAGAGAAAGTATGGGTAGAATGGATGCAAATGGTTGCTGGATTGAATTGTCAGAGCATCAGAGATGGTTGTTACCCGATGCATATGTGCCTGCAGTGGTTACAATGGCTCATGGAATGGCTCATATCAGCGTGAAAGGGATTTGCAAGTTGTTGGCCCCAGTATGGCAAAATTCAGGAATTTCCAAGTGTGCATAGAATATGGTCAAGAATTGCATGGTGTGTCTGAAACACAATCCTGGTAGGGGAACCCCAACTCCAGCTGGTCATTTTGCACCTCCTACGTATCTGTTCGAGGTTTTGCAGCTAGATTTCATCCACATGGAGAGGTGCAACAATTTAAAATACGTACTCGTTGTTGTTTGTGCCTTCTCAAGATGGGTAGAAGCATATCCCTTAAAAGACAATACTGCCTTGTCCACAGCGAAAGCCCTTGTGAAAGAGTTCTTCCCCAGATTTGGAATGCCTAGAATGGTCTGGAGTGATAATGGAAGTGAATTTGTGGGTCGAGTGATGAAGAGAGTATGTGAAGGACTAGGTATCCAGCAGAAGTTCCACGCTGCAAATCACCCCCAATCAACGGCACTTTAAAACTTAAATTGGCCAAAAATCAAGAGAGCACAGGTCTTAAATGGCCTGATGCTCTACCCCTAGCACTCCTGTCCACCAGAATTACTGTGCATTCACGAGTGAAACTTAGCCCCTATGAAATTGTTTTTGGCCGCCCGGCCAACATATGGGGAGTGCCACGACCCACCAAATTCAGCGAGATTGAACACCCTGTTTTGCTTGACTACCTGTACGAATAGACGGCTAAATTGTGTGTTTTGCATCAACAGGTTCACGACACCCTACCTCCGGTCTCTGAGACTCCAGGACATCAGATCGACCCTGGATCCTGGGTGTTGGTCAAGAACTTCCAGAGAACAAAGAACGACCAACCCAGGTGGACCGGACCGCACCTCGTCCTTCTTTCCACAAGATCAGCCGTTCCAGTGGAGGGGAAGGCCAACTGGATCCACGGGGTCCATTGTAAAAGAATCCCTTTACCTCTGCCTTATGACCAGTGGGTCCAGAAGGGTGTCGCTGACTCAGAAACTAAAACCGTGCCACGTCACCTACCTTTCAGTGATGCACGTGTAAAAGGAACACTAACTGAACAAGAGAGAGACAATATTTTGCAACCAGCAGTATCACCGTCAGTTCGATTGAACACTACAGAGCCTGAACTCTTGTGTCAGGATCAAACAGTACCTGGAAGAAAACGTTACAATTTAAGACCGAGACCTATGGACAAATAAATATATTTCTTTTTTTCCTCCAAGTACTATTTTTTTTAAGTGCAGCTCTCCCATCTGAGAAAACTTGCTTATTTTTGTTTTTCGAACCGCCATCCGGGTTCCGCTGCTAGGGCCGCGATTGCTTAAAGTCTTTGGGGTGCAGCTGACGACGTTAGGTCGGCAGTTATGGTTGGTCTAAGGGAGTTGCCCTGGACTGACAGAAGCATTTCTTAGCAGAATCAATCTCCCGTCGCGGGCAGCACTTTAGAGAGGATGGAGTTTTCCGAGATGGAGAGACCTGCCAAGGAAATGAACTTTAAACACAGGATCTGTCAAATAATGACAAGGAAAAGTTTTTTGATATTGTGCATTTTCATGTTATTCAGTATGATGATATTTTTAATAAGTTATGTCTTGTTCTCTTCTTGAGTAACATTTGCACCCACTTCATCGCCTATACCTCCCCCTTCTACTGTTTCCTCACATTCTTTCCAACCCCTTCCTGAACACGAATCCGCTAGGAGATTAGAGTTTATCAATAACTCCTTTGTTCAGCTCTTGCACCAACACCAACTTGTAATGAACACAACTAACTGTTGGGTGTGCGGTCTTATGCCTCACACAACTGATAAAGGTATCCCTTACCTGTTTCTGCCCTTCAGCCACAATGGTTCTGTGTGGGCATACAGAACAATGTTCATATATGCACGTGAAGTCTACCCCCTACGCTCTATAAAAGACAATCCTAAGAATAGTGCTCTAGTCAAGGGTATAGTTGACATGATTAAGGATGATATTTCTTATGCAACTACCCCCGAAGATGAGATACGTGCCTATATAGGATGGAACGTGACCGGATATGGAGCTATTCTGAGTGAGAAACAGCAAGCTAAGATATCTTCCCCGATTTGGATTGTACCCCATCAGGGTCACCTGTGTCTGCAAGGGACTGGCAAGAATCCCAGAGCTCAGTTAGGGAAGAGTGTCTGTACTGAAACGTATGTTTTTGGGTCTCAGACTTCCCCTGCGTTTTTGGCAGCTAAGGGTACCTATTTCATCTGCCATGATAGAGCCTATACATGGTTGCCCCCTGACTTTTCGGGCTCATGTTTTGTTTCGTTCCTGTTGCCTCCCACCTACACAGCAGCGGCAGATTACCACAAGACAAGGATAGTTAGAGGTGTCTTGAGTAAAGAAGACACTGCGGGACAAGAATTTGGGGACTTCGCAAAGGGTTTTCTGCCGTTCTGGGGATCAATGGCTAACAGCAGGAACATAAGGCAATTGACAAGGGTAGTTGAGTCCACCGTAATAGAAACTGCTGGTGCCCTTAGTAACCTGACTGCTGAGCTCCAGTCGGATCGTCTTATGACCCTTCAGAACAGGGTCGCATTAGATGTCATACTTGCAGACCGAGGTGGGGTATGCAGATTGATCCAATCGAGTTGCTGTGTTTTCATCCCAGATAACGCTCCAACAGTGTACCAGGCCATCTCCAAACTGCATAAGATTTTCGAATCTATTCATGTGGATAAAGGAGATTGGTCGTTAATGGGATGGTTCTGGGAACTGATATCCGCCTGGGGATGGAAAATTCTGATGGTCATTGGGATGGTCTTAGCCATTCTTTTCCTGTTCTGTCTGTGCGTACAGTGTGCTCCTGCAATATGTGGCCTCTGTGTTACATCATGTGTAAGGAAGCCTGTATCAAGAGATGAACTAAGTACTAAAATGATGTTACAGCAACATCTCAATGACTTTAGGAATATAGATCTGGACTCAGATTAGCATGAGGATAGATTAATTGCCTATGTAAGGGCAAAAGGAGGGACTGTGGTTCTGAAAATCCTGGACTCATATAATAATTCTGGACTCGAGAATTAAACTTTGTCGAAACATGACGAATTTGGTATCAAAAGACCGAGAATGACGAGTACACCATGTACAAGCATTTTCAGCATATTCGAGTGACGATTTCACCTCGAAATCGTCATTATCGTTCAGAACCCTCGGCTTCCATTTTATGTATGGCAGCCATTTTGTGAGTTGCCCTTTACATAGGCTTATAATCCAGCTTAATTCGATTCCAAAAGGACACGTACACCTTAATCGACTTTCCTATGACCTGTGCAAGTTGGAACCATTGCCCCAGGCCGCACCTGTTAGGTCAGTTCCTCTCCCAGTGGCCGAATGAGATAGCATCAAGGCACAACAGGCTATAAACCCATTTCATCGCACACACCCTGCCGAATCTTGCTCACACCTGTCCCTGCTCTTTTCTCTCACTTGCTTTATGATGGGGAGGTGCTCGTTTTTATTGGGGGTCCACCGATATCTGATGAAATGTTGGGCCTTGCCGGGTGATTTGTTGTGGGCTGGACGAAGTGAAATATGGACATGTCATCATGACTCTGCTTTTCCTTTGTAACAAAGAAATGTGAATAGTATACTGTAAATTCGAAGAATGTTTGCCTGAAGCTTAAAATTCTGTATAAAAAGAGAAGCCTGATTTTGTGAATTCAAGCAGTCTCCTGAGAATATACTTCCTGTGTGTTGTACTTCTAGGACACTTGTTACCTTGGTTGCCGCCAATAAAATCGATCCTTGACTTCACCTAGAAGACTCTGAGTTTCTGTGGTCTGAATCAGGAAAGGACTCGAGGTCTCTGGGTGTACCCTGACACCGCTGGGTTGCCGGTTCTGTACCGGTTCTTAAAAACCCAGTACCTCACAACCCTAGTCCATAGCACCACTAAAAGCATGTCTCAACGCAGCGGCAAGACTTATCACTGGAACGAGGAAATTCAACCATATCTCTCCTCACCTGAAAGCATTAAACTGGCTACCCTATGAAGCCAGAATTCAACTAAAAATAGCGTGTATCACCCTTAAAGCGCTCCACTACAACACACCAAGATACCTAGCCGGGAAAATTGAACTATCAGGAGGAAACAGACCAGCCAGGAGTGCCATGGAGCTGCTGTTGCAGCCAGCCATTTTCCGGAAAAAAAAAACTTACGACCGAGCGTTCTCGGGAGCAGCCCCCAGAATCTGGAATTCACTCCCTCCAAACATTAGAAAGATTCAAAATACAGCACCATTTAAGAGGGAAGTGAAAAGCATCTTGATGAGTAAATACCTCACATAGTGAAGACTGATGAGCACAGATAGGATCTATTGTTGCCCTGATACAGAGCATCTACGTCGCTAGAAGGGAAAGACGCCGACCTGAACAAAGATTAATACTGTACGATGACTCAGGACAGGAGTCACTCCATGGGACCTAGTTGTATCCTTACTGCTACCTCATGCTAATATGAATACTTACATTTATATACTCACCGCCCGAATGCCTTATAATTACCTACCTCATATTTGTTTGCTTTTAAATCGTCTTCTATTTATGCTAACCTTTAACCTATCTCATAATGTAAACGCTCATGTTATGTATATATATATATATATATATATATATATATACTCTCCTCCTAAAGCCACCATATAATAACCTACCTCATATCTGTTTGCTCTTAAATTGTTACTATATATGTTAATCTTTAACCTACCACTCATTGTAAAGCGCTCTGATACCCACGGGTCTTGTTCGCGCTATACAAAACACTATAATAAATAAATAAATACGCCCTCAGGGATCACCCGTCCATCTGCCAGGATCAAGACTCAGATCTTTCAACCTTCTCTGTTACCGTCTTTGGAACGGCCTGTCTCTGGGATTCGTGGAAGCTCCACACCCAGTGAGCTCAGAGTTGCCTTGTAAAACCATCTCATGACAGTGGAAGAAAAGAACATTAAGTGACACGGACTGCACAGACGTGTAAATAACTCTACCATTATCATTCCATGAACCATTGTCCTACTGCTGTTGTTTCGAGATGGATGTTTTGTCGTCTATCACAGCAGCTTCTTTATTTAAAATCTTACTCACTACTGACCTATGTACTGTTTCTGACCCTACGATATCTCTGGCAGGCATGTTGTGCTGTCTGTTGCTACATAAATAGGAAGTAGATTGCTACTGCAGGGAGAGTGCAGTGTCCTTGCAGTCAGATGCACTTGATTTGGATAAAAGGTACCATGTTTGTTAGAAAAGCTGCAACTATCAGAATAATAACACACCAAAAGCAGCGCATATACTGCAATAACAGACCAGGTACTAGAAAAACGGGACACAAACAATGCAATAACACAGTCCAGGCATTAGGAGAATACAGCACAAACAATGCAATAACACTGGTCAGGCACTAGGAGAATCTGATGCAAACAATGCAATAACACAGGCCAGGCACTTGGATTGAATCAAATTATGCAATAACAAGGGTAAGGCACTAGGAGAATCTGATGCAAACAATGCTATAACACAGGCCAGGCACTAGGATTGATGCAAACACTGCAATAACACAGGCCAAGAACTATGAGAATCTAAAACAAACAATGCAATAACACAGGCCAGGCACTAGGAGAATCTGACGCAAACAATGCATTAACACAGAACAGGCACTATGAGAATATGATGCAAACAATGCATTAACACGGGCAAAGCACTATGAGAATCTGACAAAACAAAGCAATAACACGGACCAGGCACATGGATTGACGCAAATAATGCGATAACACAGGCGAGGCACTAGGAGAATCTGATGCAAACAATGCAATAACACAGACAAGGCTTGAGAAGAATCTGATGCAAACAATGCAATAACACTGGTCAGGCACTCGGAGAATCTCATGTAAACAATGCAATAACACAAGCCAAGAAGCAAGAGAATCTGATGCAAATAATGCAATAACAGAGGCAAGGCACGAGGAGAATCTGATGCAGGTGAGCATGTAATACCTGGCGGGATCTAGTGTACTGTGTGGACTAGAGGGTGGGAGGGCAAAGAGTAGCTTCATATGGACTGAAGCATGGGCAAAATGAGCAATATTTTAAGGAAGTAATACCATATAGTAAATCATGCAGAGTCAGTTTTTTGTTTTTTGGCCCAGGTATGGGATATTACGTACCAAGGCTTGTCAGAGAGATTATAATCTTCCCTTCAAGGGTCATCTGCTTTACAAAGAATTTCAATACAAGGAGTGACTCTAAAAAGCAGCGGCGGGGCATGCAGTGAGAGGAGAGAATGCAGAGTATCACTAACGTTATGGAACGGCGCACAACTTTAGAGGCTACTTAGATACAGGGAGACACCTGAAACGGGTTCTGCACCTCACACGTACGCAGTACACGAAAGCACATTTACACAGAGACCAATCATCCTAGGAGGGGCCGAGGGGAGACATAACATCTAATCCCGGCTTTACCACTTTACCTAAAGATGCTGGAAATAAACACCAAATGTTACTTCTCGACAGGGCCACTATACAGGTCCTTATCCTGGTATTGTAGTCCCTCGGCCTCTCCCTCACGATCTCCACCACCCCACGTGTGGTTTACTGCACTAGGAAACTGTGCAACCAGGAGACTACGTGTTTAACCCTGAGCTACCAATTTGTAAAATAGTGAGCTTAAGGAATCACTAAGTACATTTATGCCTCTCCCCCCATTTATGTCCAAGATCGGAGGTATTTACAGCCATCCTAAAGTTGTAAGTAAAACTGTGCTTTTAAAAATGGGCCCCGACTGTGGTGATGCGTCTTTAACTAAAGATTCCTTCCAGCGGCTCCTGGAATGTTGTTGTTGATGCGTTGCCAGGAGTGTTCCCGGCAGTTACGTTCCTGGTGCAGTTGGGTGAGTGGTGAATAAATCTTACCCATAGTATACCGATGACACGAGGGTTTGATTACCACATAGACATTGCCTCTGGTGGGGGGGTGGGGTACACAGCGCCCACTCTCATCGACTATTCACCAGAATGTAACGTGGCCAAGTAATAACCTTTGGAAAAAGTAGTCCTGTGTTCATCAGACTTAAACTGTTTAGTACTAGGCAAATCCTACTCTTTCTGTGCCTCTGTCCCCTTATCTCACAATGTATGTGCCTCGAAGGAGTCAGGATGGAAGAAATAAACATGAAAGGCACATTCCCAACTCAAACCACCAGCATGGATTTCATTCACTCGTTCAGAGCCGCTTAACTGCAGGTCTCCGCACTGCATATCAGCATCTCTAAAGGCAAACACTGTCGAAGCAAAAGGAGGGGCAGAGCCCTATGATCCTCTAGAGCCTAGTCCGCTCACTAGAAAACGACGACGAAGGACAGGACTCTAACAGGATAAACCGATCCAACTCAAATATGAGGTCAATGTATTATTTATCGCCTTAATGGTGCAAAAGTCACTCTGGAATTAAATCAATACTATTCGAATAATCAATGTTCGATTTATAATAGAGGCATTGCTGTGCTGCAATAAAAGAAATCAGCGGCAATAATAGCTATTCTCACAACAAAGTGTACTTATTTCAAGTTTGGTTTGCATATTTTACAAGAAGGGGATAAAGCGACAACTGATAGACAACATTATAAAGCTTACCGACTTGTCTTATAAAGGTTACTGGTACTTTTAGAACAACACAAAGGTTAAGGAAAAGCAGAAATATCAAGGTAGACAGTGTATCCGCAATGGCGGACAATAACCCCTTATTAATAGTGACCACATAACCACCGTCTCCAGGTAGGAGAGCCAAATTACAAAAGACCTGCTAATACGGTGAACGACTACCGTGCATCAAACTGTGACTATGACATTGGTCTATCAAAACATTTTAATTCTGCGTTTGTTCTTCTCGTTAGGTGTTGATCCTGGAAGATGTAGGCTGATGGATTTCGGGCTTGTGCTTTATGCACGCTTCAGGAATTTGCGGAACCAATGTCACCCAAACATCGCACCATGTTGAGGAGGCCATTGGGGTGAGAGTTTGGTCGCTTAAAATGGAGCGCCACAATAAATGAACTGCTCGAAGAAGCAATGGGGTTACCAGCTTCTCAAACGGGCATGTCCTCTGTTTAGATAGCTAAATTCCTGTACATTTACATTTACTTCTTTAATGCAGTAACACTAGCTACAGTATGATTGTGGTTACTACAAATGTAAAATCTGATAGCACAGTAAGAATTTACGCGTTTTCTCTTTTTGCAAATTATGCTTGCCTGATCTTATACTCTGTACAGCCCATCCTATAATTTGTGTAGCCTATTTTATATTTTGGTGAATCCTTTCTTTAAACTATTGGCTTTCCTATTCAAAGTGCTGTCTCTCACGGGCAGACGTGACAGCACTGTAAAAATATACAAGTCACTATTCCCTAGTGCACCAACCAGGATTCAAATTAGCGACCCTCCAGTTTGAGACGCAGACATCAGAAATTATAACACTAAGCCCAGTGCCCCAGGCGATCTGAATGGCGTCTGAGTTGAGCCCATTTACGTAAACGCAGGCCATAGGCTGTGTGTCCAGCAGCTTCATACATGATCTCAAACTCCTTGACATACCAAGCCGCCTACACATCTCGATCATAAAAGGCTACTCCAGGGAGTCAAACGCCTTATCGGCATCAGCTGACTGCATGTTTGGGTTTACCTGATGCAGCACTGCGAATACTGCGAATACCGTCCGGAGATGAACCGCTGTGGATTTATGTGGGACAAATCCCAACTGTACAGGGGAGACTATTTTCTCTAGTAGGAGGGATCGCCGAGTCGCATCACATCAGGCAGGAATTTCTTATCACTGTGACGCAGTGGCAGAGGGAAATAAGATATACACTTACAGGGTCTTTTCCAGGCTTAGGGGGCACTGATATGACAGCATCACTTATAGACGCCAGTGACACACTGCCCTTCAATCCCTCGGCATAGACCTCCTGGATAAGCCGCACCTCCACTGCACCCCCGGCCCAGGACAGGCCTCAACTCCTCTGCACCCCCTGCACAGGTCTCACCTCCTCAGCACAGTACAGGCCTCACCTCTTCTGCACCCCCTGGACAGGTGTCAGGGTGCAGGAAAAAGGAATCAAAGCTCTTCTTTGTCTTGCAGTATCTGCCATTGAACCAGCATTGCAAAGATCACCTGCTCGCAAAAGGTCGCGGGTCTTTATAGCTCGGAACCGGGCATTCTCCCCTGTACTACCAACAGGGAGGACCACGGTGGAAGTTGCCGGTCTAGTCCTGAGTTCCTGGACACGGGCGTGAGGTCTAGACCTGCTGTGAAGTGCGCCGGTTGATTTTAGAACCAAATGCACTTCACCAACGGAATTTCAGAGATTAGTCACGTTCTTTCTGTTGTCTAGTTAGATAGAAATAGTGCAATTTTGTGCCAGACTTAGGCGCAGGTTAGAGCTCTTCGGTGCGTCGGTTAGTTAGTTTGGTAATTTAGAACTAGAGAGAAATACCAATTTAAAGTAAATAGGAAAAAAGAAATATAAGGAGAATAATTAATACTTACCCATTGAATACTTCAGTTCCTGATTTCTTTGTTGCTTGGTTGACGCCGGAGGCTCCAGAAGGTTTCTAAGGGAGAAGTGAGAAGAATTCAGAAGATAAGAAAGTAAGGCAGTGAGTGAATGAACGAATGAGTGAAAAAGAATAAATGAACTCACAGAGTTAAAGGGTGCTAAAATGTTGTTTATAATGCAGGTTACCAAATAATAAAATAATTATATTGAAGAATAGATGAGGAGCAAAAGCCGTAGGCACTCTGGGTAAGGAAATAGAGAGAAAGAGAGCAAGAAAGTGGAGAAGGAATTGAAGGAAATTAGTAATGGTGTGCTTTTCTTTTACAGCTATTTCCACTCATACTTGGAGATAGAGAGGGAGTAAGAAAGGAATAAAACAGAGTACGGCAGAAAGGAAGAGTAGAGTGGAAGAGCCAGAAGGTCAGGCAGTCTCTTCTCTGTCCCATTCCCCTTTCCCCCGGCTGGGTTCGCACGGCCACCAGTTAACTCTTCAGTTGGTGGCTGTGGGAAAACCAGTGGTGGAATTCGATAAATCTCATCATTCTGCTCCTGGGAGTGTCGGCACTGTCAGTAAAACCCAACCCTTGACAACAGGCCTCACCTCCTCTACACCCCCTGGACAGGCTTCACCTCCTCTGCACTTCTTTGGACAGGACGCATCTCCTCTGCACCCCCTTGGACAGGACTCACCTCCTCTGCACCCCTAGACAGGCCTCACCTGCTCTGCACTTCTGGACAGGCCTCACCTCCTCCGCACACGTAGACAGGCCTTACCTCCTCTGCCCCTCCTCTTGACAGGCCTCTCGGTGAAGGATTCTCTTTAATGACAGAGGAGCCCAGAGTTCATTCCACCCCATACAGAGCCTCTGACTCTGCCCGAGCTTTGTGGCGCTATGCACAGGCCCCAAAGAGAGACACTGCTCCTCTGGACAGGCCTCTTCTCCTGTGCACCCCTGGACAGGCCTCACCTCCTCAGGACAGGCCTCACCTCCTCTGACCCCTGTACATGCCTCAACTTCTCTGACCCCTGGACAGGCCTCTCTTCCTCTGCACCCCTGGACAGGCCTCACCTCCTCAGGACAGGCCTCACCTCCTCTGACCCCTGTACAGCCCTCACCTCCTCTAACCCCTGGACAGGCCTCTCTTCCTCTGCACCCCTGGACAGGCCTCTCCTCCTCTGCCCCCGTGAACAGGCCTCTCCTCCTCTGCCCCCTAGACAGGGCTCTTCTCCTCTCCTCCTCTGGACAGGCCTCTCCTCATCTGTACCCCTGGAAAGGCCTCACCTTCTCTGCCCTGTGGACAGGCCTCACCTCCTCCGCACCCCTGGACAGGCCTCTCCTCCTCTGACCCCTGGACAGGCCTCACCTCCTCTGCACCCCTGGGCAGGCCTCACCTCCTCTGCACCCCTGGACAGGCCTCACTTCCTCTGCACCCCTGGACAAACCTCACCTCCTCTGCACCCCTGGACAGGCCTCAACTCCGCTGCACCCCTGGACAGACCTCTCCTCCTCCCCTCCCCTGGACAGGCCTTTTCTCTTCTGCACCCCTGGACAGGCCTCAACTCCGCTGCACCCCTGGACAGGCCTCTCCTCCTCTGCACTCCTCGACAGGCCTCTCATCCTCTGAACCCCTGGGCAGGCCTCTCCTCCTCTGCACCTCCTCTGGGCAGGCCTCACCTCCTCTGCACCCCTGGACAGGCCTTTCCTCCTCTGGACAGGCCTCTCCTCCTCTTCCCCTCCTCTGGGCAGGCCTCACCTCCTCTGCACCCCTGGACAGGCCTCTCCTCCTCTCCTCCTCTGGACAGGCCTCACCTCCTCTGCACCCCTGGACAGGCCTCACCTCCTCTGCACCCCTGGACAGGCCTCTCCTCCTCTGCCCCTCCTCTGGACAGGCCTTTCCCCTTTGGCACCCCTGGACAGGCCTCTCCTCCTTTGCCCCTCCTCTGGACAGGCCTCTCCTCCTCTGCACCCCTGGACAGGCCTCTCCTCCTCTGCACCCCTGGACAGGCCTCTCAGTGAAGGATTCTCATTAAGGACAGAGGAGCTCAGAGTTCATTCCACCCCATCCAGCGCCTCTGACTCCACCCTGGGCCTCGGGGCGCTATGCACAGGCCCGAAGAGAGACACTGCTCCCCTGGACAGGCCTCTCCTCCTCTGCACCCATGGACAGGCCTCACCTCCTCTGGACAGGCCTCACCTCCTCTGCACCCTGGACAGGCCTCTCCTCCTCTGTACCCATGGACAGGCCTCACCTCCTCTGCACCACTGGACAGGACTCTCCTCCTCTGCACCCCTGGACAGGCCTCTCCTCCTCTGCAACCCCAGACAGGCCTCACCTCCTCTGCACCCATGGACAGGGCTCTTCTCCTCTGCCCCTCCTCCGGACAGACCTCACCTCCTCTCCCCCCTGGACAGGCCTCTCCTCCTCTGCACCCCTAAACAGGCTACTACCTACTGGGACCCTCCGTGCCCTGAACCCCAGCCACCCTTCCACAAGCTGGTGCCTCACTGCCCCACACAACATCGAGGGAGCATTCTCTTCCGCTTCCTACAAGTTTTCATGCACTTACCCACACCCAACACTCACCGCATCCGCACCAGCAGCAACCAACACCCCACTCTCTCGCACACACAGTCTCGCAACTAGTCACACAACACTCCGCACTCGAATGCAAGTTCATCAACATCCGATCACTCACCAACCAAGCCACAGAGATCTGGGACCTACTGCACAACAAAACACTGACCTACTTTTCCTCACGGAAATCTGGCTGAACCCTGCATCAGCACCTGGCATCTCCGCAGCCACCTCCCCCATCCAGGTGTAAGATCACCAGGTAAGACAGACTTCACAAGCTCAGAGGCGGAATCACCATCATCCACAAGAACTCCATTAGTGACACCACCTCCAAAGACACTACATCAGAGCCAACTTCACCCTAAGCGGCATTTTCATCTGCAGACCACCAGGACCGCACACAAACTTCACTGGTTCCATAACAGACATCATCACACCACTAGCCCTGGACACTAGCAATATCATCCAACTCGGAGACGAGAAGTTCTGTCTGGAAGGCTACGACAACTCCAACTTAAAATAAGACTTTGCTAACATGGGTCTAACCCGAAGAGTACAGGGACCAAACCAAGTCACTGGACACCTCCTGAATCCTATTTTCACCTCCTTTAACAACATCAGATTCGAGGAGCCCTCACCAGTCTCCTGGACAGAGCAAGCCCTCATCAAGTTCAGCATCCTGGTCCAACACCCCCACCCCCACCAGACCAGCCCGCAAAAACAAGAACAGCCTCACTGACTAGGACTGGAACAGTGCTCTCACTTACAATTGCTACTCCTGGAAATGATCGGAGTAACTCCTTCTTTCCTGAGCTTCCGCGATAAACTGGATTACTTCGTTTTGTTGACGGAGTTTGTTGGCCAACATTTCTTCAGCTGAGCTCTTTGGTGGTGAGTACGCTCACGCTGTGAGTGATCCAGCCTTCACTTGGGATAGAGTGGATGCCCCCCTAGTGAGGGCTGAGAGAGGCAGAGAGAGCTGATTCCTTGGCCTTTGGCCTTAGCTCTTCCGCTGAACAATAGCGGCGATTTTCTTGTTTGTTTATGTAATTTTAATCTCCCCGCCCTACCCGCCCTGTTGACCCCGCCCACTCTGGTCACGGGTTACTTAGCTGCTGCATTGACTCGCCTGCCTAACTTGAGCTGTCCGGTGGCAGAGGACGGGCTCGCTGACGGCTAGCGACATTTTTAAATAGTTACACTTACTTTTTTCTGAGGCTGAGTGCAAGCCTTTGGCCTTAGCTCTTCCGCTGAACAATAGCGGCGATTTTCTTGTTTGTTTATGTAATTTTAATCTCCCCGCCCTACCCGCCCTGTTGACCCCGCCCACTCTGGTCACGGGTTACTTAGTCGGACCTCATGTGTCAGCGCAGCGGACGGGCGCAGCGGGCGCGACGGAGGCACGCCGGAGTTGCGCCTGAGTTAAGCCCGTCTGCGCCCGTCCGCGGCCGGCCGGGGCTAGGGGCATGTCACTCTGCTCCCCTTACTACCTATTCCCCGGCTAGCTTGAAGCTCCTACAAGGTGAGTGGCTACTTTCGCCTGTCATCATTAGTAAGATTGCAACTCTTGGCCTCACCCCCGCTACTCCAATGCCCTGCCCTTCCCCGCCTTCCCCTCCTTCCTCGCTGTCCTTTATTTTGTTGAATACAAGGTCAGCGGTAAAACATCACCAGGACCTATTCATTTTGCTTGACACCCAGAAGCCAGATATATTGTGCTTAACAGAGACGTGGTTCGGTGACTCGTCACTCCCCGCTCTGTTAGCGGCTCTCCCCCTTACCTATGTGGCTCTTCGAGCAGACCGCCCTGCTGGGAAAAAAGGAGGCGGTGTGGCGATTATCGCCAAAACTGAGTACAACTTTCAGTTACTTCCATCTGCCTTCATTGACTCTGTTGAGCATCTGGTAGCTCGGTCTAATACTTTCTCCCCTCCTCTGATTTGTTTACTTACCTACCGTCCCCCTCAGAATACCCCTCACTTCACGACAGCTTTTCAAGACCTAGTAGCCACGTTGACGGTTAATCATGCCTCCCTCCTGATATTGGGGGACTTCAACTACTGGCCTGATGATCCGTCTGAATGTCAGGCCTCGAAACAGTTCTCTGATTTCCTTCAGTCTCTAAATTTTATCTCCCGTGTTCAGGCGCCCACTCATATCGGTGGACACGTGCTCGACCAAGTCTGGTCCCTTAACTATTCTATCTCCTCAGTAGCAGTGTCTCCTTGTCCTTGGTCCGATCATGCCATCATTTTCTTTACCCTCCATCTTAGCTTACCACCCAGGTGTCCGCGGGAAAAGAACGTCTGGGCCAGGAACTGGAACCGGGTCGACTTGACCTCGTTATCATCTTTTCTCCTAGCCACTGTGCCTGACTTAGATGGTTTACCTTCGTCAGCACAAGTCACTGGGATTGATACCTGGCTTAAGGAAGGCTGCAACCCAGCGGCGCCCCTACGCCGGATTTCAATTAAAAGACCCAAGGAGGCAAACAGATGGTTTGACACTAACCTTAAAGATAAAAAATCGTCCCTTCGGCGCGCTGAAAGATTGTGGAGAAGGGAATATTGCCCCCTTCTGAAAAGTCGCTACTTAACACTACGGCAGGACTATAAGAAACTGATTGTTGAAACCAAAATTACTTACTTTTCATCAAAAATTTTAGCAGCTGAGAACCAACCACGAGAAATTTTCTCGATAGTTAAGGAGTTAGCCTTCTCAGATAGGAGTACATCGAAACCCCTTCCTACTCAGACCCTCTGCGACTCATTAAATTCTTACTTTATTGATAAAGTGCTTAATATTAAAAACAACATTTCCCCTCCATCTGCTTCTTATGTTGACCCTTGCCCACCAGCCTTGCCGCTTAGCCTAACATCAATTCCTCCTATCACGGAAATCGGGTTCCGGGAAACTCTGCTGAAAGTTAAGTCGGGCTCACCAGCTGACATCTGCCCGGCTCGTATTTTGCAGCAGATTTTCTCGGTCTGCGCACAGCCCCCGATTATTTTCCTAAATAGTTCCCTCTCTCAGGGAGTTGTGACCCCGGCCCTTAAAGTGGCAACCATTGTGCCCATTCTGAAAAAACCAGGGGCCGACCCTGCAATTTCTTCGAACTACCGGCCCATCTCCTTGCTGCCATTCTTGAGCAAGGTGCTTGAGCGGCATGTTGCCTCGGTGCTTAGCACCCATGTTGAGGCCACGGGAGGCTTGGCGTCCTGCCAGGCTGGTTTCCGCCCCAAACACTCGACTGAGTCTGTGGTGGTGTCAGTCCTAAACACCCTCAGGGAGGGTCGGGACCAAAATAAACATCAAGCCCTGGTGCTCCTCGATCTCTCCGCCGCTTTCGATACGGTGGATCATTCCATCTTGCTTTCACGTATCGGAGCGGCGGGAATCGGGGGGTCAGCACTAGTGTGGCTCTCGTCCTTCCTGCGGGATCGGACACAGGCGGTCCGGCTGGGAGAGTTCATGGCAGACCCTTTGAAGATCACTTGTGGTGTTCCCCAAGGTTCCTCTCTTTCTCCCTTATTGTTTAATCTTTATATCTACCCTCTGATCTTTGCACTTCAACAGCTGGAGGTCGCGGTGTATAACTATGCGGATGACCTCCAGCTGGTCTTTGACCTGTCTTCTTCTCCTCACGCTATTTCCAATTTTCAGTCTATTATGATTTTTATCAGGGACTGGATGAGCCACAACCATCTGAAGCTCAATCCGGACAAAACCGAGTTGATGCTTACTGGTGGCTCCTCCAGTCCCTGGAACTCTTCCTTTTGGCCCCTCACTCTTGGTATCCCTCCCCTTCCTTCTTCTACGGTAAAAACTTTGGGTATAAAAATTAATCACCAGCTCACCCTTCACTCACAGGTTGCTGCTGTTGTCTCTTCTTGTTTTCTTATGCTTCGAACTATCCGTATTGTGTCCCGCTTCTTTTCCCCGTTGGCACTTAAACTCATTATGTCTGCCCTGGTCATCTCCCGGCTAGACTATGCCAATGCCCTTTACAACGGCATTCCGGCATACAGCCTCCGCAAACTTCAGCTGGTGCAGAACCAAGCAGCCCGGCTGGTGTATGGCCTTCCCCGGTCCCATCATTCTACACCTCTTTTGAAGGAACTACACTGGCTGCCTGTCCGGCAACGCTCACTTTTTAAGATGGGGTGCATGGTCTTTCAGGCAAGACAGGGATCTGCTCCGGCCTTCATTTCATCACTTTTAACCAACTACGTTCCCGTCAGACAACTTCGTTCGTCGGATTGGTCCCTACTTCAAGTCCCTCGTTTTACTAGGAAAAAATGGGGAGGTTCTAATTTCTCCTTCCTAGCTCCGGTATTCTGGAACTCCTTGCCGGACCACCTTCGAAGTTCTAAACAATATTCTGCCTTTCGCAAGGGCCTGAAAACCTTTTTGTTTACTCAGGCCTTCCCACTCTAAATGGTCCATTTACTAGGTTGTTGCAAGCCGTTAAAGCGCCAAGAAACCGCAATGGTGTACGATGCGCTATATAAGCTTTTTAAATTCAAATTCAAATTCAAATTCAAGCCTCGTCATAGTTTTGGTTCTAACTAGAAGTAAGAGCCAAAATGTAACCTGATTTCTTGTGCTACCACTGAAGGACTGGACTATTTAAGGCCCAGCGGTGCCAGGGGACACCACCTGAAACCTTCGTGGGTTACCTGTTCTGGCGCACAATTGACAGAGACACGGGAGACTTCCTTCGGCGTCAAAGTTCAGCGTTTATTACTGCAGGGATACAGAAATCGCAAGAAGTACAACAACGTTTAGGTTCTGAGAGTCTGCTTCAAATTGCAAATGTGGATCGCTCCTTTTATACACATTTTCGTCATTGCACAACATACGAACAAAAGGTTACAACTCAGTTCCCACAATAAACTTCAAAAGGACTTCTTGAAACCCGGAACATAATTACAGTAACATTGCCGGTTCCCAACTGTAAAAGCACATCTTCTCACCGTTAGGCACATTCCACTCTAGTTGTAAACGAACAAAAGAAAGAGACAAGAACAGCTGCAAGGAAGACAGACAACAGTAGAGAAAAGAGTGTGAGGGTAATATCGGAAGCATGATCACAGGATCAAAGGATTCGATCCTAGCACATGCACGGCTGAAACAATAGACCGGCACGGCAAGATTACCCTCAAGCGAAGCCATCTGCCTTTGCAGAGTCATCCCCCTCGCCATAAAAGGACGCACAAAAGGAATATGCATCTTCCGTAAAGCTTGGGAACTAAGGGTCATGACGCGGACAGTTGCCTGTTCGCTGACTATGTGAGGGCAAGAAACAAAATGGATGCCGTATCTAAAATGGAACCCGAGGGTTCAGATGAAGAAACGCGTAAATAAGGCGAACCCTTCCAAGTAGTGTAGCGAAAACGCGCACACTTACTAAACTCGTCATTTACGGTTCATAGATACCAAACTTGCCCATATTCGATCATGCCCAAAACATCATAACGATTCTCACGGAACCTCACCACTAAAGACCATTATTAGTCGAAACAATTCCAGGGAAGGCAGCTCCATAGAGACAAACCCGTTTGACTGAAGAGTAAAGAACATGATTCATGAATATTATTGTTCAGTTCATATAACTATCTTTCGCAGCCAGATGACTTAACCTGGGGCATTGAAATATTGAAGAAGAGGGAGAGAAATGTTTAATGAAACTCTTTACGGAACGTATCCTTGTAGCAGTGTCTAGAATCGGGTGTAGCTAAGGTGTTAAATGGTTAGCGTTGAACAAGTGACTTCACCTAATCACCTTTATCTTACAGCCTAATTTTAAGAGAGCCAGTATAGAAGCAGAAACCCTCAAAAAAGCAGAATAGAGAGAGAGAGTTCTTCTAAGTTCACCAAACAGGGTAAAAAACCTAATCCTTCAAGAGCGGGGGAAGTTTTATGGGGAACTCAAAACTCAAGTTCCATCTGAATATTATGTGTGTTCTCTTTTTGAAATCTCACTCCTCGCAGTTCCTATCTCCTAAACCCCTTTCCCTTGCCTGGCCACTCCAATACTCTGCGCTAATACAGCATTCAGAGTTGGTGGTGCCTAGGGGTGGATCTCTCGATCTTACTACAGACCCCGAGGAAGAACTGATTGAGAGAAAGACACCACTGTCCTCCCACTGCTGAAGAAACCCCCTTAAACGCTCACCAACCACAGGCCGATCTCCCTGCTTCCATTCCAGGTTTACGTCCTGGAGAAAATGATCAACAGACACTTTGTTGAATACCTCAAGGACCACCAGCTCCTCAAAACCACCCAGTCTGCTTTGAGCCCCAACCACAGCTTGGAAACTGTCCACATCCCCGCCATGGATGACATCCGCATGACTCTGGACACAAGAGACATGGTGATCTCATTCTCCTGGTCCTCTCTGTAGAGTTTGAAACAGTCTCCCACCCCATCCTTATCCAACGCCTCCAGATCAGAATCCAACGAGACGCACTCCGATGGATCTGCTTCTTCCTGACTGGAAGAACCAAGTCAGTCATCCTGTCACCATACACGTTGCATTCCAGTGACCTTGTCTGCTGAGTTCCACGCAGATCTTCCTGGAGCCCGAGCCTCTTCAACGCATACATGATCCCTTTGGCTAGAATCATCCACTCTCACAACATCAACGTCCTGTCGTACACTGACACACAACTGTCTCTCATGGCCAAGACGCCCAGTACCCGGATGAAGTTTTATTCCTGTGTGACTGGAATTGCCCACTGGATGAAAATCAAATGTCTAAAACACTGACGGACTTAAAGCGGGATCTTCAGGAAAAGCACGTCAGCGTGGGACTCCACCTGGTGGCTACTAAAGATAGGACGAACATCTACCCTCACCACCCATGCCAAGAATCTCAGGATCCTCATAGACAGCAAACCTTGACCCGCCAGATCAACGCCGTCGCCTCCACCTGCTTCAACTCCCTACACATCCTCTGCAAGACCTTAAAGTGGATCCTCACCACATGCAGAAAAACCGTCACCCATGCACTCATAACGAGCAGACCGGACTACGGCAACGCCCTCTATGCCGGAATCAACAAAACCCTGCTACACAAACTCCAGACCAACCAGAACACCTCAGCCAGACGCGTCCTCTGAATCATATTCTAGTATGGGCACCCTCAAGTTTAGAGATGTACAAATAACAGTTTTGTAAATTGGCCATTGTGACAGAAATTCACAGATGAAAATGTTGTCACAAATTGCATTTTTGTCCACCTCATTTTCAATATTTTGTTATTTCAACAGTCATCTTGAGGGATCTACACATATGACCCCTTTGTGAATTCGGAGTTGTGTCTACTTTCATAAATCTGCAGCTTTCCTGGACCCCCCCTGGGTTTCACAGTGGATTACACCAAAAACTGGAAGAAAGTTGAGAGCACAAAAAATAGGCAAAATGGGCTAAAACTGTTGTAGAAAAACTGTTTTTGTCCCTACAAGCTGGGAAGATGGTGGCCTTAGCACAGCAAATGTACAACAATGTCATTTATAGGAAAAAAACAGTTTTCTCTGAAGCACTTTTCCCTATTTTTTCAAAAAATGTAAACATTTTGCTATATTTTGCCTATTTTATTTTCTGGATCCCCTCCAGGGGAATCCAAAAACCCTGGGTACCTTTACAATTCCCTGGATGTTAGACATAATAGGGTACCAAATTTGCCATGGGTACCTTTTGTGAAAAAAAGTTATGTACCCTAAACACCAACTACACACAATACGTTAAAAGAAAGTGCTCAGCACGTGGGGGAGGGGAGAGAGAGGGGCCAGCATTTAAGGGGTCAATGTGAGCATAACAAACATTTCAGGTAGATTTTTTTTCCAGAGCGAACAATTAGGGGAATTTTTCAGCACAAAACTACTAATCCAAACAAATCTGTGGTATTTGCACATTGGATCTGTCGTTAGTTGAAATGGTTCTTTAAATATGACGCTCCTGGTTTGATCGGAGTCAATTACAGGGCAGAAGTTACACAACATTGTGAAGACAGAGGCAACCCTGAGCACAGGGTTGCAGTAACATTTGTTGTACATGCACATGCAGTGTATGCCTTTGAAATGTTTTATTCATGGGTGAACTTTGATCCTATAGATACCGGTACTACGCTTTCCACTCCTACAAAGATGCAGCCGTTCCTACTCCGCCCTACGCATTTCACGACCCTTGTGGACCCTTTCACCCGTCCAGTTTACAAGATTGGTTTGTTGGTCACTTAGCCCCCACATACCTCAGAATGTGAGATAGGGTTGCCTAAAGCGGGGGGCACCTGATACCGTACTGGCTCGGTACACACAGTGTCCTGTATAGGTGGCTCAGACAGTATGTATTGCAGAACAAAGCAGGCAGAGCGGGTCGAGTGGGACCTGTACCACAGACACAGGGTTCCATACAAGCAATCTGTCCACGGACTATAAGCGCCACTACGGGCAAAGTGCCCGTAAAAAGCAACAAAACTGCCTTCTGGATCTTTTGCAACACCAACCAGAGGAGCAGCATTGTGGCGATGAGACGTCCCCTGGGAATGGTGCCATCTTCAGAGGCGTACAACACCTGGGAAAGTATCTACACTGCTACACAAGGCACACCCTCATTGGTGGTACTACCTGATGTACTAAGGAAAGTACAAATGAGTATAAGGCTGCACCCTCCGTAGATCTAGGAATGAGATGAGGTATCAACCGTACTACCCATGGCACGCCGTCATGGGCGGTACTACCCGATGTACTAAGGCAAGAATAAATGAGTAGAAGGCTGCACCAGCCCTAGATCTAGGAATGAGATGAGGTATCAACCGTACTACCCATGGCACGTCGTCATTGGTGGAACTACCAGATGTACTAAGGAAAGTACAAATGAGTACAAGGCTGCACCCTCCCTAGATCTAGGAATGAGATGAAGTATCAACCGTACTACCCATGTCACGCCGTCATGGCTGATTTCAGTTCACTTCCTCTATTCCAACAGGTAGCTAGGAGGCTCCTACAAACATCTCCAGATTAATTACAATAGGGGTAAGTTCCTTTGGCCACACATTTGAATGTTTTGTGTCTGAGCATTACTAATTGGTGTTTAAGTGTTATCATTTGTCTATCAGCCAGAGTATAGAAGGTTTGAACTTGGGTCTATGTAAATTTCAGATTCAAAGACAACTTCATCACATACGAAAAGGGCTTGCTGAGAAGACTTAAGGTAGGGGAGCCGGCAATTGGTCAGGCACCAACAATGAAGTTTTTGTAGCAGCTATCCACAAATTGGTTTTTGGTTTTGTCTTTTAGAGTCTTTTTGGTCCTGATGAGAACCCCACCAGTTTGAGGGTTTGAAACGCGTCGATCTTGTCCCAGGTCATCACTGTTTCTTTAGTTTAATTCACAGTCACAAATCCAAAAATTACTTGAAATGTTTTATTACAATCGGTTTCATTCCTGAAGTGTAATTTTTGATTTCATTATAGTGTACCTAGGGACCATTGTATAGTGTGTATGTCAAGTTTGAAAGAGGTATGTATGTGGTGTAAGTGCAGTTTGTTCAATTGTAAATTTATTGTATATTGTGTACATATTTGTATATATAATTAGTAATTTGCCATATAAGGTTGTTTGCACAAAGAATATTTCTTTCAAAAAATTTACAAAAAAGAAAAAATGTAAGCTACATCATTAACCCCTTCCCTGCTCATGACGAGCTCAGCTCGTCATGAGTTGTGCCGCTCGCACGCTGATGACGAGCTGAGCTCGTCATGTAACGCGCGTTTTAAAAAAACACCGCACACAGCAAAAAAAGCCGCCGCAAGCGTGCGGTTAAATTATGCAAATGATTAAGCAGACGTTTATGTTTCATTCATAAGGGTCACTAGAAAGTATCTGTTTCAAATAACTATCAGTCCTGGCACACATATTGTTCTTTAGACCGGATAGAAGAGCCCAGCTCAGCCACAGGGCCCCCAGATAGAAGAGCCCTGCTCAGCCCCAGGGGCCCCGGATAGAAGAGCCCAGCTTAGCCCCAGGACCCCCGGATAGAAGAGCCCAGCTCAGCCCCAGGGGCCCCCAGATAGAAGAGCCCAGCTCAGCCCCAGGGGCCCCTGGATCGAAGAGCCCAGCTCAACCCCAGGGGCCCCGGATAGAAGAGCCCAGGTCAACCCCAGGGGCCCTGGATAGAAGAGCCCAGCCCAGCCCCAGGGGCTCCGGATAGAAGAGCCCATCTCAGCCCAGGGGCCCCTGAATAGAAGAGCCCAACCCTCCCCAGGGGCCCAGATAGAAGAGCCCTGCTCAGCCCCCCATGGGCCCCCGGATAGAAGAGCCCAGCTCAGCCCGGCTCCTGCAGAGATTCCCTCCAGGTTTATTCAGTCTATTTCTACAAACACAGCAGAAGGTGCTGACAATCTCCTACCTGAGCAGAGACCTGTGCAGACGTGTCCAGGCTCTCTACCCCTCCCGGGGGTTTTGGGGGGGGCAGATCTGGGTCCGAGGGAGGCAAATCTGGGGTCTGAGTGGGGGGCAGGGACTGATCTGGGGTCTGAGGGGGGCAGATCTGGGGTCTGAGGGGGGCGGCAGGGGCAGATCTGGGGTCTGAGGGGGGTCTGTAGATGAAGGTCGCTGCACAGACAGACAGGGCTCCTTCCTCCTCTGCAGCAGGCTGAACACACAAAGAGAGGCAGGAAGTGATGTCAGCATTTGCTGCTGATGCTGTCTCTGCTGCCTCTGACCCGGAAGAGGAAACCCTTCTCCCTTTCATCCCATGGGCAGCTCAGTGGATTCATCAGCAGGCGAGGAGCGCCCTCTGGTGGCCGCTGGCGGAACCGCCGCCTCCAGGCTTCAGCAGGGAAACAAGCATTGGCTCCTGTAAAGACACAGACATGGGTGTTATGGGAAACAAGAATTGGCTCCTGCAAAGACACAGACGTGGGTGCTATGGGAAACAAGCATTGGCTCCTGCAAAGACATAGACGTGGGTGTTATGGGAAACAGCATTGGCTCCTGTAAAGACACAGACATGGGGTTATGGGAAACAAGCATTGGCTCCTGTAAATACACAGACATTGGTGTTATGGGAAACAAGCATTGGCTCCTATAAAGACACAGACATGGGTGTTATGGGAAACAAGCATTGGCTCCTGTAAACACACAGACATGGATGTTATCAGAAACAAGCATTGGCGCCTGTTAAGACACAGACATGGGTGTTATGGGAAACAAGCATTGGCACCTGTAAAGACACAGACATGGGTGTTATGGGAAACAAGCATTGGCGCCTGTAAACACACAGACGTGGGTGTTATGGGAAACAAGCATTGGCTCCTGTAAAGACACAGACATGGGTGTTATGGGAAACAAGCATTGGCTCCTGTAAAGACACAGACATGGGTGTTATGGGAAACAAGCATTGCCGCCTGTAAACACACAGACATGGGTGTTATGGTAAACAAGCATTGGCTCCTATAAAGACACAGACATGGGTGTTATGGGAAACAAGCATTGGCTCCTGTAAACACACAGACATGGGTGTTATGGGAAACAAGCATTGGCTCCTATAAAGACACAGACGTGGGTGTTATGGGAAACAAGCATTGGCGCCTGTAAACACACAGACGCGGGTGTTATGGGAAACAAGCATTGGCGCCTGCAAAGGCACAGACATGGGTGTTTGAGTGCATGACAGGGTCTCGTTTGAGAAACAAGCATTGGGGCGCTGGCAAAGACACAGACGTGGGTGTTAAGACACTCACAGTCGGAACACTTCTACTTTCTGGTTTCTTAAGCAAACACCAAGCAGGGTCCATCTTCGACTACTTTTGAGAAATGTCACTCGAGGGGATTTAATTCAGTGTAATCTCACGCATCCTTAGCTCTTTAAAATTTTAGTTTTTGTTTCTGTTTTGTTTCTTGTGCATCGAGGTCTGTGCATGAGACTGGCTTCTCTGAGCCAAAGCAGGGACCAGAGCTGCACACCTGTGTGTGTGTGTGTGTCTCTGTGTGTGTGTCTCTGTGTGTCTCTGTGTGTGTGTCTGTGTGTGAGTGTGTGTGTGTGTGTGTCTGTGTGTGTGTGTGTCTGTGTGTGTGTGTCTGTCTGCCTGTGTGTGAGTGTCTGTGTGTGTGTCTGTGTGTGAGTGTGTGTCTGTGTGTGCATGTCTGTCTGTGTGTGTCTGTGTGATTGTGTCTGTGTTTGCGTGTGTGTGTGTCTGTGTGCATGTGTTTGTCTGTCTGTGTATGTGTGTCTTTGTGTGTGTGTCTGTGTGTGCGTGTCTGATTGTGTATGTGTGTGTCTGTCTGTCTGTGTGTGTGTGTGTGTCTGTCTGTCTGTGTATGTGTGTCTGTCTGTGTGTGTGTGTCTGTCTGTGTGTGCCTGCCTGTCTGTGTGTGTGTGTGTCTGTGTGTGTGTCTGTGTGTGTGTGTCTGTGTGTGTGTCTGTGTGCGTCTGTGTGTCTGTCTGTGTGTGCGCATCTGTGTGTGTGTGTCTGTGCGTGTGTGTCTGTGTGTGTGTCTGTGTGTGTGTGTGTGTGTGTGTGTGTGTGCGTGTCTGCGTGTGTGTGTCTGTGTGTGCGTGTGTGTGTGTCTGTTTGTGTGTGTTTCTGTGTGTGTGTTTGTCTGTGAGATGTGTGTGGTGCTCTTCTAAGTGTGACCGCCCAGCTCTATGAGTCATAATTTGAAGGGGCTGAGAAAAGATTTGTTTTTCCCAACTATGTTTGTGTATGTGTCCGAACTGTCAGGGCCTCTTGTCCCGGAACAGCTATCCCTGATAGAAGATTAATTCACACATATAAAAATGTATACGATACACTATTATTTTAAAGATGTAAAGCCAGGTTTTGTGAGCAATAAAAGTGACGTTTATCCTGGTAAAGAAATACTATTGGTGCTTTTATGTTGAAAGAACATAGAAATCTCTTTGTGACTTGGCAAGTTTTCCAGTTTGATCAAAAGAAACTCCATCTACGTAAATGCAGACTCGCACTATGTTGGAGAGAGAATCTGGGTCCTGGAGCAGAAACAGGGTTGCCACCTTTCCCAGAGAAAAATACCGGCCTCATGTTTTACATTCCATTATAACTAGGGCTCCCGGTTTTATGGTATTTATTTTTTTACCATTTCCGTCTGTATTTATCCATATTTATTTTTTGGAAATCTTATCTGTATTTATCCACATTTTTTTTTGTCGCAAGCAAATGATAATGCTGCAGCTAGTATTTTTTCACATTTATGCAAGAGAGGGGCTATGGAGAAATTGTGACGACTGCATGCACAGATCATTCTATTTTAAACAATAAGTGTGCATTAATTGTACTGACATCTGAGGCGCGTTCTAAGAGGGAGTGATGGGGATGCAGCCCTTTTTTATGGCAATGTTTGAAATAGTTATTGTGATGACATCGATCAAGCACTGTGATACAAAATCTCTCCTGAAAGTTACCCGCAACCTGTTCTAACCCCTTGTGATGCAGAGAGCAAGCGCAGCGTTAATGAGAAAGATTAGAAAAAGAATGAAGAAGCCATGAAAGCATGGGAAATTACTTTACCTCTTGATGGAGAGGGCTAATTGTACGTAAGCAGCTAGCATTCCACATGTAAACAGTTTAAAGAAATAAATAAAACAAAATAATTTAGTGTTTCTTTATGGTTTAAATCTTTGAATGAGATTTTCCAACATTGACATTACTGGTCTTCCAAAACATTTAAGGCAACATGGGTGGTGTTTTCTTTAAACAGGGTCTCCATAGTGTTTGTATACTGTCAGTATGTTATTTTTTTAATTGCTCAAAGCCTGCCACCTGCAGTCGAGTACACCACTACCTGCTAACAGGCCTCTGCCTTGCCGCCACTGATTGGTATGCACAGGCTACCTTATTAGCACTGACCCCCCGCGGCCCCCCCAGATGATGCCTAAATTTCTATCAGTGAGCCGGTCTCCTGATGCACATATTAACACCTCGTGCTCGGCTATCAGGCGTCCCCACCCCTTTAACTTGCAACACCTAATACCACCTGCTGCCTTGTGCTTCTACTTTAGCAGTTCTTTTAAACGGGCCTAAGTGGTTTAGATTAGTAAGAGGAGCGTGGTGAGGTAACCCTGGGCAGGAGTGAGGCTATGATGCGGTTTGTCAGTATTTTCCCGTTTATAATTTATAAATACTGACAAAGGAACAATAGATTTCCGTCAGTATTTATGTGTAAAAATCTGTTTAAACGGAAAACCGGGAGCCTTAATTATAACATAACATAACGGGGTAACCCAATAAATATCCGTGGACCAGGGTATCAAGTGGTACAAAAACAGTTGGTCCTGGAGCAATAAAGTCTAAAAATATTCAGATATAAAAGACATAGGCACCTGTTGACTTTGTAAAGGTAAATTCGATTTATTATTCATAGCTATACTTCTAGAACTGGTAGAAGGCACTACCTTATTTAATGATAGTCGGGAGGTTGATCCAAGATAAGGGTGTATATGCTAGTGGTATGGAGCCTTGCCAAGTTTTTAAGAACATCACAACGTTAATTGTGTATAGGGGCAGGTTGCATGAGAAGAATCCTACCTTGGTATCTCAGTTTCCAATGCGAGAGGTTCATCTAATATATCAGCCTGAATTACCAGAATTAACGGACCAGCCCAGTACTTTTACTAGAGTGGGTGTAGCGGCCATTTCCAAGAACAGTGGGACCGATTCACAGAACTAACTTTAGACAAAATCCTAAACTTACAACCATTTTGGTATTTGTAAGCAAAAAGAATACTGAGTTCCCCGGAGATCAAAAGGAGGTATGGGAATATGGAGACAAAACCAAAGTCAGGGAACTGGATGTTCCCTTGTTGGAACTAGGGGACCTCACACACCCAGAAATCTAGGTGTCTTGCTTCATCATTGGTCTCCTGCTCCTCGTCAGACTGGCGCTGCAATGTCTGACGGGCGCCGTAGGCGCTCTTTGTTGGAGATCTTTTGTTCCAGCCAATAGTTTGAGTGCGTGTGAGGGGTCTGGTGGTGGTGTAGTCGTGAGGGGAAAGTGAGGTTTAAAAGGAGGGGAGTCAGTCCACAAAGGATTTTTATTCGGGTGGCTGACTCCCTTGTTAAAAGGGTGGGAGGGGAGAAAGAAACTGTTTACTTGACAGCGGACTGACTCAACCCTCTAAAAGGTCGACATGTTTCAAATACAACCCTGGAGGGCCCCGCAGCTGTTTCGCGCTACCGGTTGGAGCGCCGTGCGTGGGGGGAAGGTCTTTCCAGCCTTGCTGTTCGGTGTTCAGGTATTTTACCTCCTCGAACAGCCCCACGGGAACGGACTGCGGGGCCCTCCAAAGTTGTATTTTAGGGTTCCCCCCTTAGAGTAGGACCTGTTGGCCTGCTCCCTGATTGACCCAGTGAGGTTGTATCTTTTTACTTTTATTCCTTATTTTTTCACTGTGTAGTACATCTCTATTGAGGTCCTGAAGAATTGCCAGACAGGCATGAAACATGTCGACCTTTTAGAGGGTTGAGTCAGTCCGCTGTCAAGTAAACAGTTTCTTTCTCCCCTCCCACCCTTTTAACAAGGGAGTCAGCCACCCGAATAAAAATCCTTTGTGGACTGACTCACCTCCTTTTAAACCTCACTTTCCCCTCACGACTACACCACCACCAGACCCCTCACACGCACTCAAACTATTGGCTGGAACAAAAGATCTCCAACAAAGAGCGCCTACGGCGCCCGTCAGACATTGCAGCGCCAGTCTGACGAGGAGCAGGGGACCAATGATGAAGCATGACACCTAGATTTCTGGGTGTGTGAGGTCCCCTAGTTCCAACAAGGGAACACCCAGTTCCCTGACTTTGGTTTTGTCTCCATATTCCCATACCTCCTTTTGATCTCCGGGGAACTCAGTATTCTTTTTACTTACAAGTTATCTGGACATATACTCTGGACCCCGTTAAAAACTGTCCACACTGGTTCCTTTCTTTGTACCAAACCATTTTGGTATTCACAGTAGGCACTTACTCATTTCGTATACACAGAAGTCATTTAGGAGTCCTAAAGTTAGGAGTCCTAACTTTCAGACTCCTAAATGCCACCATTGGTTCCATAGTGTCAGTGTACGATCCAGATCAGGCGAGAAATGGAAATTCATCACAGTCAGTAATAGGAGAGAGAACGAGCTCTGAAGGGAATGGCACAGTGAGCGTGATAGCTCAATTGCCGAGACCCAGGGAATTGAGTACACCATTGCCAGTCACTGAAGACTTATCAAGGGGACAGATGGAGATAAGGACGGCGAGGCCGAGATCCCTTGCCGAATTGAGATCAGACCTAAGAATGTTGAAGCCACCCGTGAGGAATCGGAATGGCAGGATGGCAGTAAGTTGGGATCATGGAGGCGAAGGGAACAAACCAGTCCTTATGGACATAGCTGAAGGGAATAGGTGTAGAGAACAGAGCAGTGGAAGCGAAGAATTGAATGGTGCATGTAGTCGAGGGACTCTGAAAGCGGACATAAGGGCAAAGATGCTGGATGTAGTGAGACTGAAAGCAGAGGTAGATGAGATAATCGAAGGAAACTTACCTCTGGAGAGAGTGGAGCATTATGCACCAGATGAGTTATTGTTTGTAGCAAAGGATGTGACTGGAAAGGCAAGGTGGGCACATGAGAAAATGTCTGCCTTAGCGAAGAGGTACAAGGTGGATTTGTCCAAATTAAAGATGTTACAAGGGGGTAACAAGTTGCAATACAGTGAGCAGGAACTGGAAAAGAAGAGGGTCATTGGATTAAGGACATTCGGGAACTGATTATAGGGATACGCGCATGGAAAATGCTCGAAAAGTGGGAAGAAAGATGGTCCAAAAAGAAGACTGCTAAAAAGAGCGTAGGAGAGACACCACCTTCGGGAGCGGGAGTGTTGGGAGTACAGAATTACCCTTTGCGGGAGGTAGCTAGTAGAAGGTATGTGCCTTGGAGTAGAGGTGACTTAGCAGTGTTCACAAATGACTTCCCTAAGCTGAAGGAGTGGTACAAACACGTTGATCGCTTTGTTAAGATCTCAAAGGTGTTGTGGTTTGATATGAATACGCTGGTTGACATTGAAGTTCCGAGCGATTTGTGGGTAGCTTGTAAAGTTGCTACTGATTGGCCTACTTATAAACCAGTTAGGGATTCTGTTACAATTGGTCCTTCGCCTATTGTCATGAAGAAGTTTGAACAGATGATCACATGGCTGAAGTCCAAGGTAGCGCCACAGGACATTGATTGGGTCAAGATAGATCGAACGGTTCAGGAACTGAAGGAGATGGTTCATGAGTATTATGAAAGACTTTTACAAGTCTTCAAACAGTACAGTGGGTTAGATACGTTAGACCCTAAAGACATGGGACAGTTCACTTCAAAGTTTGGTTTGGGCCTGAGACAAGAGATTAGACTTATGATTCAGCAGCATTTGATCTGTTGGCAGAACAAGCCAGTGGATAAGATACTGCGATATGCCAGGTATTGCAGTGATGAGGTGGACTCGAAACATAGGAAACTTAAAGATAAGCTGATGTTAGTCCAGATGCAAGCTTCTGATAAGGGACTCCAGATACAGCCAAGTGGAGTAACATTAGGGAGAAAACAGGGACGTAATAACGGAGGAGCACAGAATGATCAGGATCAGGGAAAGGGAAAACAAGTAGACCCCAAAACGAGAATGGATGTGGCGACACTGAAGAAGACCACTGCATGTGATCTTTGTCACCAAATCGGGCATTGGAAATGCGAGTGTCCATTGAACCCAGCAAATCAGTTGCAGCAGGAGGGAGAGACAGTGCAGGTGCCTGAAATGATTAATACTGTGACGAATCCAAGATCGATGAAAGGGGGGACATTGGTTCCACAAGCGCAGGTTCCCCAGCCACCGAGAATCCCGCAAGGTACTCGGATATACCAGCAGATGTCTCTCTTTGATGGGCTTGACGAGTACAGTCCTGACTCGTTGGTATAACGGTGCCTGAGGGGGGAGGAAGACTGCACTCTTGGGGCCGTCTTGGAGGTAGACCAGAGGTGACCGTTAATAGATGCTGACATTGACGGGCATCATACCACCTTTTTGGTTGACACTGGTGCTACCTGTTCTACTGTTAGATCTGCAGTAGTTCCCAACCTACCCCTCCCGGAACAATCAATCCAAGTTGTAGGAGTAGCAAACAAGAAAATGACAAACCCTTTGACTGAACCGATCCATGTGAGAAGAGGGACTTTCCGAGATAGGCATCAGTTTGTGGTATGCGACTCAAGCCCAATTTGCCTGTTAGGAAGGGATCTTTTGTATAAGCTTAACTGCACTATTTACTGCATAACAGATAGACAATTTGATATATCTGTACTAGTCGAGTACTCATCATCATGCATGCATTTCCTTTTTCTCCCATTACAGATTTATGATGCTCGGCTGGCAAGATGAATGGGTTGTCCATGGGTAATGTTTGTCTTTGTCAAACCTTTCCCTCAATCCCACTTTTCATCCATTTATTGAATCCCTAACCCTCTTCCTCCCGGCTGTGTGATTTATTGAGGTATGACTAAATCAAATTTACATCATTCATTGATCACACACTTGCTGGGGCGGATGTGGTGAAAGCAACACCAACTCAACGCGGGGCGAGGACCTTCTTCTGCTCTAAGTATATAGCCCACACTGGCAATATTATATATATTAGATTGCCCACCCATGCACATTATTCGATATTCAAGATTTTCCAGAGGAACATAATCCATCATAATTGAAAGCATATTGTATAGCGACTGTTAATTCTGCCCGAACATACAGTAGTGCGCCCAACTCTAAGCCTGGTCACCAGGAGTGTTTGTTTAGCTTTAGTATTGTACAGGTGTGGGCAGCCACTGGGGCTAAGATGAATAGAGATAAAGAAGCACAGAAACTATTCAGTAATTTGAGTGCTGGGTCTTCGACAGGTACAGAAGTTGGCATCACTAAAAACCCTAAACATGAGGGCCTAATAGCTAAATTTGTCAAACTAGAACACCTAAATAAAGCGGAACTTAATAAATGGTGGGACGCTGCTACCCTTAGGCAATATCTCACACTGAATAGAATCCCGAGAGGGCTTAGAACACAAATAGTCCCAACTTATGAAGATTTGGAACCAGATCTTTTGGAAAAGGAATTGACTAATAGTTTCAAAAATCGGATCGTGGTATTAGAGACTTGAAGAATATTGAATTAAGGTGAGATGGTATGACGATGAATGCGGAATTTTTGTTACAAAGGATTTGGGAATGTATTCCTTATAAATGGGGGTACGTGCCCCTCTGTTTTACAGGAATGGTGATATAACTAAAAGTTATCGACATATCAAGGGGGTGTTGCGAGACATTGCGATCTGCACAGGAAGTTTGTTTGGATAGTGCATAGGTAACGTATGCTGTGAATGGTGATAATAATTGGGTGATATAGACTTGTATTTTCTTTTACTTATATGGACTAATTGGATTAGGGAGGAATTGTTTGCAAAAACAGGCAGGAAGGAATCCAGGGTCAAAGGAGTAATAGTCTCCAAGAAGGAGGCATTCTCGACTCGATTGAAGGCTATACTGTTAGTGATGAAAGCACTATCTCTCACGGGGAGGAGCTTGAGAATATTTTGCACTTTAGATGAGAAAAATAGTGCAAAATCATTACACGGGCGACCGGAGAGGTCAGGAATCGTCGGTGGGTCAGGGACTTTGAGTCGTTTATTTGCAATCTGGAAAGTTTCCCTTGGAGAGTTAGCAGCCAGATCAATCTTTTCCTGAAAGCACAGAGCTTGGGCTTTCTTAATCTCCCCTTTGTAAGTTCGTAACATTTCTCTGTATCCTAGCTTCTTGGTGTGGAAGAAGTCTTTCCTCCAAAGCCTCTCCGACTTTTTGCAATGCTGTTTCAGAACGTGTAGATCAGGGGTAAACCATGCTGTTTTATTGGATCCGACTCTTTTCCGTATCAGTTTTTTCGGGAGTACTAGATTGAGTGTACCATCGATCCATGAATTAAAGCTGTTATACGCTGTAGTAGGATTGGGACCCGGGGCAGGTGGGGACTGTCCAAGTGCATGGAACCAGGGGTGGCTAATAGTTTGAGTCAGCTGAATGTTTGATCCTGTAAAAATGGGGGACCAGGAAAAGAGAACAAGGAAATGGTCCGACGAAGGAAGGGGGATCTGAGGTTTACCTTCTAGATCTTCCAGGCTGGAGAAAATAGTGTCGAGGAGATGCCCTTTAATATGAGTGGGTAGGAAAATCGTCTGCTGGAGATGATAGGAGGCAAAGTCTTGGACAAGCTCACTGGCGATCGCAATGGAAGGGTCGTCAAAGTGTAAATTAAGATCTCCTAGGAATGTAAAATTCGCCTTTGTATTTGCAAAAGCCATGGTTGCTTCTAACAAGGAGTTGCAGAATTGGCCTGATGCACCCGGGGGGTGATATATGAGAAGACCTGAGAGTGTAAGTGAGGGGGAGAATTCAATGCAAAATAGAGCATTCTCACAATCTGCTATTGGGCTACTAAGGAGACGGCAGGTTATGTTATTTTTACAAATAATGGCAATGTCACCGGCCAAGCCTGTCGTTCTATCAAGCCTTTGGATTAGATACCCCGGCAGAAGGGCTCTAACTATATCGGGCTCTGCACTTGCGGAGAGCCACGTCTCGGTCAGGAACAAAACTTCCGGTTCAAGCTCTGCCGGCAGCAATGAGATCTCTATTGAGTGTTTCGGTACAGTTCTACAGTTAAGCAGTAGTAGGTTAAAAGATGTTCCCGCAACAGTTGAGGGGTGTGGGGAGGCCAGAAGCTCAAAGTGGCAATGTGGACATTTGTAATTCGATCCTCTGGCATGATCGATTGAGCACATTGTGGCTCCAGCGGCTTGTTCAGCTGCCACAACTGAGTGCTGGTGCATCCACAGCGGGCGACTATTTAGTATACTTCAACTCCAAACTGAAGACAGAAATCGTGGTAGATGCCAGGCCATTTGGACTAGGTGCGATTCTGGCGCAATACAATGACGAAGATGACCAACACCACATCGTTGCGTACGCCAGTTGCAGCCTCAACGACACGGAAAAAAGCATATTCCCAACCGGAAAAAGAGAAAAAGAGAGCCTGACGGTTGTGTGGACGTGTGAGCATTTTCACCTCTTCGTATATGGCAAGCACTTCACACTCATCACTGATCACCAAGCTCTGCCAACCATCTTTGGGAACCCCCGGGCATCAGTGCCTCCGCGGATCAAACACTGGGGAATCCGTCTGCAAGATTATACGTACACCATCATTCACAAACCGGGGAAGGCGGAGAACCCGGCATATTATATCACGGCATCTACAAGCTCTAATGCAGTGTGGCACTCTGTAGCTGAAGAATACCTCCATTTCGTTATTGACCAAACCTGCCCACCTTCCGTTCCATTAGAAGCCATCATTGAAGCTTCTGCTAAAGATGCCATGCTCCAAAACATCATGCATCGTGTCTGCACAGATTCATGGCAACACTTAGAAGAGCCAAAGATGAGTGACACCATCAACACTCAAGAACTTATTGCATTCAAACACATCAAGGATGAACTCCCCATCAGTGCCAATGGGTTGCTACTAAGAGATCGGAGGATTGTCATCCCTCACCAATTGAGACAAGGAACCGTCAACCTGGCTCACGAAGGACACCGAGGAGTAGTAGCCACGAAGAAAGCGATGCGAGAGCGCGTCTGGTTCCCTTCCCTTGACCAGATGGTAGAGACCACACTCCAAGACTGATTTGCATATAGCCATGTCTGAACTGGGGTGGCTGAGTGAACTAAAGAATGGTGATGGATTAAACCCAGATCAGTTGACTGGGGGTGAGTGTTTGATTTGTTCAAGCGCTCCGTCCATCATCCTCTTTTGTATTGCTTTGTTCGCCCTAAGTGTGGCAGGGTATGCTCAGACATGAGTCCCTTGTTCACTTAGCCACTGGATTCAGGATAGGGAGATTTTGCAGAAAAATCGCCCTTGTCCTTTCCTACGCAACAGGAGTTGCCAGCTCGACTTCCAGCCCACGGAGGAGCAGAGGAGCTGAACAGCGAGGCCGCAGCGGAGGTGAGAGGCGCGGCCCCGGGACTGCGAGGACCAGCATTCAACACCAGCAGCTGGTCCTCTTCCCGTGAGAGCCGCGCCCCCTCCCAGTGACCGCCCCCATCTCAGCGCTCTTAACCTCTCGCGGCCCCCGCTCCGCGGGAGCCGCTCGCAGTGAGGTTTTGCAGAAATATCGCCCTTGTCCTTTCCTACGCAACAGGAGTTGCCAGCTCGACTTCCAGCCCACGGAGGAGCAGAGGAGCTGAACAGCGAGGCCGCAGCGGAGGTGAGAGGCGCGGCCCCGGGACTGCGAGGACCAGCATTCAACACCAGCAGCTGGTCCTCTTCCTGTGAGAGCCGCGCCCCCTCCCAGTGCCCGCCCCCATCTCAGCGCTCTTAACCTCTCGCGGCCCCCGCTCCGCGGGTGCCGCTCGCAGTGAGGTTTTGCAGAAATATCGCCCTTGTCCTTTCCTACGCAACAGGAGTTGCCAGCTCGACTTCCAGCCCACGGAGGAGCAGAGGAGCTGAACAGCGAGGCCGCAGCGGAGGTGGGAGGCGCGGCCCCGGGACTGCGAGGACCAGCATTCAACACCAGCAGCTGGTCCTCTTCCCGTGAGAGCCGCGCCCCCTCCCAGTGCCCGCCCCCTTTCCACGTAACAAGTATTTTAGTCACTCTACCTACGCGCAACGCGCGTGGGAGTGCGCCGGGCTAAGCCCGGGCAAAGGGCGGGCCCTCTACGGCCCTCCAAGGCCAGACAAGGTTTGGTTTGGCCACCCATCTGTTGCTGTAAGTATAAAAACGTAAGACATTGTATGTTAACAATCTCTAAGAGTGGGATCACAGCCCGAACATGTCTACACCTACTGGTGACCTTTTACCTTCCAGGGTAGGTTCCTCTATCCTGGGCCCACTGGACAAATACTTTATAAAAGCCAACGTGGAAGTTGATAGAGAGCTGGCCTTGGCAGAGCGCCGTGCAGCTCGACGACTTTCAATTGAGCAAATGAAACATACAGCCTGTAATACGGGTATTAGAGCTATCCCAGATGCCCAGGTGGATCTTCAAACCCAGGAAACTTCGGATGACGATCTATTTAATACGGACAATGTTCCTTTTATTTTTCAGTCTAGTTCGTCCCCCAAAGATCAGATTTTCATCACCCACCAATTGGAGCAATCCCTCCCTAGCACTAACATAACTATCGATCTTATTGATCTCGACACCCCCAAACTTACTAACACTCATGAAAGCATATGTATTAGGGAGAAATCCAACCCTTCAGAGGCGGGACAGCATAAACAAAGTGAATTATTTACATTTAAACAAAAAGGCCCTAAAATGCCGAGAGGAATTATTTCGGTGAAAAGGAAAAAGGCCATAATCAAATCGCCTCCAAAAAAGCAAAGGAAGAAAAGCTTATGCCACGCTGAAACAATTAGTCACAAACCAACGCCTCAAAAGGATCTACTAACGAAAGAACTACATAATATAGTAGAAGGGGTGCCAACTGTCCTTACCACTATCCTTAACAAGTCAGTGATGGCGCAGGTTCCTCCAACTTTGAAAGACTTTGTAGATGCGATGGAGCACCTTATGAAAGCTTTACTTATACCAATAGTGGAGAGAGTTAGGAAATTAGGAACCCAATTGGATACTCTTATAGGATGCCCTACCCTAAACACCGCAAATAGCAATAACACGGCAAATTCTCCATCGATTACCAAAGCCAAAGACAAAGACAAAGAGAAAGCCATTAAAGAGGTAAAAACATCTAACTGTGTTATAACTGTAACAGCATCAAAAACATGTACCATACCAACCTCCGTAGCTCCTTTGGCCAAAACAAACAAAGTTCTTAAGGCCCCATCTAAATTGCCGGTAGACCGTCAAGCACAGTCTGCTCAAATTAAATCTCTCATGGATTCGGCAAAAATGGGGAATACCAAGCCCATGCGGGATACGAAGACCCTTGCCCAGAAACATAGGAGTCCACTGGGCGAGAGACATGTGGATCTACCTCCAGCAGCATCCCACAATGTTATCATTCTAACAGGGGTTCCACCTCTATCATCGCAAGTTAGATATGAAGACCCTGTTAGCCTCAAAAACAAGGTCATTTATTGGCTAAAAAAGAACAGGCCATTGCCACCCCACCTAAACGGTGATATCATCATGGTGAGGAGAACTAGCTGGGTAGGGTTACGCCCCAAAGATATTGAGGGTGATGTAATAATAGTTACCTTCAAAGACCCCAGAGTCATAAACCATATAATGGATTGGTTTATTGTTACCAATAATTGCCCTATTTCACCCAAATCTGTATTATATTTCTACCCAGAAGCCCTAATGCCCCCAAAACCATTTTGCGCCACAAACTACCAAGAGAACTTCACACATCAATACCATCAAAGATCAATGCGAAAGTTCCAAATTCAAGGACAGGGAAATAGGTGCGAAAACATTTTTGCTACCTTTAACCCACAATTGCAAAATGGCAGGTCGTGGAGAAACAAAACCTACCAAACCCATAGATATGACCAAGCTGGCTATGGCAATTATTTTCCGCCAATAACCCCACTGTGGAATTTGCCCATCAATAATTATTATGAGCCGCTTTACGGTTTGGAGGACATAGACTGACTCCCCTCTGAGAACAATCTAAGGGTGGAGGGGGAGGGAAAGGTCAGTATACCCTCAAATATACCATCCATGAAGAGTCCTTCAAAAAATTCTGAGCCATCAAAAGACCTGGCAAATGAAATTAACACGCAACTGCCATTACAATATTCTCTCCCAGTCGACCACCACAGCACTATTAAAACCTTACCTACCTGCATGGTAACACAAGATCTAACCCCCAGATTACGTATCCTTAGCTGGAACTTGGTGGGCATATCATCGAAAACCACTCAACCTGCCTGGCTGAAGGTGGTTAATTCGTACTCCGTCCTGTGTTTCCAGGAAACCTGGGTCCTTACCCCGATACATTTACTGGGTTTCCAAACCTTTCACTCAGCAGCGATAGAGAGTGATCAGGGTAGACACCGGGGGGGACTGTGTATATATGTAAGGGTAGACGTGGCACATAGGGTACGGAAAAGTGTATTGGGGGGTTTTTACCAAATTTTAGTTATGGATTTGGGCTCAGCTCTGAGTCTATTAATTATTAATTTGTACAATAATATCCCCTTAGATCGGCTGGAGAAAACACTAGATGATCTGTCGCACTCCATAATCTTAATCAAAGAAATGCGGGGGGGGGGAATGTATGACAGCACTTGTGGGTGACTTTAACTGTTATACCTGCCAAAATATATCTAGGGGGGTGTGCGAATTTTCTCCTTCGCACGATAAGGAAACAGAGGAAGATATGTCCGATCATTTTGTCCACACAAATACAGGGGAACTAATAAATAATTTTATGGCATCTTTTAATTTAGACTTTGCAAATGCCTTATTATCCCCTTCGAAACCATTTAAACCGACGTACCATGGGAGAGGAGTAAATTCCACCATTGATTTCATCCTTTTTTCGAGGGTGCATGCCTCTTACATATCATGTTGGGACACCTTGGACCACCTTTTTGGAGATCACTATCCTCTTGCCCTAGCTATTGTCTTACCTTTTCCTACCACTAGCCAGGGAAATCCCGGTCCTAAATATGAACAACCTATACGACTAGGCACCCTAAATGGTTATTCTATCAAATGGGAAAAAATTAATCCAGCTAATCTTTTTAAGAATTTACTTAAGGTGAGATGGAAGGAGATACACATTTGCTTGTCCCCCGAAGAACATCCCCAAGTAATTATGGAAGCCTTCTTGAAAATTCAACAGAGTCTGGAAACGCTACTTACAAGACAGTTTAAGCAAGGCCCTATTTCCCCGAAAGGGTGGTTTGACAAAGAGTGTACCAGAGCCTTAAAATCTCTCAAGAAAATCCTCCACATAACACCTAAACAAGTTATGGAGATCCGACAAGCCAGACTCCGATACCAGTTGGCCATTAAAAACAGAAAAAATATTCTTAAGAAAGAAGCCTGGCAGACTCTTTTGTCAACAAGTGAAAATAGGGACTCCTCAGGCTTCTGGAAATTTTTAAACACGCCACTCACATGGATAAAAACAACTAAGAGACACCTGGACCTCGCAATAGGGGGTGAAAAGTGGGCTGCCCATTTCCAAGAATTATACAGTAATCATAGTCCCTTAAATGGCACCCCTCTCGTTCCTACCCTGTCTACATATTTAACATTTCCCTCTAGGAGCAAAAGCATTTCGAACATTGTGTTCTTACATGAAGAGGTGTTTGAAGCAATAAGGGAGAGTCCGTCCGGGAAGACTCCTGGTCCGGATGCCATCCCTGCAGATGTTTTTAAGGCCGAGATACATATGTGGGCACCAATACTAACTACTGTTCTGAATTCAGCGAACGCCTCTGGCCAACTTCCAACTTGGGCCGAAGCAATAGTGATACCCATATATAAAAAAGGAGACAGGCATTTACCATCATGCTATCGGCCTATCTCCTTGCTCGATGCCACCATGAAGATCGCAGGGCGAATCATTCTGAAACGCTTACAAAAGTGGACAGAAGAGGAGAACATACTTTCAAGGTTGCAATATGGTTTCCGAAGGGGAAGGGGTACAATCGAGCAGAGCTTAAACTTACATCTCATTATGTCAAAATATGTGGAGATCAAGAGGGGAAGTCTCTACATAACATATATAGATCTAAGCTCCGCTTTTGACTGTGTGGTCCATGACCAATTGTGGGAAATTCTTGATCGCCTAGGGATGGACCCATCAATTCTTGCTTTTATCATGAAAATGTATAAAGATACTGGTGCCAAGGTCCGGTTCGGCCTGAAAGGAGAATGCTCGCCAAGGTTTTCCATCAATAGAGGGGTGAGGCAGGGTTGCATCCTAGCCCCCCTGCTCTTCTCCCTCTATATAAATGCCATCGGTGAGCACCTAAAAAACATCGAATGTGACTACCCTAAGGTGGGAGGCCAATCCATCCCAATCTTGTTGTACGCCGATGACGCGGCTATCATCTCACAAACAAGATTGGGGTTACAAAGAGCTGTTGCTGCATTTACCAGCTTTATGCATGAAAGGGGCCTAAAAGTCAACATCGGGAAGACCTTTTCTATGGCCTGTAGCAAGGGCAGAAAGAAAACTCCTTGCCCCATTTTCATCAAGGATCAAAAACTGGAGACAGTTGACAACTTCACGTACCTTGGTATAACTATAAACAGGAAGGTATTATGGCATCCCGCTGTTAAAGCTAGGAAACTTGCCTTCGTTAGAGCAATTGGAGGCATACGTGACTTTTCAAGTAAAATAGGAGGGAGGCCAGTTAAACAACTTATTAAGATCTATAAAGCCAAGTGTGTGTCCACAGCTATCTATGGGGCTGGCCTCTGGGGTATTGAAAATGACATCTCATCAATCCAAGTGGCAGAAAACAACTTCCTAAGATACCTGTTAGCGACATCGAAATCTACATCAGTCTATATGATGCCCATAGAATTAGACCTACCGTTTATTATAGATCTAATCAAAGTTGAGCCACCGCTCCTATGGCACAAAATTTGGACCACTGCCGAGACTGCTCTCAATCGCGATATTATAATGGACACTCTTAAACTGGAGGGAGCAAAACATATGAAATGGCTTACATATGTCAAAAAGATGTTCCAAGATATAGATCGTCCAGAATATTACTCCGACCCAACGACACTGGAGAATATCTCAAGAAAAGAACTTAGAAAAATCCTATTGGATCACCTAGAAGCCAAAAGGTGGGCGACCCAGAAACTAAACAAATCAGTTCAGGCCTATCAAAGGATTACAGTGAATAAAGGGCTACAACAATACCTGTCTAGCGATAATTCCTGCTATACAAGAATGTTGCTTACAAGATTTAGGCTGGGCTCCTTTTTTCGCCTAATAACTTTTCCGAAGTGTAATGACTGGTCGCGAAATCTGAGCCTATGCCCTTGTGATCACAGGTCGGCCCAATCAAATATTCACTCTATATTATCTTGCACCTATTATACCACCCCAAGGAAATCTTTATTGAGACCTCTCCTGAGAAAATGGGGCCTAAGGTCCTGCAGAGACGCTTTTGAACGCCTCCAAGAGCTGGAGGACAAGGATGTTATATGTAAAATGGGATATTTTTTAAAATTATTACTCAAATTTAGAACTACGCTAGCAGGTATAACTTGACTTGCTAAAACAGCTAAAGTTCTTATTGTACACTAGTATGTTTTTAATTACGATCGCCGTCTAAAGGTTTTTTTCTTATGGAAAATGTAATTAACTGTTATAATGTGAGAAATTCTTTTAACTTAAGTTCTTTTTGAATGCTTTTATGATATTCTATGTAAATATCGAATAAAGCTTATTCTGATTCTGATTCTGATTCTGACACAGAAGTGTCGCGCTCTGCACCCACTGCTAGAGAGGATAGACCCCAGGCAGTGAGCCCTGTGTGGCGGATGGAGACACAGATGTGTCATGCTCTGCACCCACTGCTAGAGAGGATAGCTTCCAGGCAGTGAGCCCAGTGTGGCGGAGAAGAGACATGCTCTGCACCAAGGGAAACAATCTGAGCTGAGGGTGATGGTGGACAAGGCTGGCTCTGCTTCCAGTATCACCAAAGAGAGGCCTCTTCTCCCAGAGTGATGTGATATACCAGGCTCTGTGCCAGTATGATGGAGGAGAGACCTAGAGGGGTCAGGCTAAGCTCCCAGTGTGACTGGGGGTGAGTGGTTGAAACGTTTCAGCACTCTGTCCATTATCTTGTTGTATTTGCGATGTTTGCCTTAAGTGGACATGGGTCCCTTGCTCGCTGTGCCACTAGATTCAAGCTAGCCTGGCTGATATGGGATTATACCCCGGAACTGGTCCCAAGATGCTTGTTTCCGGTTCAGTGAGGACCTGGCCTGGCCATTTGGGCTGGACTGTGGCCATGAGGAGCAGAGTCAAGATTGATTTGCATATGGCTGTGTCCAAACTAGGGGGATATAATGAGCACAATAACAATGGAGTAAACCCAGATCTCTTGACTAGGGTTAAGTGGTTGAAAGGTTTCAGCACTCTGTCCATCATCGTGTGTTTCCCAGTGTGATGGATCAGAGGCCTGGAGACGTCAGGCTCTGCACCCAGTGTGATGGAAAAGGAACCTGAAGAGGATATGCTCTGTTTGAAGTGGGATGGGATATATCAGGCTCTGCTCCCAATGTAATGTAAGAGAGACTTGGAGAGGTCAGGCTCTGCACCCAGTATGATGGAGAACAGTCCTGTCGAGGTCAGGCTCTACAACCAGTGTTTTTTAATTAATTTTATTTTATTTTATTTTTAGTCTTTTATAGAGCGCTTTACATGGTATACAAGGTCAACAAACCAACATAAAAATCAGAGAAATACAGAACTATACAAAAGATTGGTGGGGCAGGGGTGTTGGATGTGGGGAAAGGGGATACAGGTGAATGATTACAATCATAGTTAGAGACAGTAAAAACAGAGGCCCACATATTCATTGCAGGATAATTAGTAAAAAAAAGTAAATTTTGCCATGTTGTATGTGCCTACGTGTTCCCCATCCTATGCCATATGTGCATGATCGATATGCATATATCCCCTTATGATCGATTAAAGACGCAATCATAGTTGTGTCCAACTCTAGTATGTCAGTATCCAGTTCTCGTGAAAGCAACGAGTATTAGGCCTATGTTGCCACGTTTTACAGTATGCACGTTAATTCATTGAATTGTCCCCGTTCCTAGGTCTCAAAAAGGGCCCGGACATCAGATTCAAGCTCCAGTCTCCTGAACCCACTCCGAGGAGCGATGCAGCCCCCACCTGCATCCCTGACCCTTCACTTACTTCCTGCAGCGCAGTGCCCGGCCTGGCTCTGCCTGCGTGTCTGCCAAGAGTATGTTATGCTTCTAGTTATCAGTCTAGCCCTCCTTCTCTGCATTCCTAAGCTACTGAACCGCATCAACAGTTTCAGCTATGGTCTAGTCTTTCTGTCTCCATGTAAGAGAGTTACCGTATTAATATTCATAGAATATTCCTAGCACCCGCAATACATGTAGAATAATGCATGCACCAGTCTTAGTGTCAAGTAGCCTTTGCCCCGATAACTTTTGGATTCTATCAACATGTACTCCAAACACCAGATACCAGATATGCTATAGGTACATGTCGTCCTGACACCGCAGACTTTAGTCTCCTCTTTTAGCGCAGAAGTCATAGCCCCCAGTTCTCCCCGGTAACACGTCATTGCCCGTTTGCGCGCACCACTAGGTTAAAGGTCCCAGCTGCTCGAGTAGCCCCCTCCATGTTTCCGCCTCTTTCATGACACTTCTGTGACGTTCACCTCACATGTCTCAGTGCACGCCCCGTACACGCCTTCTTTTTCCACCCATGTGCTCTTATCTTACGTTTGTCATAAGTTACGCCTACTGTATGCATCCTAATTGAAATGTCTTACTATATATATGTAACCTGAATTATGATGAAGCGCGCTGCAGCTGCCTTCCTTCCTTCCTGTTTTATTTCAGGCTGTCCCGTTCCAGTCCCTTCCCTTTTGCCTGAATAAATCCTTTTGACTCGGACACATCGGATCCTGCCTCTTATTTATTGAGCTATCTGTTATTGTTAATGTAATTCAAAAATAGTCCCGGTATTATTTATTTATATACCACATAATGGCGCCCGAATAGGTACGAGCCCCTTCCTCACGCGCTGGCGATATCACGCAGGTCCCCTGACCCTCTGCAGCCGTGACGGAACTCTACCGCGCACCGGCAGATATTTCTGCTTCAAGTCTCCCTCAGGCCCACGGAGGAGACGGAAACTGCGGTCCGACATCCAGAAGAAGCGGTGTGGAATGCGGTTCGTCCCGACCAGAGCCCAAGCCGAGAGAGCAAGGTCCGAAGTATCCGGAGGCCCACCTGTAACCGAAGTTTCCGAAGTTCGTAGTCCGACGTCGTAGCAGTCCAGTCCAGTCCGAGGCCTTCCAGTTTCTGCTTCCCGGTGAGTACCGTCGCGGGGGAAGTATCTAGACAGGATCATTAGTTTGGTCCTGGTCCGATGGGTTTGGGTACACAGATCCAGTCCGAAGTATTCACCTAGGTGGATACGGGTCCTGACGTGTCTCTTTATGGGACCGGTATGTTCTGTACTGTTTTAGCAGTGCATCCAGTAATTCTAGTAAGGTTCGTTCTTGAGTAATTCATGTGTTCTGTTTTCAGTGTATCAGGTAGTATTCTGTTCGAATTGTTATTCATGTATTTTTTATGTCGTGGTATGAGAGTTTTGTTTGCTATATTATTACTGTGATTATTGTGTATTGTGTTCCAAGTATATTACCGAAATGCCTCTGTTCTCGAAGTTACGTCAGTTAAAGACCAGAAAAGGGTTACTCGAAGAAGCAGTTCCTGTCCCTCCTAGGGACAGTCCAGGACATTTTATGTATCACAAGCATGGCTTAGATGCCATAATATATCTAGACTTATGGGCGGACTATACTAAGGAACTAGAGGAGAAATATAGATGGCCCGTATCAGGTACATGGGATGCCGAGTGCATCATGCGAGTAGAAGAAGCATTATGGAAAAAGAAAGCCAGACAGTCCCAGAAAGATGCCATCGAGTTATGGCGCAAAGAATCTCATAAAAGAACCGAAAAAGAATTCAGAAAAACAGAATTAAGTAGGGAATCCTCAGAAAGAGCCCAAGAAAGGGAATTAATCGAAGAAGGTGAACGAGTTAGAGCAGAACAGTCAGACAGACAGAGAAATGCCCTTATTAAGGGTATGTATCCTCTTCTTGCCGAGGGCTTGCCAAAAGCAACCCCGGAAGCACCCTGTAATTTTCCGCCGCCATTGGTCCCGATTAAGCTACGTCACAAACCGACCGCAGCTGATATTTTTCTTTCGTCCTATTTGGACGATACAGTCCCAGAATATGCAAATCCTATTCCGCCTGCTCCCGTTAATAATGTAATTCCTGCTCCTCCAGCCGCTGGTCCCGTGGGTCCAGTTAATGTTACAGCACCTGTTACAGCACCCCCGGCCCAGCCCACAGTACATGTACCCGCTTTGCCATTCGCTCTACCAGCACGTACAGTATACACCGACGATTCTAGTTTAGGAGCCGCGGGGGGAGGTTCTCCTCGTACCCCGCCTCAACCCAGACGTCTGACGCTACATGAACTAGCGTTACAGCGTACGCCAAAAGTGACTACATACGTAGATATCAAGCGAGCACTTACTGAATGTCGTTATGATCCAGTTCCAGGCGATGATCACATGGTCATATATTCATTACGTTTAAGACGGGTTGCCAGCTATTTGGACACCCTGCCCGATATGGGAGAACATCTAGACAGAATATATCGTTTTATCCGTACAGGAGTGAATCCAGGAAGTATTCACGAAGCCATGGTTCAAAGAAAAGTCGAGACTCAGCTCATGATTTTAAAGTTTTTGATTAACTGTTTAATAAGAGAGCAAGATTATCCAGAAAAAGATCAAGAAGAAATGAAAGTCCTGACTAGGTGGAGTGACAATATAGCCGAGGGAAAACACAAGACACAAAATTGTATAGAGAGTATGTACAAGAAAATTCGTAGGGAAATCATAACTATACACGAGAAACGAGAAGCAAAACAAGCAACCGAGAAAGAAGATGACTCTTCTACTGAAGAGGTAGACAACGGGAATCCCGACAGAATAGCGTATGTAGGTAGAACTAGACTTTCCGACCGACATTCACGCCTAGATTACAAGAAAGCTTTTCCTCCCCCAGCACCAGAACAGGGTTCTCTTGAGCAAGTATTCCAGGCTACCGATCACATTCTGAAATCACGAATAGGTTATAGTGAGCTCAGTACAATGCATGAACAAGAACTAGCCCGATCAGCAGTCCGGTGGACTACTGATTCTACCACTTTTCCAGACGAAATAGTGGCCCAAATGTTTCTGAAATTGCCCCCAACCGAGCAACGACTGGTGGGTATGTATATTATCCAGCACCTCATTACACTGTATGAGGAACAGCATTCTGATCCAGGTCCTCTACATGATGTATTAAACGAGTTACTCCAATACAGATGGAAAGGTCTAGGTACCGATTTAATTAGTGTCATTCTAGAACAGCGCCACAAATACCGAACGTTTCTGAATCCACATTTTGTTCATGTCTCACCCCCAGAAAGTAAATCATTCTACATAGACAGACAGAATCCGTTACGAGAAGTACATCCAGTCAAGAAAGAGGGTGGTGGTCTAGAACGAGTATTTGTTTACACCCCCATCACAAAAATGGAACTCTTAGAAATGAAAAAGCTAATTCCCTGTCACGACAAAGATCCAGCAGGGTTCCACCGTGAATTAAAGGACATGCTCCGTATGGGAGAGTACACGTATCCTGATTCTCATTAAAATGTTAAAGGTCCTGTTGCCTGCGGGCATATATGAAAAACTCAAAGAAAAAGAATGGGAGGTGGGAGAGAAAAAGATAGATTGGACAGCTCTAGAAGCTGAAGATAATATACGAGTACCAGGTACCGGTCTTGGGGATAAAGCTAAAGAATTGCCCGAGTTATTGATACAAGTTTTGCCAAGATTACTAGCCACGAAAAAGGAAGATTGGGATGCCATCTCAGCCTGTAAACAGAAACAAGACGAAGATACTAGTGATTTCTATTCTAGATTTGAAAAATGTTTTATTATTAATAGTGGTCTGAAAACAAGTAGTGAATCATACCCTCATCTCTTTGTTACCAAACTAGTCGAGAATTCAAGCCCACAAGTTAAAAATCGAGTACTGAAAGTCGAAAGCACCTGGCAAGCTAATACTCCGTCACAGATGCTCCAGATGCTCCAGTACCACCAGAACAGAATCAGGGAAGAGCAGGAACACGAAAGGAGACGTATGAAAGACACGAAAATGAAAGTACTAGTTGCACAATCTGTTCCACAAGACAGTCAGAAGAGGGGTCCGAATCAAGCTAGTCATCCTGCAGCTCCCGTTAAAGGGACATGCAATTACTGTAAACAGCCAGGTCATTTTATAAACGAATGTGCAGTTCTGAAACATAACATAGCTACTGGTAAAACTAAGGAAAGACCACGTCCGCCTAGACAAGAACAAGTTTCACAGACTTCCCAGCCACCACAGAATGCACAACAGACAGTTACAGCACCGCAGCCTATCGCTGCAACACAGCATGTTACACAGAAGATGTACCAGTACGCACAGTCAGAGTATCCAGATTATCAGCCATATTCATGAAACAGCCTAGAGAGGGAGGTAGGCTTGCCTCTCATCGAGATTCCTGTAGATCAAGAGGGTCCCTATGTACACAGTCAAGTATTGGGGAAAGACAGAAAGTTTCTGATTGATACAGGGGCAAGTAGGACTACCATCAGTCATGACGAGGTTCCAGGGGCTCCACTCTCAGGCTCTAGAAATGTTTCCCTTGGATTTTCAGGAAAGCCCATTGTAAATGAAATATCGAAACCAGTTACTCTAGAGGTTGGTCCATTGTCCCGAACTACAGATCTGTTACTCACGAAATCTTGTCCAGAAAATTTGTTAGGCATTAAGACACTGAAAGAATTAGGAGCAGTCATATGCTGCTCCCCAGAAGGGGTCCGTCTGTTTCTCCGTGATTTCAAAGGTCATTATGTATTACGTGATTTCAATCCAAGATTATTGAATGTACCACAGCATTTATGGGCGCACAGTCCAACTGATGTAGGTTGTATGCATATCACACCCCATCGTGTGACTCTAAAGCAAGGTGTTGTTTTACCATGAATCAGACAGTACAAATTGCCACCTGAGGCTGTAGCAGCCTTATCCAAAATTATTGACGAGCTTATTGTCCAAGGAGTGGTTGTAGAAACTGACTCCAATGTATGTAATTCTCCTATCATTCCAGTCCTGAAACGTACTGATCCAAATGCACCTCCAGTTTATCGATTAGTGATTGACCTTCGAGAACTTAATAAATGTGTCATACCCCAGTACCCAGTGGTCCCTGATATTTCTTCCCTATTGACAGCCATTGATTCTGAAGCTACGTTCTTTACAGTTATCGATCTCAAGAACGCATTTTTCAGTGTCCCCATTCATCCAGACAGCCAGTTCCTTTTCGGATTCTGTTTAAATGGAAGAAGCTATAAATTCACACGAGCACCTCAAGGTTTCACAGAAAGTCCTAGCATTTACAGTCAAGCACTTAAAAGACAACTAGACAATATTCACATGCCAACTGACACTGCCCTGCTCCAGTATGTCGATGATCTACTGATCACAGCCCGTTCTGAACGTGACTGCGAACGTGCGTCACTTACAGTTCTGTATTTTCTGGCCGAGATGGGGCACAAGGTGTCCCCTTCCAAATTACAATTCTGTGTCCAGCAAGTGGTCTACTTGGGACACTTACTGTCCAAGAGGGGTAGGCAGTTGACACCTGACCGTATCCAGTTAATAGCACGTCTTCCACAGCCCAAGACACAGAAGGAGGTACGAGCTTTTATCGGCCTCACTTCTTACTGCAGACAATGGATTCCTCAGTATGCATTTCTAGCCAAGCCACTGATACAGTTAACGACACAGGAGGCAGCCGTATCGACTGTCCTCCCTTGGACCCAGGAACATACACTTGTTTTTAATGAGTTAAAGAAAGCTTTATGCCAAGCACCTGTTCTAGCAACACCGAACTACAGTAAGCCTTTTACACTTTTTGTCACAGAACGTGATGGTACTGCATTATCTGTTCTCACACAAGATCAAGCAGGACAATACAAGCCCTGTGCTTATTTTTCTAGCACATTAGATCCAGTGGCCCAGGCTCTGCCTGCGTGCCTCAAGTCAGTTGCAGCCACAGCTCTAGCTATCAGACAGAGTGATTCCATAGTGTTAGGACACTCCTTGACAGTACAAGTTCCACACTCCGTGGAAGTTCTTTTAAACCGAACACAGACTCAGCACTTGACAATTGCGCGTTTAACAGGTTATGAACTGACACTGTTTCAGCCACACATAGAAATCAGACGCTGCAACATTTTAAATCCAGCTACACTGTTACCGTCAGTTACTTCAAATCCTGCCACACATGACTGTGTGGAAGTTGTTAACACCATGACAAAGCCAAGACAAGACTTGACAGACATTGCATTACCTGATCCCGACCTGACACTTTATGTGGATGGTTCATGTATGAGAACAAGTACAGGAGAACAAGTAGCCGCGTATGCAGTGACTACTGACACCGAAGGTATAGAAACACATCGTATTGACACCCTGTCTGCTCAAGCAGCAGAGCTTGTCGCTCTGACCCAAGCCTGCATACGTGCCAAGAACCTGAAAGTAAACATATACATAGATTCACGTTATGCATTCGGAGTCGTACACGACTTTGGAGTGCTCTGGCAGGAAAGAGGTTTTATGACTTCTCATGGAACCAAGATTCAGCATGGTCTCCTCATTCAAGCTCTGTTAGATGCAATACATTTACCGACAGCTATTGCCATCATGAAGTGCAAGGCACATACGAAAGTCACTGACATCATTTCCCAGGGTAACGATCTAGCCGATCGAACAGCCAAGCTCACAGCTCAGACTCCAGACATTCCAGTTAACACGACACTGACACACATTCCAGAACAGACTACTTGTATGACAGTTAAGGACCCTACACAAGATGTCATAGATATACAGTTACATGCTACTCCCGATGAAATCAAGAAATGGTCCGAACAAGGAGGGGTCCAGACAGATGGTTGACGAAGGGAAAAGCCACATGGTTTCTCCCCGACTCTATGGTTCAAATCATTATTAACACCGCACATAGTCCAGCACATCTTGGAGAAAAAGCCATGTTAGACAGTATTCAGAACCTCTGGTTCAACAAGCATTTACGAGCAGCAGCCAAGCAGAAAGTACGTACCTGTATGATATGTTGTCAGTTCAATCCAGGTAAAAGTGTCCCGGTGGAACAAGGTGGATTCCATCCTCCTGACCACCCTTTTGAAGTCCTCCAGATGGATTATATTCAGATGGAGCGATGTCGAGGTTTCAAGTATGTCCTCGTAGTTGTATGCGCTTTGTCCAGGTGGACAGAAGCATATCCAGTTCCAGATTACACAGCTGCGACCACTGCCAGGCAGTTGGTTCGTGAGTTCTTTCCCCGCTATGGATTACCTAGGGTCGTGTATTCAGATAACGGCCAGCCATTCTCATCCGAGCTCATGAAACAAGTATCCCTTCTGTTAGGGTACCAGTGGAAGTTCCATTGTGTACGCCATCCTGAAGCAGCCGGTCTCGTAGAGAGACATAACCAGACTTTGAAAATCCGCATTGCAAAAGTGTGTGCAGAGAAAGGTGTAGATTGGATAGTAGCACTGCCAGTTGCCCTTTTTTATATGAGAATGGTCGCTCACTCCCGTTCAGGTCTATCTCCATACGAGATAGTGTTTGGTCACCCCCCCAACATGTGGGGTACACCTAGACCCCGTACCATTACCGATATTGACAGTAATATGCTGACAGATTACCTTGCCTCCTTGATGTCTGCACTACAATCTTGTCGTTCACAGGTTGCCGCTGCATTTCCAGACAACACCGAGGTGAAACCGCATGACGTCGTTCCGGGTGAATATGTATTGATAAGGAACTTTGATCGTTCAAGTCCGCTGGAGCCCCATTGGAAGGAACCCCGCCTCGTTCTTCTTACCACCCGGACTGCGGTGAAGGTGGAAAACAGAAAAGGGTGGCTACACGTGAGCCACGTCAAGAAATTCCATGGACTTAGAACTAAGACTTTTCTCAAGGACTGCCCCATTCTCAAGGACTGCCCAGACAATAAATCTAAAATTCCCCTGTTAGAGAAAACTCCGCAGCAGGAGTATAAAGCAAAGTTGCGGTCTAGTAAGTCAGCCAGTTTAATTGTATAAGTCCCTCTCGGGTGAAACGGTTAGACAGGTTCCTGACATGTATGAGAGAGACCCACACAGTGAGAGAGTTAGTCAAAACTCTAAGAGATGTATTATCATTCTATTCTTTTTATTGTTCCTGAGTCTTATGGTTACATGCATAAGTTATGCTTTACATTTATGTTTTCCTATTTCACATGTACATATGTTTTCTAATGTTACAGTAGAGCACACATTTAGTGATCTGCCTCCTCACGAGTTATCCTATCGTCTTGCTATGCGTAATAATACTTTTATCCGAATGTTGCACTATTCACACCAGACCAGCAATGCCACTAATTGTTGGGTGTGTGGTCGACTCCCCCCTTTCCAGACACCGAAGGGAGTTCTGCCACTCTTTCCCTATCCGTTTTCACATAATGGTTCGTGTGGAGCATGGTCCACGTTGACGTCATCCTCAACTGATATGTCCCTACTGAATCGAACATGTTTCCCAGACAAGCAAGGTCTTTCCCATAGAATAGGGTTAGATCTAGAAAATGAAGTATATGATTTAGGTAATTATTCCTCGAATTTCATGGTCTTGAATGTCCAGTCCGATACTACTCCAGATTTGCCTGCTATTTCAGTACTACCAGTCAAAGGCGAATTATGTGTCAGAAAGAATGGTTCCGCACATGTAGGACATAGTGATTGTACTACTGTGGTCGAGTATAGTGACAGTGGGAAATCTATTTTCAAAGCCTCACGTCATTCTTATTTTGTTTGTGGTCAGACCGCATATGTTCGTCTGCCCCTCGATTGGGATGGAACATGTTACATTGCCTTCCTACTGCCACCAGTTTTTCTAGCCCCGTCTGATTATAACAGAAACACACATCTAGTACACGTTAGACATAGAAGGGAGACCGAGTCCCCAATTGTCGATCAAACTGAAACTGCTCTAGAACAATATCAAGACTTCAATAAAGGTTTCTTTTTCTTTATAGGTCCTGTCCAGAATAGTAAGTTAATACGTAGGCTAACCAGAACCCTTGAAGCAGTAGTGAATGAGACTACTTCTGCTCTAGGTAACTTAACTGAAGAGCAATCTGCTATGCGTTTTGTTGTGCTCCAAAATCGTCTCGTTCTTGACGTCATACTGGCCGATAGAGGAGGAGCTTGTAGAGTCATCGGATCTAGTTGCTGCATTTTCATTCCTAATAACGCGCCGTCTGTTTATTCAGCTATAACCAGACTTCATAAAATTGCCCATCAGTTACACCAGAATCCAGGCACCTGGACCTGGTCCGGTTGGCTCTGGAGTATCATATCTGCCTGGGGATGGAAAGTATTGTCATTCCTAGGTATAGCAGTAATGATCATATTCAGTTGCTGCCTCTGTTTACAATGTGGCCCTGCGATTTGCGGCATGTGTGCTACCTCTTGTATTCCTAGTCCTAAGTCCCGTCCTAAGACAATTCGAGACGAGCAAATGATGCTATATGAACAGATAGATGGTATCATGAACATTGATGTTTCCTGATGGAAACGTAGGGCACAAGGAGGGAATGTGGAAAAGTAAATTTTGCCATGTTGTATGTGCCTACGTGTTCCCCATCCTATGCCATATGTGCATGATCGATATGCATATATCCCCTTATGATCGATTAAAGACGCAATCATAGTTGTGTCCAACTCTAGTATGTCAGTATCCAGTTCTCGTGAAAGCAACGAGTATTAGGCCTATGTTGCCACGTTTTACAGTATGCACGTTAATTCATTGAATTGTCCCCGTTCCTAGGCCTCAAAAAGGGCCCGGACATCAGATTCAAGCTCCAGTCTCCTGAACCCACTCCGAGGAGCGATGCAGCCCCCACCTGCATCCCTGACCCTTCACTTACTTCCTGCAGCGCAGTGCCCGGCCTGGCTCTGCCTGCGTGTCTGCCAAGAGTATGTTATGCTTCTAGTTATCAGTCTAGCCCTCCTTCTCTGCATTCCTAAGCTACTGAACCGCATCAACAGTTTCAGCTATGGTCTAGTCTTTCTGTCTCCATGTAAGAGAGTTACCGTATTAATATTCATAGAATATTCCTAGCACCCGCAATACATGTAGAATAATGCATGCACCAGTCTTAGTGTCAAGTAGCCTTTGCCCCGATAACTTTTGGATTCTATCAACATGTACTCCAAACACCAGATACCAGATATGCTATAGGTACATGTCGTCCTGACACCGCAGACTTTAGTCTCCTCTTTTAGCGCAGAAGTCATAGCCCCCAGTTCTCCCCGGTAACACGTCATTGCCCGTTTGCGCGCACCACTAGGTTAAAGGTCCCAGCTGCTCGAGTAGCCCCCTCCATGTTTCCGCCTCTTTCATGACACTTCTGTGACGTTCACCTCACATGTCTCAGTGCACGCCCCGTACACGCCTTCTTTTTCCACCCATGTGCTCTTATCTTACGTTTGTCATAAGTTACGCCTACTGTATGCATCCTAATTGAAATGTCTTACTATATATATGTAACCTGAATTATGATGAAGCGCGCTGCAGCTGCCTTCCTTCCTGTTTTATTTCAGGCTGTCCCGTTCCAGTCCCTTCCCTTTTGCCTGAATAAATCCTTTTGACTCGGACACATCGGATCCTGCCTCTTATTTATTGAGCTATCTGTTATTGTTAATGTAATTCAAAAATAGTCCCGGTATTATTTATTTATATACCACAAGGGGAAGAGGCAATAGTCTTAGCTTCTTCCGGAAGTGATAGTCTTAGATTCGTCAGGCATAATGTGGTGGGTGAGGGCAGGCATTAGACGAGGAATTTACCCATGAGGAAGGTTCTGGCCTCCTTCTTGGAGCGTGCGAGAGAAGGGATTTTTCTGATGTCTGATGGGAAAAAGTTCCAAATTCTTGGTGCGGCCCCAGTGAACGCCCTATTGTAGGTTCTTGATTTCTGAAAAAAGGCAGGTTGGAATAAGAGGTTTCTGGCGGACCGGGAATTTATGCTTCCTCCAGATACCACTAGTTTCTATGCCAGATAGGCAGGGGAGTTTGTGTATAGGGCCTTGTGTGTAATGCATGCCAGTTTCAACTGTATTCTGACTTCTAGCGGGAGCCAGTTCAGAGATTTCATGTGTTTAGAGATGTGGTCGAATTTTCTGGTGCCAGTGAGCAGTCTGGAGGGTGTGATGAGGCAGGCTTTTAGAGGTGCTAAAGAGATCTTGGGTAGACCGGTAAGGGGGGAACATCCATATTCCAGTCTAGAGCTGACTAGAGCTTGAACTGCCATTTTTAGGCCTTTGAAAGGTTTCAGCTTCCATAGGTAGCTCAGGTGGAATCTGGCTGCTTCGGCCATCGAGTTGATGGAGAGTGTGATGATGGAGAGACCTGGAGAGGTCAGGCTCTACAGCCGGTGTGATGGGGGAAAGACCTGGAGAGCCCCAGAAAGGACAAGCTTCACAATCAGTGTGATGGAGGAGAGACCCAGGCTATAAACCCAGAGTACTGTGGGAGAGAGTGTTGGAGAGGCCAAGCTCTTCACTCTGTTTGATGTCAGAGAGGTCCCTGGAGGCCAGGACCAACTCTACATCCACTCTGTGAGCAGACTGACCAGGCTCTTGACCAGGAAGAGAGATAGTAACAGACAGAACTTACTTTCTGACAGTGTGTGAAAAGTTAGAAGACTTGGCAAGGAAACGTGCAAAAGTCTGTGCCTCTTCACAGGAAAAAAGTGAGATATGTCGGATATATTATGTCCTGCAAATAGATTTGGTATGTACCTCATATCACCTAATATTACCCCTGTGTTTTACAGAGTATGGCAAGGCACAGTCAAAGACACCAGCAGAGACAAAATTTGGTACAACGTGCAATAGTAAAGTGACTCCAAAAGTGTGAACAGTGTGCAGTGCTGCAAGCGAGGTGCACCCCAACAATAACTAATGGTACCACCTGGTGTTTTAACCATCGAGAAATGTACACAAGAATCAGACTCCATACTAAGAGATGAGCAAAAATAAAAGCAATAGTCTCTTTATTAGGACATCATCACAGACACGCAGGTTGTGCATGGGGAAGAAAGTCCCTGTACCAATGTCCATGTGACAGCTTGGACCCTGAAAGTTTTCTTCTGCGTGTGATCAGAGTCACAAATATCCTGACAAGTGCACAATATTAAAATAGCATGCTGTTCACCTGTAGCGTTTTAGACTCGGGAAGGTAGTTTGGGTCCACCCAAAGCAGAACTTTTGTTAAACATTAGTGACTATTAAACAACAGTGACTACTGTATCCATGGCCAGGCCACGACACAGCTGATGACTGGTGACAGTCATTTATAGCAGTGGGCACAGACCTTTCTACTTGAGCCACAGTGGGGAGACTGACAGATGACTTGTAAATCTGTGTAGGTGCTTCTAAGGTAACACGAGACGGTTGGGTCTCCCACTTAGATGTATGTAGCCCCTAAAGTTGTAGGGTGTTTGAAGAGTTGGTGGTGATCCGAGTTGGTTATCTCAGCTCTCCTTGAATGTCGTTCAGCACTGCTCGATACTGCTCCTTAGAATCCCTACTCCCTTTGTACTGCTCGAAGCTGCTCCGTGGATTCCCTACTCCCTCTGTACTGCTCGAAGCTGCTCCGTGGATTCCCTACTCCCTCTGTACTGCTCGAAGCTGCTCCGTGGATTCCCTACTCCCTCTGTACTGCTTGAAGCTGCTCCGTGGACTCCCTACTCCTTCTGTACAGCTCGACGCAGCTCCGTGGATGCCCTATTCCTTCTGTACAGCTCGACGCAGCTCCTTGCATTCCCTAATCCTTCAACACTGCTCAATGCTGCTCCTTGGATTCCATACTCCAACTTCTCTATTCAATGCCACTCCTTTAATTTCCTACTCCCTCTGCACTGCTCGATACTGCTCCTTGGATTCCCTACTCCCTCTGTACTGCTCGATACTGCTCCTTAGATTCCCTACTCCCTCTGTACTGCTTGAAGCTGCTCCGTGGATTCCCTAATCCCTCAACACTGCTCAACGCAGCTCCTTGCATTCCCTAATCCCTCTGTACTGCTCGAAGCTGCTCTGTGGATTCCCTACTCCCTCTGTACTGCTCGAAGCTGCTCCGTGGATTCCCTACTCCTTCTGTACTGCTCAACGCAGCTCCTTCCATTCCCTAATCCTTCAACACTGCTCAATGCTGCTTCTTGGATTCCCTACTCCAGCTTCTCTATTCAATGCCACTCCCTTTATTTCCTACTCCCTCTACACTGCTCAATACTGCTCCTTGGATTCCCTACACCCTTGCGCTGCTGGTTGCTGCTCCTCCGATTTCCTACTTGAAAAGCTCTTTGGGTTCCCTACTCCCTCGGCACTACTCCATGCCCCTCCTTGGATACCCAACCCCCTGTTGGAATAGAAATTATTTTGTTTATGTATTCTTACATGTAAGTTAGCATTTGGTGCACCATTTTCTATTTGGGCACCATTTTGAATCATGACCGAAACTAATCCTTTGCTTTTTCCGTGAAATGGCCTTTTCTGAGTTGCGTTTCTCCAGGGTTGAGTTTTACTTCACTAATGAATACACTATTCTTATTAACGCATATCTTTCCCACCAGATGGAGGCTTTCTCCTCTTGTCTAGTGGCAGGGACAGGCAGAACGACCTTGATTAGCAGATAATGTGTGCCCGGTCTCAGAATGGAAACGTACTCCTAGTATTTCACTGTTTAGCTACATCTGCTTGGAAAATTCCATGATGGGCGGGCCTTCATTGGTTCTGAAATGTACATAATGTATCTTTATGCTTGCTGATGTCAGTCCCTCTGCAGCACTCTTTGCGACTGGGCAGACCGGGCTCCGCTCTGAGTGTATTTTGAATAAACATTTATTGGTTTGTATTCTCTAATGTCTGAGTGAACTTTGTGTGGTAGTGTTGGACCCGGCCTCATGGCGTGGTCCTACCCCTCCCGCATGGCGGGTGTTGGACCCGGCCTCGTGGCGTGGTCCTACCCCTCCCGCTTGGCGGGCCCAGGACGACATCGGCCCTCCATCGACCGGCTGTCGACCCCCCTGACACGAACCTGCACGAAGCTTCGAGGAGAGCAGCCCCCCTGGCAACCTACGGCTCTCCTCCTTCCTGGTACCCCGGCGGACCCTGCTCCCCAACCCTGCCGGCCCGGCGACCATGCCAGGCCACCATTTCCGGCTCGACTCCATCTTGGGTCATCACGTCCCGAGCACGTGGCCGCAGCCGCCCTGGCCCCGGCCCAACAAGCCCCGACATCGAGGCACCAAGATCCTCCCAGGTGGTAAAGTGGCCACTTGGCGGATCCCGGAGGAGGGGAGTTTCGATGGGCCTCCAGCCGTCCCCGGACGCCTGGTATCGATCACCCTCCAGCCTCCCTGGGCGCTGGCTCCACCCCCCTGCTGGGTGTCTCGACACCTTCATCCCGGCCCCTCTGACCCCCAGGCGCGAGGGTCCGGACATCAAAGGCCTCCAGTCCTAAATCTGGGCCAGCCCTGGATGAGGACTCGAGTTGTATCTTGGAGTCGAAGCCCCGCTGACCTCGTCGCGGCTGATCCTGATCCGAACTCTTGCACCTGGAACCTTCGAGGCCCTGCTGACGCTGTCGCGGCCTGACCGACCGACCTAAACCACCTTCGAGGCCCTGCTGACGCTGTCGCGGCCTGACCAAGCTGAACTACCTTCGAGGCCCAGCTGACGCTGTCGCGGCCTGACCGAACTGAACCATCTTCGAGGCCCTGCTGACGCTGTCGCGGCCTGACCGAACTGAACCATCTTCGAGGCCCTGCTGACGCTGTCGCGGCCTGCTCAACACTGAACTATCCCGAGGCCCTGCTGACGCTGTCGCGGCCCTGCCCCTTGAACTATCCACGCACCGGTTGGTGCCAAGACTGTCCCGCTACCCCCTTCTTCCTGAATCCAAGACTTTACGGGTCCTACGACCCCTGTGTGCTGCTACGACAAGAACGTGCCTTCATTGCTTATATAAAGATTCTTGAGAATATCCCTTCGTGTGGTGTCCGTCTGTAGTAGTGTGATTACTCCGCTGTTACGATTGTAGGAGAGGAGCCTCGCCAAGGAGGCCTCCCTACGGCGCTCGGCCTAGTCTATACTGAGAGGTGGGTCTCGGGGTGGGCAGTCAGACATCTTCTGTCTCCCCTGGGATCGCCTTTCCAACATTGGTGGCAAGCGACGGAACCCGAGCCCGCGCAAATCGTACAGCGAGTAACTCGCCACTACTAACAGAGGCACACAGCAACCATGAGTACTAAGGAAGCCGGAACAACCGCAGAATTCCAGAAAGAGCTATTAGAGGAATACACTCATAAAGAACTTAAACAATTTTGCAAAGCCTTGGGTATCGCTACCACCAGACTAAGCACAAAAGACGATTTTTAAGAAGCGCTGCAAACGTGGGTGGAGACCGGAGCAACCCCACCCCAAACTAACGATGACATTGTCCTAGAAGTACCTGCGAGTACCGTCATAGCCCCAGTGGAAGAAAGAACCGCCAACAGAGAACCGGGCCTCTCTCACTAAAACGCTCAGGAGCGAGAGAGGAGTCGGCTCCATGAACTAGAGCTCGCCCGACTCCGGCTGAACGGGGAACTCCAATTAGCAGAAAAGAAAATGGCCATTGAACAACTACGATTAGAGGGAGATCTGGAAGAGAGGCGAAGGCAAAGAGAACTGGAAGAAAAAAGACTAACGTACCAACACGAGCGTGGCCTCAAAGAACTAGAGATCAAATCCAAGATCGAAGAGGCGGGTGCCGCGGTAATCCGGAACCCTCCATCTGTGGTAAATAAATAATTAATTACCGGTACTATTTTTCTATGCATTAACTGAAAACAGATAGCTCAATAAATAAGAGGCAGGATCCGTGATATCTGAGTCAGAATGGACTTTAATCGGATGGCTCGAGCCTAAAGACCATGAAGTGGCATGCAATGAAATGGAATGGCATGAAATGGCAGCTGCAACGTCTCATTAACATTGTACAGTATATATAGAAAAACAGTATAATTGCATTACATACAGTAGGCGTAACAAGTGACAAACGTAAGATAAGAACATATGGGCGTACAAAGAAGGCGTGCACAGGGCGTGCACGTAGACATGTGATGAAAACGTCACAGAAGTGTCATGAATGGGTGGATACATGGAGGGGGCTACCTGGGCAGCTGGAACCTTTAACCTACTGGTGCGCGCAGACGGGCCATGACGTGTAACTGGGGAGAGCTGGGGGCTCTGACTTCTGTACTAGAAGAGGAGACTAAAGTCTGGGATGTCAGGACGACATGTACCTATAACATATCTGGTATCTTGTGTTTGGAGTACATATTGATTGAATCTAAATGTCATCAGGGCAAAGGCTACTTGACACTAAGGCTGGTGCATGCATATATTCTAGATGTATTGCGTGTGCTATGAATCTTCTATGGATACTAATTCAGTAATTCTCTTGCATGGAGACAGGAAGACTAGACTATAGCTGAAGATGTTTATGCGGTTCGTTAGCTTAGGAATGTGAAGCCGGGGAGCTGAACTGATAACTAGAGGCATAACATATTCTTGGCAGACAGGCAGGCAGGCCAGGCCGGGCCGGGCACCGCGCTGCTTGGCAGGGAGTAAGCGAAGGGTCAGGGATGCGGGAGGGGCTGTATCGCTCCTCGGAGTGATTTCAGGAGACTGGAGCTCGAATCTGGTGTCCGGGCCCCATGAAGCCTAGAAACGGGGACAACTCGATGAATTAACGTGCACAATATAAAACGTTGGCAACATAGGCCTAATACTCGTTGCTTTCACGAGGATTGGAAACTGGCATACTAATGTTGGACACAACTATAATTGCGTCTTTATTCGGGCAAGGGGGAACATATGCATATCGATCATGCACATATAACATATAATGGGGAACACGTAGGGACACATGACAAGGCAAAATTCAATTTTCCTCACATCTCCTGCCGACCCGAAGGTCCACATCCCGAAGGATGTCGTCAAGGAGTACTACAAAAATGACGATATCCAGCAATGGTTCAAGGCGTACAAAGTCGCCATGACCGCACACCGCATCCCGCGAAAAGACTGGGGTGCCGGCTTGTGGGGGAGATTTGTCAGCGAAGGAAGAGACACCCTGCTGGAGCTGGCCGAGGACGTGATGTCCTCCTATGACCACATGAAGGACGCCCTGCTCATCCGGTATGGCCTCACCCCCGAGATGTACCGACAGAGGTTCAGAGATTGCAAAAAGATCCCCGGTACCACGTGGGTCGAGTACGTAAACTTTTACAGCAGGGCCCTGGAAGGATGGATAAAGGGCAGCAAAGTGACCACCTACGAACAGCTGTTCGACCTCATCGTTTGGGAGCACCTCTCCAACAACTGCTTTGTCGAGCTCAGACAGCATCTCCTCGACAGCAAGCTGACCGAGCCCTGAAAACTCGCCGTCGAGGCTGATCGATGGGTGAGCACCCGGGTCCCCCGGCCCCTGATAGGAGAAACGGGACGGAACGGCCAGGGGCACCCCCGCCAGCGTGGCGGCGGAGGAGGCCAGAACAGGAGCCAAGACTTTCCGCCGGCCCCGGGACGGAGTCCACCTCGGGGGTCCCCCCAGAATAACACTTCGCCATCACTGACCAGGAGGGGGCCCCCTCCAGCACGGCCGAGGTCCCGCCCGAACATTACTTGCCACAGATGCCAGCGTCCCGGTCACTATGCCAGTGACCCCCTCTGCCCCATGAACCAGCGGCCCGGCACCACTGGGCCCCCGACCCGCCAGTTCGCTGCTGCAGCCCTGGGAGAAGGGGGAGAAGAAGACGAAGAGGTCTACGAAGAAGATCAGACAGACTATGAACCGGCCGCCATGGCCCTAGCCTGCCTGGGCAAAAGAGACATGGTCCCCCAGGACCCGCTACCGAGCAACACTCTAAAATACCGCCAGTGGGTCCACATCAATGGACGACGGACCGAAGCCCTCCGAGACACGGGAGCCAGTGTGACGGCTGTCCGCTGCCACTTGGTGACCCCCGAACAGATCATACCAAACGTACGATGCCCCGTGAGGGCCGCCGACAACTCCGAGACTCTGTGTCAAATGGCCCGAATACCCTTCGAGTGGGGGGGGTGTCGGGCACCCTCAAGGTAACCGTCCGGGACGACGCCCCCGTGGACTGCCTCCTCGGAAACGACCTCGAGAGCTCTCCCTGGGCCCAAGTCGAGCGGAGGGAACACCTAGGAATGATGGGACTACCAGAGTGGGTCTGCGCGACGACCCGATCCATGGCAGCCCGAGCCCCGGCGGCGACCGAGGCCGCCCCGACCAAAGAACCGGAGTGGCCCGCGCCACCAGCACCCGCAGTCAATGAAGAATCCGACTCCGAGCCCAGGCCATCGGAGCCCGACCGCGAAAACAGCCACGAGCTCAGCGACATACCCGAACTAGCCCAATGGCGCCAGGAGGGTGGTCCCACCCGAGAACAGTTCCGGCAGGAACAGAAGGCCTGCCCTTCCCTCGAGGGGACCCGACAGCAAGCCGCCGCCCAAGCTACCGGGGACACCTCGGGGTCCCACTGGGTCTACTGGGACCACGGCCTCCTATACAGTGAACAGAAAATTGCCGAGCTAGGAGCCAGCCGAGTGTTAGTGGTCCCCCTACGATTCAGAGACTTCCTTTTGAACCTGGCACACGATGTGCCCCTCGCCGGGCACCTGGGGCAGGACAAGACTTACAGCCGTCTGATGACCCACTTCTATTGGCCGAAAATGCGCAACGATGTGCATAACCACCTGCCCGACATGCCAAGCCAGCGGAAAGAGCGGGGGGAAGGTGAAAGACCCACTCCAACCCTTTCCAGTAGTGACCACCCCCTTCGAGCGAGTGGGAATCGACATCGTGGGGCCCCTGGACCCCCAGACCTCGCAGGGGCATCGCTTCATCCTTGTCCTGGTGGACCACGCCACCCGCTATCCTGAAGCCATCCCCCTCCGAACCATCACGGCTCCCGTGGTAGGCCGAGCACTGATGGGGATCTTCTCCAGAATGGGGTTTCCCCGGGAGGTTGTGAGCGACTGGGGCACAAACTTTATATCGAAGTATATGCGGTCCCTGTGGCAACAGTGCGGGGTCACGTATAAATTCACCACCCCGTATCACCCCCAAGGGAATGGACTTGTGGAGTTTAACCGGACACTCAAGGGGATGATCCAGGGTCTAGAAGAGCCCCTCCGCCGCAAATGGGACGTCCTGCTGCCCTGCCTCTTGTTCGCCTATCGGGAGGTACCACAGAAATCCCTGGGGTTCAGCCCCTTCGAACTCTTGTACGGGCACCCTGTCCGAGGTCCTCTCAGCCTGGTCAAAGAGGGCTGGGAAACTACAGTCCAAAACGCACCGCGGGATGTCTACCGGTACCTCCTGACCCTCCGAAACCAGACTCGGAAGTTCCGGGCCCTTGCTGAGGCCAACCTGGAGGCCAGTCAGGAGGACATGAAACGCTGGTATGACCAAAACTCTTCATCCATCGAGTTCGAGCCGGGCCAGCAGGTCTGGGTCATGTCCCCGGTCGAACCTTGTGCCCTCCAAGACAAGTGGTCGGCCCCCTTCAAAGTGATCGAGCGCAAGAGTACCGTCACCTACCTCGTGGACCTGGAGTCCCCCCGAAACCCCCTCCGGGTTCTGCACGCCAACCGGCTCAAACCTCATTTCGCCCGCACAGAACTGAGCCTGCTGCTAGCTACCGATGATGGAGCCGAAGACGACTCCGAGCCCCTGCCCGACCTCCTAAGGTGCGCTGAGAAGGACGGCTCCGTCGAGGGAATCTCCCTCTCCCCCGACCTGACCCCCGCACAACGCAGAGACTGCCAAGAGCTGTTGGGGCAATTCACGGACCTGTTCTCCCTCACCCCCGGGGTTACCCAGTGGTGTGTCCACGATGTCGACACCGGGGACAGCCAGTCAGTGCGACACCGAGCCTACCGGGTCCCCGACCGAGTTCGGGCCTGCATCCAGACGGAAGTTACCAAAATGCTGGCCCTGGGGGTGGTCGAACCCTCCGACAGTCCCTGGGCCAGCCCAGTTGTCTTGGTCCCCAAAGCCGCCGCACCTGGCACCCCTCCAGAACTTCGGTTTTGCGTCGACTACCGGGAACTGAATGCTGTCACCAGAACCGACGCACATCCCATCCCCCGGGCCGACGAACTAATCGACCGCCTGGGAGCCGCCAAGTACCTCAGTACCTTCGACCTCACAGCCGGGTACTGGCAGATCGGCCTCACCCCTGACGCCCAGGAGCGATCGGCCTTCTCAACACCCGATGGCCACTTTCAATTCAAGGTGATGCCCTTCGGCATGAAAAACGCACCGGCCACTTTCCAGAGACTAGTGAACAAAGTGCTGGCGGGGCTAGAAGAATTCAGTGCCGCCTATCTAGACGACATTGCAGTGTACAGCCTCCACTGGGCCGAGCACCTGAATCACCTCTGGAAGGTCCTGACGGCCCTCCGACAGGCCGGACTAACTGTGAAAGCCAGTAAGTGCCAGATAGGTCAGGGGTCCGTGACCTACCTGGGACACCAAGTGAGGAGCGGCCACGTAGCTCCCCTCCGACCCAAAATTGACGCCATCGTAGCCTGGGAGCCCCCAGTCACCCAGACCGCCGTCCGAGCCTTCCTGGGGCTCACTGGATATTATCGGCGCTTCATCAAGAACTATGGGAGCATTGTGGGGCCCCTCATGGAACTGACCTCAAAGAACCGGCCACAGAAAGTACAATGGACACCCGCGTGTCAGGTGGCCTTCGAGACATTGAAAACAGCCATGTGCACCGCCCCTGTGCTCCAAGCCCCTGACTACAGCCGGGAGTTCGTAGTCCAGACCGACGCCTCGGAGCACGGCATCGGGGCGGTCCTATCTCAGCTTGACCCCGAGGGGGTTGACCATCCTGTGGCCTTCATCAGCCGACGGCTGCTGGCCAGAGAGCAGCGATGGAGCACCATTGAGAGAGAGGCCTTCGCCGTCGTGTGGGCCCTCAAGAAACTCAGGCCCTACCTCTTCGGCACCCATTTCCGGGTGCAGACCGACCACCGGCCACGGCGGTGGCTGATTCACATGCGTGGCGAAAACCCAAAGCTGCTGCAATGGTCCATCTCCCTCCAAGGGATGGACTTCACTGTGGATCATCGCCCTGGCAACGACCACGCCAACGCTGATGGCCTGTCCCGCTTCTTCTGCCTCGACGAAGAGAGTCCCCAGGAAGATGGGTCACTCTCCCCGCCTTCAGCTGGAGGGGACGTGTGTTGGACCCGGCCTCGTGGCGTGGTCCTACCCCTCCCGCATGGCGGGCCCAGGACGACATCGGCCCTCCATCAACCCGCTGTCGACCCCCCTGGCACGAACCTGCACGAAGCTTCGAGGAGAGCAGCCCCCCTGGCAACCTAGGGCTCTCCTCCTTCCTGGTACCCCGGCGGACCCTGCTCGCCAACCCTGCCGGCCCGGCGACCATGCCAGGCCACCATTTCCGGCTCGACTCCATCTTGGGCCATTACGTCCCGAGCACGTGGCCGCAGCCACCCTGGCCCCGGCCCAACAAGCCCCGACATCGAGGCACCAAGATCCTCCCAGGTGGTAAAGTGGCCACTTGGCGGATCCCGGAGGAGGGGAGTTTCGATGGGCCTCCAGCCGTCCCCGGACGCCTGGTATCGATTGCCCTCCAGCCTCCCTGGGCGCTGGCTCCACCCCCCTGCTGGGTGTCTGGACACCTTCATCCCGGCCCCTCTGACCCCCAGGCGCGAGGGTCCGGACATCAAAGGCCTCCAGTCCTATATCTGGGCCAGCCCTGGATGAGGACTCGAGTTGTATCTTGGAGTCGAAGCCCTGCTGACCTGGTTGCGGCTGATCCTGATCCGAACTCTTGCACCTGGAACCTTCGAGGCCCTGCTGACGCTGTAGCGGCCTGACCAAGCTGAACCACCTTCGAGGCCCTGCTGACGCTGTCGCGGCCTGACCAAGCTGAACCACCTTCGAGGCCCTGCTGATGCTGTCGCGGCCTGACCGACCTGAACCACCTTCGAGGCCATGCTGACGCTGTCGCGGCCTGACCAAGCTGAACCACCTTCGAGGCCCTGCTGACGCTGTCGCAGCCTGACCGACCTAAACCACCTTCGAGGCCCTGCTGACGCTGTCGCGGCCTGACCAAGCTGAACTACCTTCGAGGCCCTGCTGACGCTGTCGCGGCCTGACCGAACTGAACCATCTTCGAGGCCCTGCTGACGCGGTCGCGGCCTGACCGAACTGAACCATCTTCTAGGCCCTGCTGACGCTGTCGCGGCCTGCTCAACACTGAACTATCCCGAGGCCCTGCTGACGCTGTCGCGGCCCGGCCCCTTGAACTATCCACGCACCGGTTTGTGCCAAGACTGTCCCGCTACCCCCTTCTTCCCGAATCCAAGACTTTACGGGTCCTACGACCCCTGTGTGCTGCTACGACAAGAACGTGCCTTCATTGCTTATATAAAGATTCTTGAGAATATCTCTTCGTGTGGTGTCGGTCTGTAGTAGTGTGATTACTCCGCTGTTACGATTGTAGGAGAGGAGCCTCGCCAAGGAGGCCTCCCTACGGCGCTCGGCCTAGTCTATACTGAGAGGTGGGTCTCGGGGTGGGCAGTCAGACATCTTCTGTCTCCCCTGGGATCGCCTTTCCAACAGCGGGCCCAGGACGACATCGGCCCTCCACCGAGCCTCGGGCGGCCCCTTTTGCCCGACCCTGCACGCCCCAACACTGCCGGTCGGGTTACCATCCCGGACCACCACTACCAGCCTCACTCCATCTTGGGCCCATCGCGTCCTGAGCACGAGGCCTCGCCCGACTCCATCTTGGGCCCACCACGTCACGAACACGTGGCCTCGGCCCCGGCCCAGGCCCCAGCGAAGCCCCGACATCGAGGCACCAAGATCCACCCAGGTGGTCGAGTGGCCACTCGACAGATCCCGGAGGAAGGGGAGTTTCGATGGCCCTCCAGCCGTCCCCGGACGCCTGGTATTGATCGCCCTCCGGCCTCCCTGGGCGCTGGCTCCACCCCCCTGCTGGGTGTCTGGACACCATCATCCCGGCCCCTCTGGCCCCCTGGCGCGAGGGTTCGGACATCAAAGGACTCCAGTCCTATATCTGGGCCAGCCAGGTGTATCCTGGACTGGAAGCCCTGCTGACGCTGTCGCGGCCGACACCAGAAGAACTCATTTGCCTGTAACCTGAAGCTACCCTGGGAGCCTGCTGGCGCTGCCGCGGCCCACTTTCGTTGAATGAATGAATGAATGAAACGGATCTTGTCATGCGCAGACTTAGCCCCAAGGGCGTCAGGGCGCCTAAATCAAATATATCAACTAAGCCCCCTACAATACACTCAGCAGCATGCTCTCATTGATAGGCCCTCTTAAAGAAACAGGTTTTAAGAGCTTTTTTGAATAGCTCAATTGTGGGAAGGGTTTTTATATCAAGAGGAATAGAATTCCAAAGCTGAGGGGCAACCACGGAAAACGCTCTGGCTTCCCATCTGGCAAGTTTGAAACGCGGAACAGCCAATTGACAGAGTCCCGCAGAACGAAGGCCTCTTGTAGGAACGTAGCGCGTAAGGAGAGAGCCAATGGCACTGGAGGAACCTTCTGTCACAGCTCTGTAGGCTAAGCACAGAATTTTAAAAGAGATTCTTAGCTGCACCGGTAGCCAGTGGAGTTCTTTCCTAGCTGCAGTGGCAGAGAAGGTTTTAGGAAGGGCCAAGACAAAACGAGCTGCAGCATTCTGCACAACCTGCAATCGATGCAAAAAGGCTTTTATTGACTTCCGTATAAAGGGAATTGCAATAATCTAATCTCAATCCTACCAAGGCAACTGCAACCTGCTTACGAGCCTGAAGGGAAAGATACCCACGGATTTTATTGAGTATCCTAATCACATCCCAGCAAGTGGCCACGGTCCTATTGACTTGGAGGGAAAGGGAAAGCGAGGTGTCGAAAATTACGCCAAGGTTTCTGGCAGATTGAGAGCGGGTGGGGCAGATGCCAAGAGAAGATGGCTACCACTCACTTGACCAAGCATCTTGGTCCTTCCCAAAGATCAACACCTCCGTCTTTTCGCCGTTGAACCATCTTGAGAGCCTGCTGGCGCTGCCGTGGCCCATCTTTGCCGAACCATCTTGAGAGCCTGCTGGCGCTGCCGCGGCCCATCTTCGCCGAACCATCTTGAGAGCCTGCTGGCGCTGCCGTGGCCCATCTTCGCCAAACCATCTTGAGAGCCTGCTGACGCTGCCGCGGCCCACCTTCGTTGAACCATTGAGAGCCTGCTGGCTCTGCCGCGGCCCATCTTCGCTGGAACCACCTCGAGGCCTGCTGGCGCTGCCGCGGCCTCCTCTCCATTAAGACCACCTGGCGAGTCCTGCTGGCGCTGCCACGGCTCGACCTCTCGGAACCCCCGGCTCGAGGATTGAGAGCTGTGCGCAGGGTATCCCTTCCTGCACCCATACTGAGACTGTCCCGCTACCCTGTCCCTTTTACGAGACTCTACAGATCCCTGAATCTGCCTGTACATACCGCTGAGAACCAGCAACCTTTATTCCTGATAAAGCTTAAGAACTTAACCTCTTGTGTGGTGTCCGTTTGTAGTGTTGTGGTTACTCTGCTGTACGATCCTAGGAGAGGACCCTCACCCAGTAGGCCTCTCGATAACGCTCGGCTACTTCTCGACGGAGAGGTGGACCTAGGGGTGGTCAGTCAGACATCTTCTGCCTCCCCCGGGATCGCCTTTCTAACAGTGGTGGCAAGCGACGGGATCCGAGCTGACGCAGATCGTACAGAGAGTGATTCACTCACTACCAAGAAAAACACACTACGACCATGACGACGCCAGAAACAAGACCGACTACGGAATTCCAGAAAGAGAAAATGGAAGATTACAGTCACAAGGAATTAAAACAATTCTGCAAAGACCTGGGCATCGCTACCACTGGCCTAGGCACCAAGGAAGACTTTAAATCGGCCCTACTAGCATGGGTGGACGCCGGTGACGCGCCACCCCAGAATGAAGACAACCCGGGCCCGAACGGACGCCCTGAGACCGACGCGACCCCAGCGGGGGAGAGACCCGCAAACCTAGACACGGGCCTCTCCCACGAAGACGCCCGAGAACGAGAGAGGAACCGGCTCCACGAATTGGAGCTCGCCCGACTCCGGCTGGACGGAGAACTGCAGCTGGCGGAAAGAAAAATAGCCCTCGAGCAACTACGGCTAGAAGGAGATTTGGAAGAGAAACGAAGACAAAGAGACCTCTAGGAAAAGAGACTCATGCTCGAGCATGAGAGTGGCTTAAAGGAACTAGAAATCAAGCCCAAGACAAACAAGACCAGCACCTCCGGGGGCAAGACATCGCCCCCGCCAGTGGACACGAAGGTGCACATACCCAAGGATGTCGTCAAAGAGTACTATAAGAACGATGACATCCAACAGTGGTTCAAAGCCTACGAGGTCGCCATGACCGCCCATCGAGTACCCCTCAAGGACTGGGGTGCCGGCCTGTGGGGGAAGTTCATCAACGAGGGGAGAGACGCCCTAATAGAGCTTCCCGATGCCGAGATGACCTCGTACGAACACATGAAAACCGCCCTCCTCACTCGCTACGGACTCACCCCCGAAATGTACCGGCAGCGATTCCGAGACTGTAAAAAAATCCCTGGTACTACATGGGTGGAGTACGTGAACTTTTACAGCAGAGCCTTCGAGGGGTGGATCAAAGGCAGCCAGGTCACCACCTACCAGCAGTTGGTCGACCTCATCATATGGGAACATCTTTCCAACAACTGCTTCATCGAACTCCGGCAGCACCTCCTCGACAGCAAACTGACAGAGCCACGAAAACTCGCTGTCGAGGCTGATTCCCCGGAGTCCGATGGGAGACTACGGCCGGGGATCCCCGGGGAACCACAGACCACGAGGCGGCGGAGGAGGCCAGAACAGGGGCCGAGACGCCCCCACGGGGTCCTCCCCTATCTCCACTTCGCCATCCCTGGGCCGAAGGGGGGTTCCCCCAGCCAGACCGGGGCCCCGCCCGAATGTGACATGCCACAGATGCCAGCGACAGGGTCATTACGCGAATGACCCCCTCTGCCCGATGAACCAGCGACCCGGCACCACCGGTCCCCCGAACCGCCAGATCGCGGCCGCCGCCCTGGGTACAGAAGGAGGCGAGGAAGAAGACAACGACCCCGAGCAGGCCGAGTGGGAGCCCGCCCCTATGATCTTGGCATGCCTGGGTGATCGAGACATGATCCCCCGAGACCCGATCCCAGGCAACACCCAGAAATACTGCCAATGGGTCACCATCAATGGACGCCGGGCCAAAGCCCTCCGTGACACTGGAGCCAGCGTGACGGCGGTCCGCTGCCACTTGGTGACCCCAGAACAAATGCTCCCCAATGTCCTGTGCCCCGTACGAACGGCGGACAACTCCGAGAGTTTGTGCCAGATGGCCCGTATCCCCTTCGAATGGGGAGGGGTGTCGGGTATGCTGAAGGTGACCGTCCGGGACGATGCCCCCGTGGACTGCCTCCTCGGGAACGACCTGGAAAGTTCCCCCTGGGCCGGTGTCGAGCGGAGAGAGCATCTGGGGATGCTAGGCCTTCCCGAGTGGGTCTGTGCGACCACCCGCTCCATGTCCGCCCGAGCCTCCGCCCCAACGGAGGATGCCCCGACCGAGGAACCAGAGTGGCCCGCACCTCCACCGCCCGCCGTCCCCGAGGACGCCGACCCTGAACCCGGCCCCCAGGGGCCCAACCATAAAGACCTCACCGTGCTCGGCCACCTTCCAGAACTAGCTCAATGGCGCCAAGAAGGTGGCCCCACCCGCGAACAATTCCGGCAGGAACAGAAAACCTGTCCCTCCCTCGAGGGAATCCGACAACAAGCCACCACTCAAGCCACTGGAGACCCCTCGGGGTCCCACTGGGTCTATTGGGACCACGACCTTCTCTACAGCGAGCAGAAGATTGCCGAACTAGGGGCCAGCCGAGTGCTGGTCGTTCCCCTCTGATTCAGAGACTTCCTCTTGAACTTGGCACATGACGTGCCCCTCGCCGGGCACCTGGGGCAGGACAAAACTTACAGCCGCCTGGTGACCCATTTCTACTGGCCGAAAATGCGCAACGATGTGCACAAACACTGCCGATCCTGTCTGACTTGTCAAGCCAGCGGGAAAAGCGGGGGAAAAGTCAAAGCTCCACTCCAGCCTTTTCCCGTGGTCACCACCCCCCTCGAGCGAGTGGGGATCGACATCGTGGGACCCTTGGTCCCCCGCACCTCTCAGGGGCACCGCTTCATCCTCGTTCTGGTGGACCATGCCACCCGTTATCCTGAGGCCATCCCCCTCCGAACCATCACGGCCCCAGTAGTAGGCCGAGCCCTAATGGGGATCTTCTCCAGAGTCGGCTTCCCCCGAGAAGTCGGGAGTGATCGGGGCACCAACTTTATCTCTAAATATATGCGGTTCCTGTGGCAACAGTGCGGGGTCACATATAAGTTCACCACCCCGTATCACCCCCAAGGAAATGGACTTGTAGAGCGGTTTAACCGAACACTGAAGGGGATGATCAAGGGCTTAGAAGAGCCGCTACGACGCAGATGGGACGTCCTGCTGCCCTGCCTCCTGTTTGCATATCGCGAGGTCCCCCAGAAGTCCCTGGGGTTCAGCCGCTTCGAACTATTGTATGGACACCCAGTCCGAGGCCCCCTCAGCCTGGTCAAAGAAGGCTGGGAGACGGCTGTCCGAGGTGCTCCACCCAATGTCTACCAGTACCTCCTGACACTCCGCAACCAGACTCGGAAGTTCCGGGAGCTTGCCGAGGCCAACCTGGAAGCCAGTCAGGAGGAGATGAAACGCTGGTATGACCAGAACGCCTCATCCATCGAATTCGAGCCGGGCCAGCAGGTCTGGGTCATGTCCCCGGTTGAACCTTGTGCCCTCCAGGACAAATGGATGGGGCCCTTCAAAGTGGTGGAGCGCAAGAGCCCCGTCACCTACCTGGTGGACATGGAGTCCCCCTGGAAACCCCTCCGGGTTCTACACGCTAACCGGCTCAAGCCGCACTTTGCCCGCACTGAACTAAGTCTGCTGCTAGCGACCGATGACGGAGCTGAAGACGACTCCGAACCTCTACCAGATCTCATGAGCACCACCAAGAAAGACGGCTCCATCGAAGGGGTCACACTCTCCTCTACCCTGACCCCAGAACAGCACCAAGACTGCCAGAAGCTCCTGGGGCAATTTGCAGATCTATTTTCCCTCACCCCTGGAGTCACCCGGTGGTGTGTCCACGATGTGGACACCGGAGACAGCCCGCCTGTAAGACACCGAGCTTTCCGAGTGCCCGACCGAGTTCGGGCCTGCTTTCAATCCGAAGTGGCCAAGATGCTAGCTCTGGGGGTAGTCGAACCCTCCGACAGTCCCTGGGCCAGTCCAGTTGTCCTGGTCCCTAAAGCCGCCGCCCCCGGCACACCCCCGGAGCTCCGGTTCTGTGTTGACTACCGGGGGCTGAACGCAGTCACCAGGACCGAGGCCCAGCCGATCCCACAGGCGGATGAACTGATCGATCGCCTGGGGGCCGCAAAGTATCTCAGCATCTTCGACCTCACGGCTGGGTATTGGCAGATCGGCCTCACCCCTGGAGCGCAAGAGCGATCGGCCTTCTCGACCCCTGATGGCCACTACCATTTCAAGGTGATGCCCTTCGGCATGAAAAACGCCCCGGCCACCTTCCAGAGACTCGTGAATAGGGTGCTGGCCGGGCTGGAAGAGTTCAGCGCCGCCTATCTAGACGACATTGCGGTGTACAGCCTCCACTGGGATGAGCACCTGACCCACCTCTGGGAGGTCCTGACGGCCCTCCGATGGGCCGGACTGACAATAAAGGCCAGCAAGTGCCAGATAGGCCAAGGGTCCGTGACCTATCTGGGACACCAAGTGGGGAGAGGCCAGGTGGCTCCCCTCCAGCCAAAGATTGACGCCATCCGGGCCTGGGAGCCCCCGGTCACCCAAACAGCAGTCCGAGCCTTCCTGGGGCTCACAGGATATTATCTGCGCTTCATAAAAGACTATGGAAGCATTGTGGGGCCCCTCACAGAACTAACCTCCAAGAGACTACCACAAAAGGTGCGCTGGACCCCCGAGTGCCAGGTCGCCTTCGACACACTGAAGACCACCATGTGCACCGCCCCTGTGCTCCAAGCCCCCGACTACAGCCGAGAGTTTGTGGTCCAAACCGACGCCTCGGAGCACAGCATTCGGGCGGTCCTCTCCCAAGTAAACCCTGAGGGGGCCGACCTTCCCGTTGCCTTCATCAGCCGGCGGCTGCTGGCCAGAGAACAGCGATGGAGCACCATCGAGAGGGAAGCCTTCGCCGTCGTGTGGGCCCTAAAGAAGCTCCGGCCCTACCTCTTCGGCACCCACTTCTGGGTCCAGACCGACCACCGGCCCCTGCGGAGGTTGATGCAGATGCGGGGAGAAAACCCGAAACTGTTGCAATGGTCCATCTCCCTGCAGGGGATGGACTTCACTGTGGAGCATCGCCCTGGCAACAACCACGCCAATGCTGACGGCCTGTCCCGATTCTTCCGCCTCGGCGAGGAGAACCCCCAAGAAGATGGGTGACTCTCCCCTGCCTTCAGCTGGGGGGGACGCGTGTTGGACCCGGCCTCATGGCGTGGTCCTACCCCTCCCGCACGGCGGGCCCAGGATGACATCGGCCCTCCACCGAGCCTCGGGCGGCCCCTTTTGCCCGACCCTGCACGCCCCAACACTGCCGATCTGGTTACATTCCCGGACCACCACTACCGGCCTGACTCCATCTTGGGCCCATCACGTCCTGAGCACGAGGCCTCGCCCGACACCATCTTGGGCCCACCACGTCACGAACACGTGGCCTCGGCCCCGGTACAGGCCCCAGCGAAGCCCCGACATCGAGGCACCAAGATCCACCCTAGTGGTCGAGTGGCTACTCGACAGATCCCGGAGGAAGGGAAGTTTCGATGGCCCTCCAGCCGTCCCCGGACGCCTGGTATCGATCGCCCTCCGGACTCCCTGGGCGCTGGCTCCACCCCCCTGCTGGGTGTCTGGACACCATCATCCCGGCCCCTCTGGCCCCCAGGCGCGAGGGTCCGGACATCAAAGGACTCCAGTCCTATATCTGGGCCAGCCCCGGAGTAGGACGCCAGTTGTATCCTGGACTGGAAGCCCTGCTGACGCTGTCGCGGCCGACACCAGAAGAACTCATTTGCCTGTAACCTGAAGCTACCCTGGGAGCCTGCTGGCGCTGCCACGGCCCACCTTCGTTGAACCATCTTGAGAGCCTGCTGGCGCTGCCGTGGCCCATCTTTGCCGAACCATCTTGAGAGCCTGCAGGCGCTTCCGCGGCCCATCTTCGCCGAACCATCTTGAGAGCCTGCTGGCGCTGCCGCGGCCCATCTTCGCCGAACCATCTTGAGAGCCTGCTGGCGCTGCCGCGGCCCACCTTCGTTGGACCATCTTGAGAGCCTGCTGGCGCTGCCGTAGCCCATCTTTGCCGGAACCACCTCGAGGCCTGCTGGCGCTGCCGCGGCCTCCTCTCCGTTAAGACCACCTGTCGAGTCCTGCTGGCGCTGCCGCGGCTCGACCTCTCGGAACCCCCGGCTCGAGGATTGAGAGCTGTGCGCAGGGTATCCCTTCCTGCACCCATACTGACACTGTCCCGCTACCCTGTCCCTTTTACGAGACTCTACAGATCCCTCGATCTGCCTGTACATACCACTGAGAACCAGCAACCTTTATTCCTGATAAAGCTTAAGAACTTAACCTCTTGTGTGGTGTCCGTTTGTAGTGTTGTGGTTACTCTGCTGTACGATCCTAGGAGAGGACCCTCACCCAGGAGGCCTCTCGATAACGCTCGGCTACTTCTCGACGGAGAGGTGGACCTAGGGGTGGTCAGTCAGACATCTTCTGCCTCCCCCGGGATCGCCTTCTAACAGGTAGGCTAAGAGGTGGTCATAGTAACCCAGGTGACCCTAAATCAGCGCCGAGACGCCCACGGGTAATTGTATGCGCTTTATAAATGTCATTAAATAAATAAATAAATAAATAAATGGGTAACTACCTTCACCCCTCTACGCTGCCTGATAGCACTCCTTGGATTCCCCACTCCCTCTGCGCTGCTCAATGCTGCTCCTAGGATTCCATGCTCCCTCTGCGCTGCTCGATGCCTTTCTTGGATTCGCTGGTTGTTTATGGGAAATGTAGTTAAGGCTGTTTTTTATTAAGATGTTCTTTGAATGCTGTTGGATTAATAAAGTGATGAACGATATGCATAATCGTTGCCTCTTTGTCCCTAATAGAATCTAGACTTTATTCTCACATGGCTAAAAAAGACAGTGTGGATTTTCAGGAAGCATGCTCTCATTTTAGCTTTTGGAGCACCTTCCATAACCCCTCTGAGAAAATCATGAGAAAACTGTTTTCTCTTAAACATGATTTTGAAATCTCATATGAGGGTCAGCATTTTTCACAGGGTAAAATAAGCTTAGAACACCTTAGAACAGACAACAAATGATTTATATTGTAAGAGTTAGCATCCTTTAATTTCACAGGATAAAATCACCTTAAAACAGACAATTCCTAAAATGAGTATGGTACCATCCACAAATAATTTATATTGTAACTGTTATCATCTTTTCATTTTAATTGGCTCCATGTCCAAGAGTCCTGTATCGGCTGCCACGGCATGTTTTCCATGTTGTGGCCAGCCTCTATAGGTGGTGGGGGGGGGTCCCTTTCGGGTGTGCCCACTCCGCCCCCTTACATATTTTTTAGGTTGAGCATCAGCGCATGCGGGGTCTGCAAGACCTGCTGTAATCATTACAAGGAGTGTGATCCCACCTGGCTGCTTGCCATTGGTTTACTCCTCCATCACTCTTCTTTGTTGGCTTCTGATTGGTTGGCACTCCTGTAACATCACTTGCTGTTTTCTCTCAGGAGCCCAGGCCAACTACAGTTTTGTTATGCTTTAGTTGTACATATGCTCCTTTGGGGACTACTGCTTTTATATCCACACCTGTATTACTTTTCTCCACACGTGCGCAGCGTCATGTTTCGCAGGGTGCCCGTTTCTACTTATTTAGTTTATTGTTACGGTCCAGAAGTTGCCTCCATGCAAGGCACTCATTACCGTTCCTAATCTCATCAAATGGTAACTTGATGTTTCAGCAATAAATAACAGTGTCATATAAGCCACACAAAGCTATTTTCCACAAGAAAACAGTTTGTTTGGGTGCTACCTGGCAACATGAAATTTGATTTCAGCGATAATAAAGCATTTTTGAAAATGTGTTTATTTGTTTTGTTCTATTCTTAGTCACCGCCTCTTCAGAGGTCATAGAGGGTGGTGGTGCCAGTGTAGGATGGGAGAGGTGAGCAGGAGCCTGCTACCGCTACTAAAGCATTCACAGCACAGGGCTGTACGATGCCGACCGAGACAAAGGCAGCGCAAAGCCAGCATTCTGTTCCCTCTCTGCCCCCTTCCTTGCATATGTGCAGAACACCAAAATCCAACGTCCCTTGTACTTCAGGTACAGTAACACACACACAATGTACCGTGCAAACACTAGTAATCCGTACACGTGCTTTCTTGCACACAGTTGACTATTTAGTGCCACACACAACCACGCAGTCACTCATGCCCAGGCCTCTCGCATACAAATCATCACATGTGTCCTTTTACACTCCCATCACCATAGCAGCTGAAATTGTGACCACAAAACAACACAAGAGAAACAGCGGAGGTGGTTTCACATGATAGAGCGACATGGCTGGGGGGTAGGGGGGAAGGGGATGGGGGAGGGAGAAGGGTTTGTTCACTTACTAGTTGTTTAGATAGATATGTGTGTAGATGAGAACAGACAACCGAGAAGCTGATCTCCGATATAAAGACATTGAATGTAAAGTTGCGGGAGTTGTTCGGAATTTGGGGCGTGGTTGCCCTTGCGGTGACAGCTATAAGGGGCGAGAAGCAGGAAGCAGGACTGAATAGATGCAACTGAGCTTGTTGACACCCGCTGCTTAAGTTAAGATGAGACGCTCTAGTTGAAATGTACTGCTACTAATTGACAAGATGAAAATGAATAAAATATGTTTAAAAAAAAAAAAAAAGAGAAACAGTGGAGGTGGTTGTGACTGCAATCGCATCCTGAATAACAACTGGCTTCTCATCACTACCGTAGTGGCCGTGATGCTTCGTATGTGCTCCTCCATCCCTCATTTCTCCACACAAATCCCATCAACACCCATGGTGACTAACCATCTCTACTTTTCACGGACTCTCCCGAAGAATGCCTTTATACGAAGCCACGTCTATAATTTTCATTATTTTGGGTGACAGCCAATGAAGCGGTGTGTTTCACCCTCTAATGGTTGCCCCAGACTTTTTGTGGAGAGCTACTATAATTGGCTTGAAAGCCTTCAGCCAATCCTAGTGCTCGCTGCTCCACTGCAGGACTTATATTGGCCAATGAGAACAGCTTTGGTTACCCAGCCTTGGGTTGCTTTAGCTCCCGTAAATCACGCTTTCAGTGTTATTCTAAATTGTTTACAGTGTCCTGCACTTTTGAAACTGCAACTCCGTTTGAAACCGGTCACCAAGGCAGCCATCGGCTTCATTACCCCCTTCAATCAACTTCTCCAAGGTAAGTGGAATAATTATGCTTTTCATGGTCTGACGTTTTACATTTGCGTTTAGTTTCGGTAGAATGAAATTTATCTATGGTCACAGTGTTTTCACTCATTCTCTCTGTCTCCACATCTGTACTCGTTCCTTCGCTCTTTCCATCTTTCTCTTTCCCTATATCTCTCTGCTGGTTCCCAGTCCCAGTGCACTAGGTCTCACATTTACGAGAGTTTGTGTCATTGGCATTGTACATGATAATCCCTTTTATTTACGTTTTATTTCTTAAAACAAATAAAAGGCATTGTCATTTGCAATGCTTATAGCTTAAACTCTTGCAGATGCGAAACCTATTGCATTGAAAATGCTTGTTTAATTAATTTATTATGTCCCTGAGTCTGGTAAAGGCTGCCAAAACATATCGTTCATGTTGAAACCAACCAATCAGTATTGACTACTGCCTCTTAATTTGGTCAATCAGAGCACATCTGGACACCAACTGCCTAAATATACAATTCTTTTTTACACTTAATTTTTCAAAAACTAAATCTGCGGGCCAAGATCTAGCTTCATGCCAAATTTAGTGTAATGCTGTTCAGCAGTTTTTGCTACAGCACTGTTTAAAGAAGTCTATGGAAAATACAAGGGGGGACCCCTGTTTTTCTCAGGCCCCCGCCTGATGGATCACCTCGAAACTTTCCAGGAAGGAGCTGAAATGAGAGGCCTACTTGTTTTTTTATAATGCCCTCGGTTGGGCCAGATCCTGGGGGATAATTAGCTTCAGAATTAGGAGAGAGGGGGGCTCATGTGACCCCACTTCCCCAGACCAGTTATGGCCCTGGAGACCATCACTCCCCAGCCATCCAAATTTAAGGTTAGGGGACACGTGGCTCCTCTCCTGGGATGATTTCAGCCTTCGAGACCACAACACCCACGGGGCCTAGCTATCCAAACCAGAGGAGAGGGTGTCAGATGCCCCCATCCTGGGCCAATTTCAGACTGGGGAACCCCATTACCTGGGGCCCTGCCATAATTGTAATGAGGGGAGCAATGCAGCCCACCTCCCCGGGCCGATTTCAGATCTAAAAGGGGCATCCCCAGGCACGAAGCAAAAATCATGAAGGAAGGGGAAATGCTTCCCCCTACCCAGGTCAATTTCAGCCCCAGGGATCCCATCCTGGGGCAGGCTGTAAAAGCAAATCGGAATGTAGCAACATGTAGTCCTCCCAGGGCCATTAATAAGCCAGGGGACCCCATACTCCATTGCCGGCTTGGCTATGCCCTGGGGTGCCGACACCCAGAGAATAGCAGTTTCCCTGCCCGCACTTGTCCAGACATGGAAACCGGTGTTTGCTCTTGCTTCGTGGGAGCAATTTTAAAGCTCCTGCAAAAGCGAGAACAAACACTATGTCTGCGCCCAGCAGGCAGGAGCATTAAAAAATGCACCTGGCTGCTGGGAGCAAACTTTACAATTGCTTCCCTACCTGCTGTGAAGTAGGCAGAGAAACAGATGAAAAATTGCTCTTGCATGCAGGGAGCAGCATTTTTAGCTTCTCCCTGCGAGCGGGAGCAATGTTGGTTCATGCCGGAGGCGTGGAGCATCTGGTGCAGTGCCCTAAAGTATCTATAACTCGCAACCTGACCATGCACTGCTAATTACCCCACATATTACATCATTCATGATAACTTCTATGCCATTATTGATTATATAATTTGCAGTGAAATTATTGATAAGAAAACTGCATGGTGGGCGCGCAAGTTATAGTTACCCGAGGGCACGAGTTATTATTTCTTGAGATAACTCTAACCGTTACTGCTGAATTTCTATGGTTTTGTGTATAAATTGTGAACCGAACTATACCGTCCCTGTAACCTTTTTTTTTTTAGCTAATTCCTCAGGTTTTTTAAATTCTATTTCCTAACTAGAACGTCCCTGTAAACTTTGTTTTTTTTTCAGTGTATAAATATATAAATATATATATAATATTTATAGTTAAGCACCCATAGAACTATGGAATTACTAGCCCCTAGACAAACTCATAACATTCTCTTTTACAGGTAACTTGGCAAAGGTGTAAGAAGATCTTACTCAGTAATCACAGTGACGTAGCTCCATAGATAGCCTTTGCTAGAACTTTATCACTGTAAGAACAAACAGGGGCTCAGAAAAAGAGCCTCTCATACTAAGAGAAAAAGTATAAAACAATGAGTTAGTCCGAGACCTAGAAGGAGCAACATTCTGGATTATGTCCTTTGCTGAGCGTTTCAACTAAACCAAAAAAATCAAATAACCATTACTTTATAACTGCTGACCCTTCACCCTTACTTGGTGCTCATAGGTTTATGAGAAGCTTTTTGTACTGAGCTCCTCCATTCCACAATAATTCCTATCAATAATGTTGCCGTCATGCATTGATTCTGTCCTATAACCTGTTAGAATTTGGTTGAATGAGTCTCTGTAAATAAGAAACTCATAACATATATTTATACAATTCATCTAACCGGGACTCATTTACACAGCCAGCTGTAACCAAGATCCAGCTCGATGATAAACACCTCTGTTATATACAATTCATCTAACCATGAATCACTTACATAGCCAGCGGTGAGCCAAGATCAAGCTCAATTATTTGTTGTATACAATCCATCTAATAGTGAATCCGTTACATAATCAGCGGTTGATGAGTTAAGATCCAGCTCGATGATAAACACCTCTGTTATATACAATCCATCTAAGCATGACTCGTTTACAGAACTAGTGGTGAGTCAATATCCAGCTCGATGAAAACACCTCTGTTATATACAATTCATCTAACCTTGAATCATTTACAGAGTCAGCGGTGACCAAGATCCAGCTCGATGATAAACACCTCTGTTATATACATTTCAACTAACCGTGACTTATATACATACCCAGCGGTGAGCCAAGATCCTGCTCGAAGATAAACACCTCTGTTACATACAATTCATCTAACCGTGACTCATTTACACAGCCAGCGGTGACCAATATCCAGCTCAATGATGAACACCTCTGTTGTATACAATTCATCAGACCGTGACTCATTTACATAGCCAGCGGTGAGCCAAGATCCAGCTCAATGATAAACACCTCTGTTGTATACAATTCATCTAATCGTGAATCAGCTACATAGTCAGCGGTGCGTTAAGATCCAGCTCGATGATAAACACCTATGCTATACGCAATTGATCTAACCGTGAATCATTTACACAGCCAGCGGTGACCAAGATCCAGCTCGATGATAAACACCTCTGTTATATACAATTCATCAGACCGTGACTCATTTACATAGCCAGCGGTGAGCCAGGATCCAGCTCAATGATAAACACCTCTGTTGTATACAATTCATCTAATCGTGAATCAGCTACATAGTCAGCGGTGCGTTAAGATCCAGCTTGATGATAAACACCTCTGGTAAAGAACCACTATGATGGGGGCATTTACAGATGCAACGATGGACATTGGCATCACTTCTTCCACATCAGGGCTTGAGTGGTGAATGCCGTGCACTGCAAGCATTAACCCTGAGCGTCACAGCTCACATTCTTCTCCTTTCTTTTTTTAATGTCAGGGCCTGAGTGGTAAATGCAGTGCACTGCAAGCATTAACACAGAGAGTCGCAGTTCTCATTCTGATACTTTCCCTTGTTCCGTGTCAGAGCTTGGGTGGTAAATATTGTGTACTGCAATCAATATACCCGAGAGTGACAGTTCACATTCTTCTCATTTCACTTTGCTTTTGGGCACTGTTCTCTGGCCGCTGTCACTGAATCATTACTGTTGTAGAATACAACCAAACACCACAATCAGCTGTGACTATTCACCAATGTGTGCTTGTTAAATTAGTTCTTCTTGCAGGGACTCGAGCCACGTTTTTTGAGTTTATAGGTTTTATCACTAATCCCTAAAGTTAGCTGAAAATACCCTTCTTAGTCCAAGCATTGTTTCTAGAGCTGCTTTTGTTGCGGGGATTCTGCTCATGCACAGAACTATGTGCAAGAAACCAGGACCTCAGTGTATTGTGGTGTACCAAAAATCCACCTCAGTGCCCAGAACCCCGATCCGACTAGCAACAGTGTCTCATTCTTTCTCCGTACTACAGTGAAGCTACCAATGAGTAGACAACCCAGAACAAGCGACTTTGGGACCTCTCAGGAATACTGGGAATCAAGAACACTCTTTCATTTTTATTCTCATAAATGTCCACATTGTGAGCAATCAGAGACACGGTATAGTTTAAAATGTATATTTCAACTACGTGCTCTTAGATGCAGTATCTTTGCTAACATGAGTAAAAAGATGCATAAAATTAATACAATCAGCATTGTTACAATTCCATAAAATACAAAGGGAGAAATCATATTATAATGATAGTGGAACCAGGTCTATAGCGCCTTGTGTACCACCCTCCCCTTGCTAGGAGCTAGGGATTATAATAATAGAAGATCTCTAGGTTAAAACGGGAACCCCATACCTCCAAAGTCAGGTGAAGTGAATGACATCCCATATCAGCACAGCTCTTTGTCGATTGAAAGGTTTTTTCCAAGTGCTAGTCTCATGCATGCAGTGCAATATTACAGCACCTGAGTTTCAGAAATGAGCAGCTGTGTTCGTGTTGTGCTTAGAGCGTGGGCCGATCAACCTGCATTAACAGCATACATTGTTATTTTAGCCTTGAACACTTTGTGCAGACTTGAGGTCGCAGTGTGAGTTTAGAGATGTGAAAAACAGACCGTTCTCATGTGAAGGAAAAGCAAGCAGTTTGTCTTTATAAAAACAGAGACATGTAGTGTCATGTGCGAAAGCAGCAAAATGGTGTTTTCGCAACGAACTAACTTATTCTAACATAGCAATGTGTGCAGGCAGAACCGTCTCCTCAATACACCCTCCCTTGATGGGGCCAGTGCACGAAAAGAAACATAAGAAGAATGCAGAGTTCAAGTTCATCCGAGAAAGAAATGAGTTCACTCTTGTCAAAAAATGGGTCACGAGGAAATGAAATGAAAAGAATGTCTATTAAAAAAGAAAAAAAAATGCAAGTGAAAGAAAGAAAAATAAAACCACAGGGAGAAGCAAAAAACTTGAGTGATGCATCGCATGCTGGATCGTTGCCAATCTAATCCATCAGCGTGTATGCACAGTATGTCGCAACAGCCTCCAAAAGGAAGTCATTGTTATTGTCAGCAAAGAGTTCCACCAGACAGTTTAGTAACGGAAATGAACATACATGTTCTTCAATTGCAGGCAACGTGCGTTTACTTCAAGATAACTTCGTTCCTTGAAGTCATGCGCAGCCGTGTATATGTCCCAATTCGCCAAAACCCAGTGTGCCGCTGCACAGACCATAATCCCGATTACAGAACAGGCCAACTCATGAGCCACTAAGGAACTCATTAGATGGTCAAAATCTGAAGCAGGAGACACTGTATTTGTGAGACAGAGTTCTAATGGCCATTTGAATTGGCAATCCAGGCAATGGAACACGGGCGGAGCACAAGTAAAGTATGAAAAGTGAAATGATAATCCATATACCACGCCCAATGTGCCCAATGGCAGTACTCCATAGTGTTCAAGCTTTCGATGCATGAAGCTGCGTGAGCCTGGGTCGGCTGTCTCTTGACACAGACAGTGCAGCCATTTTGGAGCAAGCAAATCAATAGCAGCACACCGGCAGCCAAGGCGAGAATTAGACGGAAGCCGCCAAAGATGCTGGAAAAAATAGAATGAAAAAATGCCGGTATCACACCAAATATTGGGGCTCATTAGGATGGTGAACGGACCTGCATCCGGCCGCCACCGTAGAGGAGGAGGGACCGTCCGCAGGGGCAGCGGCGGTCCCTCCAGTGCAATTAGGATGTGACCGCCAACCTGGCGGTCACATCCTCAATAGTTAACATTGCGGCGGGTGCTGCTTGAAGCAGCACACGCCGCAAGGTTAAATATGCCTGCTTAGCATTTGCATGCACAAAGCGGCAGGCACCGCGTGGTGCCTGCCGCTTTGTGCACGCAAATGCAGGGGGGTACCATAGGTACCCCCCATGTGCACCCCCCACCCCCCAATCACCCTGGGGGCCCGCAACGGGCCCCCCCAAAAAATCACCATTTGCCTTTCTGCGGCGGAGAATCCGCCGCGGAAAGGCATCTGTTTTCTGCCATTCTAATATGGCTGGCAGTGTCTGATAGACACCGCCAGCCATGTTGGAGCTTTTCCGCCGCGGTCGGAAGGCGACTGCGGCGGAAAAGCTGCGGACCGATTTTGAGACCCACCGCCATCCTAATTTGGCGGTGGGTCTTTTGTGCCTCCCCAGCGTTTTTTCCGCATCCTCCGGGCCGGCGGTGGCTTCCGCCGGCCGTGAGGATGCGGGAAAACCGCGATCGTAATGTGCCCCATAGTTAGGAATGAGGTCACAAGGCTGGAGCTAACAGTTTTAAAAATGTTCTTCAATTGCAGGCAACGTGCGTTTACTTCAAGATAACTTCGTTCCTTGAAGTCATGCGCAGACGTGTATATGTCCCAATTCGCCAAAACCCAGTGCGCCGCTGCACAGACCATAATCCCGATTACAGAACAGGCCAACTCATGAGCCACTAAGGAACTCATTAGATGGTCAAAATCTGAAGCAGGAGACACTGTATTTGTGAGACAGAGTTCTAATGGCCATTTGAATTGGCAATCCAGGCAATGGAACACGGGCGGAGCACAAGTACAGTATGAAAAGTGAAATGATAATCCATATACCACGCCCCATGTGCCCAATGGCAGTACTCCATAGTGTTCAAGCTTTCGATGCATGAAGCTGCGCGAGCCTGGGTCGGCTGTCTCTTGACACAGACAGTGCAGCCATTTTGGAGCAAGCAAATCAATAGCAGCACACCGGCAGCCAAGGCGAGAATTAGACGGAAGCCGCCAAAGATGCTGGAAAAAATAGAATGAAAAAATGCCGGTATCACACCAAATATTGGGGCTCATTAGGATGGTGAACGAACCTGCATCCGGCTGCCACCGTAGAGGAGGAGGGACCGTCCGCAGGGGCAGCGGCGGTCCCTCCAGTGCAATTAGGATGTGACCGCCAACCTGGCGGTCACATCCTCAATAGTTAACATTGCGGCGGGTGCTGCTTGAAGCAGCACACGCCGCAAGGTTAAATATGCCTGCTTAGCATTTGCATGCACAAAGCGGCAGGCACCGCGTGGTGCCTGCCGCTTTGTGCACGCAAATGCAGGGGGGTACCATAGGTACCCCCCATGTGCACCCCCCACCCCCAATCGCCCTGGGGGCCCGCAACGGGCCCCCCCAAAAAATCACCATTTGCCTTTCTGCGGCGGAGAATCCGCCGCGGAAAGGCATCTGTTTTCCGCCATCCTAATATGGCTGGCAGTGTCTGATAGACACCGCCAGCCATGTTGGAACTTTTCTGCCTCCCCAGCGGTTTTTCCGCATCCTCCGGGCCGGCGGTGTCTTCCGCCGGCCCTGAGGATGCGGGAAAACCGCGATCGTAATGTGCCCCATAGTTAGGAATGAGGTCACAAGGCTGGAGCTAACAGTTTTAAAAAAGTGGGCCAGACCTGTAGTGGTTGAGGCATTAAAGATAGTGTGGATTAAAGCACCAAAATGAAGTGGGAGATCCGTATTTAAAAGCACGTGTACTTCTGTACGCGTTTTAGTAACATGAAGGACAAATGTTTCATGAGACGAAGTGAGAGCGACTTCTTTTTGAGACAATAAAGCTCTTATTCTGTTCAACTTGTTGAACTCTGCTTTCAGTGTCGGAATGGAAGGCCACATAGAGATATTGAGCCTCCATTGCGGGGGCGGGAAAAGCAAATTTTTACAGCAAACTACTCGCTGTGAAAGAGTGACAATGTACAGAATTCCAGCCAACATCCCGAAGCAAGCTTCAATATTTAAAAGCAAATAGCTATTAGTTGCTAATAGTGTGAATATTGGTAGGATAGCTGGCACAGGAATTCCCTTCAAAATGCAAGCTAAATTCGGAGCCTCCACATTACACGTGCCGTGCAATTGAACATTCTTGCATACGAGTGAATGATCAGGTGTGGAAATGCACTCCTGCCCTTTTAAGTAAACCTCTTAGCCATCCCTCAGACATCTGTATGAGAAGGGCAGACACCAAACTTCATGGAGAAAAGCGGTACCAAGTGGTTCACATCTACCCAGGGCATAGTGTTTCATACATGAACTAAACTTAAACGGAGGAAAAGCCAATGTTATTAAACCATGGATGAGCCACACAGCTGAATTAGATTCGGCTACATAAAATGGTAATGGTTCTAATTTTTTTATATGCAATAGAGAATGTGACGCATCCTTCATGGACATGAACTGTTGTTTTTCTGTTAAATTAAACGGTATAAACACTGACGAAATATTAATGTAATCCCAAGGCACTTTCCTAGATTTTAAAGTTTGTAAGGTCCAAGCAAACTGCGTGATGGACCGCAATTGATTTTGACCATGGAACAAAACAGAAACATCATCTTGCACAATATGCACAACAGATGAAACAATATTATGCAAGGTGTCAATCCTGGAAGAGAGTGTGCTAATGCTATTATCAATGACAGCAAGCACTTTTTCCAAATTAGCTTGGTCTATTGCTCTTAAACGGGAAGCAGCCTCAACCTGCGACAGTTTCCAAACTTCATTGTAGATCGCACATATATATATCTTGTAGATCTTCCACTCACAGGACCCTTAACAAAATCAGTTAAATCAACATTGTCGGTAAACAAAGATAAATGATGTTTAACAGACGAAAGAGTGGATTGTTTCAGCCAATTTTGACATAATTTCCTCACTGACTAGGTGGTAACTGAATGGGAAGTTTAAAAAATGGATCAGTTCTGTCCTGTGTAAGGCCAGGGGCTAAACCCAGAAAGCCATGTTGACAAGAATCAGAACTTGTTGGCCACAACAGCCAACCCTCAGGATCCAGGGACAAAATGTTAAAGGAGGAATTTGAAATGAAAGATTGTAATTCATCAAGGGATCTATCAGTATGATTGTTCCAATTAGGGTAAGCATGCAGATTAGGAATTTTAGGGGTATTCATGTGTTTTGAAGTGGCCAAACTAAGACAAGTTGTTTGTGAGATCGTACTATTTAAAAACAACATGTGGCCGAGAATAAGACATGCTCGGTGTAAAGCTTCAGTGCCCTGCACTTGCCAGGGTCTAGAACCCCAAACAGATTTAAGATCTATGGTATATTTCCATACCTTGTAGCCATCCACTGCTAACTAATGCATAAAGGATTTGGAATACAACAATTTTGAGTGAGTAAGTCTCACTTTCGAATTAGATTTGTAATTTAATTTCAAATAAAATGAACTTGGGTTAGACCGATCAAAGTCAGTAAAATGTTAATTTATTCAAAAGGGTACTTGAGCTGCCTTCTATGGGAGTAGGACAATGTTCCCATTGGGTGTAATTAACCATTTTTCTAAATGTATTAGCCTTATGCAGAAAGTGAAGGCCATAGTGTTGGTAACAGAACAAGTCGGCGTAGTTTGTGGAGTCTAAATATAAATCCTCAGCATCAAAGGCAGCATAATATTTCAAATCAGAAAAGACAGCTTCAATGGCTTGGACATCCCAAACATCAGAATGTATGTTTTGTTTCACAACATCCTCCATTGAAACACGAAGTACATTAGGAACATTAACCACCTCTGTGGGTCCATGAATTTGAAATTTTATAGCATCTCATACAATAACATCTAGCACGGGCTAGGCTGTGATGTTGACAAGAGTCTGGTCTCTTTTCATGATGTATGATGAGGAGTGTGGGGCCAAAGTTCCATCAATTAATCAGATTTTTGATCGTTCAGTTATAGAGAGTCCATTTACCAGACGGAAAAATACCATCACAAATCCAATCGACATGAACAAAAAAATGGAGATGAGAACCAACCAGATGTAATTCCAAGGTTGAACCAAAAAATTTCTTTTAAACCAAGTAACAAAAATAGAAAACATCAATGGTACATTCGATGTTATAGAGTCAGAGTCAAAGGAAAAATGTGACTTGTCAGCTAGACTTGTTTACATACCAGGCAATGACAAATCCGTGGGATATGCATACTCAGTATCTTCATGTGGATCGCCAGCTGGCGAATTTAATAATGGATTAGTGACTGTGGACATCTCTATAGCAAGGTCAGGGATGTTGGTGTCAGCAGAGGCCAAAACAGAATTTCTCAGCAGTGCTGGACAAGAGACAGCAGGAGTCATACTAAAAAGAATCTGCCACTCGTTGTAGTTTGACATTGTCAATGGAGTCGTACCTGTTTCCCTTGCGACCCGGAAGTGGTGGTAAAATGACTGTTCTTGTACCTTGCATGCCAAGCACTGGAAAGGGTGCATGATACGAGGGGCTGAACTCCTTCTTGTTCTCCACCTTCTCACAGACCAGGTCACCGACTCGGGGTAGCCAGCTAACTACCGGAATCTACCAGAATCTGTAGAGCAGCTTCAGCTCCATATGTGGAGGGCAAGTGTCCCTTTGCAAGACTGTCTCAAGTCTCTTGTAGGTTCTGTAACACAGCAGAATGATTATCTACGTCAAAGGGTACGGTTGTCGCCGCAATGTCTAGACCATCAAGGTCCGGGACAACATTTTTATGCCAAAGAGCATTTCGTACGGGGTCTGCTCACCCAGAGATCTTCTAGGAAGATAATCTAGTGCACGTAGTACCTAAAACCCTAGCTGTCAAAGATTGTTTTAAGTCACAGTTCATTCGCTCCACAATAGAATTGCCCTCAGGCCGGTATGGAGACAAAGATTTCGCCTGCACCCCCCAAAGACCCCATGGTTTCTTTGTACACCTTAGAGGTGAACGCTGGACCTGATCAGAATGGAAGGTGCCACATGCGAAAATTCCCACAAAGACATGCAACTCTCTGATGACAGTTCGAACATCAGCACTCCTTTGTGGCCAAACGCAGAGAAAACGTGTGCATGAATCCACTGCAACTAAGATATACTTATACGCAGTATCAGCAGAAAAAGGTCAGCAGTGATCTAAATAAACACAACCAAGTGGTCTATTAGATATGTACAGCTCAGTTTGTGGCGGCCGTGCAGCAGTTAAGTAAGTAAATCGTTTATTGTGATGATTATTTAAAATCTTACAATATTACACATCTCAGACAAAAACTAAAAACTGTGTTCATGAATAAAAACACAAAGTGTTATTTGTAAGTACTTAGGTATCCAAAATAGGCATGACATCTAGATTACTTTTGACTATCATTAAAAACTTTACAAAAATAGCATTTAAAATAATGTCGTTTGAGTTCATGCAATTAATCAAGGCCTGTCTACATGTCCTTATGCCACGTGCTTTGAAGGGAAACTTTAGCAACGATTTCCTCTCCTGTAAAAGCGTAGGGCAGGTACAGAGAAGATGAAGCATATCTTCCTCACCATAGTTACACAGTCTGCATTTCATTTGAGTTTTCGGTCTCTCCCACGGGGGAAGGTGGCATAGGCCCGGCATAATTCCAAATCTGGCTTTAAGGAGAACCTGTTTGTTTTTTTCTGTCCATGGTGTTACCAGGTATTGTTGGATTTCCTTCTTTTTGTATCCATTAATTACCATCCATGCGTGTTTTCTTTTGGTGAGGATAGCTTTATCGTTTAAGATGGATAGATGATTTGCAGTTTTATTAAATATTTTCTTGAACGATGACTTATTTATATTGTTTTCCCATATTGGCGTGATTGCAAAATCCTTTATTGCTTCCCTAAGGTAGATCCACGCAGTAGAATTTGTGTCCTTATTTATTTCTCTCCATAAGAGTTGTGATATTTCATTTTTATGGTCAATTTTTATTTTATTCCATACTTTTATAACGTGGCCTTGCCTTGCATATTGCTGGTTGGTCAGTCCGAACTCTAGCCTTACTTGGGCGGGGGACGCATTTGCTGGTAAATGAAATATTGCTCGGTAGGCTCTGATTATGATCTTATTCAGAGATTCGCTATCCTTGCCCATTATCGCTTCACTGCTGTAAGTTATGGTCGGTAGGAGTTTTGCGGCAATTACATTCAGCAGGGGACCATAGGTTAGGCTGGGAAGTGACTTTTGCACAATTCTAAATGCTGCAGTTAGTGAGTTCGATTTTCTTTGAGTCTCAGTTTTTTGCAGTTGATAGCTACCATTTGCATCAATAGCACACCCAGGTATTTATATACCTCTACTTGCTCCAGCTCCTTTGTATCCATAATCCATTTACTTTTATATCTTCTTTTGTTGTTTTTGGCCACTAGCATAATCTTTGTTTTAGTCTCGTTTATGACCATCCCGTTCTCTTTTGAGTATGTTTGAGTCCGCATGATTAGACGTTGTAGTCCCACTTTGGTATGGCTCAGTAGTATGACGTCATCCGCATACATCAAATTCGTGAGGCGTTTATCAGCTAGTTTCGGGGGATGCGCATTCTCCTCATCCAGTATTCCCGTTAGGTCTGCAAGAAACAAGTTAAAAAGTGGGGGGCTAAAACACAGCCTTGTTTCAGGCCTTCCTTTGCTGGAACCTCCTTTGATAATGTTTGTCCGTCCCCCATCCTCACACTTACCCATGTCTCTGTATATAAAAGTCGAATCAGCTTGAAAAGGGGGAGTGGAATATTCATTTTTTTCAATTTATTCCACAGAAGGTCTCTTTTAACACAGTCAAATGCTGATTTAAAATCTATAAAACATAGGTACAGGGGTTGTTTGAGTCTGATTGATTTATCCATTAGTAATGCCAGAACCATTATATTAGTTGTTGTTCCTAGGCCTTGAATAAAGCCTGTTTGGTTTAAGGGCAATTTCTTTGTTTCTCTCACCCATTAAGATAGTTTTGTTAACAGAATTCTTGCAAATAACTTCGCATCTGTGTCTTGAAGAGTAATCAGTCTGTAATTTTCTGCAAGAGCCCAGTCTCCCTTTTCAAAAATTGGAGTTATTAAAGATCCTCGCCATGACTTAGGGACTGTTCCAGTTCTAATAACTTCTATGTATAGTTTCTCTAGTATGGTCGCCCATAGTTCTGGGTTTTCTTTAGAGAGAGCAAACGGTATCCCATTTGGTCCGGGAGCGCCGTTTTTCTGTTTTTTTATAAGTTTCGTTATCTCTTCTATTTCTATAACTATTGGCGTATCGAAATTCTTATCATTAAAAGGAGATTTATCTTTTTTGCACCCCTGTTCCTTTTCGTGGGTTCTTGACTGTGACGTGTCCTGATTTAAATGTCTCCTCAAAAAGATCTCCCATTCCTGCTCCATTAGTGGTGATGAGATTACCTGCTTGTTGGGTCTAGCAAGGCTATTGATCATCTTCCAGAAGTCTCTAGTATTCTTTTGCTTGCTAGCGTGGAATACTTTTGCCCAAGTTGCTTGTTTTGCCAGATTTTTCTCACCCCCATATTAGTTTCTTCAGATTTTGGTTTAATGACTTTAATTTTCCCAGATTTTCCAGTTTTATCCCTGGTTTCTTTAGTAGCCTAACAATCCTGTTTCGTTCTTTCTTCAATGTCCTTATTGTATATGGCAGATTTAAGTGGTTTTCATTATCCCTGGATGGGTCTCTATATTTTTGGTTCTTCTTGATATTTATTTTGGTTTGTGGTGTGGTCAGCTTCCCCATGAAGTTTTCCCATTGATCTATCACTGATGATTTTGCTGCTGTGTCCTTAAGGCAAACTTCCAAAATCCTTTCCACTTCATCGTTCATTATTTCTTTGTTTTCCACATTCCAAAACAGTTTTTTCTAATTTGTTGTGCCAATATGCCCATGAGCCGATTGGTACTCCTTATTTCTATTTAGTCCGATGTTCATATAATTATTTGTTAAGCATGATCACTTTCGTTTACTTTCTTTAGTTGGTACAAGATAATATTGTGGAACATATGCAACGAAGTCATGGTGTAATCGATCCTTGAAAATCCATTTTGCCCAAAATAACTGTTTAGTGGTGGAACATCTGGGTTTTTTCTAAGTATTCGGAGTCCCATTGCTACAATGTCCATTACTAGTTTCTTTCCCTTTTTATTCTCATCAGCATTATTGTCTATCCCTAGATCTTGCTCAGGAATTAGCCATTGATGGTTTTGGGATTGTGTTATGTCGTCTCTTGTGTGGGATGACATAAGGTTTAAATTAAAATCCCCAGTAATAAGGAAATCTGCTAGGGGATCCTCTATCGTTATATTGACAAGAGCATTGTTCAGGGTTCTACAGGTTTCTTCCCTGCTCCGATTTGTAGGCAAAATATACACCGTAATTAAATATAATGTTTTAGGGATTTGGTTAGTTTTTTTATAGGTCACTTTAACTATCAAGATATTAGTACTGTCTACTATCACTTGTTCATTGTGTGCCTGTAGTGTGTTAGAAATAAATATTGCCTGTCCACCACTGGCTCGTCCGAACATTCGCTCTTTTATTGTGTGCTCATAATAGCCAGTGTATCCATGTAACATAAATGGTTTAGTTTCCCAGGTTTCTTGTAATACTATAATTTGGGGGGTTTCCGCTATGGAGTCTATCTGAGCATTTAAGATCTTAGCTCTCAGTCCATTTATGTTCCATGAGCATACTCTTATTATTCCACTTTCATTACATTTGTCTCTTATTTGTGATAATGTACCATGTCATTGTTTCTGATTACTGTGGAGTGCCATAGTTACCCATTTTTCATTTATTTCTACATTTCTATTTATGGTGTTTTGTGGAATGGTACATATATTTTTTGTCGGGGACCTACCAAGTGCATTTTTTAGAACTGAAATAGTCTGTATTTCTACCTTTTTGTGTTTTGGTGTTGTTTCCTCTTCAATGAATGGAGTGGGGTAAACCTGGTAGTTTTTTGGTGAGTAATATGCCCCAGGAATTACATGTGGTTTGTTCATTCATAATCTGTTCGGTTATTATTGGCGAAATTAATTTTATTAGCGTTGAGGTTTGAATATTATGTTTCCCCTCCAAAAATTCGACAGAGATGATATCTTTACTGACGATATTGCTCAGTGCCGGTAGTGATTTAAAAAGTCTAAGTAAGTTCCCCCTGTTAAGTATATCTTGCCTACCTCTAGATTGAAATTGAGGAGTGAATATAATTTTTTCACTATTAATAGGGCTTTGTACAGTGGGGAAATTTTTTCGCTCAGGTTGCTTGGGTATGTAGATAATTGACTTTTTTCCTTCCCTGCTTTTAATCTGTAGATGGTCCCATTCCGATGTATTTGTGGGACCGTTTGCTGCCTTTGACACTGTGAGGGCCCGATCTTTCTCTTTTTTTTCCTCAGAAGTGCCATGTATTTGGTGAGGAGTTATTGGTTGAATTGTATTAGTTGGACTGCTTCTGTTTATTTTGTCTGTATTGCAATTACTAGACACTCTTTCTTCTTTTTTTAGAATTGCATCCAGCAGTTGAAGGTTTAATCTGCTGACATACATAACAAGAAAAGACATATTCACAAGTTTATTTATACAATCCATGCCACCAGTAACGCTGCTGTAAGATAGAGACATACGCTGAAACGTCTGCATGAACCGAGGCTATGCCTTCGTGAGCAACTTTTATCAAGGGTAGCCTGCGGTCCGCGTCGGGAATCAGCCTGTCACCAACATTGTTAATTCTCACATAAGTAACTTTATCAGGACTTAAATGATAAGAGTATTTAGAAGGGAAACCCTTAGGGTAATTATCACCGATCTCTGTAGCAGCTATAGCTGCCAAGATGTCATCATTATTCTTACTGTTGGACCTTGTAACTGCTGCTACTACATATGTTGCTACTGCGGTCTTTGCTGCTTCACCAGCAAGACTGTTGCCAACAGCGTTCACTCTTACATGCTGGTGACCAAGAGTATGAATTACATTTACGAGAGGCAGACGTTCTTTATTTCTGCGACTCAAACCCATAGCATCTTGTGCTTAATTGTGCAACCTTTAGAATCACGATAGTCATTCTGAGTCCAAAAGAATAAATTTTTATTGAAGGACTGAACACAGTAATAAGAGTCACTCACAATTAAAGTAGCCACACGAGGGTCAGCAAACTTCAATGCAAACACTAGAGCACAGTTTGAGAAAGGTGTGTCAGGGCAAGCTTTGTTTTTTATAGTCTATTATGGAAAAATTTCAATTACACGATGGTTCCTTTTTTTGTTTTAATAAAGGTGTTACTATATTCGTGGTAGGAGAACAGCCAACACTTGTTTCACCCCTTACATGGCCATCCGGCCTGGGGCTTCCTCAAGGTGTTACGAATCAGGTAGAAGAAGTATATCTGGTCGTTCTTTTCTGTGGATAAATAGGGATTCCCTGATTTTGGTGTAATGCCGGTACGAGTCATCTCGTGCGATTGGAATTTTTCCATAATAGACCATAAAAAACAAAGCTTGCCCTGACACACCTTTCTCAAACTTTGCTATAATAGGGGGTTAGGGGTTGCCCCATCCCGAGGGCAAGCTTGACAAAAAAGAGGGACCATTGCTCAATAAACGGCTAGTAAGGGATTGGGACCTTTTACCCCTCATTCTCACTAACCCAAGCACTAGAGCACGTAGCTCTGCCAACTGGGCGTTACAGTCACCTAATGTCTGCATGTGTACGACATTGGGCTTGAATTCTCCATTCACCATGGTACCAGCCACGATTGCGCTGGCCACTGAATATGAATGCTTAGATCCTATCGCCGGTTGCGCGCCGAACCGTCAGTGTTAATGATACAATGGTAATCCTCAAGCGTGCGCATGATCAGAGGAGCAGGATGAACAAAATCATACTGTAAGAACTCCTGAGTTTGCAATGAGGGGTCAAAGATAAATGTGACATCCGGAGATGTCAACGAAGTTGCCCATTGTATCCAATTAGGATATAAAACTTTAGAATTTGATACACTGGCTTTTATCACTGCTTCAAATGCAGGATAAGGTGTAACAACCAACATGTGTTTTCCTTGTGACTGCGCTCTCTCTTTTAAAATCGGCATCTGTACAGCTGTCAAGACTTTCTCGACAGAAGAAAATTGCTTTTCAGCCGAAGTGTACAAGTGTGACTTGTAAGCGATAGGCACTGTGTCTCCTTCATTAAACGTCAAGTACGTGAAACCCACGGCACCATGCACAATTCTTATTACCAGGTTAGTGTGGTTATCATGAGTCAATAAGTACTTAGATTCAAGAAGATCAGACTGCAAAAATTGCAGAATAGCTGAATGTTCAGGCAGCCAGCATGACTTGCTAAAAGTTGTTTGTATCAAAGCATATAGAGGTTTGATATGCTGGGCATAATCAGGAATATAAGTACACCCAAAATTCAAAAATCCCAGCAAGGATTGTAGTTTTTTCAGAGTTGTATGAGACCATAAACGAGCGCATTTCTCCAGGAAGTGAGGTGCGAGACCTCTACCTTCATTGTTTTGCTCATAGCCCAGGAACAACACTGTGTACTCCGCAATGTGTGACTTTGCACAGTTAAATTTATAACCGAAGTCCGCAAACATAACTATAATGCGGTCAATGCAACACAGATGCGGCCATAATTCGTCGTCCATGAGATAAATATCATCAATGTACGAGTACGCATCAGGATCAATGCCATCTAGCAAAAGAGACGACACCTGCGGCAAAGACGCCTAGGCTGGTTTTATAGCCCATAGCCAATCTTTTAAATTGTTTTTGCTTGCCGCCACAAGTGAACGCTGTCCATTGACTATTAACAGAGGACAGGTTATGACTAAAAAAGCCATTGGAAATGTCTAGTGTGGTCTTAAATCTTTTTCACACCAGACTGTCAACGAGAGCTGAACTGTGGGTGTTCTGTACCGCACATGTATGACAATGTGAATTTAAATGTCGATAATCCAAAACCAGGCAGTACGACCCATCAGGTTTGGTAACAGTGAAACGAGCATTATTCATGGGTGACACACATATCTCAATCACATCTTAATATTCTAATTGTTCAAGGATTTCTGCAACCAGAGATTTAGCCTCTCGCCGCATGGGATATTGGGGTTGTGGCTTGAGGTTCCGAGATTCTGAACCCGTTCAATAAAAGTCGTCGTATTGTGACGATTTTGGTAACAGCGGACCGAAAATGACGAGTGTAATATGTACGAGTGTTTTCATCATGTTCGAGTGATGGATTCACCATGAAATGAGGGGTTCCGTTCTGAAACCTTGGGTTCCATTTTGTGTACGGCAGCCATTTTGTGGTTGCCCTCACATAGGCCGATGACTACGGCCGAATGAGTCCTTGGGACACGTACACCTTCAGCTGACTCTTGTGTGACCTGGGCACCGTTGCCCAAAGCTAACCTTGTTGAGCCAGTTCCTTGTTCGGCAGCTGGTCAAGATAGAGATCAAAGAGCAGGACATTGCTGAGTTTATGGTGCATACACTCGCCCTTCTATCTTGCCTCTAATCTGTTTCTGCTCCTTCTTTTATGGCCTATTTATGATTTGGGTTGTGGTCTTTTATTATTGGTTTCTGTCCAGCCCTTTCGAGCAAGAATGTTGGGCCTTCCCGTGTAATTGATGGTGGGCTGGACAACGAAATGTGGGTTTGTCATGCAATGCTTTTTGTCGTGTACACATGGGATTGGTTGATCGTAAATAAGGAATGTTTGCCTAAATCACAATATTTTGTATAAAAAGGGATGACTAGCTTTGTAAAGTTGAGCAGTGTCCTACGAATATACGTCATTGTACTTCGTGGACCTCTGTTTGTGGTTGCAGCCAATAAATTTGATCTTTGAAGTCACCAAGAAGTATCCCGTGTCTCTGCATGCCAAGACAGGAGAACTCGGAGACTTCGGGCGTTTCCCCTGGTGCCGCTGGGTTCTAAAACTCGGTTCTTCAATTGGCGCCCAACGTAGGGCGACTTCAGCGGTACCGGTCCAATCCTGAAGATCGTGAGGAGCATTGTGTGAAAATTCTGGAGGAAGGCCAGCCACTTCAACGACCCCTGTATGTCGTCGTGGTCCGAAAGTCTTTGCTGCGAGGTTCCCCGCTTTCCGATGGCTATGAAGGACTGCTGCCCTGACTGTCGCCCTGTCTTGGAGCCCTTAGACGATTTGTAAAGCGAGGCGATAGACGGGTCTTCTGGCGACGTCATCGATACTTCAGTTGAGTATGAGTGGAGCGTCTCCCAGTCCTTAGTTTTTGGGTATCCACTAGGGATCTTTGATTTGGGACTTGCAAGTACCAAAGCCAAGGGATTCGTGTATTCACGAGACTATCGTATTCGATATTCCCTCGAAGTTTGAAGCTAGACTAGTGAGCGAAGATGCCTGGTCTTAGCAGACTTAGAAAGATATTTTGTTGTGGTTGTAAGAGGGATTCCCGATTGGAGGACTTGTGTCCGGTTCCTCCGATTGGGACTCCAACCTATGAGCTCTATTTAACCCATGGCGTGGGTCCTATCACGTATAACGAAGTGTGGATCCGCTACACTAGGAAGGATGGTGTCCTAAAGTGGCCCCAATATGGTAGTTAGGATACGGAAATTTTAAATAATCTAGAGGTTAAACTCTTTAAGAAGAAAGCCCGGCCGGCGATGGTTGACTCTTTCCGCCTATGGCGAAAGGAAGCCAAACAGAAAGAAATTAAATTAGCGAAGAGAAATAAAAGAGAGAAGGGTATCTCGATAATGCAGGCTTCTATACAGTTTAAAGATAATGAAGAGGAACAAGCGAGTGAGCAGTTGCACAGGCAACGTAAAATGGCGATTGATAAGTGCTATCCAGCTTTGCCGACTCTTCAGCAGGATGCAGTGAAGGAACTAGAGAAAGATCCTTTGATGTCACATTTGTTGAATTCGCCACCACCTTAGTTGCAGAGTGCTACAGCACCTCCGCAACCTCCGGTTGCTTTGCCTCCGGTTATTCCACAGCTGCCAGCTCCTCTTCAGTTGGCTCCTATTCCTCTGGCGCAGCCTCCTCAAGGGCCGCCGACTTTGCTACCTGCTCCGTCTCTAATTCCTACGACTTTGTTTCCTGTATTGTCTACTTTTTCTGATATTCCTTCTAATACTGCCTCTGCGTCTGTTTTGTCTCATCCTGTTTTTCCTCCTGTTCTTCTGTCGACTTCTCCTTCTGTTCGACAGAGAATGACTGATACTGTTGCTAGTCTTTTGTCTCCTTTCTTTGGGACATCGAGTATGACCCCTGTTTCAGCGCGTAAACAATTGCGTAGCCAACTGCCTGATTCCCAAGAACGGGACGTATTGGATCCTTTAGCACATAAATGGGTCACTCGTTCTTTAAGATATGATGTAGAGTCTGTTATGGACTTCTTCCGTCAATGGGAAGAACCGAAGCAGAGATATGTTTTCGATAAGATGTGTACTTTCCTTCGTGGAGAATGGGAAGATGGTGATTTGAAACAGACTCCGCCTGAGTTGTTCCGTGTACAGTCCGAGTTTGCAAAGGGAACAATAGTGGGTCCCAATGTTGAAAAAGCAGTTGCGACATTGTTGTCGTTTAGGAGCGAGTCTCCATCTCAGTCGTTGTTTGAGCCTGATCCTTCTGTTAGGAGGAAGGTGCGACAATATCCAATGAGAGAGGTTCCTCCGGTGTGGAAGGAAGCAGTTCAGGCTGATGTAGGTCTTGGTATTTTAGCTGCACCGGCACATTTTCAGCTTGTTTGGGTACATGTCCCGTGGAAGCGAGCTGAAGTTTTGGCTCTTAAACTTAAGCAAACCTTACCTGACCCCCGTAAAAATCCTGCAGGGTACTATAAGGAATTATCACAGACTGCAGACTTGTGTGTTATGAATTTAGCCGATATAGATAATGGGATAATTTGTCTGCGTGTAAGCAGAAGAAAGATGAAGGCGTATCTGATTTCTTCACTAGGTTTGAAGAGACGTTTATCGACCATAGTGGTCAAGACATGAGCACGGAAGGTGGTCAACGGTTGTTTGTTGACAAGTTTGTGCATAATTTGCTCCCCGAGTTGTGTAAGAATTTGAAAGATTCAGAGAGTTCTTGGGCCGTTACCTCTTCAGCACAGATACTGGCTACTGCACAGTACTACGAAAATAGGGATAGGACGAGAAGGACAGAGCAGACAAAAAGACTAAAGAGTTGAAGACGAAGGTTCTTTTGCAGCAAGCGTATCCGCCTCGTAGTAGCCAGCGTGATTATCAGCAACCTCAGCAGTTTCAGAGAAACTCGCAAAGGTTTGAGTCTTCTCAACCGCGTTTTCCTGTAGGTCCTAATCAGTGTGCATATTGCAAGGAAGAGGGTCATTTTAAAAGTAGTTGCCCGGTTCTGTTGCAGCGCGCAAATGGTGTGACTGGTGTGAGAGGTCGAGGTGTTCAGCAAGCACCTAGAGGGAGGGGACGTGGTGTGTTCCCGCAGAATGCGTGTTCCTTCCCTCCACAAAATTCGATGAATTGTTTTGATCAGCAAAATGGTGCGTCTAGTAGAACGACTCAGTACTATGCTGACGACTACTATGTCGAAGGTGAGAATATGGACGATAATGATTGCTAGGACAGCCATGGACAAGGAGAGGGAGTTGTTTCAGTTCCAGTAGATCAGAGTGGACCCTACGTTGAGGTGATTACATCAGGTGTGTCAGACCTTTTCTGTTGGATACTGGTGCTGCAAAGAGTTCTATTATGCACTCTAAACTCCCTGGCGCACCTTTGTCTGGCTTAAAGAATGTTTCGGTAGGTTTTTCTGGCGCCCCGTTTAGGAACCCAATCTCTAGTCCTTTGTCTCTGTCTGTTGGACCTTGTGAATTGGAAGCACCCCTTATCTTGACGACAGGTTGTGGTGAGAATTTGTTGGGATTGGATTTGCTGACAAGATTGTATGCAACGCTACAGTGTTTTCCTTCGGGAGTACAGCTTACATTGGGTAAGAGAGTGATCTCTCCGATGTATTTGTCGAGAGACCGACTCCCAGATGAATTGTCTTCCCTTCCTGATACTCTTTGGGCTACTGGTCCTAATGATGTGGGTCTTTTGGAGATTCCGCCATATGTTGTGACACTGAAGGCGAATGTTCGAATGCCACGTGTTCCACTGTATAGGATCTCCACTGAAGGTGAAAGAGCGTTGCTAGCGATTATTTATGACCTGATTGAGAAAGATGTGATTGAAGAAACGAGAGGTAATGTGTGCAACAGTCCGGTTCTGCCTGTTTTGAAATGTACTGATTCTTCACAACCGCCTGTATATAGGTTCGTGATCGATCTTCGCGAGGTGAACAAGATTGTAGTCCCGCAATTTCCTGTTATTCCAGATATTACTGCCTTACTGACCATGATTCCAGCTTCGGCTACCTGGTTTTCGGTGATTGATTTGAAGAATTCTTTCTTCAGCATCCCGATTGCCGAGGAGAGTAGAGATATTTTTTGCTTCTCTTTAGGAGGTCGAAGCTTCCGGTTCAAGCGCGCTCCTCAAGGCTACTGTGAGAGTCCATCAATTTATAGTCAGGCCTTGAAAACACAGCTTGATACGATTGTTTTACCTGATGGCGCTGCTCTTGTTCAGTATGTCGACGATTTGTTAGTAGCTACCGATACTGAGGAGATTTGTAAAGAAGCTACTTTGTCGTTGTTGCATCATTTGTCTGACTTCCATCATAAAGTGTCTCTTTCGTAGTTGCAGTATTGTCGGCAAGAAGTGACCTACTTAGGTCCTCTCTTATCGAAGGAAGGAAGAAGATTGACCCCAGAACGAATGCAAGCGATTGCGAAAATGAGTGTGCCAACCACACAGAGAGAAGTGCGTGCTTTCTTGGGTATTTTGTCATACTCTAGACAGTGGATCACAAATTTTTCGCTTCTTCCGAAACCTCTGATAGCTCTTACTATTAAGGATACTCCGAATCCAATTCCTTGGAGTGACGAATGCGAAAAGAGCTTTTCTGAATTACGTGAGGTGTTGTGTTCAGCTCCTGTGTTGGGTACCCCCGACTACAGTAAGCCTTTCACACTCTATGTCCATGAGAGAGAGGGATGTGCATAGTCAGTTTTGACACAGCAGTTCGGCGATAGGCAACGTCCATGTGCGTATTTCTCGTCGACTTTGGATCCGGTAGCTAGAGCGTTGCCGAGTTGTTTAAGAGCTACAGCGGCAGCGGCTGTCTCTATTCGACAGTCTGCTGGTTTGGTGATGAATAATACGTTGATGGTGATGGTTCCACATGCAGTGGATACCTTGTTAAACAGAACCAAGACACAGCACTTAACTAGTGCTCGATTGTCAGGTTATGAGTTGACACTCTTAGCGAGTCACGTGCATATAAAGAGATGCAATACATTGAATCCAGCTACGTTGTTGCCGACTTCAGTGGGGACAGATGTTTCTGAACGGCATGATTGCTTTCTTAGGACAGAGGAGGAAACGAAAGCGAGAATAGACCTTAGAGACACTCCTCTTGCGGAGTGTGATGGTACCTCATGGGTGGATGGTTCGTGCCTCAAGCTTCCGAATGGCGATACGACTGCGGCATATGCAGTTATGACTTTGCATACGATTGTAGAAGCTGCACGTATCCCACATAATTCAGCTCAGGCAGCAGAGTTGATTGCATTAACGAGAGGGTGTGAGTTGTCGAAAGGGAAAAGAGTGACTGTGTACACTGACAGCCAGTATGCGTTTGGTGTGGCTCAGAGTTTTGGTCGCTTGTGGAAGGAACGTGGGTTCCTCACGTCTCACGGGACGAAGATACAGCATGGTCAGTTGGTGAATGAGCTTCTCGAGTCCCTGACCCTGCCGTTGCAAGTTGCAATTGTGAAATGCAGTGCACATAAGAAGGTTACAGATGATGTTGGTCGTGGTAATGCGTTTGCAGACAAAGTTGCGAAAGAAACGGCAAGAGATGTGATGAGTCGAATGTATGTTGTGGGTCCAGCGAGATGGGTTCCGGATAGAGGAATATGTGAAGATACGATAGAAAATGTGAAGTCAATTCAAGCTGAAGCTACAGAGAAAGAGTTGAGCGTGTGGAGAGAGAGTACGGGTAAATTGGATTCGAATGGCTGTTGGGTTGAGTTGTCAGAACATCAGCGATGGTTGTTCCCAGATGCGTACGTGCTTTCAGTGGTTACAATGGCGCATGGAATGGCTCATATCAGTACAAAAGGGATTTGTAAGTTGTTGGCTCCAGTATGGCAAAAAGTCTGGAATCCCTAAGTGTGCAGAGAACGTGGTCAAGAATTGTATGGTTTGTCTGATGTACAATCCTGGTAAGGGAACTCCAACTCCAGCTGGTCATTTTGCGCCTCCGACGTATCCGTTTGAGGTCTTGCAATTGGATTTCATCCACATGGAGAGATGCAACAACCTGAAGTATGTACTCGTGGTTGTTTGCGCCTTTTCAAGATGGGTTGAAGCATATCCCCTGAAAGATAATACTGCCTTGTCCACAGCTAAAGCTCTTGTTAAAGAGTTTTTCCCTAGGTATGGTTTGCCGAGAATGGTCTGGAGTGACAATGGGAGTGAATTTGTGGGTCAAGTGATGAAGAGAGTGTGTGATGGTTTGGGAATTCGCCAAAAATTCCATGCTGCAAATCACCCGCAATCAGCTGGTCTAGTTGAGTGATATAATGGCACCCTCAAATTGAAACTGGCCAAGATACAAGCAAGCTCTGGTCTTAAATGGCCTGATGCTTTGCCATTAGCACTATTGTCGACAAGGATGACTGTACATTCTTGAGTGGGAGTTAGTCCTTATGAAATAATTTTCGGTCGCCCGGCAAACGTATGGGGAGTGCCGAGGCCGACAAAATTCAGCGAGATCGAACACCCTGTACTGCTTGACTATCTGCATGATTTGACGGCTAAATTGCGTGTTTTACACTAACAGGTTCACGATACATTGCCTCAGGCTTCTGAAGATTCAGGGCATTCTATCGATCCTGGCTCCTGGATCTTCGTGAAGAACTTCCAGCGAACAAAGAACGATCAACCCCGCTGGACCTGCCCCTACTTGGTGCTATTGTCTACGCGATCTGCAGTACGAGTGCAAGGAAAGAAGAACTGGATACACGGCGTGCATTGTAAGAGGGCCCCTTTGCCTCTGCCGTACGACCGGTGGGTCCAGGAGGGCATTCCTGACTCTGAAACTGAGACTGTGCCTCGTTTTCTGCCTTTTAGCGATGCACGTTTAATTGAGACGGGTTCTGAGCATGAAAGTGACGATCTTTTGCAAAAAGCTGTGCCACCGTCAGTTCGATTGGACACTACCGAGCCTGAACTTTTATTCCATGACCAGACATTGCCTTGGAAAGGCCGTTATAATTTGCGATCAATAGTTGTGGGACCAATAAAATAAAAATTCATTTTCTTTGCTATTTTTGAAATTCAGCTCTCCCATCTGAGAAACTGTTTTGGTTGATTTTTGTTTTTCGAACCACCATCCGGGTTCAGCTGTAGGGTCGTGGTGTCAAGTCTTTGGAGTGCAAGCCGAAGACACAAGGTCGACGGTTCTGGTTGGTCTTAGGGCGTTCCCTGGGCTGACAGGCGCATTCCTTAGCACGGAACACGGAGTTACCGGATCAGTCGGCTGTAAGTTCTGATTCCTGGTTTCTCATTATTATTCCTTTTTATAAAATGGCTTCCCCTTCCACCATAGGACGTGCAAACGGAGGCTGGCTTATTTTTTTTATTTTTTATTTATTAACTTATAAATTGTCCATAATTACAAAGTACTGGATTCAAGATAGCCTGGCTGATGAGGAGTATGAATCCAAAACCGGTCCCAGGATGCTCGTTCCTGTCCAGGGAAGACATACCTTGGCAGTTCGGGCTGGACTGTTTCAATGAGGCACAGGGTCAGACTGATATGCATATGGCCATGTCTGACCTGGGGTGGTGGAGTGAACTAAAGAATTGTGATGGATTAAACCCAGATCAGTTGACTGGGGGTGAGTGTTTGATTTGCTCAAACGCTCCGTCCATCATCCCCTTTGGTATAGTTTTTTTTACCCTCAGTTGGCAGGGTATGCCCAGACGTGAGTCCCTCGCTCACTCTGCCACTGGATTCAAGATAGCCTGGCTGATGAGCATTATGAATCCGATACCGGTACCAGGTTTCTTGTTTCCGGTCCAGGGAAGACATGGCTTGTCAGTTCGGGCTGGACTGTTCCCATGAGGCAGAGGGTCAGACTGATTTGCATATGACCATGTCTGAACTGTGGTGGTGGAGTGAGCTAAAGAATGGTGATGGATTAAACCCAGATCAGTTGACTGGGGGTGAGTGTTTGATTTGCTCAAACGCTCCGTCCATCATCCCCTTCGGTATCGCTTTGTTCACCCTAAGTTGGCAGAGTATGCCCAGAAGTGGGTCCCTTGCTCACCCTACCACTGGATTCAAGATAGCCGACTGATGAGGATTATGAATCCGAAACCGGTCCCAGGATGCTTGTTTCCCGTCCAGGGAAGACATGGCTTGGCAGTTTGGGCTGGACGGTTCCCATGAGGCACAGGGTCAGACTGATTTGCATATGGCCATGTCTGAACTGGGATAGTGGAGTGAGCTAAAGAATGGTGATGCATTAAACCCAGATCAGTTGACTGGGAGTGAGTGTTTGATTTGCTCAAACGTTCTGTCCATCATCCCATTTGGTATCGCTTTGTTCACCTAAGTTGGCAGGGTATGCCCAGAAGTGGGTCCCTTCTCACTCTACAACTGGATTCAAGATAGCCTGGCTGTTGATGATTATGAATCCGAAACCGGTCCCAGGATGCTTGT